>NC_033798.1:68123892-68205717 GCF_001876935.1 Asparagus officinalis | reverse complement strand
GCGGGTCGGATTGAAGTGACCCGCGCGCCGGCGGGTCGGATTCAAGTGACCCGCGATTCTCGATCTTTTCGGCTGCCGTTTTGGATTTTGGCCTCCAAGTTTGATGCAGTCTTGGTTGTTTCTTAGCTATGTCCTTCTTCTGCATCTTTTGTGCTTTTTGTACAAGAATTCACGTGCGGGCAAGCGCGCGGCGCTTTTGAATTCGCTCCTCCAGAGTTGAACGGATCCTTTTGATTTGGATCCATTCATTTGCTATTAGTTTGGAGGGGAGGACATCTGTCCGCTGTTGGGGTGCTTGGCGTTGCCTAATTTTTAGATCTGCCTGGTAACGGATCCCGTCAATTGACTCCAAGGCTCTAGCGAGTTGGCGCGCACAGCGTTGGCGCTGCCTTTGACGAGTTCTCTTTGATAAAATAGGCGCGCCTTCTGTACTCAACTCCTTGATTGAGGAGGAGTTCAGATCTGCAGATCCGGACTCATTGGAGGCCGGAAGGGCGTTGCAAGGTTCAGCTACCGCAACAATGGGGGCGTTGATCTTCTTTCGCTTGCGAGAGGAGGAGGATCTGGAGGAGGAGGACGAAAGATATTCCTTGAACTTCAGTTGGTCGAACTCGTATTCGACCACTTCTTCAACCGGGATGCAGATCCGAGGTTGCGACACGACAGCTCCGGCAGCG
This sequence comes from Asparagus officinalis, assembly GCF_001876935.1. Classification (NCBI taxonomy): domain Eukaryota; kingdom Viridiplantae; phylum Streptophyta; class Magnoliopsida; order Asparagales; family Asparagaceae; genus Asparagus; species Asparagus officinalis. The sequence continues at coordinate 68,205,040 of NC_033798.1, read as the reverse complement.
AAGCTGTTGGCTCTCACTGTGGTCACCAGTTTGTTTGCGTCAAAAACTGTTGTATTCATTGCGGTATTCATTACAACTTTAGTCGTTATAATGAAAACAAAAAAAGATTGTCTTTTTATAAGACTTTTACACAATAAAAATAAAAGTTTACAACTCTCGTCAAAACAAACGCAGAGGACGTTTATCACCCGCTGCTTTGCGTGGGATCTTTACCTGTGCCGGGGTTTATCCGTGGACCGCCTTAGATCTGGATCCGGTTGATGGAAAATTCGGCAGAGCTTCGCCTTCGCCGAGGAAGTATTTGATTTGAAGCGCTGAAATCAACCAAGCGAAATCAGGGCTCTTCTCGAGATTAAGACCAAGCCTAATCTCAAGGGACGGACGGACGGAGTTCAGATCCTTCGAATAGCTCCTTCTTTATGCCGAAGTTCGCCGGGATCTGATTTGCCTTCGCTGAAATTCATGCTCCTTGACTCCTCAATCCAGCAGCACCTCCACGTCTTGATAATAACTCCGCCCCTCAAAATGGAGGCCTTTGACTCATATTTATAAGCCCCGGATGCGGTTATTTTGGATGAGAACAAGTGATTTGGCTCTATCTTCAGTTAATAACAGCCTAACCACGTTTGGGGATGATATCAAGTCAGTTGGGAACCCCTGGAACAGATAAATCATGTGAAAACAACTTAAAACCCGTCAAAACATGTTTCAGGTTCCGGATTGCGCGGCGTGGGTCGGATCAGTCCGACCTACGCTTGCGCGGGTCGGACCAATCCGACCCGCGCTTGTGCGGGTCGAACCAGTCCGACCCGCGCTTGCGCGGGTCAGACCAATCCGACCCGCGCTTGTGCGTGTTTGGTCGATTCGTTGACTTTTATCGCAACGCCGCAAGACCAACCATCGAACGCGCTTTGGTTAATATACGCGTGTTGATCGATGTGTGCAGACTGATTGGCGTGCGCGCGTTGATCGACGCGCACAAGCTAACCGATGCGCACGAGATGATTTGAAGTGCGTTGACTGATTGGCGAATTTTCTTGACTCGCCCATTCATTACTTCGAGTTTCGTGCGGGCTCTCATATGCAATTTTAGACGCCTACAATTGCAAGACCATTGTTAATGAGGTCTAAACTTCCTTTATCTGCTTAGGGACATGCTATATTACATGCAACAATACTTGTGAGAATTAGGCCGATAAGTTATCATATTTATTCTCCCTTACAATTAGTTCTTGGCCACAAGACCAATATTTCTTATTTAAGAATTTTTGGTTATGCGGTATATGTTCCTATTGTACCGTCTCAACGTACTAAAATGAGCCATCAAAGAAGATTGGGGATATATGTCGGGTATGAATCACTTTCTATAATTAAATATGTTGAACCATTAACAGGTAATTTATTTACTGTAAGATTTACAGATTGTCATTTGATGAATCACATTTCCCGACGTTAGGGGGAGGTAAAGATCAACTGAAAAAGGGAATTACTTAGAAAATATAATTAGACTTTCTTGATTCTCGTACAAAAGAATGGGAAGTGGAAGGTCAAAGGATTATACATTTATAGATAATTGTAAACCAATTACTGGATGCTTTTAGTGATTCTAGAAGGATTACTAAATCACATATTCCAGCAGAAAATACTCCGATTAAAATTGATATCCCAGAAGGACAAATTAAAAGTACTAACGAATTTAAAGCACGCCTGAAGCGTGGTAGACCTCTTGGTTCCAAAGATAAGAATCCTCAAAAGAAAAGAGGATCGAATGATCAAAATATTGCTAATAACAAAATTCAACCTCCTGAAGAGCCAACTCTTGATGAAAATAAAACTTCAATAAATTTTGTTATTACGGAAAAGAGTTGGAACCGAAGAGAAGTAATTATCGATAATGCATTTGCATATAATGTAGCACTTGATATTATGGAAGATAACAAGGATCATGAACCCAGATTGGTTGATGAATATCGGCGAAGAAATGATTGGTCAAAATGGAAAGATGCGATCCAATCTGAATTAGATTCACTGGCTAAACGAAAAGTTTTTGGATCTGTAGTCCAAACACCTGAAGGTGTAAAGCCAGTAGGATATAAATGGGTATTTATGAGGAAAAGAAATGAGAAAAAATAAAATTGTGAGATATAAAGCAAGACTTGTAGCACAAGAATTTTCACAAAGACCGGGATTTGATTATGATGAGACATATTCTCCAGTAATGGATAGAATTACATTTAGATATTTTGTGAGTTTAGCAGTACATGAAAAACTTAATATGCGTCTGATGGACGTAGTCACTGCTTATTTATATGGAATATTAGATAATGATATCTATATGAAAATCCCTGAAGAATTTAGCATGCCTGAAGCATGTAAATCAAATCCTAGAGAAATATACTCCATTAAGTTGCAAAGATCTTTGTATGGTCTCAAGCAATCTGGACGAATGTGGTATAACCATCTTAGTTAATGTTTAGTCAAAGAAGGTTATACAAATGCCCCTATATGTCCATGTGTTTTCATAAAGAGGAATGAGTTAAATTTTGTGATTATTGCTGTATATGTTGATGACCTTAATCTGATTGGAACTCCTAAAGAGCTCCAAAAGGCGATTGAATATATGAAGAAAGAATTTAAGATCAAAGATTTTGGTAAAACTAAGTTTTGCCTTGGTCTACAAATTGAGCATTTAAAAAATAGGATTTTTGTTCACCAAACTGCTTATACCCAGAAGATATTAAAACAGTTCTACATGGATAAAACACATCCATTAAGTATCCCAATGGTTGTCAGGTCATTTGATCCTGCTAAGGATCCTTTTAGACCAAAAGAAGAAGATGAAGAGTTTCTTGATTCTGAAGTACCATATCTCAGTGCAATAGGTGCACTAATGTATCTTGCTAATTGTATAAGACCATATATATTATTTTCTGTAAATTTATTAGTAAGATTTAATTCATCTCCTACAAAACGACATTGGAACGGTATAAAATATAATTTTTGCTATCTCCAAGGAACAATTGATCTTGGCTTATTTTATTCTTATAACTCTCGACCTGAATTGCTTGGATATGCTGATGCTGGGTACTTATCTGACCTGCATAAAACAAGGTCTCAAACTGGTTATTTATTTACATGTAGTTATACCACTATTTCATGACGATCTATGAAGCAATCAATTGCTACTACTTCTTCGAATCATGCTGAAATAATAGTAATTCATGAAGCCAGTCGAGAATGTATTTGGCCAAGATCAATGATCCACTATATCTGGAAGAATAGTGGATTATCTCCTAAAAATAAAAATCCTCCGACTATTTTGTTTGAAGACAATGCAGCTTGTATAGCTCAACTAAAAGGAGGATATATTAAAAGAGATAGAATGAAACACATTTCACCAAAATTCTTTTTTACACATGATTTGCAAAAGAATGGTGAAATCGTTGTGCAACAAATTAAATCGAGTGATAATCTGGTGGATTTATTCATCAAGGCATTGCCGACTGTAACTTTTGAGAAATTAGTAAAAAAATATTAAAATACGTCGGTTGAAAGATCTCAAATGATATTTGAATCAGGGAGGGAAACTAATACACAAGAATAATGTACTCTTTTTTCTTTACTAGAATTTTTTTCCCACTGGGTTTTTTCCTAGTAAGGTTTTAATGAGGCGTATTCTTTGTGTAATGTTAGACGTCCAAGGGGGAGTGTTATGAAATAATGTGGATGTCCATTTAGTTTCCCAAGAAGTTGATATTCTCCTAGTACATTAATCTTTTTCCTAGAACAACACAATGCATGTTCTTGAAAGACTAAGTTTATGAATGAGTAATTAATATAATTCATGTATTATCATCTTAGTTTGTATATAAATAGAGGTATTCCTACATCACTTTGATAGTGCAATGAAGAACGAATGAAATAAAATTTCTCTCTACTTCTCGTCTACTTTCTCTACTCTACTTTATTAGTTTTATAACAATTTATGCATTGAATTAATGCTACCGGATGAGTGATAAGAGATCATTAATTAAGTGAATTGAGGAATTATCAAACATAGGAATTATAAATATTAATGGGGGCAAAATAGGAAGTCGAAAGCTTTGACACTCATAGTCTCTTTTATAAGTAGTATAGATATAGATGAATAATGAAGCAAATCTTTAAGCCATCATTTCTCATGACTACTTTTGGTATAAGAAAACACGTAATGCTCTTCGTCGTAAGACCATTATGATGAACGAAAAGCCTCTTCATGTATAACACCATCTATGGAATTGGACTCTCTCGACACCCTATCACAAAGATATCGAATTTCATTTTTGGACTCAACTAATATTTAAACTCATTTAAAAGCAACATTACTCAGTTTCCAATTACTTCCACTAAGGGGCCGTTTGGTTGGTTTCCTAAAAACCAAAAGAAGGAAATCGGTACAAGGAAACCAATAAAATAATATCTTTATCCATTTCCATCCCTAAAACTCACCTACAACATCCAATAAAATAATATTTTTATCCTCCAACTCATCTCATTTCGTCTCATTTCTTACCTTTAAAAATAAACCAAATACAAGAAATGTGTCACATCATCCAACTCATCACATCTTAAAAATAAACCAAATACAAGAAATGTGTCACATCATCCAACTCATCACATCTCATCTTATCTCATTTTTAAAAATCACACACATATCTCATCTTATCTCATTTTTAAAAATCACACACATCATCCAATAATATTGTGACAACTCATCTCATCTCCTTAAAACTTCCTTTCTATCCATTTCCTCAAAAAAAAACAAGAAATTGGTTTTCTTAAGCATGTGTCACATCATCCAATAATATACCTCCAACTCATCTCATCTCATCTATTTTCTTATTTTTAAAAATGAACCAAACACAAATAACCTCAAAACATCATCCAATAATATACCTCCAATTCATTTCCTTATTTTTTTAACCAACCAAACAACCTCAAAACAAGTTTTTTTAAAAAAAATCACTCACTTCATCCAATAGTAAGGTGACAACTCATCTCATCTCATTTCCTATGCTATAGTTTTCTTCTTTTTTAAGCCAACCAAACAACCTCAAAACAATTATTATAGGAAATAGGTTTCCTATTCTTTGATTTCCCAATTTTTTTGCGAAACGAACATCCCCTAATTTAACTATTACTCATGAAAAAATCAGTGACGTCTATAAAAATGATTGATTTAATTGAGGAAAATTTCTATTTCTGTTCATTCATAGATCGAGTAGTTTATCAAAATCCAAAATATCAAGGCTACACTACCATTTTAAAGTGGATAAACCTAGCCAACAGTTACCATGAAGATGGCAATATTTGTTAAGAGCAAAGAGAATACCAGAGTTCCCGTCAGTAGTTAAAGAATGGTAGATATCCTCTACATCCTTAGTTATAGAGAATCTCTCCAACTTATCAATCATATCTTCTCACTTAGTTATATTCACTGATCGTTTATTTGCTAACATGTTTGTGTGTGGAAACTAGTCCACACAAACAATAACTTAGACGCTTACCAAAAAGTAAAAAAATTGGCCTTTGATTCATGATGATCATTAAGATGAGAAAGAGAAGATTCCTATTGAGAAGAGCTGGGAAAGCGTGAAGAATATGTTTTCAAATGCATTTAATTTCATCAGTTTTTTGAACTGCCCAACGACATCGGAATCTTTGCCTAGACGAAGAAGCATCAATTCGTGAATATAGATGCATCAACAATTTCGGAGTCATTTCCTAGCTGAATACATACGTATGAAGTATTCTAACCGAAGCCAGCGGTTCAAGATTAATAAAAGAAGGAGAAACTAACAATATATAATAGCTCTTTACGAAGAAAGAAGTAACATGAAGGCTTACAGTATACAAATAGGAAGCTTCAACTGCTCTTTGCATGCACTTCTGATCGCTTTACTTGAATGATAGAACATCTTTTTCAGGAAAAAGACGGGTTTTGTCTATATATTATTTTTCAGGCGGGTTTTTGTAAGTATAAAAACCACATTTAAAGTAGATCAAATCGAGAAAAACCGTATTTGAAGTTTTTTAATACCTAAACCACCTTATAAGTGTGTTTAATTTTCAATTGACTACCTTTTTATATTCTGCTTAATTAATAACATAATTATCTGAACTATCCTCATTAGTTATATATGTTGTTGAGAAAAACGTGTTAGGCACTTGTAATTAATGAAGATTGTTTCAATCTTAATTATGGGTATTAGTCGAGCAAGAATTGACAAAAAGTGATTGATTGAAAACTAAAAACACTTATAAGGAGGTCAATATATTAAAAAAAATTCAAATATGATTTCTATCAATTCGACCTATTTTAAAGGTGGTTTTCAGGAAACCCCCTACTGTCAAAGTAGAAGATTATAACACATAACATTACACGGTATTGGCTTGATACCAATACATATAGAAGAATAGCGAAAATTTTCACTTCTCTGTAAAATTTCACCTCGCTATCAAAATATGTGAACTAAATTGTGGAAGTTGTTAGGTTGGGGGTGGATACCAACCTCCGACGGCGGAGGAGCTCCGACGAGCTCAAGGAAGTCGACGGCGAACCCTCGCAGGCGAACGCGATCCTCGTTTGGAGCGAACGCGACCTTCGTTTGGGGCGAACGCGACCCTCGCGGCTAGAAATCCCGACCCTCGCGTCCAGCAGCTCGACGATCCTCACGTCCAGAAGCTCGACGACCATCGCGTCCAAGCTCGACGACCCTCGCGTCCGAACACTCCAACAATCGCGTTTTGGAACTCCGACGTCCGCGTCTCCGTCTCCCACCATCGCGTCCGAGCGGATCGCTGGCGAGAACACTCCAACAATCGCGTTTTGGAACTCCGACGTCCGCGTCTCCGTCTCCCACCATCGCCGCTGGCGACAGGCTGTCGCCAGCCTGTCAATGCTTCGGCTATAAAAGCCAACCCCAACCCTAGGGTTTTGCAGCTCCTTCTCTCTGACTTTTCTCTGAGCGGCGGTGGAAAACCCCAAAACGTAGCAGCGTTCTTTCTCCCAAAAACGCAGCAGCGTTCTTTCTCCCAAATCGCAGCAGCGATTTTAATTCCCAGCCTTCAACAGTGGTTGAGGGGAATTTAAGAAGAGAGAGAAAAGTGAAGAGGGGGTTTTATTGTGGGTATTAACACTGTAGCTACAGTGTTCATTTGAGGAATCTCAGTTTAGAGATTTACTCTAGATTTGTAATTTCTTTTTAGATTAAATAAGAAATTGACTGTGTGGCTCCCGAGGACGTAGGCAGTTGTCGAATCTCGTAAATCTTGTGTACTGTTCTCTATTCTGCGTTTCTGTTGCATTAGGGGTTTAGACGTTAAATTCCCAACAACTGGTATCAGAGCGTGAAACGATCTAGAGGAAGTCAGATTTAAGTGGGAGCAATGGCCGCAGATGAAGGAAAACTGAGACTTGAGAAATTTGATGGAACAGATTTCGGATTCTGCAAAATGCAGATAGAGGATTATCTGTATCAGAAAAATCTGTATCAACCACTATCGGGGAAGAAGCCGGATTCTATGAAGGAAGAAGAGTGGAACCTTCTAGATAGACAAGCCCTCGGAGTTATCAGATTGACGTTGACTCGTAATGTTGCATTCAACATAGCAAAGGAGAAGACCACGGCAGGTCTTATGGCAACACTCTCAAACATGTATGAGAAGCCATCAGCCGTGAACAAAGTTTATTTGATGCGGCGGTTATTCAATCTGAAAATGGCGGAAGGCGCGTCAGTAGCACAACACCTCAATGAACTTAATACGGTTACAACCCAATTGAGTTCAGTTGAGATTGAGTTTGATGATGAAGTTCGGGCGTTGATACTTTTGTCTTCCCTACCAGAGGGTTGGAACGCTACAGTCATAGCTGTGAGTAGCTCGTCGGGAAAGAAAAAGTTGAAGTTCGGTGACGTTCGTGATTTGGTTCTCAGCGAGGAGATTCGACGGAGAGAGTCGGGTGAAGCTACAACCTCTTCAGTATTGCATACAGAGTCAAGAGTTAGAAATTCAACTAGAGGAAACGGACGAGGAAAATCAAACTTTAGAGGTAGATCAAAGGACAGGAGGTCCAAATCAAGGAATCCAAGCAACAGCTCGAAGGCTATCGAGTGTTGGAATTGTGGAAAGACTGGGCATTACAAGAATCAGTGCAAGAGTGCACAGAAGGAGAAGGAAGCGAAGGCAGGGGTGAATGTCACTTTCACCTCAGGAGGAGACGACGCATTGATATGCTCTTTGGAGAGCAAAGAGGAATCTTGGGTGTTAGATTCAGGAGCGTCATTCCATGCTACTTCTCAGAAAGAATTCTTCGAGAATTATACTCCCGGAAATTTTGGATACGTATATCTTAGTGATGATCAACCATGTGCTATTGTGGGCAAAGGCGTGGTGAAAATTAAGTTGAACGGGTCAGTATGGGAGCTGAAGGATGTCAGACATATTCCCGACCTGAGAAAGAACTTAATATCCGTAGGCCAGTTGGCTGGCGAAGGATATACCACGACCTTCCATGGAGATGATTGGAATATCTCAAAGGGCGCAATGACAATTGCCCGAGGCAGGAAGACTGGTACCCTATATATGACAGCAGGTGCACGTTGTTCGATCTCAGTTGCAGTAGGTAATGAGACTTCAAAGCTGTGGCACCAGAGACTCGGTCATATGAGTAAAAAGGGGATGAAGATCATGCACACAAAGGGGAAACTCCCAGGACTGCAGTCAGTGGAGATGGATATGTGTGAAGAATGTATACTTGGAAAGCAGAAGAGAGTCAGTGTAATGACAAGTGGCAGAACCCCCAGGAAGCAGAAGCTAGAGCTCGTTCACTCAGATGTGTGGGGACCAACAACCACCGCGTCCATTGGTGGAAAACACTACTTCGTGACTTTCATCGACGATCACTCTCGATATTTATAAATTTATTTTGTGCGGTAAAAATTTTTAGAATTAATTTGTTGTGTTGTCGGTACTATTACGTAATATTTTAAATAATATATTGTATTATTAATATTATTATAAATTATTTCATATAATACATGGTATTATTAATTACATGTTTTTGGTATAATTTATTGTATTATTTCTATTGTTACATATTATCTATCGTATTAGTATACTAGTATGTTTTACTGTGTACGTAATTGTCCCATAATTATTTGATTTTAATGTAAGTAAATATATTTTTATTATTAATTATTCTTGTTTATATATACAATATGAGTATTTTTCAACTATTTCGTATCAGATATTGTATTAGCTCAACATGTACATTTTAATTGTAGATAATTATTATGTAATTAGTTTAATTTTTAGGTACTCAAAAGTATTTTATTTTAATTATTTTAACCTAAACCCTAACCTAATTACAATTATATATATATGTATATGTTTTTGTTTTCCTCTACTGTTCATCTTTCAGCCGCCAACCCACGTCCTCTCCTCTCCCCCCCCACCCGATTTCCAAACCCCGCCGTCCTCAAAACCGCCGCCGTCGACCGCTCCTCTCCCCACTCCCCGACCTTCCCCGTCGGCCCGCTCAACCGCCGAACCGCTCCGCAACCCACCTCGCGCGCCTCAAGCGCCCGTCAAGCGAACTCAGAGATCAGTTGCCGCTCGCCTCCTCCGCCTGCCAGCACCCGCCGCCTTGACCTCTGCCGCCTCCAAAGCTCCTCCACTACGTCGACGACGCGCCTGAACCAGCCGCCGCAAGCCCAGCGTCGCATTCCGGCCACCTCACCCCTTCGAGCCTCCCTCCGACCTCTCCCATCTCCGTCGGCACTGACCTCCGACCGTCCCGCCTCCTCACCGCAGAAGCAGCTCGTGGCACCGTCTCCCACACCAATGCCCAGAGCTCACGCCCTCTGCCTGCCCAACAAACGCCACCCCACCCTTGCAACCTCCTCTGTCGCTCTCGCGACAACACGCCCCGCCGACGACAGCCAGACCGAGCCGATCTCCTCCGAGTGAGCCACCCTCGAGCCACCCAACGCCGCGCCAGATCCGCCGTGCCCAACAGCCCCGCGGCCAACCCGCCGACAGTCCGAGCTTCGCCTATCAACTCAGATTTGCTTCACCGTTTCAGTCCCGACGTACTGCGTCCGCATCGGCCGCACGCTCATCATCAGACCCACGGTCTTGCAGGCAAGATTCCACTCTCCTGTTTCGTATTTGATATTTACATTTTTTTTTATGAATTAATTGCATAGTTTAATTGTGTCGTATTTATCTGCGTGGGTTGTTTGCTGAAGAATATTGATCTGAATAATTGATATGTGATAAATAGTGTTTTTGGAATAATTATAATGAATTAAAAGAATTTAATTCGACAAAAGAATCATTTTTAGATAATTATAATAATTTAAAAGAATTTATTTTGGAAAATGAAGTAGTTTAGATTAATTGTTAAGCAAAATAATTTAAAATGAATTAATTTAGAAAAAGATTATTTTCTGATTATATAGCTGCTGTTTATGATTTATAATTCTTATTTTGATTATCTGAAATATTATGATATTATTACACATGATTAGTTGCATTGATTGATTGCTCCATGTTGTGATTGAGAATCATTAGGAGTTTATGACTATAGTGACCTGTATGACACCGTTAGGGTCTAGAATCTCGTGTGTAGTTAACCTGGAATTACGAGAATTGGGATGAGAAGTCTTGGTCTATGTGAGCGGTTGGGATTGTTGGTGTATATTCCGGGCTCGCGCCGGTGAAGTTTGTGTAGTCACCGGGGTGGGTCCGAGGAGTTGTGATATCGAGATTATTGATTATTTCCAGGCTCGCGCCGGTGAAGTTTGTGTAGTCACCGGGGTGGGTCTGAGGAGTTGAGCTATTTGTTATTGTGATCTATCAGTTATCTGATAATATGAGCCAGTGACCTGTTGTAGGATGATTAGTTACATGACCTCGATTCTTGGCTAAGTATGATTCTTGTGAGATATAGATCAATTGTGTTTCTTTTCATGCATAGATCGGGATTTAGATTAGGATTAATATTTAATTATCTAAATTTGAGACATATGGTATATACATGAGGGTTTCCTTGTTTGGATTATTTCGCTCGACGTACTACGTCTCGAGTTGTAGATTTTTTTAAGTATTAATTCCATCTAGTGTATGCCATTGTGACTTGTACGATTGTTTCTGATCGTTAGCTGCATGATCTCGTTACCTGATCGATTTTGGATGTTTTATGTTATCATGATTTAGTAGTGTTTTCATGTTGATTTGTGGATTTCAGTTGTACGTTCTTTTATTGTTTCTGTTATCGTATCGTTTTTCGCATTGGATTTCCGTTCTGTCGTGCGCCATGCACCTGACGTACACCTGTTTTCTCTGGTGTACGTCAGACTTAGGGGAAGAACAGGTCCAGCTGGGAGATCGTCAGAGCCGAGTATTCTCAGCAGGAGTGCTTTGTAGATGGAGCAGAAGAGCAAGTTGAAGCTTAGTTATTCCTTTAGTTTACTTCGTAGCATTTCTTTTCCGTCGGATCATTGTATTTTACATTTCTCTAGTATTCTTTGTTCAGATATGTATAAGGGTATGTTTGACCCGTATTTTATGTCATGGATGATATTCATTTGTGATATGTATTATTTTATTCTGAGTTTGTCTATTATATTCTTGCTGATTGTGATCGGGGACCTGTGACTTCGCATTGTACTTATTTCTAGACGCTTAGCGTATTGGATTGAGAAGAAAAGAAAAGAGAAAAATAATGATATTATATATTTCTTCTCAATCTAATACGTCGCGGGCTTGTTCACATTCCGATTCCTAGGTATTTTGGGAAACGGGGCGTGACAGTCAGCTTTCAGACAAGTGGCAGAACCCCCAGAAAAGAGAAGCTAGAGCTCGTTCACTCAGATGTGTGGGGACCAACAACCACCGCGTCCATTGGTGGAAAACACTACTTCGTGACTTTTATCGATGATCACTCTCGGAAAGTGTGGGTCTACTTTCTGAAGCATAAGTCAGAAGTATTTGAGGCTTTCAGGAGATGGAAAGCTATGGTCGAGAATGAGACCGGTCTGAGAATAAAGAAGCTCAGGACCGACAATGGCGGTGAGTATGAAGACACCGGATTCAAGAAGTTCTGCTATGAACACGGGATCAGAATGGAGAGAACCGTGCCCGACACGCCTCAGCAAAATGGTGTAGCTGAGCGGATGAACCGAACGTTGACAGAGAGAGAGCCAGAAGCATTCGAGTACAGTCAGGCCTACCGAAGCAGTTCTGGGCAGAATCGGTCAACACAGCAGCTTACTTGATCAACCGAGGTCCATCGGTTCCATTGGAGCACAGAATACCAGAGGAGGTATGGTGCGGAAAGGAGGTAAAACTCTCACATCTTAAAGTTTTCGGTTGTGTAACTTACGTGCATATTAGTGATTAAGGCAGGAATAAGCTTGATCCCAAGTCAAAGAAATGCACTTTCATCGGCTATGGTGAAGATGAGTTCGGCTATCGCATTTGGGACAACGAAAACAAGAAGGTGATCAGGAGCAGAGATGTGATATTCAACGAGAATGTGATGTACAAGGACATGCACAAGACAGATAACCCAGAGAGCGAGTCAATATTTATAGATGCAGATGATGTCCCGAGTAACCTCTCGGAAGAACCCAATGCAGAGGGTCCTCAGCCAGAAGAGCCTGTTGGACAAGATGGTGCGCAGGAGCCCGACGCACCAGCTCCGATATTAAGAAGATCTTCTCGTCCTCCTGTACCCAACAGGAGATACATGAACTATCTGTTGTTGACAGATGGTGGGGAGCCTGAAAGCTTTGATGAAGCTTGTCAGTGTGGAGATGCGAGCAAGTGGGAGCTTGCAATGAAAGATGAGATGAAGTCTCTCATATCAAACCAGACGTGGGAACTAGCTGAGTTGCCTACGGGTAAGAAGGCACTCCACAACAAATGGGTGTACCGGGTGAAAGAGGAGCAGGATGGTTCCAGAAGATATAAAGCCCGGCTAGTTGTCAAAGGTTTCCAGCAGAAGGAAGGAATTGACTACACCGATATTTTCGCTCCCGTGGTGAAGCTAAATACTATCAGGACCGTGATGAGTATTGTAGCAATTGAAGATCTTCATCTCGAGCAGTTAGACGTGAAGACGGCGTTTCTTCACGGAGATTTAGAAAAGGAGATATACATGCACCAGCCAGAGGGTTTCTCAGAAGAAAAGAAGAAGAACCTGGTGTGCAGACTCAAGAAGAGCTTGTTGTTGGACCCTAGAGGGGGGGTGATTAGGGTCAAGAGGCTCTAATATGCAATTTAAAAACAGCACAAGCAAACCACAAAACAGAAATGCGATAAAAATAAGAGAGATAAGGTTAGGAGTTCGTTATCCTTGATGCGCGATGTGTTAACGATGTTCGGCCCTCTGGCCTACGTCCCCGCTCCCCACTCTCGAGGAGAAATCCACTACACACCCGGTTTGGAAGCCGGAACTTCGTCTACACAGCGATCTCCACAGATCTCTCTCACTACACAGTTTGATCTCACAGATCACACTCCCTCACAGTAGATCTCCACAGATCTCACTCACACAGCAGAAGAAAGAAATGCAAGAAGCTCTCTTTACACAGCCCTTATAGCAAAGAGAAGGTATACTGAAGCTGGGAGGTGAATCACACTTGAAACAGAGAGAAAAACAGAGTTTTGAAAATTTACTCAGGAAACAGAAAAAGCTCTCTGGTTTTTGAAACGTTAGGGCTGAGGAAGAAGAAGAGGTCTGGGGGGTTTTTATAGAAAAGTTTAAATCATTTTAAAACAAAACCCAATCTTCCCAAATGAGATAATAATCTCTTCTTCAGACCCTCATCACAGACTGTGCCAATCACTAACAAGTGAAAGCACAGTGTTCGATGTAAATGACCGTTTAAAAAAGTCGCGGCTGACCAGAGGCAAAAATCGGTTGACCGAAGGAAATTTCGGTCGACCGAAAAATGCCTTCGGTCGACCGACCGAAAAATTCGGTCGACCGCGAGAAGCTAAGGAAATTTGGTAAAACACTCAGAGACTCATCGGTTGACCGGCACGGTCGACCGATTAAAGATTGAAAATTCGGTCGACCGTACCGGTCGACCGACGACACTCTGGAAACATACTGAAGAAAGGTCATCGGATCGGTCGACCGGACCGGTCGACCGATTTCTGATATTTTCTGAAATCTGAATTTTTGACCAACTTGAAATATTTGCAAAATATTTATTTGACCTCTGAAAATTCTGAAACTTTGTAAAATCTTGGCCGAGCCACCTCAGGGTGGCTCGGCCTTGGCCGAGCCACCCTGGGGTGGCTCGGCCACCGAGCCACCCTAGGGTGGCTCGGCTTGGGCCGAGCCACCTTAGGGTGGTTCGGTTCGGGCCGAGTTCCCCCAGGTGCGCTGGTTTTGTCGTTTTCCGTTGTTTCCGGTTGTTTTGTCCGTTGTTCGGTTGTTTTGTTGATTTGTTGACTTGATTCCGGATTTGGCAGTAAACTCAGTCGGTGTTTGAGTTCAAATCCACTTTGTTGGAAGACCCGTCGACTCCCCGAACCACTAACGTTGTTCACATGCAGTTCGTTAGCTTTGTAGCCTCTTTAGTTCGTTTCGTTGCTTGAACGTTCGTCGATTTGTCGAATCATCGCGCCGAGCTGTGTCAAGGGACCTATAAGCAGTTTTATACGCCTACATCCCTCTGTGATTTGTACTCTCACTCCCACTGTCTACCTGATCAAACCTTCTTACGGTTAGGACCACAATCAAAATCCCCTCTTGATTCTTTCCATGAACGAAAGGTCCACAAATTGAATAATCAAACCTTTAAATAGTTAGGATCATCTCAAACCCCCATTTGGTCAAACCTTCCTATAGTTAGGGCCACAACCAAAATTTTCTCTCGATTCCTTAGAAAGAGGTCCACTTTGAAATCGAGTGATCAAACCTTTCTACAGTTAGTGTCGACTCAAAATCCCACTTGGTCAAACCTTCCTACAGTTAGGACCACAATCAAAATCTCCTCTCGATTCCTTCCATGAACAAGAGGTCCACTCTCAAATCGAGTGATCAAACCTTTCTACAATTAGGGTCGCCTCAAAATCCTACTTGGTGAAACCTTCCTACAGTTAGGACCATAACAAAAATCTCCTCTAGATTCCTTTCATGAATGAGAAGTCCACTTTCAAATTGAATGATCAAACCTTCCTACAGTTAGGATCGCCTCAAAATCCTACTTGGTCAAACCTTCCTATAGTTAGGGCCAAAACCATAATTTATTCTCGATAAATGAGAAACTCACCTTTAGTTCGGTAATCAAACCTTCCGATAGTTAGGATTATCCGAATCTTTTCAATTCTCAGAGTGGAGATCCCACTCTTAGTTTAACCTTCTCGTATTCTTGAAGTGGAGATCCCACTTTAAGTTTCCTTTGGTAACTAGAGATAGAATATAAAATTCTAAAATATAAAATTCTTCCTCTTCAGCTTTGGGAGAAAGAATATAAAATTTTTCCTCTCTCGCAACTGGTTCATCTTTGCCCCAAGAGAAGACATAATATTTCAACATTATAACTCCCAAAATTCGTGCTTCATAAGCATGGGGAATTTTATCCTGAGGCCTAAGTAGGGATAAGTCAGCGCCTAACACGTATTGTCAATTTAGTCTTTCACCGATTGAAGAAGACACCAGAATCCAAATCTGGGGAATTTTATCCTGAAGCCTAAGTAGGGATAAGTCAGCACCTAACATACGTTACCAGTTAGTCCTTCACCGTAAAAAGGATAAAAGCCCACATATTCAACATTGTGGCAGGGAGGTATTAATCACACCATAATCCGCGCCTTACACACGTGGGGAATTTTATCCTAAATCCTAAGTAGGGATAAGTCAGCGTCTAACACGCGTTACAGGTTTAGTCTTTCACCAATTGAAGAAGACACCAGTATCTAAGTCTGGGGAATTTTATCTTGAAACCTAAGTAGGGATAAGTCAGCACCTAATACGCGTTGTCGGTTAGTCCTTGACCATAAAAAGGACAAAAGCCCACATATTCGATATTGTGGCAGGCCGTTATTAATAACACCAAAAATCTGCGCCTTACACGCGCGAGGAACTTTATCTCGACTCCTAAATAGATATAAGCCTACGCCAAACGCGTATTGCCAGTTTAGTCTTTCACTAAGTGGAAAGACACCATAATCCAAGTCTGGGGATTTTTATCCTGAATCCTAAGAAGGGATAAGTTAACGTCTAACACGCGTTGCCGGATAGTCTATTTCTGTAAGAAAGACGAAGTCTATGAATTCAATATCATAGAACTAAAAGATCTAACTCTTTTAGCACAACGTCACATGCGGAACGGACTTAAACAATCCATATGCATGCCTGATTCAAGCGGTAATCTGTAAAGGCACGTCAAATCCGTTGATGGTTGAGGATTTACCAAAAATCCTGAGTCTGCATCTGATACATGTGGCCAGGTAGTCTATTCCCGTGAGAAAGATGAAGTCTACGTATTCAATATCATAGCACTAAAAGAGTTAACTCTTTTAGCATAATGTTACGTACGGAACGGACTTAAACAATTCGGATGCTAGTCCGACTCAAACGGTAGTCGGTAAAGGCTCATCAAACCCGTTGATAGCTGAGAGTTTTCTAAAAATCCTATAAATGTGAGAGTCATTAACGCACCAGCCCCATTAGTTGGTCTCGTGACTTGAGCATCCAACAACTTCAAAATAAGAGCCATACATGCAGATGAATTAGCTTTAACAGTTGGTTCTACAGCCCTAACATTTGGGACTCCAAGGCCTTAAGAGCTTAAACTGAGTAGACTCCAACAAACGTACGAGTATAAACTGTGTTAATGCTGGGTAACACGCTACAGTAAAGGTCGATGCCGGTCAACGCATCAACAATCTTGCCAAAATAAGGCAAGAGATGATTCCAGGGAGTTCAATCACATTTAGATATGAATTACTGACAAATATAATCAAATCAAAGTCATCTCAATGATAAGAGCTAAGTTCAAAAATTTACGCATCAACTTCAGTTCAAGATTTCGACAACAGTCAGACGATAAACGCAGTGCCGGAAGAACTTCATCTATTCGACAAAATACTGAATAGATTGAAGGCTGAAGAAGTCAAGAATTGAAACAATCCAGAAGTCCTTCTATGCAATCTCCTCGACAAAATACTGAAGAGGTTGAAAACATGGCCTATCTTATCCAAAGCATTCTAGACTTCTCTATACAAGAATGAGTCTGAAATACTTTGGAGGGGGTATCTGTAGGCGTCTAAAAGTACCTATAGGTAACCACACACAGCTTGAGACAAAGAAAAGACAATGAACGTCATTATCCAAGTTGAAGATGATTATCCGAGTCAAAGAGTATCATCTGACACTGATAAGCGCCTGAAGCGAAACGGCGAACCATTGATGACATGGCGACGAACTACCGGAACGGCCAATGCCAAGTGGCCCGCATGCTCACAGGCCACCGCCAAGTGGCCCACACACTAATCGGCCACCGAAATAGTGAACCAAGTGGCCCGTGTGCTCATCGACCACCGAAACATCGAACCAAGTGGCCCGTACGCTCACCGGCTACCTCTATGTGGCCCACGTACTCATCGGCCAGCTCCAAGTGGCATGTACGCTCATCAGCCACCGAAACAACAAACCAAGTAGCCTGTACGCCCATCGGTCATCATCAAGCGACTTGAACATTCATGAAATTCATAAAGCGAATCGGTAAAGTTTACAAGTCAACAAAATGACAGAATGCATGCAGAAGGGCAAAACAAGTCCAGACCTAACATACCGAGAAACCCCTTGGTGGCCGAGTCGCGTCAAAACGACTCGGCCTGGCTAGGCTAGTGGCTCAGCCCAATGGTGGCTTTGCTAAGGCCGAGCCACCAAATGATGGTTCACACCTAAATCGAACCGGTTCAGTTCGTTTTGCACCCGGTTAACCTAAATTCGATCTGAAAACACGCTTTGATGGTTTTCAACGAGTTTTCATGGGATTTCTTCTATTCTAGAGGTTCCTAACTACCTAGATGTTATCTTTAAACGTGGTTATATGGTTGTCAACTGAGGATAAGGACAAATCTATCATTCTTATCTGAAAACCCCCTAACTGAAGCCTATAAATACCGGCATAGTGGCTCATTTCACAAAGAGGAAATGAAGAGGGTGAAGTGCTGCCAAATTGGAGAGTGGAGCATGAATTTTAGAGGGTTAGAAGATCTTGGCGAGGTTCCTCAATAAAAAAGAGAGAGTTCGAGAGATCTAAGACCTGTTTCCCCCTATTCCTCCGGATTTAAGCTTGGTCTTAATCCCGAGAAGAATCGTAATCTCGCTTGGTCGAGATTACCACTTCTACAAATACTTCCTTCGTAAAGTAGGAGCTTTGATTATCAATCTGTCAACCGGATCTGATCCGTGGCGGTCCACGGATATCAATGTCCCCGGCACAAGTGAAGTTCACACGCAAACAATAGGTGAAAAACATCTATTGTGTGTTGTTTAAAGAAATTGTAATCTTTCATTTTTTTATTGTTTAAGGAGATCTTATAAAAAGATTAACTTTTTATTTGAGGTTATTGTAACGACTGAAGTTGTAATAGATTCAATGATAATAAAAACAGAAATTTCTAACTCAAACAACATTTGTTGAAAACATTTCTTAAGATTCTCTATGTTCCAAGGATGCTTCAAGACTTCTCCATTTTGATTATGTGACCAGCAAGTTCGCAGGTTGTCTTCCTTAATGATCTTGTAGGGTCCCTCCTAATTTGTGGTGAGCATTACGTGGTTGACTTCTGAATTGAAAGCAATTTTTCATAAGACTAGATCTCCTAGTTTGAATCTTCTGTGTTAGGCCGAACTATAGTAGTCCCAAGAGATGGATTGCTGATTGATTACTAGAGATGAAGTGCTTGTTCTCTTATTTTATCGATGGGAGTCCACCCTTGAGATCAATTATATTGGCTTCCTCATCGAACTATTGTAATTGCACATCGGGGATACTGATTTCTACAATGATAACTATATTTACTCTGTACGCTAGTTGAAATGGTGTTTCTGATCCCTTATGAAGTTTTGGTGAGTTGTTCTATATAACCACTATTTTGGGAGAAAGTTGTTTTCATTGCAGAATTCATTACAACTTTACGTGTTACAATAAATTCAGAAAAATAGTCTTTTTATAAGACTTTCAACATAATAAAAAGGAAAGTACAACTCTCTTTAAAACAATACGCAACACGTGTTTATCACCTATCGGTTTTTTGCGGGATCTTTGCCTGTTCCGGGGACGTTAATATTCGTTGACCATCGAACGATCAGATTAATCTGGAGTTTCGTTGATAAACTCCTCTTCTCAAAATCGTAAAGGAATCAAGAAACCGAAGTAATTATCTCGGCAACAGCGAGATAACCAATCTTCTCGAAATCGTCGCTAGGTACGATCTCAAGGAAAGGGACCGGGTTATAGATCTGACGAACTCATCTTCCTTATCTCAAAGAACTCGATCTGATCTTCTTCTCCTCTCTAAAATTCGTGCTTCTTCAGTCTCCAATTTAGTAGGGCCTCGCTGAGTCTTGAAAATTCTAGATCTATGCAAATGAAGGCCTTAGGGCTGTATTTATAGGTTTCAGGAGCCCTGTTTTCGGATAAGAAAGAACGATTTAATCTTATACTCAGTTGTAACCACTTTATCATGTTCTTGGATGATATTAGATCAGTTGAAATAAATCCAGGTGGTTAACGGTCAAAAAAATGGTTCAAAACTATATAAAACGGGTTTTTGGAGCTTACGGACAACCGCGGTGTCTCGGCCATGGCCGAGACACCATGAGTGTCTATGCTAAGGCCCGGGGCATTGTTTCGTGCATCCCGTCCATTTTCTGTCGTATCTTCGTCGTTCGAACTCGGAATTACACGATTCAAAGTGCGTATGAAAGCCGACGAGGAGATCTACAGGCTCCCATTGTTGAATCATAAATGGAGTAGACTAGACATAAGAGGCACTTCATTTTTTGTAAGTGAAGCGTAGCTTCCGATTAATTCGTATCTTCGTTATTCTGTAGTTCCGTTGCTTCACACGGCTCGTCGACTTGCTTCATGCACTCATCAATATTAATTAAGCTTCTATGACTCAGATAGTGATGTTCATTATCTTCTCTCTGCTTCGAGCTGTGTGCGAGAGCCCATAGGTAATTTTTAACACCTATAGATACACCCTCCAAAATGTTTCAGTCTTGTTTCTTTTATAGAAAGGCCTGAAATACTTTGGATGTGATCGGTCCAACCTTCAGTCGGTGTGAAAGGACCTGTAGTTGGCTTCGATTATTGACTTCTTTGATTTTTGGTCTATTCAATATTTTGATGAATAGCTGAAATTCCTCCGACGCTGCATTTATCGTCTGGCCATCGTCGAAGTCTTGAATCAAAATTGGTGAACTTGTTTTGGCTCATGTCATTGAGTTGACTTTGAACTGAGTATATCCATCACAACGGGTTGGCCTGCGTTGACTCATAACTACACGTTGATTGGCGTTAACCTAGGGTTACGTATTTATCGGTGTTGACCTTAGGGTTTCACATCAATCGGTGTTGACTTTCATCGCAATGCGTTGGCTGGCGTTCACCTAGGGCTACGTGTTGACTAGCGTTGACCTTAGGGTTTCGCGTCGGCCGGTGTTGACTTTCATCATAACGCGTTGACCGATATTGACTTTCATCGCATCGCGTTGACTGGCGTTAACCTAGGGCTACGCGTGGACCAACATTAACCTTAGGGTTTCCCGTCCATCGGCGTTGACTTTCATCACAACATGTTGGCTAGTATTAACTTTCGTCATAACACGTTGATCAGTGTCTATACGGTTTGTGCTCTTAAGGCATTAGAATGTGGCGATCCCAAATATTAGGACTATAGGACCAACTGTTAAAGCAGATTCATATGCATGAATGGATCTTATCCTGAAGTTGTCAAATCCTTGAGTCACGAGACCAATTAATGGACCTGGTGCATTAATGACTATCGCATTTATAGAATTTTTGGTAAATTTCTCAGCCATCAACGGGTTTGATTAGTCTTTACCGACTACCGTTTGAGTTGGGCTAGCATGCAGATTGTTAAAATCTGTTCCGCACGTAACGTTATGCTAAAAGAGTTAACTCTTTTAGTGCTACGATATTGAATATGTAGATTTCGTCTTTCTCACCGATATTGACTTTCATCGCATCGCGTTGACTGGCGTTAACCTAGGGCTACGCGTGGACCAACATTAACCTTAGGGTTTCCCGTCCATCGGCGTTGACTTTCATCACAACATGTTGGCTAGTATTAACTTTCGTCATAACACGTTGATCAGTGTCTATACGGTTTGTGCTCTTAAGGCATTAGAATGTGGCGATCCCAAATATTAGGACTATAGGACCAACTGTTAAAGCAGATTCATATGCATGAATGGATCTTATCCTGAAGTTGTCAAATCCTTGAGTCACGAGACCAATTAATGGACCTGGTGCATTAATGACTATCGCATTTATAGAATTTTTGGTAAATTTCTCAGCCATCAACGGGTTTGATTAGTCTTTACCGACTACCGTTTGAGTTGGGCTAGCATGCAGATTGTTAAAATCTGTTCCGCACGTAACGTTATGCTAAAAGAGTTAACTCTTTTAGTGCTACGATATTGAATATGTAGATTTCGTCTTTCTCCCGTGAAAGGACTAAATGGCAACGTGTATTAGACGTAGACTTAGGATTTTTGGCAAATACTCAACCTTTAACGGATTTGGCTAGCCTTTACCGATTACCATTTAAATCAAGCTTGCATGCTAATTGTTTAAGTCTGTTTTGCATGTGACGTTGTGCTAAGAGAGTTAACTCTCTTAGAGCTACAATATTAAATACGTAGACTTTGTCTTTCTCACGGGAATAGACTACCCGACATTACGTGTTAGGCGTTGACTTATCCCTACTTAGGCTTCAAGATAAAAGTCCACAGACTTGGATTCTGGTGTGTTCTTCAATTGGTGAAAGACTAACCTGGCAACACGTGTTAGGCGCTGACTTATTCCTACTTAGGATTCGGGATAAAATTCTCCGTACGTGTAAGGCACGAATAATGGTGTTATTAATAACAACCTTCCATAATATCGAATATGTGGGTTTTTGTCCTTTTTACGGCCAAGGACTAATTGGTAATGTGTGTTAGACGCTGACTTATCCCTACTTAGGCTTCGGAACAAAATTCCCTATATTTGGATTCTGGTGTCTTCTTCACTCGCTGAAAGACTAAACCGACAATGCGTGTTAGGTGTTGACTTATCCCCTACTTAGGCTTCGGGATAAAATTCCTCATTCGTGTGAAGCACAGATTTTAGAGTTGAAGGATGGTGTCTTCTCTTGGGGAAAAGATGAACCCGATACTGGAAAGGAAGGATTTTATATTTTATCTCCAGTTATAAAGAAAACTCAAAGTAGGATTTCCACTTCAAGAATTCTGGAAGGTGAAACTAAGAGAGGGATCTCCACTCTGAGAATTGAAAAGATTCGAATAATCCTAACTATTGGAAGGTTTGATTACTGAACTAAAGATGAATTTCTTGGTTATCAAGAGTTAATTGTGGTTTTAGCCCTAACTGTAGGAAGGTTTGACCAAGCGGGAGTTCGAGATGACCCTAACTGTAGGAAGGTTTGATCACTCGATTTGAAAGTGGACCTCTTGTTCAAGAAAGGAATCGAGAGGAGATTTTGGGTTTAGCCCTAACTATAGGAAGGTTTGACCAAATAGGGGGTTTGAGCGATCCTAACTGTTTAAAGGTTTGATCGTTCAATTTGCAGACCTCTCATTCATGGAAAGAATCGAGAGGGGATTTTGGCTTTAGCCCTAACTGTAGGAAGGTTTGACCAAATGAGAGTGAAAGTATAAATCACAGTGGGAGTGTTGACTTGTACAAATCACTTAATGGAGGTTTTTGATGTCAAATGATGAGATCTTGACATGAAGGGGATTTGACAATCGCAGTAGACCGTTCGAATTAAAATATCCAGTACTATGTCAGGACTTTAACAATGGGAGTTTAGTGTTTATCACTTTGTTTTTAATGACCAGGTTGTCCCTAAGAATATTACATGTAACATTCTTCCGGAATCTTTCCATTACATGAATTATCCACCCCTGACTTTCCTTACAAAACTAGATCTAATGTGGAATACTTTGTATTCTGCTGAATGGTCAGGTTAACCTTAAGAATATCACATATGATATTCTTTCAGGAACTTCCCATTAAAATTGGGAAATAGTTTAGAATCATATACCTATTGGAGTATGTATGGAGCAGTTTATCCTCATGCACCTCTTGGAGTGTTGTGAAGCAGTTTATACTCATATACTCTTTAGAGTATTGAGAAGCAGTTTATACTCATATACTCTTTGGAGTCTTCATTCGGCTTAATTTAGCATTATGACGCCAGCTTCAACCAAGGTTAGAATGCTATTCTTGAGGGCAAAACAAGCATTGGTGGGATGAAGAATCCTCCTGTGGTACGCACAATACTTTAGATCCAAAGTATTTTTAGCTTCTTTCTGATTTGTGATAGGTGGCATCTTGATCTTGTTGTTTTTGAGGAGGGATTCGAAAATGGTCGGAACGCCTTCGTCCTTGAAAGAGTACTCTTTTTAGAGTTTCGGATCCAAAGTGTTTTGCTGTCTCCGGGGTTGCTATTGTGAAATCTGATTAACATCAATAGCTGGTACAAGTGCCTTCCCTTTACTACGGGAAGCGAAGTTTGATTTCAGAGGGTTGGCCGTCGGTTGGCTTCTCTCAGCTTTCTTCCTCCTGAGGAAGCATCGGTTTGCTCTTCGCACACCTTCAACTCTTTCTAAGTCTTGGATGATGCTACTCCCATAACTTCTAAGATATCAATGGACAGGTTGTTATGACATGTTTGGAGGATGAAGTCCTCTGTGATCGGATCTCGGCAATTCATCACCTTATTCTGGAAGCGTTTGACAAAGTCATCGACCATCTCTTTGTCTTCTTGTTTTTTCCTCAAAGAGCATTCTAATTGATTATCTCAGTGTCGTCATCAAAGAAATTACCGAGAAATGAGTTTTCCATGTCATCCCAGCTGTTGATGCTTCCAAGCTTGAGACGGCGGTACCAATCGAAGGCAGCCTCGCGAAGGGTGCCCACAAATAACCGAACCATCAAGGCTTAATTGTCAGAAATTATACCCAAGTGGGACCTAAAATAAAATCAAGTGTTGAGTGGGGGAGCCCTTCCCGTCAAACGGTGTGAAGTTGATCAGGTTGAACTTTGTTGGATATAGGATCGACTCCCACTCTCTTGGATAAGAACACAGAATACCGGTTTTCTTTACCTCTCTAGCAGACATCAGAGCATTGATTTTTCTCTCAAGGTCTTTCATCTTTTTGTCCTCATCTGTATCATGCTTTGGATGATTTCTAAGAGGAACAACATGGCCACCCCCAACATTGTCATCTTCGATGGGACCACCCCAGCGTCGTTGTCTTCAGTATGTCCACCCCCAGCGTTCTGATCAACGAGAGAGTTATCAGCATTAAGATGTTCATCCATATCTGAATCGCTACCTGTTTGGTTAGCAATGTTGCGATGACTGGATTCACCAAGTTGATTGGACAGAACCCGAATCTGTTGGTCATGTTGTTCCCTCATCTGTTGCATAGCCATTTTCATTTAAATTTTGATTGCTTCTTTCTGCTAGGCTAGAGCATCCTCGAGAATTTTGACCATTTGCTCGGTGTTGATCTTAAACACTTCCCGAGCTTATCCCACACTAGAACTTGTGTTGTCAGAGGCGATTACAGAGTAAATATCTTAAAGTTCGTCCTCTGAAGATAGTCCTTCGTGCATCCTTGGGTCAACCCTATATTTGATGACTTCTAGTTGGAGCCAAGACATCTGTTGGGCTATTCCTAAATTAACTTTTCTTCCCAAAGAAAAGTTAGGATTAGAGCCGTTTGAAGCAATCGCATACTTTCCTCTATCAACCATATTGATAGTGACTTTAGGGAAATCGTTATCTTGACCGGTTGACTTTCTTTTATGAAAACGCCTTAACTTCCCCCTGTCAACCATGGTTTCATTGCTTCAGGGGAAAGCCTTTGGAAAATAGAGACCCTCTGTGGAGCAGTCTTGGGAGAGCTACATTCTAATAATTCTGCCGGGTAATTTTGGTACACGGACAATAAGAGTCTGCTTTACGGGTATTTCTCTTTTGAGAATTGTTTGTACCCCCAGCCCGATAGTACAACTCATCGACATGATTACCGGGGCATCCTATCGTGTACTGGCACAACTTCCCAGGTATAACATTATCATCGTTCGACGAATAAGTTTCCTTCTGGGGATATAATGCTTTGTTAGCATTTTTAAGAGTCACACGTTAGGAGTTACGTCTTTGTAAGCACGGGACCTTAATGGGATCTTGGACTTTGACACGTAGTCCGAGGTAGTCAGTTATAGGAGTTTTCTCTTTATGAGATGGCCCTGAATTATTGTGAGAGCGTGTGCGACCCCTAACTCTATGAGTTGCTCAAGGTTCATTCACCGGGCCTAAGTGTTCTTTGATCGGAACTTTACCTTGATATTCGGGTAGAGCACCAAGACGATCCTTTAATGGAATGTTAAACTTAGAGAGATCCATGCTACCGTAGGCCTCACCGGATGTGTGGGAGTAAAGGGAGTGGGATCTGAAGTTGTCAAAGGCTGAATAGTAAGTTCGTCTTCTTTTGCCTTAGGTGTTGATTTGACTTTTGGCATCCAAACTTGTTTATACTTGGGCGATTTTTTAACCGCCTCTTCTTTTTGCATTTCTTGTACTTTTCGCACAAGGATCCGAGTATGCACAAGAAGTGCATGGCGCTTCTAAATGCACTCCCCAGAGTGGAACAGTTCCATTTGACATGAATCCATTCGTTAGTAGGTGATTTGGACAAGAATCTCGAAGCTTGCTATGGCGATGGTTTAGCCACTTGACGTCTCCTAGACTTTAGATCCTCTTGGTAGCAGAGCCCATCCACTTACTCCAAAGCCTTAGAAAAATTGCGGGCGAGACATTGGCAATGCCTCTGACGAGCCCTCTTCGGTAAAGTTGGTGCGCCTTCAGCAGTCAACTCCTTAATGGAGGCGGTGTCCGGATCTAGGGCTTTGGCTTCATCAGATGTTGGCGGATTGTTGCGAGGTGCAACTGCAGCAACGGTAGCGGGGAGATCACCTTCTTGGGTCTTCAAATCTGAAGACCAGTGGATCTTTTAGGAGTGGGAGACCTTCCTTCACTTGCGAGAAGAGGCGGATCTGAAGGAGGAGGAGGAGATGTACTCCTCGAACTTCTGTTGGTCAAACTCGTATTCGACCTCTTCAGCCATAGGGATCTTGATCGTCGGCTGCGGTTCGACAGCCTTAGAAGTAAGGTTGTTAGCTCCTACTATAGTCGCCAGCTTGTTTGGGGAGAAAATTATTTTTATTGCAGAATTTATTACAAGTTTGGGCATTACAATAAATTCAGAAAAAAATAGTCTTTTTATAAGACTTTCGATATAATGAAAAGTAAAGTACAACTCTCTTTCAAACAATATGAAACAGGTGCTTCTCGCCTATCACTTTTTTGCGAGATCTTTACTTGTGCCAGGGACGTTAATATCCATGGACCACCGAACGATCAGATCAATCCGAAGTTTTGTTGATTTGTGAAGGAATCAAGAAACCGAAGCAATTATCTCGGCAACAGCAAGATAACCATTTTTCTCGAGATCGCAGCTAGGTATGATCTCAAGGAAAGGGACCAGGCTATGGATCTGATGAACTCCTCTTTCTTATATCGAAGAAATCTAGAATATAATCCACTAACCAATTTCAATTACAAAATATAAACTATTCTCTTTTTATTATATTTCAACTTAGATTTATTAAGCATAGATTATCAAACCATTTAAGGAAAGTGTAACCTATCAAATTATCATCTAAGTCAAAATTACTATTCATGATAAGAACAACAACATGATAATAATCCTAGAATTCATAAGCATAACCTATCAAACCATTTAAGATAAGCATAGATTATCAAATTCTTCTTCTACCGATTAGTTCTCTAGTTGATTATCCTAAACATAAACTTTTTAAGTGCAAGAGAATAATTCATACAATATAAAGAAAATTAGACTAGTTTCATATAATTCTAAACTTCCTACAAGAATTAAATTCACATCTTTAAGAAATAAAAACAAGAAAAAGAACTAATTAAAAAAATAAAAAGAAAAGAAAAATCTAAACTATGAACAAGAAATAAATCTAACTACAAAGAAAATGAAAATCTACACTACAAAATATATTACAAAAATTAAATGCGAGAAAATAAATCTATTCTACAAATTAAAGTGCAAAAAGAAATAAAAAGACAAGAAAATAAATCTACACTACAAGCATGAATTTAGATCTAACTAATAAGCAATAATAAAGAAATTACTAAAAAGAAATAAAAGAGAAAAGAAATGCAAACCTTCAAATTGCTCTTCATCTCCATCCTCATCATTCAACAAGAGGAGAAAGAACAAATTTAATTTAAAGTGGTGAAAAAATTATTTTTATTAATTGCAACTAAAGTTATAATTTTTGGAAGGTCTTCTCAATTAAGAGTAGCCCTCCTCTCCAAAAGGAGTTTACAAAATTTTCACACCTCTAACCCCTCACTCTCTACCCCTATTTATAGTAATCATCAATGAATATGAGCCATTGGATTTGTCTTGAGCCACAAGCAACAATCTCCACCATTGAATTTTCTTTTTGTTCTTTTCTAGCCCAACATAGGAGTCTCAATTGATTTTCAAAATAAATGGAAATCCAAGTTGCAAAAGAAGTCCAATGTTAGCAATTGATTTTCGCTTCACTTGGAGTTTCAATCTCCAGCCAAGCAAGTCCCCATGTTGCATTTCATTTTCAAAACAATGTCAAGCCCAATTGAAGCAACCACCGGCCCACTTCTAAATAAAATCCAACTCTGCTGCAATCATCTTTGAAGTCCACTTGTGTTTAAAATCCAAGTCCGGCCCATTGGAGATTTTCAAAGTTAAAATCCAATCTCTAAGTCAAGTCCGGTCACACAAATCCAAAATGAAATTCGGCCCACACAAATCCAGCAGTCTAATGAATTTTTCTGCAGCAAGTCATAGCAGTCCGGTTTATTGGGGAACATTTTGCAACTAAGTCCAATTCCAATCTTGAATTTCAAATCCAATCTCCAATTCAAATTTGGTCCAATGTAACCTAGTTCAATTCATTTCGTGTAATTTGTTTGATGGGCTTTGGGCTTCCAAGCTCAAATATTTCATTTGAGAAACAAGAGGAGAGCTGCCATCTTGGATGTTTGGAACATTTGGGCTTTTGGCCTTCAAGATTCAAATATTTCACTTTGGCCTCTTGAATTTCTCTTATTTCTTCATTTACTCAAGGGCCTTTGTTGAGAGATGGGATTTTTAGGATTTATTCTTCATTAACCTGCAATTAAAGATAAAAGCAATTATTAGTGGTATATTTATTCATATAAACTAGATAATGAGGGTATAAAATTGTAATAAAAATATGATTATCAACCACCGAACGATCAGATCAATTCTGAGTTTTGTTGATTTGTGAAGGAATCAAGAAACCGAAGCAATTATCTCGGCAACAGCAAGATAACCACTTTTCTCGAGATCACAGCTAGGTATGATCTCAAGGAAAGGGACCAGGCTATGGATCTGATGAACTCCTCTTTCTTATATCAAAGAACTCGATCCAATCTCCTCCTCCTCTCTAAAATTTGTGTTTTTTCAGTCTCCAATTCAGCAGGGCTTCGCTGAGGCTTGAAAATTCTAGATCTGTGCAAATAAATGCCCTAGGGCTGTATTTATAGGCTTCAGGAGCTCTGTTTTTGGATAAGAAGAAATGATTTAATCTTATCCTCAGTTGTAACTACTTTATCATATTCTTGGATGATATTAGATCATTTAAAACAAATCCAGGTGGTTAACGATCGAAAAATGGCTCAAAACTATGTAAAACGGCTTTTTGGAGCCTACAGACACCCATGGTGTCTCGGCCTTGGCCTAGACACTTAGGGTGTCTCGGCCTTGGCCAAGTCACTCGCAGTGTCTCCACTAAGGCCCGGGGCATTGTTTCATGCATCCCGTCCATTTCCACCGTATCTTCGTCGTTCGAACTCAGAATTGCATGATTCAAAATACATATGAAAGCCGATGAGGAGATCTATAGGGTCCCATGGTTGAATCATACATGAAGTAGACGGGACATGAGAGGCACTTTGTTTTTCGTAAGCGGAGCGTAGCTCCCGATTAGTTCGTATCTTCGTTATTCTGTAGTTCCATTGCTTCACACGGTTTGTTGACTTTCTTCATATGCTCATCGATATCAATTAAGCTTCTGTAACTCAAATAGGAATGTTTATTGTATTTTCTCTGCTTCGAACAACGTGCGAGAGCCTGTAGGCTATTTTTGATGCCTACAACCACAAAAAACCAAGTTGGTCATCAATGTAGGTTCCTTTTTCTTAGCCCACCCTCTTCTTCAGTGCTTGTAGTATGCACTTGTTTGTTGCTTCTCTAAAACTTTACATTTAGGGTATATTACTGATGCAAATTTGAGTCAGATCTTCCATTCTTCGTAGAAGTCACAAAATCCCTACTACTGAATTGGCTGTCATTGTCAGTTATGATGGTCAGAGGCACTCTAAATCTATTGATGATTGATTTTAAGATGAAGTTATGAATATCATATTTTTTTAGTTCTCACTGGCGGCTCCGCTTCTATCCACTTGGTGAAATAGTTTATAATCATTACTAAAAAATTTTGCTATCCAACTGCCACTCAAAATATCCCCAATAGATCTATTCCCCATTGAGTGAAAGGAATCAGGTTAATTAGGGGGATGAGCTCTATTGCCAGGGCTCTTGGTATGTTTGAGGAGTTGGTAGGCTTTGCAATTGGTTTGTGAGCTTTTTTAACTTGGCCAGATCGGTCGACCAGTAATAGCTCTACTAATGACCTTCTATGATAGAATTCTAGGCCCTATGTGATATTTGTATAGGCCCTTATGGATTTCCCTTAGGACATAGTGTGATTCTTCTCATACTAGTAGTAGATCAACCCTTCTTATTGAACCAAATGCCCTAAGAAGCCAACCAGAGGACTTGAACATGGTTGTAGCTCTGATCTGTCAACCTTCATCTGGTTAAACGCGTCCATGAATAGGATATTGGCGGAGCTTCTTGTATCCATCATAATCCTCTTATCTTAGAATTCATTGATTTAGGCAAATATGATGATAGGGTCATCATGATGTGTCACCATGCCTTTCAAATCGACATCGCTGAAGGCTATGGATAGATCTACTTTGAACCTCTTCTATCACATATTTACCTCAGGGCTTGCCAAGCATACTTCTTCTGCGTGACATCTCTACAGCCACTAGTCTAATGTTGATGGTGTTGGTGATGCCTCTGTCACTATCTTCTTTGTGTTGGCCTCTCTGATCTATCTAACTTTGGCCCTAAGTTGCGTCTGTCAGTGTACTTCTTTAGCAGCACTCTCTTGATGAGATTTTCAATATCTCTTTATAGGGTTCTGCAGTCATTAGTGTGCTGGACATGTTCTCTGTGGTAGCGCTAGTATTTTTGAGTATCCCTACTATGGGGATCTAAAGTCATGCAAGTGGGAGGTTTGGTTAGATGTCCTTCTTGCTAGATTTGGTGCAATACTTGTGAGAGGAGAGCATGGAGGGAAGCAAAAGGTAATACCTATATCATAGCTCCTCTGTTGTCCTATCAAGTCTACCAGATCTGGAATTTGACTCAGATTGGTCAAACTTAATTTTCTTACTTTTGAAATACCCTATTAGAGCTGCCTTCTTATAGATGAGATTGTCTTTTGCATCCATA
This sequence comes from Asparagus officinalis, assembly GCF_001876935.1. Lineage (NCBI taxonomy): Eukaryota > Viridiplantae > Streptophyta > Magnoliopsida > Asparagales > Asparagaceae > Asparagus > Asparagus officinalis. Next base: position 68,174,007 of record NC_033798.1, on the reverse strand, counting down.
TGGACAAATCTCTGGCAATGAGTTGGTAGAAATTAGTCACAGGGTTCATTATGAGCGATTTTAACAACTTCTCATCTTCTAGATCCAATATTATATCAGTCATTGCTGCCATGTTGCTGTGGTTATCTACTTCCAGCCACTTAGTTTAGAATCTCTTGCAATATTCTCTAAGAGTTTAACTATAATTCTGCTTATCTACAATAAGAGGGTGGAGGATGCCTTCTTCTTTGTATCTACTAAGAAGTATGTACAAATGTTTGGGTGAGCTATTCATAACTGACATTTCACATGCCATGTGCTAATTTTGAGGAGCCTATTGGGATTAATAGTAAAATGGCCTTGATGTCGCATTAGTGGAGGGGTGTTCTCCACGACCCACTCTTCATCTCCCTACTGCTAGGGTTTCCCCTATAGGAGTGTGTTGACAGGTGATGGAGGATATTAGAAAGGTGGGAGGAGGTTAGAAAGGAGGGCAATGACTAAGTATCTCACTTGCAAATGAAACCAACTTCGATTGAAGCGATTGTGCCAATCTCTAGGAGGACTCATCTAATTAGGGCTTAGTGACATAGTTGGTGCTAGAAGGTTCTCTAGGCATATGTAAGCTTTGGATCAGAGAATGATTAGGATAAGCCATTTTCTTAGGAGAAGAAGAAGTGTCCCCACGGTGGGCATCAAATTATTTATTTCTAAAAGTTAATTTCTGAGTAGGGTAATACTAGGAGAAGATTAGGAATTCTTGATCTTCTCTGATGGCTAATTAATAGCGGAGAGGCTCGAGAAGTATGCCACTACACAAGTAGTAGACATCAGAGGTCGTAGATGAGATTTCACTTGGAGTGCTCTCCAACACTCAAGTCAGCAACTGCTTGTCACGCCCCAGTTCCAAGGTGTAATAACTTGGAACGTGACTTGGCTGGCAATGTAACCATTCGAACACATTCATGCCTCTATATCATCTTGTATATCGATATAAAGGCAAAACTACACCATAGAGCATGTAACTAAGATAATAAAAGAAATGTATAGATGAAAAATATCTCCAAAAGGATAGAGTCCAAATACAAGTTTTACAACTATCCACAATTGAAAAGAGCAAAAAAACAATTTATACCATAGTCTAGAAAATATCACATGTGCCTCAAGAAAAAGTCTAACCAAATAACTAGCTAAACAAACTGAACTGGAGAAATGATAGAATAAATGGTGATCACTGCCACTAAGCCTGCTCCTCGAAATACTCTCAGTCTTGTGAAAAAATAACGGTCCCCGAGTCTGGGGTGCGCTAACCCAGAGGTAGTCAGAAAACTCCCAACAAGCATGTAAATTGAATAAATTATGTGTGGGCAAGTGTATGCGACAGGTATAAAGAAGAGATGAAATCTAATTTAAAGATGACTAAAAGATATGCTACTAGAAGATATTACGAATAAGTATTTCACCAGGCATGTAAGCACATTATTATTATTTTACATGTTATTTAAGTTAGAGGAGAATAGTATCATGTATATAAATAGAGTTCTCGTAAACCGTCTCGGGAACACGTCTTCATCCCAAGATTGGCCCTTAGTTCTTATATATATAAATCTGGATAACAAGAATATGCATGAGCCCGCTTATAAACACGTTATATTCTCCATCCATTTCCTCTTTATAAACCCCATATTTATTCATTTATTATAAGTGGTTGTGCATGAAATATTATTCACTACACATAGAGTTACTGTGGAACAACTTCCATAAAATTTATGAAAATAACTGTGACCCAAAATAAGTCCAATCAATATGGGTGCATCGTCTAGTCAATGCTATTATAATAATAGTAATAATCCAGAGAAACTCCTCACAATGGGATATCGATGTCGAGGTTATAGTCATGTTATGATAACATATTTATGAATCATTAATCTTAACAAAAGTCGTCTTGATGAACAATCAACCCTATTAAATATTACTAGATGATCAAACATAGCATCAGGTTATCCAATAAAGCATCAAGAGATCAAACAATATCATCATTCATCTTAACAAAACGAAAATAAATATTTAGCATAATTGTTTAGTGTCAAAGTGGGCCAAATGATTTTAATTTGTCAGCATAGAAATCAACAAAATTGACTTTTAGTGAGCAAAAGGCCCAAACAAATCTGAAATTTAATATTGGATCCTTATTTGGTCAAATGCGTTTGTAATTTGAATCATAAACCCAAACATATCTGAAATCTGATATTGGATCCTAACTGGTTCAAATGGGTCTATAATTTAACTTTGGATCCTAACTGGTTCAAACGGGTCTAAAATTTAATATTGGATCCTAGCTAGGTCAAACGGGACTGTAATTTGAGTTACAGATCCAAACAGTTCTGGAATTTGATAATGGGTCTGAACTGGGTCAGGTTTGTTAGGTCTCTTGTTTCGATGATGATTGCAAACTCCATTATAGGTACTAATTGCTTGTTGAGTGATATAATACAGGATATATTTTGTCAAGCAATTTAGTGCCACTTTTGGAGGATGGATGGAACCTGCGCTGTAATGATGATATCCAAGGTGGTGGAGATAACTTGATAAATAAAATCTATTAAAAGAGCAACATATACAAGAGGAGCTTCATCAACAAAATTAGCAAATATCAAGCCTCAATAGTTGTATACATAAGTGAGTAATATTTATATTTTTTACTTTCTCTCTAGTTCATAATCTAGGCAAGAAACAAAGTAGATAACATTTGAAGCAATTGGGGTTCACACTCATATGCACTTTTAAAATCATGTTTTTGACCAAAGTTGAAAATTATAAGGTTTTTCATTTTGGAAATGATTTTTCAAAAATTTATTTTCTAACATGTTTATATACATGTTTATAAACATTTCCTAAAGTTTGATATTGTTTGGAATTTATTCACTATTTTTAAAGGACTTCAAAAATCAAATTTTTATTTTTAAACAGTCTTTGTTCATGCTATCAATCGATTGAGCAGTGTTATCACTCGACTGAAGAAAAGGCATGGAAAGTGCAGAAAGTTTCTGCTTAGTCGACTGATAAACCATCAGTCGACCGAAGTAGGTCATCAATGACTGATGAGTTCATCAGTCGACCGATGAAGCTTGAGCTGCCTATAACGGTTAGCTCATCAGTCGACTGAACAGTACCATCAGTTGACCGATGGCACTATAACAGCTAGTTTTTTATTTTAGCTGAATTTTTAGGATTTTGGATATTGTTTTGGATTTGGGCTATTGTTTGGGATTCCTATATATACATCTTTTCCCTCTTTACTTTAGTAACTAAGCAAGTAAGAAAAATTCTTTGAGTTTGTGTTTATTTTGTGTTTTGAGCTTAACCTCCCATTCTTCTTAATTTTGGATTTACACTTTCAATACCCATAGCCCCAAACTTCATTTGCAATCTTTTAATCCTTGCCATATGAGTGTTGTAAGAGAGATTTTTCCATCTTATTCTACTGTGTGGAGAGCTTGATCTCAAGGGGATCAAATTGTGTAGTTGTTAGATCTCGGGGTAGATCGTAGTGAAGAAGTTTCGGCTTTCAAACCGGTGTGTTTAGTTGATTACCATCGGGAGAGATGGTCGGGGTTGTAGGTCATGAGGACTGAACATCAGGAAGATATCACTGTTCAATTTGGCTAACTATTCTCTTACTCTCTCTCTCTTATTTATTTCCATAGTTTTAAATTTGTGTCTTGTGTTGCATTAAATTTCATAAATTGCACATTTATTATTTGATTACCCAATTCACCCCCCCTCTAGGGTAATTTAGTTTGGTATCAGAGCAAGGTCTCTACATTTAATTGGGTCTAACCACCTTAGAGTAAAGATCCAAATAGATTCAAATATGAATGTGCATATGCTTGAAGGTCAATCAACTACTAGACCCCCTTTATTTACAGGGAACAATTTCGCCTATTGAAAATCTAGGATGAGAATTTATTTGCGATGTATTAATCTTGACATCCTAGATGTAGTAGAGAAGAAATATGTTGAAAAGCCTAGCTAAGACATGACCGAGCATGAACGACATTTGGCTAACCATAATGTTAAAGTCATGAATAGCCTGATTTATGGACTCACTCCAAATGATTATAATAGAGTCTCCACGCATGCAACCACACACGAAATTTTGGAGAAACTATGTATCACTCATGAAGGAACCCCTCAAGTCAAGGAGTCCAAAATTAGTGGTCTCATGCATGAATATGAGTTATTTAAGATGCTTCCAAATGAGTCAATTGATGCCATGTTTTGCTGATTTTCTAATATTGTTAATGAATTACATGGTCTTGACAAGGTGTTGGAGAACCAAGAGAAGAACTACAAATTTCTCTGTTCTCTAATGCTAGCATGGGAGCCCAAATCTAACGGCTATTGAGGTAGCCAATGATCTTACAACGCATACACTTGATGGCCTTTTTGGTAAACTCAATGTTCACGAGAAGAAGATCAAGGAGAAGGAGGAAGAACCCCAACGAACAAATGAAGAGTCTTTTCAAAAGATGAAGACTATTGCACTCAAAGGAGCAATAGATAATGACTCATCCTCCTCGGAAAGTGAGATTGATATCTCTAGAGATGTGGCTCACCTCTCTAGGAGAATATCAAGATTGATAAAAATAAATAAAAATTTAAAAATTCATTCTAATAAATTCCCCTCTCGTGTAGGTAAATGCTTTGAGTGCAATAAACTGGGACATATAGCAAAGGATTGTCCTAAGATAAAAGAGAAATATATGAAGTACAACAAGAAGAAGGCGTTGTATGTGGGATGAGAGGAATCTGAACCAAGTGATTCAGATAGCGACGAAGAAGCCACCAAGATTGTCCTTCATGATCCAAACATATGTTTTATGGCTCATGAAGATGAGGTACAATCTGATACCGATGACGAATCATTTTATATGCAATGTGAGCTAGGAACCACTCTAGAAGAACTAAATTTTGAATTTAAAAAATTAAGAAAAGAACATTCTTCTTTCAAAAAGTTGCATAATTCATGTGACTCAAAATTTGAGTAACTACAATCCTTACTAAATTATGTCATTGCCTTAAAAGATAAGATAATTAGGGATCTTAATTTTGAAAATAAATAGTTAAGATCTCAACTTGAAATTTTGAAAAATGGAAATGAAATGTTAAGAACTAATCATGCTTCTACTAGTCATAATCATCATCACTTTAGTTAAGATCTCATGCCCCCACTTACAAGAAAGATTTTATTTGCACATATTACATAAAATATGGTCATACTTTCACACATTGTAGGTTTAGAGAAAATATTTATTATTATGGGTTGATGTGGATACCTAAGGGTACCAAGAGTACTAACATCCAAGGACCCAAGATTTGGTTTTCTAAAAGTTCTACCACTTGTTTTTATGTAGAGAACGTCTCACACAAGACGTAGAGAGATATAGTACCTTTATAGTGGTTATTCTCATCACATGATGGGCAATAAGGATTTATTTACAATCCTATCAAGGACGAAATGAGGCAATGTCTCCTTTGGCGGTGGTGAGAAAGGTAAATTTATCAGTATTGGTGTTATTGGTAAGAAGCCTTCTCCCGTTATTAAAGATATTTATTTAGTAAAAGGACTTAATCATAATATTCTTAGCATTAGTCAACTTTTAAACCAGATAAATACATTGTTAGTCTTAATGACAAAACCATTTTTGTTGCCCTTAGAAAAGCTAATGTATATATTTTTGAGATGAATGAGCTTATAGAGCAAGATGTGAAATGGCTTACCGCGATAGATGAGGACCCTTGGATTTGGCACAAAAGACTTTGACATGCCCACACGAGATAAATTTCCAAGCTATCAAAGAAGAACTTGGTAAGAGGACTACTAAGCCTAACCTTTGTTAAAGATTCTCAATGCGAAGAGTATGCTAATGGTAAACAAGTCAAAAAATCTTTTAAATCCATAAATGATGTATCCACCACTAAACCCTTACAACTACTTTATCTTGATCTTTTTGGTCCTATGCGTATTGCCTGACTAGGAGGTAAACACTATGTGTTTGTTATAGTTGATGAATTTTCACGTTTCACTTAGGTTATTTTCTTACAAATAAAGATAAATATTTTAAAGAATTTTCTCTATTTGTGAAAAGAGTTGAAAATAAAAAAAATTTGAAAGTTATAAAAATTTGAAGTAATCATGGTGGTGAATTTCAAAATAAAATTTTTAGTGATTTTTGTGATCATCATAGTATTACACATACATTTTCCACTCCGAGAACACCACAACAAAATGGTATTGTTGAACGAAAAAATTGTACCATACAAGAGATAGTACGTACTATGATTAATATATAACACCACAACAAAATGGTATTGTTGAACGAAAAAATTGTACCATACAAGAGATGGTACGTACTATGATTAATATGTTTGATTTGTTAAAATATTTTTGGGCGGAAGCTGTCAACATGGCTTCTTATATTTTAAATTGTGTTTTAATTAGACCTATTTTTAAGAAAACACCTTATGAACTTTATTTTGGCAAAACTCTAAATATTAGCTATTTCCGGATTTTTGGTTGCAAATATTTTATCTTGAACACAAAACATCATCATGACAAATTTGATTCAAAGATAAATGTAGGGATATTTTTAGGATATTCATCAAGGAGTAAGGCTTATAGAGTTATCAATAAACGAACAATCGTTGTTCAGGAATCTATAGATGTTACTTTTGATGAAACTAATGATGGTTTACAAGATGTTGTGCCTAGGGATGATGATGACATTGAGGGAGGATTGGAACTTTTACAAATAAATGATAATCCCTCAATGGTTGCACCAAAAGATGGAGAAGGAGGACTTGAACCTAATCAAGAAGAACTTCCCAAAGTATGAAAGTTTGCATCGGATCATTCTAAGGAGTAAATCATCGGAAGCCCATCAAAAGGAATTTTGACTAACTCAAAGGCTATGAGCGAGTGTGATAATGTTGGTTTCTTATCCCAAATTAAACCTAAATGTGTTGATGATGCTTTGAATGATGAATTTTGGATTTTAGCTATGCATGATGAATTAAGCAACTTTTATAAAAATAATGTTTGGAAACTTGTTCCTAGACCTAAAAATTTTTTATGTTATTCGAAAAAAATTGGTTTTTAGAAATAAACTTGATGAATTTGGCATAGTGACTAGAAATAAAGCTCATTTAGTTGCCCAAGGATACAATCAAGAGGAGGACATTGATTATGAGAAAACTTTTGCTCAGGTTGTAAGATTGGAGTCAATTAGAATGTTTTTAGCCTTTGCTAGCTTTAAAATTTTTAAATTATTTCAAATGGATATTAAAAGTGCTTTTTTAAATGTGTTTATTGAAGAAGAGGTGTATGTCGAGCAACCCCACAATTTCCACTATTTTCTAATCATGTTTACCGGGTATAAAAAGTTTTGTATGGGTTAAAACAAACACCTAGAGGTTGGTATACTTGTCTCTCAAGTTTTCTCATTGATAATGGCTTTTCAAAAGGAAAAATTGATAACACACTATTTGTTAGAAAAATAAAAAATAATTTCATTTTAGTTCAAGTTTATGTTGATGATATTATCTTTGGTCCTACTAATGAATCATTGTGCAAGGAATTTTCAAGATTATGCGAGAGCAATTTGAGATGAGCATGATGGGAGAGCTTACATTCTTTCTTGGTCTCTAAGTCAAACAAAAGGAGGATGGAATCTTCATGTCTCAAAGCAAATATTGTAGAGAGTTGGTGAATAATTTTGGAATGTCAAACTCAAAGCATGCACCAACTCCTATGAGCACCTCTATTAAATTGGACAAGGATGAAAGTGGTGCAAAAGTTGATCAAAAGCTCTATTGAGATATGATTGGTAGTTTACTTTATCTCACCGCTAGTAGACTGGATATTATATTTAGTATTTGTGTATGTGCACGTTTTTAAGCTTCTCCTAGAAAATCTCACTTAATTATGGTTAAAAGAATTATTAAGTATATAAAAGGTACTATTGAACTTGGTTTATTTTTTCCAAAGAATACAAGTTCTGATCTTTATGGTTATTATGATGCCGACTTTGCCAGATGCAAAGTAGATCGCAAGAGTACTAGTGGCACATATCATTTCTTAGGCAATTCACTTATTTCTTAGTCTTCCAAGAAACAAAATTATGTTGTCTTATCCACTACGGAAGCAGAATACATTGTCGCCGGCTTATGTTGTGCACAATTATTTTGGATGAAACAAAATTTATTTGATTTTCACTTACATTTTCATGATACAAAAAAACTTTTGTGATAATACTAGTGCAATAAATATTTTTAAAAATTCCATTTTACATTCTAGAACCAATCACATAGATGTACACCACCATTTTTTACGTGATCATGTAGAGAGAAAAGATGTATCCCTTGTTTACATTGATACTAAATTACGATTAGCGGACATCTTTACCAAATCTGTTTGTGAAGAAGATTTTTGTCGTTTAAGAAATGAGTTAGGCATGTGCATCATTTGATTGCTTGTTTTGATAATTTTTTCTTACTCTTGGTTTTTAGTTTAACATTTTTATATCTTAATATTTTATTATTCGCACTCATTGTCATAAGATGATTGAATGCATAAGGATACTTAGAGGAGTGGTTGGGAGATGTTGGACCTTAGAGGGGGGTGATTAGGGTCTTAAGGCTATAATTGTGCAATAAAAATAAGGCAAGCAAAACATCATAATAATGAACAACAAATGTAAAGGAGATAGAGTGAGAAATCGTTATCCAAGTGACGCGCGATGTGTTAACGAGGTTCGGCCAGCTGACCTATGTCCTCGCTCCCCATTCTTGAGGAGAATCCACTACACAACCCGGTTTGGAAGCCGGAACTTCTTCTACACAACAATCTCCATAAGATCTCACAACTACACAGTTGATCACCACAAGATCACACTCCCACACAGTTGATCTTCATAAGATCAAGCTCTCAATAGTAGTAATGGTGTAAAAACTATCTCTTTACAATGTCCCTATGGTAAGGAGAAAGATTATACTAAAGCTGGGAAGTGAACACAGGAAAACACAGAAAAACAGGTTTGAAATTTTTGGCTCTTAGTAAAAGAAAATCTTATGTTTTTCAATGGCTTGGGACCCTTGAGGAAGAAGGAGTATAGGGGGTTTAAATAGGAGAATATACAGCTGTTTAAACCCATACCCTAATCCCCCAAATCATGGAAAAATCGACGTTGAAATCTGTACCCAAAAAGACCGTTTGAATAAGCGGCGGTCGACCGTACAATTCTCGCGGTCGACCCCGAGCCAGATTTGAAACTCAGAAAATTTCTAAAGACTTCTGCGGTTGACTATGACGGTCGACCGTGGGAATTTTCGAGCGCATGGTCGACCGCGAAAGTTTCTGCTGCCCACTCAGAAAAGAACTCAGGCGTGGTCGACCGCAAACTGATACATACGTAAAAACTGATTTTGACTCTCTTAAAAATTCTGTAAACTATTTAATTGACTTCGAAAAATTGTGAAACTTTATAAAATATTTTTAACACTAAAAACAAATTGTTTGGAAAATAAATTTTGCGAATAGGTCCTCAAACTTGTGAAAAGATGATATTTTGTGAAAACGCTCAAAACTATAAGTATGAAAACGTGTGTGTGATATCCTAATAGCTTCAAATGAAATCTAAACTACTTGCCTACATTCTAGCACTAGAGAGAAAATAAAAACTAGCTAATATCCTCACATAGAATACAATTCTTTGAGTCTTGATATAGCTTGAGTTTGATGAAGCTTCTTATTGCATTTGGTGTTCTTGAATAAACGTTGCTTCATCACAATGCCTCCTCCTCCTTTGGATATCATCGTTGTAGCGCATATTCCATTCAATCCTCCATGTATGGTACTAACATGCTTGATATATATATTAACTACATTATCACTCAACAAGCAATTAGTACCGATAATGGTGGTTGTAAAACATCATCAAAACAAGAGGGCAACAATCTCCCCCTTTTTGATAATGACAACCAACCATTATATGGGAGAAAAATAAATATAGCTTATAGATAGTAGCTCCTCCTATCTATGAGCTCCCCCTTACTATGTGCAAAAATGAGGAGATTTCTCTCCCCCTTCGTCACCATCAAAATGGTGTAAAAAATATAAACAAAAATGCATGTGAAATGCAACTAATCAAGCAAGAAAATAGAACTTTCACATAGTGCATAAGCCCAAACCATTTCTTATGCGATAAAAATCATCATTACCAAGAGGCTTGATAAAGATATCCGCTAATTGAGATTTTGTGTCAACAAACACAAGGGATACATCTTGTCTCTCTACATGATGATTTTGTGTCAACAAACACAAGGGATACATCTTGTCTCTCTACATGATCACGTAAGAAATGATGGCGCACATCAATATGCTTGGTTCTAGGATACATCTTGTCTCTCTACATGATCACGTAAGAAATGATGGCGCACATCAATATGCTTGGTTCTAGAACGCAAAACCGAATTTTTTGAAATATTGATAGCATTAGTGTTATCACAAAAGATTTTTACATTTTGAAAAAATAAATCATAGTCAACTAAGCTTTGTTTCATCCACAAAACTTGGGCACAACATAAATTAGTGGTAATGTATTCCGCTTTCGTAGTGGACAATGCAACATAATTTTGTTTCTTAGAAGCCCAAGAAACAAGAGAATTTCCTAAGAATTGGTATGTTCCACTCGTACTCTTACGATCTACCTTACATCCGGCAAAGTCGACATCACAAAAACTATATAAATCAAAAGAGATGCTCTTTGAATAAAACAAACCAAGATCAATTGTTCCATGAACATATTTAATAATTCTCTTAACGGCAATCAAATGAGATGCTTTAGGAGAAGCTTGAAAACGTGCACATGCACACACACTAAACATGATATCGTGTCTACTAGCGGTGAGATAAAGAAGACTACCTATCATTCCTCGGTATAGTTTTTTGTCCACTTCCTCACCACTATCATCCACATCAAGTTTGACACTTGTACTCATGGGAGTTGGTGCATGCTTGGAGTTCTCCAAATTGAATTTCTTTACCAATTCTCTAGCATACTTGCTTTGAGAAATGAATATCCCATCCTTAGTTTGCTTGACTTGGAGCCCGAGAAAGAATGTGAGCTCTCCCATCATGCTCATCTCAAAATGATCTTGGATAACTTTAGAAAAATCCTTGCAAAGAGATTCATTAGTAGCACCGAAAATGATATCATCAACATATATTTTCACTAAAATAAAATTATTTTTTCTTTTTCTCACAAAAAGATTATTATCAATTTTTCCTTTAGAGAAACTATTTTTAAGAAGAAAACTAGAGAGGCGAGCATACCAAGCTCTAGGAGCTTGTTTTAACTCATATAAAGCTTTTTGAACCCGGTAAACATGATTAGGAAAAGCATTATCCTTTAAACCAGGGGGGTGCTCAACATATACTTCCTCTTCAATATGACCATTTAAAAAAGCACTTTTGACATCCATTTGAAACAATTTGAAATCTTTAAAGCTTGCAAATACCAAAAACATCCTAATTGATTCTGACCTTGTAACCGGTGCAAATGTTTCATCATATTCTATGCCCTCCTCTTGATTGTATCCTTTAGCAACCAAACGAGCTTTATTTCTAGTAACAATGCCATGTTCATTAAGTTTGTTTCTAAAAATCTATTTTGTTCCAATTACACTAGCATTGTTAGGTCTAGGAACTAGTTTCCAAACATCATTTCTTCGAAAATTATTAAGTTCATCATGCATAGTTAAAACCCAAAATTCATCATTTAAAGCATCATTAATTTTCTTAGGTTCTAATTGAGATAGAAAAGCAACATTACCACACTCACTCAAAGCCTTTGAGCGAGTGACAACCCCTTGTGAAGGACTCCTAATAATTTGCTCTTTTGGATGATTTGATGCGAATTTCCATGCTTTGGGGAGTTCTTCTTGTACATGAGTGTTGGTGCTTTCCACATCTTTTTGTGCTTCTCATGATGGTGTATTATTAAGTTGCAAAAATTCCAATCCTCCCTCAACATCATCATCATCTTTCCTAGGCAAAATAACTTGTGAACCAATATTAGTTTCATCAAAAGTAACATTTATAGATTCTTCAACAACGAGAGTTCGTTTGTTGAAGACCCTATAAGCCTTACATTTATAGATTCTTCAACAACGAGAGTTCGTTTGTTGAAGACCCTATAAGCCTTACTTCGAGGTGCATACCCTAAGAAAATGCCAACATCACTATAAGCCTTACTTCGAGGTGCATACCCTAAGAAAATGCCAACATCAATTTTGGAATCAAATTTATCATAGTGATCTTTTGTATTTAAAATAAAACATTTACAACCAAAGATACAAAAATAACCAATAAATGGAGTTTTTCCATAAAATAGTTCATAAGGAGTTTTCTTAAGCTTTGGTATAATCAAAACACGATTTAAAATATGGCAAGCCGTATTGACGGCTTCCGCCCAAAAATATTTAGGCAAATCAAAGGAGTTTAACATAGTTCGTGCCATCTCTTGTATGGTTCGACTTTTTCGTTCAACAAAACTATTTTGTTGTGGTGTTCTTGGAGCGGAAAACACATGAGTTATACCACGATGCGCACAAAAATCATAAAAAGAGATATTTTGAAATTCACCACCATGATCACTTCTTATTTTAACAACTTTCAAATCTTTTTCATTTTTAATTCTCTTAACATGATTTGAAAACTCATCAAAACATTCATCTTTACTAGCAAGAAATATTGTCCATGTAAAACGAGAAAAATCATCAATGATAACAAAAACATAGTGTTTACCTCTAAGAGCGGTAACACGCATAGGACCAAATAAATCAAGATGAAGTAATTGCAAAGGTTTAGAAGTTGATACCTCATGGATGGATTTGAAGGTAGACTTAGTTTGTTTACCTTTAGCACAATCTTCGCATATGGTATCTTTGATAAAATGTAAGTTTGGTAACCCTTTAACAAGATTCCTCTTGGATAATTTTGATATCAATTCCATGTTTGCATATCCAAGCCTTTTATGCCAAATCCAAGGGTTTTCATCAATTGCCGCAAGGCACTTCACATCTTGATTCACTAATTCATTCATCTCAAAAATATACACATTAGATTTTCGATTAGCAACAAAAACAATTTTTCCTTTCATACTAATAATGCATTTGTCCAGTTTAAAGGAAATATCAAAACCCTTATCACTCAATTGGCTAATGCTAAGAAGATTATGATTCAAGCCATTAACCAAATAAACATCTTCTATAATGGGAGAGGGTGTCTTACCAATACATCCAATACCAATGATTTTACCTTTCTCTCCACCACCGAAGGAGATGCTATCTCCTTCAATCCTTGATAGGGTTGTAAATAGTTCTTTGTTACCCGTCATATGATGTGAGCAACCACTATTAAGGTACCACATCTCTCTACATTATTGTCGTGATGTTCCCTACAAGACATGAAGGTGTAGTAACTTTAGGTACCGAATCTTGGGTCCTTGGTGGTTAGTAAGTTTGGTACCTTTGGGTACCCATGTCATGCTATAAAAATCATGATTATCTTTGATCCTACAATGAGTAGAAATATGACCACGTTTCATGCAATATATGCACACAAAATTTCTCATGTGTGTAGGAGCATAAGATCTATGAAATCTATTTCTATTATGGTGATGATGATTAGCATAAGCATGAGTGGGTCTAATCCTACCACTTTCAATTTCTAGTCTTTCAATCTTGGATCTTAATTGTTTGTTTTCAAAATCAAGATCCCCTAGCAATTCATCTTTTAATGCAAGAGAGGTTTGTAGTTGTTCTAGTTTGGCATCACAAGAAGCATGCAACATTTTAAAGGAAGAGAATTCTTTTGACATCCTTTTAAATTCAACGTTCAATTCTTCTAAAGTCGTAGCTAGATCACATTGCATATAAAAGGATTCACTTTCGGTGTCGAAAACTACCTCCTTTTCATAGGCCATGAAACAAATGTTGGAATCATGAAGAGCAAGTTTAGCTCCTTCTTCATTGCTATCCGAATCACTTGGTTCGGATTCTTCCCATCCGGCATACATGGCTTTCTTCTTCTTGTACTTCATGTATTTCTCCTTGAGCTCGGGGCAATCTTTGGCGATATGACCCGGTTCATTGCATTCAAAATATTTTTCTACACGTGAAGAAAATTTGTTGTTAGATCAGGGATTAAACTTCTTGTTCATTTTGATGAGTCTAGAAATTCTTCTAGAGAGGTGAGCCACTTCTCTAAAAAAATCAACTTCACTCTCCGACGATGATGATTAAGAGTTGTCACTAGCTCCTTTGAGAGCTATAGTCTTCATCTTTGGTGATGACTCCTCAACTTCCCGTAGGGGAACTTCCTCCTCCTTTCCCTTGAGCTTTTTCTCATGAACCTTAAGCTTGCCGATGAGGCCATCGAGAGCTCGAGTGGTGAGATCATGAGCTTCCTCTATGGCTGTAGCTTTGGGTTCCCATATTAGAGTTAATGAACGAAGGATCTTGTAGTTCATTTCTTGGATAGTTAATTTCTTGTCTAGACCATGTAATTCATTGATTATGTTAGTGAAGTGAGAAAACATAGCATCAATGGATTCATTAGGAAGCATCTTAAATAACTCATATTCCTGCATAAGCCCACTAATTTTGGATTCCTTAACTTGGGGGTTCCTTCATGTGTAATACATAATTTTACCCATATTTCGTATGCGGTTGCACATGTGGAAACCCTATTATACTCATTAGGGGAAAGATCGCAAATTAAGGCATTCATGCCTTTGTATTGAGATTGGCTTGGTGCCTTTCTCCATCGGCCATGTTCCCGACTTTGGGCTTTTCTACATATTTTTTTCTATGAGTTCTAGAATGTCAAGATCAATGTAACGAAGGTAAATCCTCATCCTAGCCTTCTAATAAGCAAAATTACTACCGGTGAAAAGTGGTGGTCTAGTGGTGGATTGTCCCTCTAGCATATGCACATTCATTGAAGCCTCCAAAAGATCTTTTCTCTAAGGTGGTTAGACCAAAAACTAATATAGAGACCAACATCTGATACCAATTATTGGACCCTAGAGGGGGGGTGATTAGGGTCTTAAGGCTATAACTGTGCAATAAAAATAAGGCAAGAAAAACACCATAATAATGAATAACAAATGTAAAGGAGAAAGAGTGAGAAATCGTTATCCAAGTGACGCGTGATGTGTTAACGAGGTTCGGCCTGCTGACCTACGTCCACACTCCCCACTCTCGAGGAGAATCCACTACACAACCCG
The DNA here is from genome assembly GCF_001876935.1 of Asparagus officinalis. Taxonomy (NCBI): domain Eukaryota; kingdom Viridiplantae; phylum Streptophyta; class Magnoliopsida; order Asparagales; family Asparagaceae; genus Asparagus; species Asparagus officinalis. The sequence continues at coordinate 68,158,675 of NC_033798.1, read as the reverse complement.
GTTTGGAAGCCGGAACTTCTTCTACACAACAATCTCCACAAGATCTCACAACTACACAGTTGATCACCACAAGATCACACTCCCACACAGTTGATCTTCACAAGATCAAGCTCTCAACAGTAGTAATGGTGTAAAAACTCTTTCTTTACAATGTCCCTATGGCTAGGAGAAAGATTACACTAAAGCTGTGATGTGAACAGAGGAAAACACAGAAAAACATGTTTGAAATTTTTGGCTCTTAGTAAAAGAAAATCTCTGGTTTTTCAATGGCTTGGGACCCTTGAGGAAGAAGGAGTATAAGGGGTTTAAATAGGAGAAAATACAGTTGTTTAAACCCATACCCTAATCCCCCAAATCCTAAAAAAATCGGCACTAAAATCTTTACCCAAAAAGACCGTTTGAATAAGCGACGGTTGACCGTACAATTCTCGCTGTCGACCGCGAGCCAGCTTTGAAACTCATAAAATTTCCTGTGACTTTTGCGGTCGACCGTGGGAATTTTTGAGCTCACGGTCGACCGTGGCGGTCGACCGCGAAAGTTTCTGCTACCCACTCAGAAAAGAACTCAGGCGCATTCGACCGTGGCGGTCGACCGCAAACTGATACATACATAAAAACTAATTTTGACTCTCTTAAAAATTCTGTAAAATATTTAATTGACTTCCAAAAATTGTGAAACTTTATAAAATGTTTTTAACATTAAAAACAAATTGTTTGGAAAATGAATCTTGCGAATAGGTCTTCATACTTGTGAAAAGATGATATTTTGTGAAATACTCAAAACTATAAGTATGAAAACGTGTGTGTGATATCCCAATAGCTTCAAATAAAATCTAAACTACTTGCCTATATTCTAGCATTAGAGAGAAAATAAAAACTAGCTAATATCCTCGCATAGAATATAATTCTTTGAGTCTTGATATAGCTTGAGTTTGATTAAGCTTCTTATTGCATTTGGTATTCTTGAACAAACGTTGCTTCATCACAATACCTCCTCCTCCTTTGGATATCATCTTTGTAGCGCATATTCCATCCAATCTTTCATGTATGGCACTAACATGCTTGATATATATATTAACTACATTATCACTCAACGAGCAATTAGTACTAATAATGGTGGTTGTAAAACATCATCAAAACAAGAGGGCAACAGGAGGGACCGGGGTCAATTCCAAGAGGAGTGGGTTTGTAGTAAAGCCTAGGGAGAGGTAGAAAATCCAAACACTTGAGGAATGTGACACGGGTAGGCCAACACTTAGAGAAGTATCTTGTGTATTTTACAATATGAATATCATTTTTTACTCCATTTTGATGTTGACTAGGGGGAAGAAATATATCCTCTCCTTTGTGCACATAGATAGGGGGAGAGTCTTAAAGATAGGGGGAGCAACTATCTTTAAGTATAAATTTTATTTTATTTTTGCTCCTTTATAATGGTGGTTTTTCATCATCAAAAAGGGAGAGATTGTTAGGTCTCTTGTTTTGATGATGATTTACAAACTCTATTATAAGTACTAATTGCCTGTTGAGTGATATAATACAGGATGTATTTTGTCAAGTAATTTAGTGTCACTTTTGGAGGATGGATGGAACTTGCGCCGTAACGATGATATCTAAGGAGGTGGAAGCAAGTTGATGAAGAAAAGTTATTTAAAGAGCAACATATAAAAGAGAAGTTTCATAAACAAAATTAGCAAATATCGAGCCTCAAGAGTGTATACATATGTGAGTGATATTTGTATTTTTTTACTTTCTCTCTAGATCATAATGTAGGCAAGAAACAAAGTAGTTAACATTCGAAGCAAATGGGGTTCACACACACACACACTTTTAAAATCATGTTTTTGACGAATTTTGAAAAATGATATGTTTTTTCATTTTGGAAATGATTTTTCAAAAATTATTTTTTTAACATGTTTATATTCATGTTCACAAACATTTCCCAAAGTTTAACATTTTTTGGAATTTATTCGCTATTTTTAAAGGCATTTCAAAAATCAAATTTTTTTAAACAAGTTGTGTTCATGATATCAGTTGACTGAATAGTGTTATCAGTCGACTGAAGAAAAAACCTGGAAAGTGCAAAATGTTTCTGCTCAGTCGGTTGATAAACCATCAGTCGACCGAAGCTTGTCATCAGTCGACTAATGAAGATTGAGCTGCTTGTAACGGTCAACTCATTAGTTGACTTAACAGTACCATCAATTTACTGATGGTACTGTAACAGTTAGTTTTGGTTTTAGCTAGATTTTTGAAATTTTGGATTTTGTGTGGGATTTGGGCTATTATTTAGGGTTCTTATATATACCTCTTTGTCCTCTTCACTTTAGTAAATAAGCAAGCAAGAAAAATTATTTGAGTTTGTGTTTATTGTGTATTTTGAGCTTAAACTCTCATTCTTCTTAATTTCGGATTTACACTTTCAATACCCACGACCCCAAGCTTCATTTGCAATCTCTTTATCATTGCCATAGGGGTGTTGTAAGAGAGATTTTTCCATATTATTCTACTATGTGGAGAGCTTGATCACGAGGAGATCAAATTGTGTAGTTATGAGATCTTGAGGGAGATCGTTGTGAAGAAGTTTCGGCTTTCAAACCGGGTCTGTTTAGTGGATTACCATCACGATAGATGGTTAGAGACATAGGTTGTGAGTTCCGAACCACGTGAACACATCGACGTGCAATTTGGCTAAATATTCTCTACTCTCTCTCTCTTATTTATTGCACTAAATTTCATAAATTGCATATTTATTATGTGATTACTCTATTCACCCCCCCCCCCTCTATGTGATTACTCTATTCACCCCCCCCCCCTCTTAGGTAGTTTCTATGTTTTCCATCACAATAGACCCAAAGATAATTTTTTATAAAAATGAAAGCTTATGGGATTCGAACCCATGACTAAAGGGTTTACAACTAAGTCATGTGACCACTAGGCTAATCAAATCTATGTGAAATCATCTACTATAGAAGTACATATAACAGATAGTTTTTGATTACTAGGCTAACCAAAAAGATTACTAGACTAACCAAAAATAAATTAATTAAGAGTAGGGGTTTGAAAAAAAATAACCCGAAAATACATAACTATACTAAACTTGACCAAAATGGATAATAATCATTGTATTCAAATTATTAAAAACAAATTAAAATTAAAAAAAAAGAATTTTTTTACTTGTTAGAAAAATATCAATATCTAAAAGAAAATAATGCTTCCATAAAGAGTAAAGATTTTTCCTAGATCACCGTGATCAACAAAAAGTGATAAATCCCACTACAATCTCTTGCTCATGATTTTCTAGAAAGAAATCCAAGTAATTAGATAAGATGATCATGAAAAATAAAAGAGTTGAAGGATAAGAAATGCTTGTAGAGAAATAAATTAGAACTTTGAATTTACAAATCTCTATCTGTTCCCTGTGCTTGAGTACCCAATCCTTTGATTTTAGTTTTCTCGGTTCTTTCTTTTTTCCCCTCTCCGTTTGTTTTTTTTTTCTTTTTTTTTTTGGAAGATACTGTGAAGAAAAGGTAGAGGAGATGGATAGGGATTTTAAGAGATAATGTTATTAGGTGGTTAGAGATTTTCTAGAATGGGGGGTTTGTTTGTTAAACATGGGATTTGGTATATATTAGACACGTTCCAAAAAAAATTTGGTATTACATCCTGCCAGCCTTAAAAAGAAGATTTCATCCTTGAAATTAAATCCAAGCACACAAAAAACCAGACGTTAGCGATAATAAAGAGATGTGGATAGCACTGATGAATATCGTCCTCTCGTTCCTATGTTGCCTCATCAGGTCCACGGTGTGCCCATGATACTAATACTAGAGGGATAGTCCTATTCTCAAGGATCTTCTCCTGTCTATCCAAAATCTTCATTGGTCACTCCTCATATGATAAGTTCATCCCAATCTGAAGCTCTGGGATGTCTAGACCGTGGATCTCATCTCGTACATATGGTCAAAGCTGTAATATGTAGAACACATTATGCACTCCCTCCAACGACAGAGGCAAATCTAGTCAGTATGCCACCTCTCCTACTCTCTCCAATATCTCAAAAGGCCTGATGAAATGTGGACTAAGCTTTCTCAGGCTTCCAAATCTGATAACTCCTCTGGTTGGGGATATCCTTAAGAAAACATGCTCTACAACCTGAAATTGTAGAGGTCTCCTCTTAGCATCAGCCCATCTCTTCTGCCTATCTTGAGCCGACCTAAGGCGCTTCGGTATTGTCTTTATTTTGTCTACTGTCTACACTGTTATTTTAGGACCTAGCAGACGCCACTCTCCCAAGTCATCCCAACAGATAGAAGATCTATATTTTCTTCCATATAATGCCTCATAAGGTGACATGTGGATGCTGGCCTGATAGCTGTTATTATAAGAAAACTCCACCAAGTGTAAATGGTCTTTCCAAGAGCCCTTAAAATCTAGCATGCATGCCCGCAACATGTCCTCCAGAATCTGTATAGTCTTCTCTGATTGTCCATCTGTCTGAGGGTGGTAAGTCATGCTGTAACTTAGTTTTGTCCTAAGACACTGCTGCAAGCTCCTCCAAAAGTGTGATAAAAATCGTTTGTCTCTATTAGAAACAATGCTGATCGGTACCCCATGCAAGCGTACTACCTCCATCATGTACAGCTCTACTAAACTTTTTGTCATCTATCCAACTTGAAATGGTATGAAGCGAGCTGACTCAGTGAGTCGGTCTACTACTACCCATACGACGTTATTTCCCTTCTGGCTCCTCGACAGAGCTGTGACAAAGTCCATTATAACATGTTCTGAGTTCCACTCGGGAATAGGAAGGGGCTGCAATAACCCGACTATCCTTTGATGCTCAGCCTTCACCTTATAACATATTAGACATTTTGACACAAATCGGGCTATCTCCATCTTCATTCCTGGCCACCAGTAATGCTCTCTTAAGTCCCGATACATATTTTTGCCTACTAGAAGAATAGAAAGCACTAAACTATGCACCTCCTCAAGCAGCTCTCTTCGAACATCACCCTTAGGCACACGCAACTTACCACGACATTGCAAGGATCCATCCTCATGTATATGTAGATCAGTTCTCTCCCCAAACTCCACTTGTTTCTTAAATTTTTGGTACCGAGCTTCCTCGATCTAGGTAGCTTTGATCCGGTCTACAAAGTTGACTATAAATGCAAACTCGTCAACTGTCTCCCTGCTCTAGGCAATATAATCTCCATGTTCATCCTCCAGAACTCAGCTAGCAACTCTCGCTGTCTGGTGAGTCTCATCGCCATAGGCTTCCTTTTCAAATGATCTGGCACCACATTAACTTGTCTTGGGTGATATTGTAAATCAAGATCGTAATCTTCCATAAGCTCTAACCACGTCCGCTGCCTCATTTTGAGCTCCTTTTGAGTGAAGATATACTTAAACTTTAATGATATGTGTACACCTCCACTCTCTACCCTAAAAGATAGTGTCGTTATAGATTCAATGAAAAATAACCACCGCTAATTCTAAATCATGAACCGGGTAGTTTCTCTCATGTCTATTTAGTTTTCTAGATGCATAAGCTACTACCTTCCCATGTTACATCAGAACACAACCTAAACGCAAACCAGAAGCATCTGTGTGCACTACAAATCCTCCTGACTAATCTGAGATTGTCAAAGTTGGTGTTGTCATCAACTTCTTCTTCAACCCCTCAAATGCTACTTGACAGTCTTGAGTCCACACAAACTTGACCTCCTTTCGAGTCAACCTAGTAAGTGGTCTTGCAATCTTAGCAAAATACTTTATAAATTTTCTATAGTATGTAGCCATCCCTAAGAAAATTCATACTTCTGTCACAGATGTAAGTGAATCTAACCTCAACACCGCATCAACCTTCTTTAGGTCTACAGAGATACCTTCTCTTGAAATAACATGTCCCTAGAAGGATACTTGCTCTAGCCAGAGCTCACAGTTGTTCAATTTTCAATGGAGCTTCTCCTTCCACAGGATTTCCAACACAGTCTTAGATACTCTGCATGATCTTCCTTGGTATTAGAGTATACAAGGATGTCATCGATAAACACTGCCACAAACTGATTGATATACTTAGAAAACACCTTGTTCATCAAGCTCATAAATGTAGATGGAGCATTTGTTACTCTGAATGGTATCACCAGAAACTCATAATGCTTATACCGTGTGCAAAATGCAGTCTTGGGTATGTCTTCCTTCCTCACCTTCAGCTAATGATAGCCTGACCTAACAGTTTAGAAAACACCCTAGCCTCTTCAAGCTTATCGAAAGATCATTAATCTTAGGAATGGGGTACTTATTTTTTATGGTAATCCGATTCAACTCCCTGTAGTCAATACACATCCTTTGGCTTCCGTCCGGCTTTGGCACTAACACCAGCGGTGCTCCCTAAGGTGAAGTACTAATCCTGATAAATTTCTTATCAAGATACTCCTAGACCTGCTTTCGCAACTCCTCTAAATCTGCTATCCGCATCCAGTAAAGTGGTTTTCAGATAGGTGCAAGTCCTAGAATTAGATCGATAACAAACTCTATATCTCTATCTGGTGGTAGACCTAGAAACTCATCAATAAAAACATCAAGAAACTCCTCGACAATTTCTGGTATAGGCTTCTCCTCTACCTCTATCCAGGTTAGTACTCCATATATGCCTCTTCGATACTCTAACTGCTCCATCACTTTGTTACCACTCATAATCTCAAACTCTAGGTGATCTGGTATCTTGAATAGCACACTTCTACGTCGACAGTCGATAATCGTATGGAAGTTGTAAATCCAATCTATCCTCAAAATAACATCGAACCCATAGTATCAATCAGCAACAAGTCTGCATACAATTCCCTACCATAGACTACTACTAGGCATCTCTTACACTCCGTACTAGACATTAACACCCCGCTACTTATATGGATATTCCATCATACATCTAAAGTATCACATCGTATGGTGTGTCGTGTAATGAACTGAGTGGATATAAAATAGTGCGATGCCTTAGAATCAAATAGGGTAAACGCAAGGACTGAATAAACCAAAATGGTACCTGTGACTACATCACTAGATGCATCTTCCTGCTCAACGGTAAGTGTCCGAACCTGACATTGTCTCTACTTATACTGAACTTGCTGACCGTATTGCTCTGGGCACCTCTGCTGATACTACGGCTGGTATGAGTGTTGGAAATAGGGACCTCTCCACTATCTTTAGCCTTGAAATTATTGTCCCCTCTGATTTTCTCAGAACATCTGCTGCTGAGTAGGAAGTTACAACCTCTACTATTGTGCACCCTATCTAGCCTGGCCTACTGATACTATCGCTCCACCTGAAGCTCCTCCTAAACCTCCTCTACTAGGAAAACCTGTTAGCTCTCCTGCAGTCCTTCACTAAGTGCCTCGGCTTGCTGCAAAAATAGAAAATCATGTTGGTTGGTTGTGGAGCTGGTCTTGAAGTTCCTGTCTGCTGGCACTTAGCTGATGCTCCTCCCATCTGAGGCTTCTGCTAGTTACCTCCCGAGGTCTATCCTGAAGAGCGCTTGTTTTCCCCTTTCCTCACCGAGGTCATGATCCTAATCATCTGTTCAACTTTTTGAGCTACCTCTAGGACATCCACATAAGCCTCAATCCCCTTCTAACTGTAAATTTGAGTCTGGATCTCAAAATTTAGACCCTGCATGAACCTTTGTTTCTTATCCACCTCATTCGACACCATCCCCGGGGCAAACCTGCTGAGCTTGGCAAATTCGTTTGCTTACTCATCTATAGTACTAGCTCTCTATCTCAGCATTACAAACTGCCTATGCATCTCAAGACAAGCTATCTTTGGGGAAAATATCTCTAGGAAACTCTCCAGGAATGTCTCCCATGAAGTAGGCTTAGGTAGCTTCTCCACCTCTGCATTCCACCAGGTCCTAACTACATTAACAAGCTATAGTTGTACAATATCTACTCGGTCTTCATCTGGTATCTTTTCTACCCTTAACAGGCGGTCCATGGCCTGCAACCACATCTCGGCCTCATATCTGTCTTCAGTCCTAGCAAAGTGTTGCGGGTTGAGCTTTTGAAAATCGAACACATTACTTGGCCTTGCAACCTATTGCTGCCCATCCGTCTGGTGATTATGAGCTACCAGCTCCCTAATCACTTCTATAATATCATCCTAATCGACTTAGTGTCCCTCAGGGATAACTGGAGTCGGGGGTCGACATTTTGGGGCCATAGTGATCACCAGAAATGAGATTGGTCAAGATTAGGACTTGATAATTTAGGTATTAGGAGTCAAAGGACGTATTGCTGAAAAGGAAAGAACTCATTCTATACATGCTCTATTTTGGCCCAATCGTAGTTTTACTTGTATACAGGACGAGACAGTAATTACTATACCTAGCTCTGATACCAAATAAAAACCTTGTCACGCCTCGATTCCAAGATGTAATAACCTGGAACGTGATTCGGCCGGCAATTCAACTATTCAGCCACATTCATGCCTCTAGATCATCCTGTATTTCGATATAAAGCCAAAACTACACCATAGATCATGTAACTAAAATAATAAAAGAAATGTATAGATGAAAAAAATCTCCAAAAGGACGGAGTCCAAATTCGAGTTTCACAACTATCCACAATGGGAAAGAGTAAAAAAATTTTTATCATAGTCTAGAAAATGTCACATGTGACTCAAGAAAAAGTCTAACCAAATAACAACCTAAACCAACTAAACTGGAAAACTGATAGAATAAACGGTGATCAATGTTGTGAGTCTGCTCCTCAAAATACTCTCGGTCCTGTGAAGAAAGAATGGTCCCCAAGTTTGGGGTGCGCAAACCCCAAGGGAGTCAGAAAACTCCCAACAAGCATGTAAATTGAATAAATTTGTGCACGTGCAAGTGTATGTGTCGGGTATAAAGAAGAGATGAAATCTAAATTAAATGTGACTAAAAGATATGCTACTAGTAGATATTAAGAATAAATTTATCACAAGGCATACATGCATATTATTATTATTTTACCTGTTATTTGAATTAGACGAGAATAGTATCATGTATATAAACCGGCTTCCTGTAAACTATCCCGGGAACACGGCTTCAAGTCAGGATCGGCCCTTAGTTCTTATATATATAAATCTGGATATCAAGAATGCGCATCAGCCCGCTTATATACATGTCATATTCTCCGTCAAATTCACCTTTATAAACCCTATATTTATTCACTTATTTTAAGTGGTTGTGCATGAAATATTATTCACTAAACATAGAGTTACTATGGAATGGTTTTCGTAAAATTTATGAAAAATAATTGTCACCCAAAACATATCCAATCAAGATGGGTGTATTGTCTAGTTAATGTTATTATAATAATAGTAATAATCAAGATAAACTCCTCACATCGGGATATCGATGTCGAGGGTATAGCCATGTTATGATAACACATTTATGAATCATATTTCTTAACAGAAGTCATCTTCATGCACAATCAACCCTATTAAATGTCACTAGGTGATCAAAAATATCATCAGGTGATCCAATAAGCATCAAGAGATCAAACAATATAATCATTCATCTTAACAAAAGGAAAATAAATAATTGCCATAATTGTTTAGTGTCAAAGTGGGCTAATCGGTTTTAATTTGACAGCATAGAAAGCTACAAAACTGATTTTTATTGAGCACAAAGCCCAAACTGGTCTGAAATCTGATATTGGATCCTAACTGGGTCAAACGGGTCTGTAATTTAAATTATAAACTCAAACGGGCCTGAAATATGATATTGGATCCTAACTTGTTTAAACAGGTCTGTAATTTGACCTTGGATCCTAACTGGGTCAAACGTGTGTGTAATTTAAGTTATAAAGCTAAACGGGTGTAAAATTTGATAATGAGTCAGAACTGGGTCGTGTTCGCCTTCACAATAGACCCAATGATAACTTTTTGTAAAAATGAAAGATTATGGGATTCGAACCTGTGATTAAAGGGTTAGCAACCAAGTCATGTGACCACTAGGCCAACCACATCCATGTGAAATCACCTATTGCAGAAGTACATATAGCATATCGTTTTTGATTATTAAACTATCCAAAAAAAGTAATTAGGAGTAGGTGTTTGAAAAAAAATAACCCGAAAATACATAATTATACTAAACTTGGCCAAAATGGATAATAATCATTTTATTCAAATTATGAAAAAAAATTAAAATTAAAAAAAGAATTTTTTTTTTCCTGTTAGTAAAATATCATTATCTTCAAGAAAAAATACTTTCACAAAGTGTAAAGATTTTTCCTACATCACAGTGATCAACAAAAAGTGATAAATCCAAGTACAATCTCTTACTCATGAATTTCTAGAAAGAAATGCTAGTAATTAGATAAGGTGATCATTAAAAATAAAAGAGTTGAAGGATAAGAAATGCTTACTGAGAAATAAATTAGAAATCTGAATTTAGAAATTCCTATCAATTCCCAGTGCTTAAGTACCCGATCCTCTGATTTTATTTTTCTCAGTTCTCTCTTTTTTTCCCTCGCCATTTGTTTTTTTGGAAGTTACTATGAAGAAACGATAGAGGAGATGGATAGAGATTTTTAAGAAATAATGTTGTTAGGTAGTTAGAGATTTTCTAGGATGAGGGTTTTTTTGTTAAACGTGAGATTTAGTATATCTTAGCCATGTTCCAAAAAAAATTGGTATTACACTGATAAAAGTAGCTTAAAGAGAAACACAAAATCTAGTTTGAGGTTCAAATATTCTAGACCTAGGAATGGTGAAAGTAGCATCTATTTACGGGAGAGTGTAGGGGCAAGTTGTTAATCTAACACAGTTGACAATGTTGATGTTTTACTTTCCTTTATGTGTGTCTACTAGTAAGGGCGAACCCTGAGGAGCTATCCTCATCACATTTAATATGATAGTTATAAGTTGGTCGGAGTGTGGGCAATGTCGAAGGAGTCATTAACATCTTACCTTGCATTTAATGATATCGTGGCTGGTGGTGGAGAATGGGTGCCATCAAAAAATTCAAAGTGTCTGGCTGTGCATTCAATGTGAGCAGTGCTAAACTGGTAGATTCTGACCTGAAGATGCCCTTCAATTTGGACTCCAACTTTCTCTATGGATATCGACCTGAAGATGACTTTTGACTCAGACTTCGACTATTGGAGGGATCGGCTTGGTGGGTAGGGCTGTCTATATTTAGGGTGGCTCTTTTGATCACATGATCTGACCCAGATGATTGGCCCATGGCCAACTCTTAAGGGCTTATCAAATTTGTGATGTTAGGGTACAATACTTATTAGAGATGAAATAGGGGTATCAATTAATGAAATTTGGTACAAATGTATGATCGGTAGTTTATTGTACCTTACTGCCTCTCCTCATCCTGATATCGTGCTCTCCGTGCATCTGTGTGCAAGATTCTAAGCAAATCCAAAAGAACCACTATTGAATGCTGTAAAATAAATTTTTCGATATCTTATTAGAACTCACAAATTCTATTATGTTTTCGATTTGTAATTCTTTTAAATTAATTGGATATTCAGATAGTGATTACGTTTGGAGTCCCACAAATAGGAAAGGCATTAATGGTACAATACACCTTTTAGGGCACTCTACTATGTCTTGGTCAAATAGAACTTTGTTGCTTTGTCATTTACTAAAGTACATTGCACTAGGTAGTTGTTGTGCACAAGCTCTTTTGATGTTTTGAACTCTACAAAAATTTGGCATTATCTATAAGAAAGTTCCTCTTAGGTGTGACAATAGTAGTGCTATTGATTTGAGTGATAACCCTATCTATCATTCCTAGACAAAACGCATAGATGTTAGACATCACTTCTTGCGAAATCACATTGCTAAAGAGAATATAAAAATTAAAATTTTCCTCATCGATCAATAGTTTACATATATTTTTATAAAGCCATTGTCTGAAGATCATTTCACTAGATTGAGACAAGATTTAGACATATTATCACTTGATATCTAGCATGTTGCATAATTTTTTTATATATATTTTTCTTTTTTTAGTTAGTCATCATTTTTTTTGTTCTTTTCTTTCTCATTTTGTTTTTATTAAGAAAACTATGACGTGCTCATGTGTTGACACTTGATGAGATATTTTTGGATGATATTATTGATTTGTATACAGATGTGTGTTTATATATGACGTGCATAGTTCAATTTTTTTTAATTTATATGTTATACACATGACGACTCCATGTTGGATGAAATATATTATGCTTCACGAGACACTTCACGGCATATGCACACATTTATTCTTCCTATATTTCTCTTGTATAATGTTACTAAATAGTTGACTTTAGTTTTTATACGTGTTTTGTGAGCGTATCAGTTCAAAATTTGTGATATTAAGCTTTTTAGACATGGCTAGTGACTAAACGTTTCCTTTTCACGTACTTATGTGCATTTGAGTCTAAACGTGAGCAAACAATATGAGTGTATTCGTTAAAAGATGATCAAAGATTCACATTCTTATAAAATCCATAGACATTAAGTGTATTTGTTAAAAGATGGATAAAGATCCACACTCTTGGATTCTTATTTGTGAGTTTCTCACCGAATAAGCATACAATACTGAATATAACATATTTTAGAGATGTTATGCATCGTCACCCAAATAATATCATTCTTCGTTGTAAGTCCTATATGGCTAAGGTGATAGAATGACACTTTGGTCATTATCAAGGGTTGAGTTCAATTAGGTCTTTTATACAACTCAATTCACATAATTTTTTTATACATGGATATATCTTGTAGACTTATATAATTACTTCACTCTCTATTATACGCATTTACAATAATCTTTATGTATTCATGTGTGAATATAGCATTATTTGTCATGCATTCTTGTATTTTTCTTATTATATTTGATCATTTGCGTCTATTTTAACCATCAAACTTTGCGTGAGAGCATATGTATGTGTTAGCGTTTGTGCATAAATCTGTAATAAAACAATGAGAACTGAAATGTTGTAATTTAAAACTTTTTTCAAGTTTAGCAACTGTGTGTTTATGAAACGTTGTGCTTAAAGTAATATTTGGTCTACTCCATTGCAAGGATACTAAAGCCAAAATGCTTTCAGGAACAGCAGTACAGTACTTTGGAGTGCACCGACCTAGTACTGTTAAGATCTCCTCGATCTATAAGACCTTTCGGTCAAGGCAAGGATCTCCTCAATTTGTTAAAACATTTCGATTCAATAACCTTTCGGTTCAGGCAGAGATCTCCTTGATCTATTAAAATCTTTTGGTTCAATAACCTTTTGGTTCAGGCAAAGATCTATCGATCTATAAAAACCATTCGGTTTAGAGCTATGTTCCTTCGGGTACAGGCTAAAGCTTTCACGCTTTCAGACTCTGCAACAGCAGCACAACAACACAAAATACTTGTGTGTTTTTCGTATATCTTTTTTATCTCTTGTATCTAAGACCTCCCCAAGAGCCACTATATATAGGCCTCCAAAAATAGCTCAAAGGTCACCCACATTTAATTTAACAGTTACAAAACATAATGACAATTATGATAATTATATTTGTAATGGAAAATAACATAAATGTTGTAACTGCTGCATGCAATAACATAAATGATGTAACTGCGTGGTAGCCTGCTTGGCCACCAACGTGGTGCCAAAGTGCGTCACCTTGCCCCGATGCCTTCGTGCAAAGTGCGCCTAACAAAGCGCCACTTAGCACCTCAGCCCGATTAGCCCTGATCCCCGGCCCATTAGCCCACAGCTCACGAACTCACGATCCCACGGTTCATGACCCATGACCCACAATCCATGGCCCACTAGAACTTATGAGAGATTTAAATAAAAATAATTCTCGGTTTACCGTTGGCAAGCCTTAAACACAGGACCTTTGAGATATCAAAACTTTAACTTTCGGCTATGCTACTAAAGATTTCTGAAAAATACCAGTAGTTAATAAATACATAGTTTGAAAAATCATTTTTGGAAAGCAGTTTTGACCAAAAATATCCAACAATCCCCAACAAGTTTTTAAACTAGTATTGTGTAACGGTGACGTTGTTTCTATCATTGTGCATAAGATAGATATCGCAAGGACTTGAATCCCTCTTAGACTAACTAAATAAAAGATAGATGCATAGTGTCGTAGAGATTTGAACCAACACATGTCTAAAATCTAGCGATCACACAAGATCAAACTCATCTGTGATAGTTTTCACTTTCAACCATTCTTGCCTTTGCCTTTACCTTACCCTTGCATATTTATGGCATTGTGCATGTCCTAGTTTTAGCTAGGGCTCTAGGTATCTTTCCACAAGACATCATAGGAGATGGTCAAATCTCCACCCAGGCATAGGTGAGCTCTTTAGGCATGTTTTCTATCAAACATCCCGCATCCGATATGCTTTGAACTTATTAAGGCTTAAAAGACAAACTCTCTCATAATAGGATTCTAGATGAGTTCTTTAGGTGTGTTTCCTATCTAACACTCCACATCCGAAATGCTTTAGACTCATTAAGGCTTAACAGTCATCCTCTTTACATGATAGGATCATCAGTGAGTCCTTTAGGCATGTTACCTATCTAACAACCCGCATCCAAAATGCTTTAGACTCATTATGATTTAATAGCCATCCTCTATACCATGATAGGATTTCACTTGCAAATCTTCCTTAATTTTTAACCAATCATCTCATCATTAGTAGCGTAAGGTTTGAACTAATAACTTGATATAAATGGAAAGTATTTGTAAGACTCACCAAAGTTTGCAAATATTACTTAATTTTTGAACCAATCATCTTATTATTAGTAGTATAAGCTTTGAACTAATAACTTGATGTACATGGTAAGTATTTGTAAGGCTCACAAAACTTTAAGACCTATTCTAGCAGACGTCATTTCGATTATATCCGTTTTCAAACCCTTAGTCAAAGGATCAGCCATATTCTCTGAAGACCATACGTCAATCACAGATATGACTCCTTCACAAATGAGTTCTCTCAAATAGCCATGCTTCAGACGAATGGTCCGCTTATTTCCATTGAACATCAAGTTCGCTACCACAATACTCACCGCCTGATTATCACAATAGATAGTAATTGCACATTGTAATTCTGTCAATGGAATGTTTTGAAGAAAACAACTAAGCCATTCAGCTTCATCTCCTATATCACAGAGTGGAAGAACTTAGATTCTATCGATGACTATATAATCATAGTTTGGTTCTTAGACTTCCACGAGATGGTAGCTCCACCCATGGTGAAGACAAATCCTCTAGTAGATCTGTACTCATCTAGTTCTGAGCACCAGCTTGCATCTGAATAGCCTTTGATTACAGCCTGGTATCCAGTGTAGAATAAGCACAAACCTGTAGTTCCTTTCAAGTATTTCATCAATCTCTAAACAACATCCCAATGAAGCTTTCCAGGATAACTTATGAACCTATTAAGCATTCCTACAGCTAATGTTATGTCTGGCCTTGTGTAGCTCATCGCGTGCATAAGACTTCTAATGATCTTTGAGTACCTTAGCTGCTTTACTGGTCTTCTAGTGTTCGACCAAATCTTCTTGTTGTAATCATAGGGCACTGAAAGTTCTGGCAGGTCGTAGTAGCCATACTTTCTTAGTATGCTCTCAACATAATGATATTCGGACAATCTAATACCCTCTTCAGAGTATATGATTTTGATTATGAGAATCACGTCCACAGTTCCAAGGTCCTTCATGCTGAAATGTGTTGAAGGAATTTTCTTAGTACATATTACTATCTCCAAATCACTTCCGATGATGAGCGTATCATCCACATAGAGGCAGATAACCACCACTTTTACTTCATTGACCTTGACGTATAAGCAATTTTCAGATTCATTGACTTGATACCCATTGTTATGAACAACCCCATCGAACTTCTCATACTAGAGTTTCGGTGTCTGCTTAAGTCCATATAGATACTTAACTGTTAGGACTCATGTTTATGAGCCTATTATCTAATATTGTTTTGATAATTTAACAAACAATTTATAACTGGGTATTTCCAGTGTTTTGTGTTTATTATATATCAAGGTCAACAATATCTGAAGTGAAGCCAATACATATCAAGTCAAAGATTCAAGAACAAGCTTCATATGCTGCTACTTGGGTATAATAGTTTAGGATTTATATATTTTGTGTTGATACTTCAAGCTCAAATTTATGTACACACATTCCTTGATTTTATCACAATATGAGTATTTTTATGAAAATACTGTGTTATTAGTTTATGGACAAAATAATCTTTGTATACATGTTTTATTAAGTCTATAAATCAATTAAAAAGGTTTCATAATTTGGTTTAAGTTAAAAGTAAAAAATCTAGTGCTTTATATACACACGCATTTATGAGTTTTTGTAAAACGAAGAGATTTCCCAAATAGAAAATGATATTTTAAAAAAAAATTTTGTAACATGTTCCTTTTCATGTTTATAAACATTTTCCAAATTTTATATTTTTTAGAATTTATTTGATATTTTTAATGAGCGTTCAAAGTTCAAATTTACTATTCAAAAAACCTTTGTGCACATTAGTAGATTGATAATTGTTATTAGTCGATCGATGAAACGCGCTAGAAAGTGCATTTAGTTTCTACGCAGTTGACTGATGAACCATCAGTCGACCGATGCAGGTTAACAGTCGACTAATGAGTTCATCAGTCAACTGAAAGTGGATGAGCGGCTAGTAATGGTCAGGTCATCAGTGGACTGATGAACAATATCAGTCGACTGATAGCATTATAACGGCTAGTTTCTAGCTTGTGTGGTTTTTAAGTTTTTTGTCTTTTTGCTTGGATTTTCTTGGTTTTTGGGATTTGTTTTCTGAACCTATATATACCCCATTCCCTCTAACTTCTGAATTACTTAAGAAAGTTTTAAAAATAAGTTTACAAGAGTTTAAGGGTGTTTTGAGTTTGTTTTCAAGTGTTTATGTGAAGTGAATTTCACAAGAGGAAGAGGAGATTATTCATTCTTGTTTGGGCTTTAATTTCTCATCTCCATCACTCTTGTTGCAGAGAAGTTTTTGCTAACTCAATTCTAGCTTTATATATTTATTTGTTGATTATCAAATTTCATTAAGCTAGTTTTTATATTGAGTTTGCATTTCATTATACACATTGTTTACACATACAACTCACTTGAGCTTTTAGTATTTCATACTCTATATAATTGGGTTGTGGTGAGTGATACATTAAGTGTGAGTCTAATTAAGTTCTCATATTGTTAGAGAACAAAACAATTTGTATTTGAGCCTAATTGTTGAGATCACATTGTAGTAATCAAGGATACCGAGAGAAGTGGTTGGTTAGAGACGGGGTCGATTCCAAGAGAAGTGGCTTCGGAAGTAAAGCCTAGGGAGAGGTAGTAATTCTAAGCACTGGCTTTGGAAGTAAAGCCTAGGGAGAGGTAGTAATTCTGAGCACTTGAGGAAGTCGACACGGGCTAGGCCAATACTTAGAGAGTGCATTGTGTGATTACAATTGTATAAGTTATCAAATTTTTCGGTGAGCTAGAAAACCGATTGTGTAAACATTTTCGTTGAATGTTGAAAATCGGTTGTGATAGTGGAGATTCTCCTCGTGAGTGAGGAGCAAAGATGTAGGTCGAGGGTGACCGAACTCCGTGATCATATTGTGTGTTTGAGTTTGCCTTGACGTATTATTTGTGCTATTTGTTATTGCTTTCTATATGGCTATTGTCTCATGTTTATATCACCCTTGTTTTAATTACATATCCCTGCATATAAATTGTTAAATATCATACATCTAGGATATAATTATTAATAAGTTTTATTTTTGCATTAACATCGGATTAGATTAGCATATATCCTATTCATCTCCCCCCTCTAGGGTAATTTCATTAACAAGTTTACAAACTTTACCAGTTGTAGCATCAAGTCCTTCTGGTTTCTCCATGTAGATCTCTTTTGTGAGACCTACATTGAGAAAGGCAGTCTTCACATCCATCTGATGCCTGACAAACATTTTTATCGCCGCCTATGCGATAAGCACTCCGATGGTAGTGATCCTACAAACTGGTGCATAGATATCAAAGAAATATATTCCTTCTTTTCGAGAGAATCCTTTCTCCACCAGTCTTGCTTTGTACTTCTCAATAGTATCCTCAGGACGAAGCTTCTTCTTAAAAATCCACTTGCAACTGATAGGCCTTGTACCTTCAGGTACACCCACTAGCTCCCAAGTATGTTTATGGATCAATGAATCCTTCTCGTTATCTATAGCTTCTTTCCACAGAAGAAAGTCTGTCGACTGCATTTCTTCTTGAAAAGTCTGTGGATCTCCTTCTATATTATAGGTGATGAAGTCATCTCCAAAATCTTTCTGTCTCCTGACACGCTTGGAAGATGGTTCGATAACTTCTTCATCATTAACACTTTTAGTTTCTCGCAAAACTAACTCCTCTGGTGTATCTGACGTACTAGCATTCTCTGCTATATCTTTAAGAAATAAACCTTTATCTTTGATAAATTTATCCTCAAAGAATTCTGCATCCCGAGCTTCAATGATGGAGTTAGTTCCAAGGTCCAGGAACCTGTAAGCATCTGTGTCTTCAGTAAAGCCAAGAAACATATGTTTGTTAGCCTTTGGTCTGAGCTTAGGTCTTCTGATATCTAGAACTAGAGCATATGCAAGACACCCCCACACTTTGAGACTATCCAAAGAATCTGGATATCCTAACCATAACTGATGAGGAATACTATCAGTTTTGGAATATGGTACTCTGTTCAGAATACAGTTTGCCATTAGCAAAGCCTCTCCCTAATAGCAAGTAGGTAGACCAAATATGATTAACATAGAATTCACCATCTCGGTCAATGTGAAATTCTTCCTTCCTACAATTCCATTACATTACAAAGAATACGAAGTAGTAATTTCAGCAATGATTCTATGCTCCTTGAAATATGCTTTTGATTCCGTAGATCGGTACTCTCCTCCTCTGTCGCTTCTGAGTTTTTTTTACCTGAAGTCCAAGCTGCTTCTCCATGCGAGTCCAAAACTCGATAAACTTGCTGAAAGTTTTATCTTTAGATTTTAGCAGATAGATGTGGCAGAAGTGAGAATGGTCATCAATGAAGGTGATGAAGTATTTCATGCCGCCTCGAGTGACGAAGCTCTTGAAGTTACAAGTATCTGAGTGAATCAGATCTAATAGGTTAGTGCTCCTTGCGACACTTGGAAAGGGCTTCCTTGTCAGTTTCGCTTGCGTACAGACTTCACACTTGTTAGGTTTGTTACACCCATATTTTGGAAGTAATCCTAACTTCTCCATGCTAGATAGTTTTCTATAATTTACATAGCCCGGTCTATTATGCTATAACACAGAGGAGTAAGTAGAAGAGGATATTTCATTAACAACTGAATTGGGTACAATAATACTAATCTTATACATGCCATCAGTATGATATGTATTTCCAAAATACATTTTCTTAAATGATAACACAATCTTTCCTTCTTAAAAATCCATCCTCATACCTGCATCACACAACATGCTTCCTAAGACTAAGTTTTTATCAATTGAGGGAACATAAGTTTTTATCAATTGAGGGAACATGTTTCGTATCCTTTAATATAAGAGTCTTCCCTGAAGAGAGAGTCAGCACTACAGTCCCAATTCCAAGAACAGGAATCACAGAACGATTAGTCATTGATACATTCTCTTTGGTAGTAACATAATAAGAGAACAAATCTCTGTTGGAGCAGATATGACAGGTAGCACCTGTGTCTAACCACCAACCAGAGATGTTGTTGGGAGTTGTTACTTGGAAGAGCATAGTCTTTTGATTAACATTGTGTGTTATTCCCTTCTTTGTTGTTTCCTAGTCCTTGGCAAAATGTCCTTACTTCCTACAATTGAAGCATTTGCCGCTCTTCTTAAAATCTTTCTTTTGAACATTTCGATTCTTCAGGTTTTGGTTCTTTTTTTTGTTAAATGACTTCTTCTTCTCCTTGGAAGAAGAACTAGTACCCTTCTCAGAGTTAGCAGCCACTATGTTAGTAGATGCCTTCTGCTTAGCAAGGAGCTCATTCTTTGTGTGGGTCCGATTATCGTCCTCGATCCGAATGAACCTCTTCAAATCAGACAGAGTCACCTGTCTTTTCCTTCTCCGAATGTCCGTGTAGAATGATATCGAAGATGGAGGAAGCTTGTTGATAATTACACTAGAAATAAAGGTTTGACAAAGATTGATCCTTTCATCTCAGCTTCATAACAAGCTTTTTAAGCTCTTTGACTTGAGGCAAAACCTTAGTGTCATCTTCGAATTTGAAGTCCAGAAACTTGTCAATGAGGTGAGACTTGGACAGCTTCTCCTCATCCTTGTATTGTTCCTCCAGAGCATTCCAGATTTTCTTTGCATTGGGCTTGTTGGTGTAAGCAACTGACAATGATCGCTCAAGCAGTTAAGGAGATAACACCTGCAGAAATAATCATCTTTAGCCCAAGAGGCTTTAGACTCAGGACCTTGTTCAAAGTCGGGTTTCTCCTCTGAAATGATATAGTAGATTTTTAGGAGTTGTATCCCGAAAATTACTTTTTGACGCTATGCGTTAAAGTTGGATCCGTTAAAGTTTTCTAACTTGAGACAATCCACTCTAAGTGTTCTCGCAGGATCCATTGTAGATCAGAAATATTATTTTAAGATTGTTAGCGTCTATGGCTAAATGTGTAATAAAACAGTAAGAACTGAAATGCTATAATTTAAATTTTTTTAAGTTTAGCTTTTGTGCGTTTATGAAACCTTATGCTTAAAGCAATATTTGGTTTACTCCGGTGCAAAGATCCTAATACCGAACTGTTTTCAGGAACAACAGTACAGTACTCTGGTATGCATCAACCCAATACTGTTAAAATCTCCTTGATCTATAAGACCTTTCGGTCAAGGCAATGATCTTCTTGATCTGTTAAAACCTTTCGGTTCAATAACCTTTCGGTTCCGGTAGAGATCTCCTCGATCTGTTAAAACCTTTCGATTCAATAACCTTTCGGTTCAGGCAAAGATCTTTCAATCTGTAAAAACATTTTGGTTTAGTGCTATGTTCCTTTGGGCACAGACTAAACCTTTCACGCTTTCAGATTTTGCACTATATCTCTTGTGTGTTTTTCATATCTATTTTTTATCTCTTGTATCCAAGTGCTCCCCAGGATGCACTATATATAGGTGTAGGCATATAAAATTGCTTATAGGTCCCTTAGCTCAGCTCGGCACGAACCGACAAACCAACGAGGCGACGAGATCGACGAATCGCACGCAAGCAACGGAATACATCCATTCGCGTGCGGGATCAAACCAAGTGTTCGAAGAGTCAACGAGTCATCCAACCGAGAGCGGACTTGGACGAATCACGATCGAATCAAGATCAGTTTCGGACTCAGACTCAGAAGTGGATTTACTGCCTAATCGGGATCCGGATTTACTGCCAAATCAGATCAACCAAATCAAAGACTAAGTTAATCAAATCACGGACAGAACCAAAGGCGTAAAACACCAAAAAAACCACCACCTAGAGGGGCTCGGCCGAAGCCGAGCCAACTTCAGGTGCGACAGTTGTCATTTCGCGGGCACAGTAAAGGGAGCCTATAAATAGGCCCCCTTGGTTCATTTGTTCAAGGGTTGGAAATTTTGGAGAGAGGCGAAGCCCTGCTGGATTGGAGACTCAGAACTTAACAAGATTCAAGCTTTGGGACTTCGAGGACTTGCACATCCAGATCTGGTGCTCGACGATCATCAACGCCAAATAAGGCAGGAGTTCGAGAGGACCGGATCTCAGATCTACGTTGCTACACTCCGGATCTAAGCTTGGTCTTAGATCCCGAGACTTGGACGATTGTTTCCTTGGTGAAACAATCCTCCCCGACTATTATTTCCTTGGTGAAATAATACCCGTTGTACTGCGTAGATCCGACCGGATCTAGATCGCGCGGTGGTCCACGGTAAACAACCCCGGCGCAGGCAAAGAACCCATACAAGCGAGCGACAGCAAAACAGGAGCTCGTGATTTGTTCGACAAACAAGAGAAAAAGTTGTAATCTTTCTTTTATTTTATTTTGATTTTCATTGTAACCGGATCTTATAAAAATACCGGATCTTTGTAACCGATAAACTGTTAACAAAGTAATCAATGGAATCAATAAAGAAAGCAACGGTTTTTCCCGCGAACAATAGGCCTCTAAGACCAGCTCAAAGGTCACCCACATTTAATTTGACTCTTACAAACATAATGACAATTATATTTGTAATGACAAATAACATAAATACTGTAATTGCTGCATGTAATAACATAAATGTTATAACTGCGTGGCCGCCAACATGGCGCCAAATGGTGTCACCTAGCCCTGATGCCTTTGTGTGAAGTGCAAATTGAGCCTAACAAAATGCTACTTAGCGTCTCAGCCTGATTAACCCGCGATCCCTGACTCATGAGCCAACGAGTCAATGGCCCACTAGAACTTATGAGGGATTAATTAAATAAAAATAATTTTTGGCTTGCCGTTGGCAAGCCTCGAACACAGGATATTTAAGATATCAAAACTTTAACTTTCCGTTATGATATTAAGGATTTCTAAAAAAATACCAGTAGTTAATAAATATATAGTGTGAAAACTCATTTTTGAAAAAAGTTTTGACCAAAAATATCCTACTTTGTGCATATCTATCCCGTACATATTTTGGAGGATTTTATTTGAATTTACCTTAGTTATGTATGTCCATTCTTATGTTTTGACTTTTGATGATAACAAAAGTGGGAGCACTAAGTGAAATTTTGAAAATCATGCATGAGTTTTCTTTTTGAATTAAATAAAATATGTGGATTGTTGCAGGGGGCGTTCCCATATATTTGTTTTACATCTCAAGTTTATATATGGCCAGGAATGCGCAAAGAGATCTTTGGATTTTTTTTGATATATGATGAAAGTGGACGTGTGCTTTTCACTGTCTATATATCTCAAATAATTCATTAATTGTAGTCTCTTTTCAGAATTTAGGTTTGTTACTAGCAAAAGGGGAAGATTGTTAGGACATTATTTGTATCATATCTCTTATTTGAGAAATAACAAATATTCATTTGAGCCTAACATATGTTTGATATGATCCAATATAGGTTTATACCAATAAGGAACAAGAACGAGGTGATTAGTGTTAGAAATTAGCTCAATAGTTTATTTCAGAACACTAATCATTAATTATCGAAGATTAACAATCCATGATCCTCTATGGACCATTAATGATTGAAGATAAATGTTCATTGCAGTATACATCCCTATTCTCTCCTATGTTTGTACATGCTCTTTCCTAGCGTAATTTGCAGAGAGTTGATTTACGAGATCAACAAATGAGAAGCTATTTTATCCAGTGGAGCCTTGTCGAATTGCTCGCTGATCGTGTTCGTCAACATCTTATAAATTAACAGCAAGGAGTGTCGCCCTAGGATCAAAGAGTGTACATCAATCTTCTAGATCTTCACATAAATCACCTTTGAGTTTGATCCAACGATCAAAAAGAATGTGAGATCTTTTCAATTGCTTGTAAATGATAGATTTTGTATGTTTCAAAACGTTTCTGTTCACAGCGTAGTCAAGCTGGGTTCATTGAGGATTTGGAAACTTGTTAGGGCTACGATTACTCATTGTGAGGGGTTTAGATTAGACGACTAGTTTTGAGATAAAGTAGGTTGTGGTCCTATACGCCTACTAAATTAGATTTACAATTCAAGAGAACTCGATCATAATGAGGAAGGTTCTTCGCGAGAACGAAGAGTAGATGTAGGATTTTTATCTAAACCACTACAAAAATCTTGTGTGTCCTGATTGTGTTTATCTGTAGTTTGATTATTGCTTAATGATTTATTATTATTATTTTAATTTCCATTATATTTTATTTGTGATATCGAAAAATAGTTGGCAAATCCTATTCACCCCTCTAGAGTTGCGTCACAGATCCAGCAAAAGATACTATTTATATATATAATTGCATCATCAGTTTCGAAATTACATCATCATCCGCGGGAAACAACGAGTGTGTTTACTTTATGTAACTTTACAAGGACGTTTTTATAGTATCATTGCATCAAAGGGATATCGTTCGAACAAAAAAATTAACACATATTTTGAACCACCACTAAAAAGGCTCTAGATCCGCCACTGTGGAAGGGGAAGGCAAAATTGTATGACTTGATTATAAAATAAAACCTACGGCATATCATAGAACGTAGATTACACATGGTTGTATTTTCGAAAAGTATAATCTGAAAAGAGAACACCATAGTTACATCCTCCCAAAAAGAAGACATGTACATATGAAGTACATGATGCTGGTCACCTGATGCTGATGAACGATCAAAATAGTCAATCAAAGACTATAAGACAACGAAAGAAATTTAGTGGCAAAAGCACAGTGGCGGACCTATTCACGTTCAAAGTGGTTCACTTGAACCACCTGAAATTTTGCAAATATATATCTACCATTTGTTATGCAATCCCACCTCAAATATATATCTACCTCAAATATATATCTACCATTTGTTTTGATTGTCAACCTCCATAAAAACTATACATTTCTCAATTCACATTATAAAGCTTCTTTAATATAGAAGATAAATCAACAAGAAATTAGTATCACATCATCCCTCTCTCTCACATAAGTATAGAGTCTTAAGTCCAAGCTTGTATGCTAATGTCAAATGATTTAGTTAGTTTACTTAGGATGAAAATTTATACATTCATTAATCGTATGTAATAGATTTACTTTATGTTACTTTACAAGGACGTTTTTATAGTATCATTGCATCAAAGGGATATCGTTCGAACAAAAAAATTAACACATATTTTGAACCACCACTAAAAAGGCTCTAGATCCGCCACTGGAGAAAAAAGTTGATAAAAAAATATCATAAATTTCATTCAAGGAACGTATAATAAGCAAATATTTTATAGAAATGTAACATTTGTCATTTTCTTTCGGCCAAAACTAATGTCTTCTACCAAAGCAAATTGCGCTGACTGAAAGTGCGAAGCATATATATATATACGACCTTGACTCATCTTAGTTTATGAAACCTTATAGCATTGTGCTTTAAACTTATTTACCCCTCTCGTTCGATTTTTGCGTATACACCTTCTGGTGAAATCATTTGACTCCTCAATTGGAGGGAGATTAGGGGCTTTAAGTTCTTTTTTTTTTTTTTTTTGTTTGACTAGTGGACTTTGAATAATCAACAACAACCGTAGAGGCCCATAACTGGGATTGCTACTGGGCTGCTTAAGTCCTACCAAAACTTTAGAGGCCTGAGTTTCAAAAACAAAAAAATGATAATAATAACATTATAATAAAAACTACAGAGGCAAGGCGATTGCATGAAAAAAAAAAGTAACCAAGGCCGGTTTACTCCCATAAAGGTTGATGAGTTTTCATATATCATTTCAAAAAAAAATTCTCTATCGAGGTTACAGTATCATTTAGAAAGGAGAAAAAAAATCCTTTTGGCAACAAAAAGATGCGAATAACAATGCCTCAATACAAATTCTACCAAAGTACAAAAATGAACTTTTATAAACATGCAGACGGGTTGATTTACCCTCGGCTCCTGCAGCACGAGTAAAAATTAATCCATTAAAGTATCTGCTTAAAGCATTGCAGTTTCCTAATTTGTGTTTGCAGCCTGTCCATATAATAAGTAGCAGTACGTAGCCCAACGGGAAGGAAATTTTCGTGCGTTGTTAGAGGAGGATAAAAGATCTACTAACTCAACTAGGGGGGATTAGCCCTCCTTGAGAAGAAGCCCAATTCGATATGTAAGGCAGTTAAGGCTCGAAGAAAGTTTGTAGGGGATACCAATATTGCTTTTGCTATCCATCTAAGCTTGTTAAATGAAGTCATTACCAAGAATGCTTTAAGATACCGTTTGGTAAAGGGTTAAGTGAGGGGTTAATGAGACTTAACCCTTTATTAACCCGCCAAACACAAAAAATCTATACAAGGGTTAAAGTGAGTTAACCCTCCATAATTTACCAAATATAAAAAATATAGAAGGGTTAAGCTAACCCCTCTAGAGGGATTAAAATGAGTTAATCTCTCAAAATGAGGGGTTTACCTAATACTCCTATTTAGAAATATTAAGAGTTAACCATTCTAAAGAAAATAGTCAAAATCATTGTTATTTTCAAACACTAAAACTGATCACAAGGACTAAAGTAAAACTTATTTAACGGGTTAGTAATTTAGTCCTTCTCTTTAACCCCACTTCCTTTAACCCTTTGCCAAAACGGGTGCTTGTTTGATCTGACAGAAGATTTAAAGAATGTGGTTGTTGAAAAGAGTGTGTATATGATTTGTCGAAAGCTTTGAAACTTGTATATGATGAAGAGTCTCACCAAGACACTTTATGTTACTTAACGCGCAGAAGTGATAAACTTCGGAATCCATCAAAGATGCTCTTCAAATTCATGAAGAATGGTTTCTAAATCTATTAATAAAAATAATATAAGAGAAGTTTAATTAATAAAAAGTTATGCATCTAAGGTTTACAGTTCTTTGCTTAAATAGAAAACTAAAATATACCCCACTAGGAATCGAACTTTACCACAAAAAAAAACTACCTACCAAAGACTCCTTAAGATTGAGGAAATCAATTGG
Source organism: Asparagus officinalis (assembly GCF_001876935.1). NCBI lineage: Eukaryota > Viridiplantae > Streptophyta > Magnoliopsida > Asparagales > Asparagaceae > Asparagus > Asparagus officinalis. The sequence goes on along the minus strand of NC_033798.1, from coordinate 68,132,020 downwards.
TAAAATTTAGAATCAATCATGATTTGTTTTTTACTCAAAACAGACTCCTAAAATAGTACCAGAAATAGTAAAAAACTAACACAAATAAAATCTAATTTCTCAATCTGAAGGGATTTTTATCAAATATAGAATTGAAAATCAAATAATGATGGGTTTAGTTTTTTTGATCTCGAAAACATATATGATTTTCATATACTATTCGTCCAATTCTAACATACGTTTTGGAAGACACGACACAATTTTCATTAAAATACAATTTCCTTTGTTGGACCCCCATTTAGGATTATGACGATCTAATTTCTCTGTGAATACATCCGCAACGCGTTCTACATTATTATGAAGTACTTGTATAGTTTTTGAATGCAAGGAAGTGCCTATTTAGGCTTGGTTTGGTAGGAGGTACATATAGAATGTAAGATAAAGTAAGGTTCAATGAGATGCAAGTAAGATATGCCTTTATAGTTCATTTTGCATCTTCTCTCCCCTCCCACATGTGTCCATTCAAACTAGAGGTATTTTCTCTCTTCACTTTCTATTTAATTTTGCATTTACTCTCTCCTCACCTCACTTTATTCTACTTCACCTTACAGTCTAAAAATTCCTCCAAAGAAGATTTTTAATATTGTCCCTTACCTTACTCTACCTCTCCTTGTATAAACCAAGCCCAAAGTGATCATAACTTTAGTAGAGGCTGGTACGATGATTGGTAGAGAGCACGCCCATAGTTGAGATCAAGAAAGATGTGGAATGTCATTACAATCAAAAGAAAGCTCATATCCATAAATACTACAGATCAAAATCGAAATAACTCGCAAAAGACCCATAGAACCATATGCTTTTCATAGATTTAGCAAGTGTTGCAGAGGAGAAACCAAGCATTTGCAAAATAACAAGGTGATTTATTATCAACAGCCTCAAATCAACACATGATTATACAAGATAACATAGTTTTCCAAGATAAACTATGTGATATAGAAGATAATGTTTAGTTGGGATGGAGCAGGAGCAAAGGCGATTTGATAGGCGAGCAGGCACACGGTGGGAACATGTGGTGTTTTGTGTCCCTAGGCGACGTGTAGTCTCCATTACGAACGATAAGACCATTATCACCCCCTGTTTTCCACCCCTCCGCCTACAGTGCCGCTCTCCACCACCCCTTCTCCACCAGAACCTCTCATCTCAGACTTCACCCCTCTCGCCAAACCCCCTCTCGAGTAACTCTTTCTCTTTCCCCTCAGCTTCCATCAACCAATCCAACCCTATTTCTCATCCCCTCTTCGCCTCCTTCACTGACCTTCTCAAATACACCAAAGCCCAGCCACCTTCCCCTCCTCTCCCCTCTTCCCAAAAAAGGGATCCTCCCTCTTCCAAAAGTAGGTTGGAAGTCTCGTACAAGAGATGTCCAAAGAGACCCAGGCTCTCCCTCCACCCTATCCACTTGGGTTCTTCCTCTAAACCCCCAAGGTGTTTCCTCTATGGAGACCTAGCCCATATGACAAAAAATTTCTCCTTGGGTGATTTCAAATGCTTTGCATGTGACAAAGTTGGCCACACCTCAGTTTGCTGCCCTAACAAAAAACAACCTCCCATCCTTAACATCACCCCTTCCTCCCCTTCCCCTCCACCGCTGTTCGTTCCCAACATCAACCTTCCTCCATCAGTTATTAGCAACATAGAGGCCTTCCTTTATTTTGGCTTTTTTATCATCCAAGTAGGGAGCCCTACCATCGATGAACTCTTAGAGCACTACAACACCTGAAATCATCTATAGCGGTCGAAAAATGCTATGGTATTATTTAATAGCATTTTAATCAGCACTGTGTCAGAACCCGCTATAGTAGGTCTGTGGCTTTACATAGCGCTTACCCAAACACTATCAAAAAGGTTCCAACCATAGCATTTTTATGTAGCTATAAAAAGGTATTCAATAGCGTTTTTTTATTGCTATGACGAATATCTTTCATAGCGGTTGAAAAATGCTATTAGTTAGTTTTCATTCATAGCATTTAATATCTTTCATAGCGGTTGAAAAATGCTATTAGTTAGTTTTCATTCATAGCATTTCAACGCTGCTATTGTCTTACATTTAGTTTTCATTCATAGCATTTCAACGCTGCTATTGTCTTACATTTAATAGCATTTGAGTTACTACAATGGCGTTTCAGCGAATGCTGTCTTTCTTCTTTTAATAGCATTTCAGGAATTTTTTTCACTTCTTATAGCAGTTCAGTTGTGCCTATAAACCTTTGAGGTTGAACTAGAAATAGCTTTCAATTATGACAACCATAAAAACAAATATTTCATTTAAAGGTTCAAACTGATACATAACCAAGTTATAGCATACAAAAAGTTCAACACAAATGTGCCAAAAAATAAATACTAATATTTGGATAATCCAACATGGAGTACAAGAAATTAACCATAGTACACAGAACAACAAAAACTAACTTTGCTGCATTACATATGACTTGGGAGACTCATCATCTTCAGCAATTGAGTACTAGTACTGCTGTAAAAATAGAAATTAACACCACCAATAATGAGATCCTAGAGCCATGAATATATGGACACAAAACAGAAAACAACAATACAAATAATTAGTCTAACAACCAAGGCATCGGGATGTGAAACCAAGCACTAAGGCAATATATGCCCATAACCAGGATCTGAAAACAAGCACCAGGCCCATAACCAGGATCTGAAAACATGCATAGCCAACACTGCAAACCCGCCAATTTATAGAGAAGGAATAACATGCAATAGTGTTCTGAAATGAAGAGAACAGAGCTTTGGAAACTGCATCTTTGAAAACTAAAACCAAGAGAACAGTATTTTCAGCCATTCTTCAAAACTAAAACCAGATGTAAAAACCACATTTGGGGTTCACAAACTCTAGCAAAAGTCAAAACTGAAACAAATACACAGTCAGGTAGTATTTTCAGCCCATAAACATGTTAGAACAACTTGTCAAAGCACCAGTCATATAACCAAGCAGATAGAAAAGCAGGTTTTGTAAACCATGGTTGTGTTACACCTAATGAATGATATGTGTCCACATTTGCCACACTTCATTTGTTTAGATTGAAAGCAGGTTTTGTAAACCATATAGCAAGGTAGCAGGCTTTGTAAACAAATCTCGAAGGCTAAAAGCATGGCTGAAACACAGAGAACGTGGATAAGCAAAAGGATGTGGTGTGTACTCTTGGTTGTTGCTTTGTAAACAAGTTCACGCTTGCTTTGTAAACAAGTTAACAGGTAATAGAAGCTTCAATAATATTATGTCCTACTACATAAGTACAAGGTAACAGGTAATAGAAGCTTCAACAATTTATAAATTACTTGTTGAATGAAAGAAATGCATGATTTTATATTCAAAGAATAAAAGCACAAGTACCTGAATGGCTCTAACAGTGAAGTAGCCAAGGTCAGCAAACATAGCTTCAGCCCCTGTTCATGAGTTTTCTTAGTGTAGCAAATTAAGTTGCCTGGATTCCTCGTGTAAATAAATTATCTATAATATGTAGCTGAATATGCAGAGTCTAGGATCTAATATTACTAAAACACTAGAAAAAATAATTTTAATTATGTGTGGCCCTTTACATTGAACCAATTACACTAAGGAGAATATATAAATCAAAGTGTATGTTAAAATAATATGTAACTAATACATCATTGAAATTACACTTAAAACTACAGCATTCAAAATAAAACAATTCGGGAAGAGGGGGGGAGGCAGTTGCAAGAGAAAAAGAAGTAATATGTTTATCAGGTGCAGTAGAAATTGTAACATTTTTATTAGGTGCACAAACCATTGCATTTGGAGTAATATGTTCATTCTTATTAAACCACCACAGACTTGTCTCATTAAGAATCTGAAAAGAAGTACAGCATTTATAAATACCACCATACATCTTGCTCAATAACAGCAAAAAGAAAAAAATGGTATAATTGACCAAAATGATATCTGAGAGAGGACATGGTGCATTAAGTTAAAATTAAATATTATGGAAAGAGAAGAATACGGAGTATCGTGAATTATCAAAAAAATTACTAAACCTAGCAAAACCAGCACAACCTATTATCGGTTAATGAACTTCCCAAAAGTCTAAGAAACAAGCTATCAACTTTCAAGAAACTTATTATTCAAAGGAAAAGACCACAATTTTGATCAAGCACCCATTAAGAAAGAACCAACTCTACCAAAAGCCATCATCTTTGGCAAGAAAACAGCAAAGGAATCCCAAAAAAAACCAAAATTCAATCCATAACGAAGAAAAAACCCACAAATACCTGCCCTTTGAAAGGAATCAAAGCAAGAACCCGATCAAAAGCGCTCTACCTATCCATTGTCACCAATACCAAGTGATCTCCTCCTTCATAAACATCCCTAACCTAAAAGTATGGCGAAAATTTAAAAAAAGAAAAAAACGATTAAAAAAAACTAGCTCATTCACGCTAGAGAATTTACCTTCCCCTTAGCCTTCAACTTGAGCCCATCAACCGTGAGATCAAGGTGAGTCTCTAAAAGGCAATCGAATCTCGACTCCTTTGCAAGTTGAACAATCTCATCACGGTGGCGGCCGCTGAGATCGAGTGTTCGCGATTGAATTCGCGCTGAAATCGGCAAGATTGAAGAGAGGCTGCGGTTTTTGGGAATGAGATGATTCGAGGGATGAGAGAGTGGAGAGAGTAGCGAGGTTTTGCGAAGGGTTTTAGTGGGGTTTTGGTGGCTCGGACGGAGAGCGAGATTAAGGGCATGCTAGCTAGGGTGGTGAGGCTGATGAGGAACAAGGAGACCAATGAGCTCGTCGCCATGAATTACATCGAGAGGGGCCGCAAGGTCTGGATCCCATTGGGTCGATCTCAGAGAGAGAGAGATCTGAGAGGAGAGATAGAGGAGAGAGGTAGAGTGGGGCGTCGTGGGTTTGGTAGATGAGGAGGGAGCAGATTAAAGGTAGGCAGAAATTTTTGCAGTTAGGATTTTTTTTTCTCGGGGCAGGACCAATAACTGCCGCTTAAGTTTTCAACGCGCCAGAATAAAAAAAATTAAGATCAAGTACTTATAGCATTTAAAATTTTTCAAACGCTATCAAAAAACAAGGCACATACGATCTATAGCACTTACAACATAAACGCTATCATTCAACGCTATAAAAAAATAGCTTTGTTGTAGTGGAGAACTTGGAATTCCACCTAAATGTTGACAAATGGTCATATGACATCAGAAAAACCTCCCCCTCTTCCTACTTTATCTAGTTCCCTAATGAAGATACCCTGGACTTTGTATGCTCTAAAGAGTTCTTTAATATGGGGACTTTTGGGGGTGTCTTCACTCCTTGGTTTGAGAAGAATGGTCTCAAAGCCCTTCCCAAGTTTATCTAAGTCTTGGTAGAAATTCTTAATCTCCCCATCCACCACTAGGATACAGAATTTCTCATCGAGCTTCTGGGTGATATTGGAGATGTCAACATAGTCTATGATGATGTCATGATAAAAAAGAATGACAAAGAATGTAATGCCATGCTTAGCGTTCGTGACGCCTTAGAGATTCCCCAAGTTGTTACCTTCAGATACCCATCCCTAATGATATTCACTTGATGGAAGGCTTAGTTCATCTTAGGGTTGTGGGTAAACCCCTTACCGAAAGAAAAATGAGATGCATCGAATATTTTGAGCACTTTGTCTGAAAGGAGGGAGCTCCATCCTCTTCATCGGATGACCCCCCCCCTCCAGACCCCACGAAGAATCCATCATCTACAGAAGCTAATCAGATGGTGCTAGCTCCTCCTCTCAGGCCGAACCCCAAAGGAAAACAACCTATGTATGTTATGGGGGCCCCTCTCCCTCCCAGCCCCACAAATCTCTCCACCTCACCCCCCTGTGGATCATGTTCAGGCTGAGCCAGAGCTTATGGACGTTGTTTTCAAGGGAATCCAGATAAAAATCACCAACGACTCATGGGACAATCTCTCAGCTGCCTTCCCATCTGTCACTCCCCGCTTCCCAAAATATCGGGACTCAGGATGAGAACAAGCCCGCGACGTATTAGATTGAGGAGAATAAATAAAAATAAATATTTCTTCTCAACCTAATACGCTAAGCGTAAAGCAATATATAATGTTAAGTCATAGGTCCCCGATAACAATTAGCAACAATATAATATACAAACTCAGAATAAAATATCCATATCACAAATGAATATCATCCAAGATAAAAAATACGGGTCAAACATGCCCTTATACATGACTAAACAAATGAATACTGTAGAAATATAAAATACATCGTTCAACGGAAAAGAAAAGAAATACTGCATAAACAACTAGGACCAATTACTAAGCTCCGGCTTCTTTTTCTGTTCTATCTACAAGACACCCCTACTAAGAATATCTTGGCTCTAACACATCTCCAAGCTAGACATGTCCTTCCTCTAAGTCTGACGTACACCAGAGAAAACAGGTGTACGTCAGCGTGCATGGCACACTGTAAGACCACATAGAGAGAAATAGAAATGGTCGAACGACCAAGGCAAAAATAGTAATAAAAATAATAAAAGCATGCTATTGGAATACTAATAATCTAAATGCAATCTATCACTAGAATATAATAATCAGAAGAATCCAAGAAAATCAACCAAGTAACAAGATCATGCAGCTAGCGATCAGAATAATCATCCAAGTAACAAGGTCATACAACTAGATAGAATTAATACTTAAAATTCTACAACAAGAGATGTAGTATGTCGAGCGAAATAATCCAAACAAGGAAACCCTCATATATATACCATATGTCTTAAATTATAGATAATTAAATATTAATCCCGATCTATGTATAAAAAGCAATACAAGTGGCCTACATCTCACAAAAATTCATACTTAGCCAAGAAACAAGGTCATGTAACTAGACATCCTATAACAGGTCACTGGTTCACATCTCACACAGAGTCAACGTTCATATTATCGGATAACTGACTGTTCACAAATCCCCTACGTGCATCCAATCCCGCTACACATGCGGTCAGAGGACTACATGCAAACCGTTTTCTGCCTGGTCCGAACTCAAGTAAAACTCAGGTAACGAATTAAATTCCCACTGACCAAAGTGATGTACACACTTTACTTTAGCCCTACAAACCAACCCTAGTGACAACACCAACCACTGGTGTGAGCCTGGAAGATATATCAACAGTCACATCTGATCACATGAACAAAGACTTTCCCATCCCAACTCTTCTCGTTTTTCTAAGCCAACAATCATAACCTGAACTAGATCTCTGGTCCACCTCCTAAATTCAGTCAACGCATACACACATGTCACTAAGTCTTGTTCATGACGCACAAAGCCATTGAGTCATGAACTACTAGTGGTCCTCAAACATAACAAGGAACAATAAATGCAGCTAATTCTATATAATAAAATCATGGCATGTCACGTAAGTGAAATAAGAATCATGGAATCAACGGATGATTTGCACATAAAATGTCAAGGTCAACAACTATCAATCACATGATCATAAACTAAATTAATTCAAAATAAATAATTCTTTTGTAAAATAAATTCCTTTCAAATTATCTCTCACCATAATTATTCAAAAAATAATCTCTTAAAATAATAAATTCATAAATTCAAAATAATCTCTTTACAAGATAAATTTTTATTAATTCAAAATAGTCTATTTTCTAAAAAAATATTCTTTTAAAAATATTTATCATTCTAAAATAAATTTCTTCCACAAAATAAATTCAAAAAAATTATAATTATTTTAAAATAACTCCGCTTTTAAAATAAATTCTTTAATCTATTTTAATTATTCTAAAAATACTATTTATCACATAATTACAATTTATTTAATCACAAATTAATATAAGCTGATAATTCACAATTTCATCAACAAGCCCACGCATACAATTATTAACACATCTAAAATTACAGATAATTCATAATAAATACAAAAATTATGATCTGAGCAAGTGGGATCTTGCACATAATTAATTTACTATAACACAATAATTGAAACGAAACTAAACAAGAAAAAGAATATTGCACATAAATAATCTACGACAAATATAATATTATAATAAATAGATAATCGGGAATATGGATCTTGCCTACGAGTCCAAGGGGCTTGCGG
>NC_033798.1:68122295-68122960 GCF_001876935.1 Asparagus officinalis | reverse complement strand
ATTCAAGAAGTTCTGCTATGAGCACGGGATCAGAATGGAGAGAACCGTACCCGCCACACCTCAGTAAAATGGTGTAGCTGAGCGGTGTAGGCGTCTAAAAATGCCTATAGGTGTCCGGACATAGCTCGGGACGGAGAGAAGATGACGAACGTCGTTATCCGAGTCTAAGAGGATTATCTGAGGCTGACAAGTGCATGAACCGGAATGACGAACCAACTATGTTTCGTGCGCTCACCGGTCACCTCTAATTAGCCGTCACACTTGTTAGTCAGCTCACGCGTGTCAGTCAGCTCCAAGTGACCGAACGCGCTCGCCAATCAGCTCGTGCGTGTCGGTCAGATCCAAAGTACCCGCCGCGCTTGTCGGTCAGATCCAAAGTACCCGATGCGCTTGTCAGTCAGATACAAAGTGCCCGACGCGCTTGTCAGTCAACTCCAAGCGACCAAACGCGCTCGTCAGTCAGCTCGCACACATCGGTCAGTTCCAAGTGCTTGTCGGTCAACACAAAATACTATAAAGAAGCTAACGAGTGCATAAAATAAGTTAGCAAAACGAACAAGTCAACAAGACGACCAAATACACAAAACAAAAAAATGACGGAACGAATGCCCAGGTGTCGAACCGACCTGCGCAGGGGTGGGTCAGCACGAGCTGACCCGTGCGTC
>NC_033798.1:68110235-68122285 GCF_001876935.1 Asparagus officinalis | reverse complement strand
CAGCGCGGGTCAGCCCGCGCCGACCCACGCCCCCCGCTGGTCAGTAGGGCGTATCGCACAGTTCCGACCCCCAAACGTGTTTTTCATGGTTTTAAAGCATTTTTGTAGGATTTATCTGTTCTAGGAGTTTCCAACTGACTTGATATCAGTTACAAACGTGGTTAGGCCATTATTGATTGAAGATAAGGCTAAATCGATCATTTTCATCAAAATACTCGTATCTGAGGCCTACAAATATAAGCCTAAGGCCTCCAATATACAGATCTGGAAATCAAGAGGGAGAATTGATCAAGAGGATGAGGTGCTGTTGGATTGATGATTCAAAGGAGAACGAATTTACAGTGGAGGAAAGTCAGATTCTAGCGAACTTCAGCATAAAGAGGAAGGCTTTCGAAGGATCTGAACCTGTATTTTCCCCCGTCCATTCCTTAAGATTAGGCTTCGTCTTAATCTTATGAAAAGCTACTGATTTTGCTTGGTTGATTTTAGTGCTTCAATCGAATACTTCCTTGGTAAAGTAGGAGCTCTGTTAATTTTCTGACAATCGTATCTGATCTGCGATGGTCCACGGATATCAACGTCCCCAGTACAGGTAAAGATTCCACGCGAAAAACAAGCGATAAACATCTGTTGTGTGTTGTTTAAGAAAGTTGTAATTTTTATTTTCATTATGTAAGGAGATCTTATAAAAAGATTAACTATTTATTCGAGTTTATTGTAATGATTAAAGTTGTAATAGATTCAAGGGAATGAAATCAACTTTTGGCCCAAACACGCTGGCGACCACAGTAGGAGCCAATAGTCTCACTGTGGAGACTGTCGTGCCACAACCTTAGATTCGGGTCACGATTGATAAAGATGTTGAGTACGAGTTCGACCAACAGAAGTTCGAGGAATATCTGTCGTCCTCATCCTCCAGATCCTTCGTCCTTTGCAAGCGTAGAAAGATCAATGCCCTCGTTGCTACAATAGCTGCACCTTGCAACGTCCCTCCGGCCTCCAATGAAGTCGAAGCTACAGATTTGAACTCCTCCTCAATCAAGGAGTTGAGTACTGAAGGCGCGCATATTTTTTCAAAGAGACCTCGCCAAAGGTAGCGCCAATGCCTCGCATGCCGATTCGCCAAGGCTTTGTAGCCTTTTGACAGGATCTGCTACGATGCAAATCTGAAAATCAGAACGTGTCAAGTGTTGCAGCAGCGAGCAAACACCTCCTCCTCCAAATCATCAACAAGTGAATGGATCCAAGTCAAAAGGACCCATTCAACTCTTGAGGATTGAATCCAAAAATACCGCGCATTGCTTGTGCACATGAGAATCCTTGAGTAAGAAGCCAAAAAATTGTAGAAGGAAGAAGTGAAAAAGAAGTCACCAAGATTGCACAAAGTATGGAGGCCAAAGTCCAAGAAAGCGGCCGAAAAGATCAAAAAATGTGGGTCACTCAAGTCTGACCCTCCAAGCCGTGGGTCAAAGTCTAACCCTCCATGCCGTGGGTCACCCAAGTCTGACCCTCCTAGCCATGGGTCACTCAAGTCTGACCCTCTAAGCCGCGGGTCACTCAAGTCTGACCCTCCCAGCCGTGGGTCACCAAGGTCTGACCCGAGCCAGGGCCGAGACAGGAGACACTCTACACCCGTCGAGTTTTGCCCCTGCTGATTAATCCAATACTTCCAGTGAAGCCTCACGGTAGTATAGACTTGTTCAAAAGCAAGAAGCTAAAGATGGATCGTCAGGGTCCTTTGCACAAGGATCGAGGCAAAGTTTTGATCAAAGAGTGCTTGGATCTGGTGACTCAACCCCGAGCAACTACTCAAGCTGGGGGTCGCACACGCCCTCACAACAAGTTAGAGCCTTTCTATAATGAGAAAACTCCTATAACTGACCGCCTTAGACTGCAAGTAAGTATCTAAGAGCTCGTTAAGGTCCCGTGCTCACGAAACCGTGGCTCCAAACGTGTGACTCTTGAGAACACCATCAAGGCAACAAGTTGTCAGAAAAAACGTGTTCGTCAGACGATGACGTGATACCTAAGAAATCATGCCAACACATGATAGATTGCTCTAGTCATCATGCCGTTGAGTTGTACTATTAGGCTGGGGGTATGAACAGACCTCGAAAGAGAGATTCCCGAGAGATGGACTTTTATTGTCCGTATACCAAGATAATCTGGGTAGTGTTATCAGCATTTAGCTGTCCTAAGACCGCTCCGCAAAGGGTCTCGGTATTTGAGAGGATCTCTAACGGAACGACTAAGTCCAAGCCAAAGCATTTTCACAAGAAACGATCAGACGTTGAAGGTGACGAACTTCCTGAAGTCATAATTAACATGGCTGATAAAGGAAAATCGGCTCGACCTTCTTGTTCTGACCCCCTCGTATCGCATTGTCTAACTCGGCTACGCACAAGGACTACTAGACGTAAGGATTATCAAAGAATACAGAGGGCATTATCTTCAGATGACGAAGCATCAAATGCCAACTCCACAGTCGCTTATGACAAAACGGTATCCAGTCCAGGACAATCCCGTTAAATGTTTATGATTAACATCGAGGAAGTAGCCAAAATGGTTGAGAATGCTCTAGCCATGCAGAAAGAAGCATTCAAAATCAAATTGGAAATGGCCATGATGCGGATGAAGGAAGAACATGACCAACAGATTCGGGCTCTATCCAATCAACTTGGTGAATCCAGCCATCGTAACATTGCTAACCAAGCAGGTAGCGATTCAGACATAGACGAATATCTCGATGCTGATAACCCTCCTATTAACCAGAACACTGGGGGTGGCGCCAGTGAGAATAACGACGTCGGGGGTAGTCCTACCAATGATGATAACACTGGGGGTGGTCCCGTTATTCCTCTCAGAAATCGTCCAAAGTATAATACAAGCAAGGATGAGAAAATAAAGGACCTCAAGAGAAAAATCAACACTCTGGTGTCTACGCAAGAGGTGCAGAAGATCGGTATTCTGTGTCCTTACCCAAGAAAGTAGGATTCGATCTCGTATCCGACGAAGTTCAACAACCTTATCAACTTCAAGTCATTCGATGGGAAGGGCTCACCCACTCAACATCTGATCTACTTTAATTCCCACTTGGGTATGATATTCGATAATGAAGCCTTAATGGTTTGATCATTTGTTGGTACCTTTCGCGGACTTGCCTTCGATTGGTATCGCCGTCTCAAGTCCGGAAGTATCAACAACTGGGAAGACCTAGAGAGCCTGTTCCTCACTCACTTCTTTGATGATGACACTGAGGTGTCAATCAGGACACTCTTCGATGAGAAACCAGAAGACGATGAGACAGTTGACGACTTCATCAAGCGCTTTTAGAATAAGGTAATGAACTGCCGAGATCCGATTACAGAGGACTTCATCCTCCAAACCTGTCATAACAACCTCTCTTTGGCTGTGTTGGAAGTTATGCGAGTAGCACCATCCAATATCAGGAAAGAGTTACAGATGCGCGGAGAGTGGGCTGGACGTTTCCTCAGAAGGAAGCAAGCCGAGAGAAGTCAACCGATGGCTAATCCTCTGAACTCAAGCTTTGTCTCCCGTGATAAGGGAAAAGCACCTATAGAAGTTGTTGATGTTAATCAGATGTCGTAATAACAACCTGAAGATAGCAAAAGACTTCGGATCCGAGACTCCAAAAGGAGTACTCCTTCAAGGACGAAGACGTTCCAGCCATTTTCGAGTCCCTCCTTGAAAATAACAAGATCAAGCTACCACCTATCGTAGATCAGGAGGAAGCTGACAATACTTCGGATCTAAAGTACTGTGCGTACCAAAAGAGGGTCCTTCATCCTACTAAGGCTTTCTTTTCTCATAAAGATAGCATCCAAACCTTGGTTGAAGCTGGCGTTATAACGTTAAATTAAGTCGAATACAGACTACGAAGAGTTTACTAGTATAAACTTCTTCTCAATACTCCAATAGGTATATGAGTCTAAACTGTTTCCTTTCTTTTATGGAAAGTTCCTAGAGAATTTTTATACATAATATTCTTAAGGATAACCTGATCATCTAACTAAGTACAATGTTAGACCTGGTTTCACAAAGGAAACTGGAGGTAGATGATTCATGTAACGGGAAGTTTCCAGAAGAATACTATATGGTGTATTCTTAGGGGTAACCCAGTCACTACAAAGAAATGATAAATGAGAAACTCCCACTCGGACTCTGAATGTTCAAGGGTAAAACACATCACATTGTTGGGATCAATTCCACCAACTTTCAAGCACTCTTTTGCTGAGATGAGATTTGATTACTTCATTGGATCAATCTTCCCTCACAAAAAACTCCTATTGGTGTTGACGATTTACAATCTTCCATCGTAAAATCTCTCACTGATTAAATTAATTGACGGTGGGTCCATTAAAATTCTTCTTGGTTTAATCCATTCAAAATCTCGATGTATCTGTGCACTCAACACTTCCATTGATAGAGTATGGACATAATGCTTGGAATTTTGATCTGTCAATCCTTAATGAATTGTCAAACTCCTTCATGTTATGTTCTTATCACTTGACACCAAGAACCCCTACTAAGTAATCAGTACAAGTCGACAATCCCATTATGATTTGTACTCCCACTCTCACTGCCTACTTGATCAAACCTTCCTATAGTTAGGACCACAACCAACATCTCCTCTCGATTAGTTTCTATGAATGAGAGGTCCACTTTCAAATGGAGCGATCAAACCTTCCTACAGTTATGGTCGTCTCAAACCTTCCACTTGGTCAAACATTCCTACAGTTAAGACCATAACCAAAATCTCCTTTCGATTCCTTCCATGAACGAGAGGTCTGTTAGACCCTAGAGAGGGGGGTGGGGTTATTAGGATCTTATGCTAATCTAATTCGATTTTATGCTAATTAAAACTAATTAATAAATTATTCTTGCAAGATAGATATACAATATATTACAAGCAAGAATAAGCAATATGAACAAATGAATATATCCTAGCAATAAGATATTACAAATATATGAGCAAGGATATATAAACTAACACAAGGGTAAAATAAACAATCTACAAAAGAGATAGAGCAATATAAAGAGCAATACACAAAGGCGATATAAGATATGAATACAAGAATAAGAACGCCAATGTAATCACAAACAAAACGATATGATCACAGAGTTCGGTCTAACCACTTGACCTACGTCTCTGCTCCTCACCTCGAGGAGATCTCCACTATCACAACCGGGTTTTCTACGTTTACCCGAATGATGTTTACACCACACAATACGGTTCTCTAGTTTACCAAAAACTCTACAACTAACACACTCTTGTAATCCCACTCTACACCCTCTCAAGTGTTGAACTAGACGTGTCTCCCTCAAGTGTTCGGATACAACCTCTCCCTAGGTTCATCAACAAACGCCACTCCTCTTGGGACGATCCTCGACTCTCGCCACACACTTCTCTCGGTGTACAAGTATATTACAAAGTAAATCTCACAATAAGCACAATTATAATAAATGATTATTCTCTAATATGGATGAGAACACAATGAAAGCTCACACTCAATTGTTATAACTCTCACGAACCCAAATATATAATGTATACAAATACAATAAGCTCAAGTGGGTGTGTGTAAACAATGAGTGAAATCAAATTAACTAAACTCAATTGAAAATACTAGCTTAATGAAAATGATAAACAACAAAGAATTAATACAAAGCTAGTGTTGAGTTTAGAAATTCTTCTCTGAAAAACAAGATGGAGAGATGGATTAAAATGAAACCCAAGGAATATAGATGATCTCCTCCACTTGTGTGAAACTTCTTCACAAACAAAACTCTTTTAAACAAACACTAAACAAACTTAAACCCTTGTTAAACTCTTGTTTAAAAACTTCTTGGATGCTTTTAGTAGTTGGGGTTTGAGGGGTTTATATAGGAAGAGAAACTAACAACAAAACCCCAACCAAATCCCCCAAAATATAGAAAAAGATTTTTTTGATTCTGTACAAAAAGAACCGTTGGGCATACGGCAGTCAACTGTGGAAAACTCGCGGTCGACCGCGAGGGATGTTAGAGACTAAGAAACTTTCCAGAAACATCTGCGGTCGACCGTGGTGGTCGACCGTGGGAATTTTTAGCTTGACGGTCGACCATCACGGTCGACTGCGAAAGTATTTGCTGGCTCCACAGGGTAAATCAAATGCGCGGTCGACCGTGGCGGTCAACCGCAAACTGATATATGAAAATAACAGTTTTTGTAAGTAGTTTTTCTTATTTAAAATCCTGTTTAAAAATATTAAAAAAAATCCAAAAAATGTAAAACTTTGGGAAATGATTATAGACATGATAATACACTTGCCACAAAATATCATTATTTTGTAAAATAGTCCAAAACATTAAAATATAAACATATGAGTTTTGACATTTTAGCTTAACCATGTTTTGAAACAATACAAAATAATTTTATAGACTTGAAGAAAGATGTAAACTATTGTTATGGAGTCTATAAACAATGAAATAGTATTTTATCAAAATACACATATAATGCACTAAAACATGATTTCATTGAACTGAATGAAATTGATATTGATGAAATCATATATATGCATGTAAGTATGAAACAAAAATGTTTTCTAATTATATTTAATTGTTTCATAGTAAAACTTGAAAACTATCAAACCAAAACATATATGTATATATATATTACTATATATATACATGGAAACCAATAAATGTGTGTGTGTATATTATATTGAGCTTAAGGTACTAACACACATAATATAAACTCCTAAACTAAATTACCCAAGCTTGATCTTTATCTTCAATAGCTTCACTTGGTAATCTTGCGGATGAAGCTTGAACTTGGATCTTCAACTTGAATTGTACATAGCTTCAACCACTATTCCACCATCCTCCATTTGATATGATCGTTATGGCGCAATCCATCCGTCCTCTAACTTGTTGTTTGTCTACAATAAATATATAAACACAAACACTAGACAAACAACATTAATTATAAATTATTTGTTAAACATCATCAAAACAAGAAGGCCAACAAGGTCCACTTTCAAATCGAGCGATCAAACCTTCCTACAGTTAGGGTCGTCTCAAACCTCCCACTTGGTTAAACCTTCCTACAGTTAGAGCCAAAACTATAATTCACTCTCGATAAACGAGAAACTCACCATTAGTTCAGTAATTAAACCTTCCGACAATTAGGATTATCCGAATCTTTTTGATTCTCGGAGTGGAGATCCTACTCTTAGTTTTACCTTTCCGGATTCTTGAAGTGGAGATCCCACTTTGAGTTTCCTTTGGCAATTGGAGATACAATATAAAATTCTTCTGCTTTAGCTTTGGGAGATAGAATATAAAATTCTTCCTCTCCCGCATCGGGTTCGTCTTTACCCTAAGAGAAGACACAATCTTTCAACATTATAACTCCCAAAATCCGTGCTTCACAAGCATAGGAAATTTTATCCCGAAACCTAAGTAGGTATAAGTCAACGCCTAATACGCGTTGCCGGTTTAGTCTTTCACCGATTGAAGAAGATACAAGAATCCAAATATGGGTAATTTTATCCCGAAGCCTAAGTAGGGATAAGTCAGCCCCTAACACGCGTTGCCGATTAGTCATTGACCATAAAAATGTTAAAAGCCCAGATATTTGACATTATGGCTGATAGTTATTAATAACACCATAATCCATGCCTTACACGTACGGGGAATTTTATCCCGAATCCTAAGTAGGGATAAGTTAGCACCTAACACGTGTTGTTGATTTAGTCTTTCACCGATTGAAAAAGACATCAAAATTCGAGTCTAAGGAATTTTATCCCGAAGTATTAGTAGGGATAAGTCAGCGCCTAACACGCGTTGGTAGTTAGTCCTTAACCGTAGAAAGGATAAAAGCCGATATATTCAACATTATGAAAGGTTGTTACTCATAACGCCAAAACCCGCGCCTTACACGTGCGGAGAACTTTTTCTCGACTCCTAAATAGAGATAAAACTACGCCTAATACGCGTTGTCGGTTTAGTCTTTCATCGATTGAAGAAGATACCAGAATCCGAGTCTGGGGACTTTTATCCCGAAGCCTAAGTAGGGATAAGTCAGGGCCTAACACGCGTCGCCGGTTAGTTCTTGACCATAAAAAGAACAAAAGCTCACATATTCGACATTGTGGCAGGTTGTTATTAATAACACCATAATCCTCGCCTTACACGCGCGGGGAACTTTATCTCAACTCCTAAATAGAGATAAGTCAATGTCTAGTACACATAACCAGGTAGTCTATTCCTGTGAGAAAGATGAAGTCTACATATTCAATATCGTAACAATAAGAGAGTTAACTCTTTTAGCATAACGTTACATGTGAAAATGGGTTCAAATAATTCACATGCTAGCCCGACTCAAATGGTAGTTGGTAAAGACACGTCAAATCTGTTGATAACTGAAGATTGGCCAAAAATCATAAGTCTACGTCTAATACACGTTATCGAGTAGTCTATTCCTATAAGAAAGATAAAGTCTACGTATTCAATATCGTAGCACTGAAAGAGCTAACTCTTTCAGTACAACGTTACATGCAGAACGGACTTAAATAATCTACATGCTAGTCCGATTTAAACGGTAGCCGGTAAAGGCTCATCAAACCCGTTGATGGCTGACGGTTTGCCAAAAATCCTATAAGTGTGAGAGTCATTGACGCACCAGCTTTATTAGTTGGTCTTGTAGCTTGAGGATCCAATAACTTCAGGATAACATTCATACATACAGATGAATCAGCTTTAATAGCTGGTCCTGCAGCTCCGACATTTGGGACCGTCACGCTCCAACGTCTTAAGAGCTTAAACTATATATACTCCAGCAAATGTACGAGTATAAACTATGTTAACGACGGTCAAAATGTTACAGCAAAGGATAATGCCGATCAACGCACTACAGTAAAGGTCGATGACGGTCAACGCATCAACAATTTCGCCAAAATAAGGAAAATGATGATTTCAAGGAGTTCAATCGCATTCAGATGTTAATTTCTAATGAAGATGATCAGTTTAAAATCAACTCAATGACACGAGCTAAATTTAGAAACTTACGCATCAACTTCAGTTTAAGATTTCGACAACGGCCATACGATAAACGTAGCGCCGGAAGAACTTCATCTATTTGACAAAATACTGAATAGATTGAAGGTTGAAGAAGTCAAGAATTGAAGCAGTTCATAGGTCCCTCTACGAGAATGAGGAAAGGGCCTATCTCATCCAAAGCATTCCAGACTCTTCTATAAAAGAATGAGTATGAAATACTTTGGAGGGGGTATATATAGGCGTCTAAAAATACCTATAGATGTCCGCACACAGCTCGATATGGAGAGAAGATGACGAACATCGTTATCTGAGTCTAAGAGGATTATCTGACGCTGACAAGTGCATGAATCGGAATGGTGAACCAACCATGTCTCGTGCACTCATCGGCCACCTCTAATTGGCCGTCATACCTGTCGGTCAACCCGCGCACGTCGGTCAGCACCAAGTGACCAAACGTACTTGTCAGTCAGCTCCCGTGCGTCTGTCATCTCTAAAGTACCCGTCGGTCTTGTCGGTTAGATCCAAAGTGCCTAACGCGCTTGTCGGTCAGCTCCAAAGTGCCCGCCGTGCTTGTTGGTCAGATCCAAAGTGTCTGACGCGCTTGTCGATCAGATCCAAAGTGCCCAACGCGCTTGTCGTTCAGATCCAAAGTGCCTGACACACTTGTCGGTTAGATCCAAAGTGCCCGACGCACTTGTCGGTCAGATCCAAAGTGCCCGATGTGCTTGTCGTTTAGTTCCAAGCGACCAAACGCACTCGTCAATCAGCTTGCGCATGCCGGTCAACTCCAAGTTCCCGCCACGCTTGTCGGTCAGCTCAAAATACCGTAATGAAGCTAACGAGTGCATAAAGCAAGTTAGCGAAGTGAATAAGTCAACAAGACGACCAAATACCCAAAACAAAAAAAGACGGAATGAATGCCCAAGTGCCAAACTGACCCGCACGACGCCTGCACGGGTTAGCCGGAGCTGACCCATGCCCGCGCAGGTCAGTCGAAACATACCCACGCCAGCGCGGGTCAGCCCGCACCAACTCGTGTCTCCCGCAGGTCAGCAGGGCGTATCGCGTAATTCCGACCCCCAAACACATTTTCGACGGTTTTAAAGCGGTATTCGTAGGATTTATCTATTCCAGGGGTTCCCAACTGACTTGATATCAGCTACAAATATGGTTAGGCCATTATTGACTGAAGATAAGGCCAAATCGATCATTCTCATCCAAATACCCGCATCCAAGGCCTATAAATATAAGCCTAAGGCCTCTATTCTACAGATCTGGAAATCAAGAGGGCGAATTGATCAAGAGGATGAGGTGCTGCTGGATTGAGGAGTCGAAGGAGCACGAATTTATAACAAAGGTAAGTCATATCCCGATGAACTTTAGCATAAAGAGGAAGGCTTTCGAAGGATCTGAACACGTATATCCCCCCATCTGTTCCTTGAGATTAGGCTTGTTCTTAATCTCGAGAAGAGCTACTGATTTTGCTTGGTCGATTTCAGTGCTTCAAGCGAATACTTCCTTGGTGAAGTAGGAGCTCTGTTAATTTTTGATAACCAGATCTGATCCGCGACGGTCCATGGATATCAACGTCCCCGGTACAGGCAAAGATCCCATGCAAACAACAGGCAATAAACATCTATTGTGTGTTGTTTGAGAAAGTTATAATTTTTATTTTTATTGTGTAAGGAGATCTTATAAAAAGATCAACTTTTTATTCGAGTTTATTGTAACGATTAAAGTTGTAATAGATTTAAGGCAATAAAATCAACTTTTGACCCAAACAATAATAGTTACATATTAAATTTAAAAAATTATAGGAAAATATTCTATAAAATAAAACGTACCAGTTGTACTGATACAACTATTAATACGTAATAATAGAATTAATATAACAAAACAATTAAATGAGAATAATTAATAAAAAATATAATTACTTATATTTAAAATTAAATAATTATGGAAAAATTATCTACACAATAAAACATACCAGTTGTACTAATACAACAAATAATATATAAAAGTAGTAATAATACAACAAATTATATAAAATAATACGTAATAATAATATAACGTAATATATGAAAATATACGTAATAATAATAATAATAAAATGTATTATTCAAAATGATACATAAGAGTATCGATAACACAACGAATTAATTCTAGAAATTTTTACTACACTAAGTAAATTTATAAATATCAAACTCATTTAAATAAATATGGAATTTGGACTTTTAAATCATAAAAAATTCTAGAAAAGCAAGAAAAATATAAATACTCTTTTAAAAATAATATTTAAATATTTTAAAATACCAAAAAATTATTTTAACAAGTATCAAAATTTCACGGTCATTACACCATTTCAAGCAGAAGTCTCCCCTCTTCCCCTCAGCCCTAGCCTCAAAGATCCAATCGTCCCCCTCAGCTCTTCGGATTCTATGGACATCGCCTCATCGTCCGACCCTCCTCTAGGCTTTGAAAATGTTAAAAGACAGACAGGGAAGAAATACTCTCGCAGAATGTTGTCCCTCCTACCTCATAGAATACACCTCTCTTTCAGAAAAAGGGGACTCCCCCATGTAGTTCCAAGGGTAAATCCTCTTCCTCTGATTCCATGCTACCTACTTATTCTTTAAACTTAGATCATTTGGGCGAGATCTCTGTGAACTGAGGCATTCAAGAACCTATTGACCCCTTAGGATTGATTAAGATTCAAGCCATGGAAAAAGAGGGAGTTAAGCCTGCATGACATTTTCCCCCAGTCAAGTTGTTAAGTTTTTCTATTTCAATCCATCGATGAAGATTTGATCTTGGAATGTTAGAGGATTAAATAACCCCACCAAACATAGGTTGGTGAGGGATTGCATTCAGTTGACCAAACTTGACCTTGTGGGTTTACAAGAAACTAAACTTAATTCCATCAGACCTAACACTCTAAAGAATTTGGGTGGTTGAAGTATTTCATCATGGATCTCTTTAGATGCCACAAA
>NC_033798.1:68094271-68110225 GCF_001876935.1 Asparagus officinalis | reverse complement strand
TATTCTCCTAGGATGAAATGAATCTGTCTTCTCTTGCCCCCTGTGACCGAGATGACCGAGATGTATGCTGGTGGCTAATTCCCTGCCTTGGGTTGTCTTCGGGGATTTAATATGACCCTCAGTCTAGATGAGAGAAATGGCCAATCTGGCTCTCTTCGTAACATTTCATCCTTCAAAAACCTCATAGACTCATCCATCTTATTGACCTCCCCCTCAGTGGCAGGAAATTCACTTTGTCTAATCTCAGATATTCTCCTGTCCTTGCCAGGTTAGACAGGTTTCTTGTGTCTATGGATTTTGAATCTTATTTCCTTTCCTTATCCAATTTGCATTCCAATCCCCTTGCTCAGACTACTGTCCTATTATCTTGGACTCTAACTCCCCTCAGTAGCCGCCTATTTTTAGTTTTGAAAAGTCTTGGCTTACCTTCCTTTCCTTTGTTCCATTCATCCAATCCTGCTAGAATTCTTTCACTTCTCATGGTGACCAACAAATCTCCCTCTCTCTTAAACTCAAATTCATCAAGAAGAGAATTAAATGGTGGAAAAAAAACTCTCTTGGATCATCTAAACATCTTTTCATCAGTACTATGTCTTTCTTAGACTCCCTCAATCAGATTGAAGAGTCTAGAGCTCTTTCGAACCAAGAGTTCCTTCTTATACTCAACCTGAAAGACCATCTTCTTCAGTTAGCTAGGGCAGAAGAAATTAAATGAAAACAGAGATCTAGAATGGTTAAAAAAGGGAGACAATAATACTTCTTTCTTCCACAGATCAGCCTCCTTCCGTAGAAAAAAAAACTTCATCCCTCATCTTTTAATCAACAACACCATCATCTCATCTAACTCAGACACGAAACAACCCTTTTTCGATTACTTTTCAAACCTTTTTTATCAATCACTTATTTCTAGGTTTGCTCTAAACTGCAACCACCTTTACCCCCCTAATCTCCTGCTCTCTCCCCTAGACTCTCCCTTCTCTACAAAAGAAGTTAGAACAACTATTTTTGATCTTCATCCTGGTAAATCCCCAGGTCTAGATGGCCTTCCTATCCTTTTCTTTCAAAACTTCTAGTCTACTATTTAACATGATGTAGTATCCTTCATCCAATCCCTTCACTCCTAGCCCCAGCTTCTCCACAATATTAATTACTCCTTCATTTGTCTCATCTCCAAGAAGTATGATGCTGTCAATCCCACAAATTTTAGACCCATCAGTTTTATTAATAGCTCCCTCAAAATTTTCACCAAGATTTTGGCTAACAGACTCTGTAGATTCATCCCTTCTCTTGTAGACAGCTCCCAGGCTGCCATTCAAAGTGGCAAATCATCCATTGACTCCATTCTCCTTGCCCATGAAATGATCAACCATTGTTCTACTGGTAAGAAGGAGATTTGCGCAATCAAAGTGGATTTTTTCAAAGATTTTGATTGTGTTAACTGGAACTTCATCCTTTCCCTTCTCGTTGCCAGGGTTTTAGCCCCAAGTTGTGTTCTTGGATCCATCACATTCTATCCTCTTCCAAATTGGCTGTCCTAGTCAACAGTTCCCCAACTCTATTCTTTAAATGTCATAGAGGTCTTAAGCAAGAAGATTCCTTTCCCCCATGCTTTTTTTTTGTTGTGGACGTCCTCAGCAAAATGATTAGCAATAGTGCAGCGTCGGGTGACCTCTTCTTTCTTAATCTTAAAGGTGAGCTCAACTCCATTAGATCTCTTCAATTTGCTAACGATACTCTTATTTTTAGCAAGGCCTCCTCCTTAGACATCACCACTCTCAAAACCATTCTCCTCATCTTTACCAAAATCTCAAGTCTTAAAGTCAAATATTCTAAAACCAACCTTTTTTATCTTGGCAAAATCCCCCTCAAAGCTTCTCGTCAGGAAAATACTCTTAACTGCTCTATCGGTTTCCTCCCCTTCTCCTATCTTGGTCTCCCCCTAAAGAAAAGCTCTCTCTCTAGAAGAGAATGGCAACCCTTATTGGATTCATTCTCTAAAAAAGTTTCTCTATGGAAAAACAAATCCCTTTCCATTGGAGGTCATCTTACATTACTCAACTCAGTCCTCTCCTCCCTCCCCCTCTACTACATATCATTTTCCAAACTGCCAGTTTGGGTTACCAAGTCCATTGACCAAATCAGGAGGAATTTCCTTTGGAGTGGTAACCACCATCCCTCTAGCTCCAAATGTCTTGTTAAGTGGGGAATAGTTTGTAAAGCCAAAAGAGAAGGTAGACTAGGAGTCATTGATAGCTCTACCTTCAACTTAGCCCTCCTTTCTAAATGGATGAGGAAAATCCTTGATAGGACTTCATTAGTGAGCAAAGTCATTTTCTCATTGTACTCGAATGATAACTCCAACCCCATAGTTCATCCCCCTAAAGACTCGGCTTCTAAATTTATTCATGATTTACACTCTATTGACCATACTTGCTTTGGTAACCTTAGATGGAAGATAGGTCATGGTAAATCATATAGATTTTGGCAAGAAAAATGGTCTTGTGCCAGCTCCCTCAGCAGTCTATTCCCAAGAGCTTACCAGTTAGCATTCTCTCATTCCTACTCTTCTCACTCTTAAGGCATCATTCTCCAAAACTCCTAGAACTAGCATCCTATCCTCGGAAGAGGGATCTCTCAAGAGGACAGATCTGATATCACAACTCTTCTCTCCCACTTGGAGTCTTTCTCACTTGCAGAAACCACTATCCATGATAGCATTAGGTGGGCTCACCACCCTTCAGGAGTTTATTCAGTCAAATCATTTTATTCTACATCTAACTTCGGAGGCATGACCTCCCCTCTCTACAACTTCATTTGGAAATCTCCTATCCCCCTTAGAGTCAAGGTTTTTTTTGGATCATCAATAAATGAAAGCTGCAAACTAGAGAGAACCTTGCTAATAAACGATGGATTAGAGAAAATACTTGTCCCTTATGCAATCAAAGAACGGAGTCCCATGATCATCTGTTCATCAGTTGTCCATTTTCATCATCAGTGTGGACTATTCTTCTCCCTCAAGTGCCTATAAAACAGTGCCCTTAGAATCTGGATCTCTTCATTTCTATCAAAAACAATACTTATTTCAGTTACAACCTTAATGTTCTTTGGAAAGTCAAGCTCCCTTGTTTTTGTTGGTGGATATGGAACAGCGACAATAACCTCAGTTTTAATGACATTCAAGTCAATAATCAGTAACTAGCTTCTAATATAGCAAGATACATTCTGTTCTGGACAAGAGCACCAGCCAATAAAGCTTCCAGTAGACTCCACAAGGCTACCATCCACTTGGAACTGGAAGATATTGTAAAAACAGGTGCGCATGATGCAGTTGGAGATAATTTCTCAGTGGACTATTGTGTTGGACCCTAAGGTCGCTATGAAAGAACCCTAGAGGGGGGGTGAATAGGGTTTATGCTAATCTAATCTGATTTAAATGCCAATTAAAACTTACTAACAAATATATCCTAGCAAGTATGATATGCTACAAGATATATGCAAGGATATATAAAAAAACAAGGGTAAGCAATATGATCATGCAACAATGGCGATATGACAATATGCAATAATAAATACCAATGCCAAACCCTAAAAAAAAGGAAATGATCACGGAGTTTGGATCTTTCGTCCTACGTCTCCGCTCCCCACTCCCAGGGAGAATCCACTACACAACCCGATTTAGAAGCCGGTACTTCTGTACACACTCGATTTTCTAGCTAACCGAAAACTCTACACACTCGGTTATCAAGTCAACCGACAACTCTCACAAATCCTCACAATGTACATACACAAGCTACAACCTCAAGTGTTAGTCCTCACGTATCGACTCCCTCAAGTGCTCGAAATTATCACCTCTCACTAGGCCACCGACGCCACTCCTCTTGGTATCGACTCCGTCCTCACCACACACTCCTCTCGGTGTACAAGTGTATTACAAATTGAACTTTACAAATTAAGCACAACAAATGATTGTTCTCTAAACTAGGTGAGAACTCAATTAGGCTCAACTCAATGTTACTATCTCTCACAACCCCAAATATATTATGAATGCAAATACAACAAGCTCAAATGAGTGTGTGTAACAATGAGATTAATCAAATCTAAACTCAATATAAAACTAGTTTTAATAAGATGATAATCAAACAAATAAATATAAAGCTAGAAAAGAGTTTAGAAAACTTCTCAATAGATGACAAGAGATGGAGGGAGAATAGTTGTATGTTCAAACTCTAATAGATGATCTCCTTAAGATCTTGTGGAATTGAATTCACAAACTCAAACCCTCAATTGCTTAAAAGCTTTTTTTTAAACAAACACTAAACAAAACTTAAACACTTGTTAAAACTTTGTTAAAACATTCTCTTAGATAAATTGAAAAATGAGAGCAAAGGGGGTTTATATAGCCACCCAAAACCTCAGCCAAAAACCCCAAAGGAAAAGAGAGAGCAAAGGGGGTTTATATAGCCACCCAAAACCTCAGCCAAAAACCCCAAAGGAAAAGACCAAAAAGTCCAAGAATCAGAAATCTGATTCTGTACAAATATAGCCGTTACAGTGTTATGGGTCGACTCGTCACTGTTCATGAGTCGACTCATAACTAGCCGTTACAGGCTAAAAACAACTTATGGGTTGACTCATAAAATTCATGAGTCGACTCATCAAGCATGGGTCGATTCATGAAGTTATGGGTTGACTCAGCAGAAACAAACAACAATTGTGCAAGACTTTGTGAGTCGACTAGTCACTGTTTATGAGTCGACTCATGACATGCACACAACCTGTTTTGCATAGTAAAAACCAAATATAAACAGGGTTTAAAAATATCAAATAAATTCTAAAAATTATGAAACTTTGAAAAATATTTATAAACATGTTTAACGAACATGTTACAAAAAGAATTTTTGGAATTGCACTTCTCATTTATGAAAACTTGTCATTTTATAAAAATGTCCAAAACATGCAAACTTGATTTTTGATGTTTTGACATAAACCAAGTTTTGAAACTTTGTAAACTGATTTTATAGACTTAATGAAAGATGTAAACTATTGTTATGAAGTCTATAAACAATGAATATTATATTTTAACAAAATACACATATAATGCACTAAAACATGACTTCATTGAATTAAATAGAGTTGATATTGTTGAAATCATATATAGGCATATGTATTTTCCAATTATATTCATTTGTTTCATATATATATAAGCTTGAAAGCTATAAAACCAAATCATGTATGTATATATATAACTATATATACATAGAAACCAAAACTATAATGTGTGTATATATATATAACCATATATATATACAAGGAAACCAATAAAATGTGTGTGTATAATATTGAGCTTAAAGTACTAACACACATAATATAAACTTAAACTAAATGTTACCCAAGCAATCTTGATATTCGATGTAGCTCAACTTGGTACACTATGCGGATGAAGCTTGAACTTGGATCTTGACTTGAATTGCAAGGCTTCACTCCATAATTCCGCCAACCTCCATTGGATATGATCGTGAAAGATTGATTCCATCCATCCTCTAACTTGTTGTTTGCCTAGAATAAATACTAAACACAAATACTAGAGAAATAATATTAGATGTAAATTGTTTGTAAATCATCATTAAAACAAGAAGGCCAACAATCTCCCCCTTTTTGATGATGACGAACAATTTACAAAAAAGATATATGCATGAATGAAGATGAATATATAAATTATAATTCACATTCATATAAACTAGGAAATATATTCTCACAATATTTCTCCCCCTTTGACAACATCAAAAGGGGAAAACAAAAAAATGGAGAGAACGAAAGCTCCCCCTACCAATAAGCATAGGTGAATATAAAACAAGTATAAGGATTGATCCCCCTATCAAAAAGCCTTATAGAATATATGAAATGAAAGCTAAGGCAAAAACATGTGAGTAAGCATAAATGAAAGATATGCTAAACATAACTCACATACAAACATAACAATAAGAACACATATTGATATGTCATTTATGAAAGAAGTGTCTTATTATACAATTATAAAAACATAGTGCATAAAAATAGATTTATGAAAACAACGGAATAAGGAAAACATGAGAATCATGAAAAAAGTTTTCAAGTAAAAACAAATCACTCAAATGAAGTCATAAATCAAGATTTGAGTCCAAAAACAATGTTTGATAAAAAAAATTCTTTGTATGACTTGATCAAACCACTCATAGAATACATTATAAGACACGAATAGATGATCCATATGCACAAACACATAAATATCATCATATAAGTAAAATATAATGAATTCAAAGCAACAAATCAAAATATAATTTTTAAGAGAGGTAACAATATCAAGCTCTTGAGCTTGTTCCAACCCATATAATCATTTTAGCACCCGGTAAACATGATTTGGGAAATAAACACCCAATAAACTCGGGGGGTTATATAAATACAAACCTCTAAACAAAAATCGAAACTAATAATCATGAAAATAAAAGAATTGATCAAAGAAAAATTGTTTTCATATTAAAAATTTTAAAACATAATTTTCAAAACCAAGACATGAAAAATATAGATGATAAAATTCGTTTAAAAAAATCAAAATGGTTTTAGCACTCAAGCACTATTGGTGTCGAAAATTTTAGGGACATGACCCCTATCATTTAAGCTCAAAGCCCTAGCTAGGGTTATGAACCCTCTTGGGCACATGTGATGCACGAGCACGGTCAAAACAAAAATTATACACACGACCTTTCCAATTCCAATAGGTGCAATGAAGAGGGTTAAATGATTTGTATTGACCACGTTGGCGTGCACAAGAATCATTTGCAAATAAATATTTTTCTTTTAAATTATTTTGCAAATGAGAAACATCATCAAACAAAGGTGGTTTACTTGAGAAATTTAGCAAGTTTGAATATTTTTTCAAATCATAGCAAAACTTCGCCAAATGGCCAAATCTATCACAAACATCACATTTAAAAACATGTGGTTTACTAGAAATATTTGGTAAACTAGATTTTCTTTTTAAATCAAAACAATATTCGGCCAAATGACCAAAACGACCACAAAGAACACATTTATACATATTAGCATACTTATGATGATCATGATGAGTATGAGCATGTGAATGTGAATGTGTACATGATGATGAAGCTACATGAGATGCACAAGGAGCATTGGCATTCTTAATTATGTGTGCATCATAGCAAAATTTTGCTAAATGGCCTTTTCGGCCGCAAATGGAACACTTGTGAATTTTGCTATACATGTGTGCATGATGTGTAATATGTTTAGGTGAGACTTAGTACACATGTCCATAAGCTTATCATGATTAACTGTGCATGTTTTCAAAGTTGAAGCTAAGGATGAAATGCGTTTATTCACAAGATTCAAATCTTCATTATTAGGCACATGTGCATTTGAACTAGAAGTAGAACATGTATGATTATCAATTTTATTTCTAAAGCTTTCTACTTCTAATATGGCATTATCTTTAGCATGAGATAAGCTAGACAAGGATGAGGTCAATTTTTTATTTTACAAATTTAATAAGTCATTGTTTTCTTTAAGCATAGTATTTTCTTTTACAATAACATCAAATTTGGCCACTAGCTTCTCATGATCGGATTTTAAATCTACATGCATGCTTTTTAAATTAATAAAATTATTTTGCAACTTGGTGTAGGCATGCATTAATCTATCATATACACAAGCGAGTTCATAAATAGATAACTCATTATTAGAGTCAGAATCGCTTACTACACAAGAGATATACTCTTGTGGCCGTGTGCATGATGCTCCACTATTACTTGAGGTCGATTCCGCCACAACGCGTCGAATCTCCTGCAAGTCTCCTTGATGTGCTTCAATAAGTTTCCAAAGTTTATAATGTTCGCGATGAAAATTGCCTTCATTGAATTCATTGTTATCTCAAGTAATTGCTTTTTGGTTACAAAAGATCCGGTCTTTTTTAGATCCGATTACAACGAAATCAAAGAAAAAGAAAAAGATTACAACTTTCCTTTCGAACAAATCACGAGCTCCTGTTTTGCGGTCGCTCGCTTGTGTGGGTTCTTTGCCAACGCCGGGGTTAATCCGTGGACCACCGCGCGATCTAGATCGGGTCGGATCTACACGATTTGACGGGTATTATTTTGCGAAGGAAATAATAGCCGGGGGGATTAATTCACCAAGGAAATAATCGCCCTTAGTTCTCGGGATCAAAGGCCAAGCTTTGATCCGGAGTATGATCTCGTGTAGATCTGAGATCTGATCTCTCTCTCTCTCTCTCGAACTCCTGCCTTTTGTGACGTGGATGCTCGCCGAGAACCAGATCTGAATGTTCAAGTCCTCTAGTCTTCAAAACTCCAAGCTCAATTCTTAATTTGGCGTTGGCCGAGCCACCTATGGGTGGCTCGGCCTTGGCCGAGCCCCCTTTAGGCATTGGGTTTCCTCGTTTTGTCGTTGTATCCATTTTTCGGTTCTGTCCGTGATTCGGTTGACTTAGACTCTGATTTGTTGAATTGATTTGGCAGTAAATCCACTTCTGAGTTTGAGTCCAAAACTGATCTTGATTCGATCGTGATTCGTCCGAGTCTGCCCTTTGATGGATGACTCGTTGACACTTTAACCCGTTAGCTTGATTCCGCACGCAAGTAGATCTATTCCGTTGTTTGCGTGCGATTTGTTAACCTCGTTGCCTCATTAGTTCGTCGGTTTGTGCTGAGCTGTGCTAAGGGATCTATAAGCAATTTTATACGCCTACAGATACCCCCTCCAAAGTATTTCAGCCTCATTTTCTTAGAGAAGAGTCTGGAATACTTTGGATATGATTGTCCCAACATTCAGTCGGTATGACGGGACTTCGGAATGACTTCTGTTCTTGATTCCTTCAATCCTTCAGGCTATTCGGTGCTTTGTCGAATGTCTGTAAGGTTTTCGGTGTTGCATTTATTGTCTGACCGTTGTCGGAATTTCGAATTTGAAGTCGATTCTTGATTTTATGATCTTTAGCTCATGTTTGTTGGTTCAACATAAATTCAACATAGAACTGGAATGTTGACGTTGAGTCTTTGTTTGCGACGCGTTGTCCGGCGTAGTGTTGTTGAGTTATCCTTAAGAATATTTATAAAAATATTCTCCAGGAACTTCTCAACCAAAAATAGGAAACCGTTTATACTCATATACCTTATTGGAGTATTAAGAAGCAGTTTATACTCGTATACTTTTTGGAGTAATGATTCTTTCATTGCAACGCATTGATTGACGTTGACCTAGGGTTACGCATTGACCGGCATTGACCTTAGGGTTTTAAACGTCGTACGCTGACTTTTTGATCGCAACGCATTGAATAGCGTTGACCTAGGGTTACGCGTTGACCGGCGTTGACCCTAGGGTTTCGAATGTCGTTGGATGCTCAATTAGGGTTTTTAGCTAACCCCCAGCCTTTAACGGGTTTGATTAGCCTTTACCGACTACCGTTTGAGTCGGGCTAGCATGTGAATTATCTAAATCCGTTCCGCATGCGACGTTGTGCTAAGAGAGTTAACGCTCTTAGTGCTACGATATTGAATACGTAGACTTCGTCTTTCTCACGGGAATAGACTATCCGGCGATGCGTGTTAGGCGTTGACTTTGGGATTTTTTACTAACCCCCAGCCTTCAACGGATTTGATTAGCCTTTACCGACTACCGTTTGAGTTAGGCTAGCATGCGGATTATGTAAATCCGTTCCGCATGTGACGTTATGCTAAGAGAGTTAACGCTCTTAGTGCTACGATATTGAATACGTAGACTTCTGTAGGCGTTAAAAATTGCCCATAGGTCCTCAAACACAGTGCAAGACAAGGAAAAGACGATAAACGTTATTATCCAAGTCAAAGGAATTAATCCAAAATCAGCAAGGCGACGAAGTGTACGCAAAACAAGGAAGCTGGAAGAATAACGAAGCTTGAACAGTGCCGAGTCACCAAATGGTGCCTCGGAACTGTGTGAGTCAGCTCTTGGTGACTCGGAATGGTGACTCGGCACTGTTCAAGCTTCGTTATTCTTCCAGCTTCCTTGTTTTGCGTACGCTTCGTCGCCTACCCCCTCCAAAGTGTTTCAGTCTCGTTTCTTTTATAGAGGAGCCTGAAATACTTTGGATATGATAGGCTATATTTGCAGAAGGACCTGTCATGGGTTTTATTTCTTGACTCCTTCAGCCCTCAATCTATTCAGAGTTCTGTCGAATAGATGAAGTTTTTACGGCTCTGCGTTTATCGTCTGACCGCTGTTGAAATCTTGAAACTAAATGACGTTGCTGATTTAACGTTGAGTTGACCCTCGTTGTTGGGGAATTCCCATCTGGTGACACCTTGACAGATGTTGACCAAAAGTCATGCATTTGAAGCAGAGAGGACCAGTTTATACTTGTATACTCTTGGGAGTTCTGAAAGTTAGTTTAGCCTCATATACTTATCGGAGGTCGCCGGGTTATCCTTAAGAATATTGTATACAGTATTCTCCAGGAACTTCCCGTCGAGGGTGGGAAACAGTTTAAACTCGTATACCCATTGTCGTACGTTGACTGTTTGATTGCAACGTGTTGACTGGCGTTGACCTAGGGTTACGCGTTGACCGGCGTTGACCTTAGGGTTTCGAATGTCATTCGATGCTCAAGTCACGAGACCAACTAATGAAGTTGATGTGTCAGTGACTATCATATCTATAGGATTTTGGGCAAACCCTCAGCCACCAACGGGTTTGATGAGCCTTTACCGACCACCGTTTGAGTCGGGCTAGCATGCGGATTGTCTAAATCTGTTCCGCATGTGACGTTGTGCTAAGAGAGTTAACGCTCTTAGTGCTACGATCTTGAATACGTAGACTTCGTCTTTCTCCTGTGAAAAGACTAAACAGCAACGTGTATGAGACGTTGATGGGTTTGATTAGCCTTTACCGACTACCGTTTGAGTCGGGCTAGCATGCGGATTATCTAAATCCGTTCCGCATGTGACGTTGTGCTAAAGGAATGAACTCCCTTAGACTTGATGCTACAACTTCGAATATGTAGACTTCGCCATTGTTATGGGAATAGGCTACCCAGCAACGTGTTTTAGACGCTGACTTATCCCTACTTAGGCTTCGGGATAAAATTCCCCAGAATCGAACTCTGGTGTCTTTTTCTTTGGAGAAAGACTAAACCGGCGACGCGTGTTAGGCGTCGGCATATCCTTTCTTAGGATTCAGGATGAAATTCCCCATGCGTGTAAGGCATGGATTCTGGTGTTATTAATAACAACCTGTCACAATGTTGAATATGTGAACGGGTGTTCTTTTTAACGGTTAAGAACTAACCGGCGGCGCGGGTTAAGCGCAGACTTATCCTTGCTTAGGTTTCAGGATAGAATACCCCAGAATCAAACTCTGGTGTCTTTTTTCTACGGAAAAAGACTAAGTCGGCAGCGCGTGTTAGGCGCAGACTTATCCCTGCTTAGGATTCGGGATAAAATTCCTAGGATGAATCCTAAATTGACAAATTTTGGAAAGATCGGTGCGGGAAAGGAAGAATTTTATATTCTATTTCCCGGTCTTCTTTTAGGGTGAAGGCGAACCCGAATACAAGGAAGGAAGAATTTTATATTCTATTCCTTGATTCTGGAAAGGAAGAATTTTATATTCTATTTCCAGCGAAGAAGAAACTAGAAGTGGGGTGTCCACTCCGAGAATCTGGAAAATTTAGATAGACTTGCCTTTTTATAGGATGAGTTATCTAAACTGAAAATGGGTCCTTCGTTTATCGAAGTGGTATTTTCAACTCCGGTTATAACCATGAACAAGGTTTAACCAAAGAGAAAAAGGGAAGGAGTTCTTTCGTTTATCGAAAAGGGACTCCGAACTGAAAGTGGACCTCTTGCTCATGGAGAGAATCAAGAGGGCCAGAAAAAACATTTTTGGTGGACCCACTGTCAATTGAAATTGATCAGTGAGGGATTTTGGTGGTGAAAAAGATTTTGGGTTATCCTCTAGAATATTAAGTGTAATATTCTTCAAGGAACTTCCCGGTAAATGGGTTATCCTGAATGTACTAGGGATAGTACTTTTTCAGGAACTTCCCATTTATTGGCATTAATTGCCTGGCGCCCTCTTGAGTAATCAGGCGATATGCGCCGTTTGAATAGACTGTGTCTATTACAAACGGTCCTTCCCATTTGGGTTCGAATTTACCTTTCTTCTTGGAGGTGAGAATTATTGGTCGGCGAGCAGCGAGGACCAGATCTCCTTCCTTGAAGCTTCTCTGTCGGACTCTTTTGTTAAAAGCCCTTGACATCCTGGCTTGGTAAAACTCGATGTGTTGTTGAGCCTCCAAACGCTTTTCATCCAGCCTCTCGAGCTCTTCGAGACGCTTCTGATGTTGTTCCTCCGTCGTCATCTCCGTTGCGAGGGCGATCCGAAGGGACGGAATCTGAATTTCCAGCGGTAGCACAGCTTCACATCCGTATACCAGCGAATACGGGGTAGCTCCCGTAGGCGTGCGTATGGTGGTGCGATAAGCCCAGAGTGCTTCACCGAGTTTATCGTCCCAGTCTCGTTTATTGGTCTTCACGAGCTTTGACAAGATCTTGATGATCGTCTTGTTAAACGCCTCCGCTAATCCATTCGCGGCGGGATAATAAGGTGTTGATGAAACATCTTCAATTTTGAACTTGTCGCAGAATCTGACGAAGGCATTGCTTATGAACTGTGGACCGTTGTCATGAATGATCCTTCTTGGCACGCCGTGTCGGTAAATGACATGATGCTTGATGAAATTGATGACGTTGTTCGTCTTCACTTCTCTAAGCGGAATCGCTTCAGCCCACTTTGAGAAATAATCTGTGATCGCGAGGATGAACCGATCACCTTTGACTGAAGGGGGAAAAATAGGACCGACTATGTCCATGCCCCAAGTCTCGAACGGCCAAGACGTGGTTGACGTGTGCAACTGCTCTGGCGGTTGATGCATATAATTCGCATGTATCTGGCAAGCGTGGCATTCTCGTGCGTATTCGATTGCGTCACGAACCATCGTTGGCCAGAAATATCCCATCCTCCTGATGCGATCATACAGTTTAGGACCGGGCTGATGCGCACCACATTCTCCTTCGTGTGCTTCCTTAAGAACTTCCTTTGCTTCTCTGTTCGAAAGGCATCGGAGTAAAAGACCGTCGTACCCTCTACGGTATAATGTATGGGTTTCAGTATTATAGAAGAATCTTGGAGCTCTTCGGCGGATTGATTCCTTTTCTTTTACATCCTCTGGCAAGATACCATATTGGACGTAGTCGATGATAGGAAAACGCCAATCTCGGGACTCAGACCCAATTTGAGTTGAATTCACCTCTTTGGCGTTCACGTTTCTATCCTCTTCTTCTTCAATCTCCGTACTGTATATGGGTACGCAGAGTTGATGCGTCCGTACTGTGACTAACAGCTCAGCTTCGGGAGGCTGTGCCAGTGATACTGCTAGTGCCGCCAGTGCGTCTGCATAAGCGTTCTGGAGACGAGGGATGTATTCAATAAAGAATTCTTCGAAAGATTCCGCCATTTTGATGGCTTCCTGGTGGTACGGGATCAGGTCTTGATTCCTGACTTCATACTCACCGCGAACTTGGTTGACTATCAATTGCGAATCTCCAAAAGCTTCGAGATATTCGACCCCCAGCTCTTTGGCGAAACTGAGTCCAATGAGAAGCGCGTTGTATTCGGCAACATTATTGGAGCACGGACTAGTCAACGAATAAGCCCGAGGCATCACGTGCTTTCCAGGGGAGATTAAGACGACTCCAACTCCAGAGGAAACTGTAGGACATCCCGGGGTTATTACTCTATTAACTGCCCTTGAGGCACCATCGAAGTATAATTGCCATACTTGTTGGTGTGATGTGGTGTTAACCTCGTGGGTTTCATCCGGCAAGTCATCATATACTTCTGCCGTATCTGTGGTCGGGTTTGCCGCCAAAAGGTCACAAATCGCCTGTCCTTTTATCGACTTCTGCTGCTTGAAGTGCAAATCGTATTGGGACAAGAGAAGGGCCCACTTCGCTAGTCGCCAATTCATAGAGGCCGGTTGCGTCATAAACACCCGTACTGGATTAACGTTGGAGATAACGTAGATCGTCTGTCCCACTAGGTAATGCCGCATCTTTTGCATCGCAAATACCAATGCAAGGCATTCTTTCTCAATCATCGGATATCGAGACTCAGCGCCTACCAAGGTCCGACTGAGGTAATAAACTGCCTGTTCGTGACCGTTATCATCGTCTTGCGCTAGTAAGGCACTTATCGAGTGGTTCATCGCCTTGAGATAAATCAAGAACGGTTTACCAGATTTCGGTGCAACGAGAACAGGAGGGTTCGCCAGATATGTTTTGATATCTTCGAACGCTTTTTGGCAGGCATCATCCCAGATGAATGATACTCCTTTCTTGTTCAGCTTAGAGAACGGTTGGCACTTCCCAGAAAGATTTGAGATGAAACGCCGGATATAAGCTAAACGCCCTTGCAATCCTCTGAGTTCTCTCAGATTCCTCGGGGGCTGCAATTCATGTATCGCCTTCACCTTATCAGGATCGATATGTATACCCTTAGTGGTGACGACGAACCCAAGAAATTTTCCGCTGGACATTCCAAGAAATGATTTAGTGGGGTTCATCTTCAACTGATGACTCCTCATGAGATCGAACATTGTCTTCAAATCCTTGATGTGATCTTCCTTGTTGCGGCTTTTCACAACCAAATCATCAACGTAACATTCGACTGTTTTCCTGAGATGTTCTTGGAAAATCTTAGTCATCGCTCGCTGGTATGTGGCACCGGCATTCTTCAGGCCGAAAGGCATCACCGTATAGCAGAAAACGCCGAGGGGTGTTCTAAACGCCGTATGCTTCTCATCCTCTGGATGCATCTTGATCTGGTTATATCCCGAAAATCCATCCATGAAGGACATCCTCTCAAATCCACATGTATTGTCGATAATGACATCCGTGATCGGGAGAGGGAAATCGTCTTTCGGACATGCTTCATTCAGGTTCCTGAAGTCGATGCAAATCCTGATTTTGCCATTCTTCTTCATGACGGGAACGATGTTGGCTAACCAGTCTGGATGTTGTTCCTCTCGGATAAA
Source organism: Asparagus officinalis (assembly GCF_001876935.1). Taxonomy (NCBI): domain Eukaryota; kingdom Viridiplantae; phylum Streptophyta; class Magnoliopsida; order Asparagales; family Asparagaceae; genus Asparagus; species Asparagus officinalis. The sequence continues at coordinate 68,095,089 of NC_033798.1, read as the reverse complement.
TCCTGATTCGATCAACTTCTTAACCTCTGCCTCAATGGCTTCCATAATCTGCGGACGAAACCGTCTTCTAAGTCGCTGCTGTGCCTGTTGGCGTCCTCTAGACTTCAGATCCGCTTCATAGCGGATTCCATCCATTGGCTCAGAGGCCTTGGCCAATTGGCGTGCAAGGCGTTGACGCCGCCTTTGACGCGCCCTCTTGGATAAAGTTGGCTCGGCCTTGGTAACTTCAGTTTCACAAGGAGTCTCTTGAACTGCTGCGGGATGAGGTTCTTGATTTTGAACTTTCAACTCCAAATGTCCTCGCCCTTTCCTTGTGGAGTTTCTCCTATTCCTACGAGGGGAGGATGATCGGGAAGAGGAGGATAAGTACTCTTCGTATTTTGTTTGGTCGAACTTGTACTCGACCTCCTCGTTGATCGGTATGACGATCTTTGGTTTCGACACTACAGCTTGAGTTGATCTTTTTATAAGATCTTCTTACAACAAAAAATAAAGATTACAACTTTATCAAACAAAACGCAGCAGTAGTTTATCTCCCGCTGCTTTGCGTGGGATCTTTGCCTGTGCCGGGGACGCGTTAGTCCGTGGACCACCGTAGACCAAAGCCGATCGACAATATAATTACGCTCTTGTTTTTTATCTCCCGCTGCTTTGCGTGGGATCTTTGCCTGTGCCGGGGACGCGTTAGTCCATGGACCACCGCAGGCCAAAGCCGATCGACAATATAATTACGCTCTTGTTTCACAAGAGAAACAATTACGGAAGCGACAATCACGACCAAGCGAGATTGTGGCTCTTCTCGAGATTAAAACCAAGTT
>NC_033798.1:68049653-68093271 GCF_001876935.1 Asparagus officinalis | reverse complement strand
AGGCTCCCGAAGGTCGAAGGTCGACTCGCAGTCGACTACAAATTGTGAGTCGACCTCGAGTCGACTTAATATTAAGTCACAAGATTAAATAAGCTTAAATATTTATATTATATTTTAAACAAAAAAAATAGCAACAAAAAAAACAAAACAAAATAATTTATTGAGAAATGGAAATTAACCACTTTTTGGAAATAAATGGAAATTAAGCACTTTTTGGAAATTAAACAACATAAAAGTATAGCACGTTATGTGTTATATTGTAAGTATAGCACGTTATATTGAGAGTATAGCACGTTAATCTGTATAGCACGTTATATTGAGAGTATAGCACGTTAATCTGAAAGTATACCACGTTAACCTGTAAGTATAGAACATTAATATGAAAGTATAGCACGTTAAGCTGTAAGTATAGCACGTTAATTCGAAAGTATAGCACGTTAACCTATAAGTATAGCACGTTAACCTGTAAGTATAGCATGTTAATATGTAAGTATAGCACGTTAACCTGTAAGTATAGCACGTTAACGTGTAAGTATAGCACGTTAATTCGAAAGTATAGCACGTTAACCTGTAAGTATAGCACGTTAATATGAAAGTATAGCACGTTAATCCGAAAGTATAGTACGTTATATTGAGAGTATAACGTGCTATACTTTCGAATTAACATATAACGTGCTATACTTTCGAAAGTATAGCACGTTAAGCTGTAAGTATAGCACGTTAATCTGTAAGTATAGCATGTTAATATGTAAGTATAACACGTTAATTCAAAAGTATACTTACATATTAACATGCTATACTTACAGCTTAACGTAATTTACCTACAGATTAACGTGCTATACTTACAGGTTAACGTAATATACTTACAGATTAACGTGCTATACTTACAGATTAACGTGCTATACTTACAGGTTAACGTGCTATACTTACAGCTTAACGTGCTATACTTACAGCTTAACGTGCTATACGTACAGGTTAACGTGCTATACTTTCAGGTTAACGTGCTATACTTTCATATTAACGTGCTATACTTTCGAATTAACGTGCTATACTTAAGCTGTAAGTATAGCACGTTAACCTGTAAGTATAGCACGTTAATATGTAAGTATAGCACGTTAACCTGTACGTATAGCACGTTAAGCTGTAAGTATAGCACGTTAAGCTGTAAGTATAGCACGTTAACCTGTAAGTATAGCACGTTAATATTTAAGTATAGCACGTTAACCTGTAAGTATAGCACGTTAAACCGAAAGTATAGCACGTTAATATGAAAGTATAGCACGTAAATCCGAAAGAGCACGTTAAACCGAAAGTATAGCACGTTAATATGAAAGTATAGCACGTAAATCCGAAAGTATAGCACGCTAATCTGTAAGTATAGCACGTTAATTCGAAAGTATAGCACGTTAACCTGTAAGTATAGCACGTTAATATGAAAGTATAGCATGTTAATCCAAAAGTATAGCACGTTATATTGAGAGTATAGCACGTTAATCTGTAAGTATAGCACGTTAACCTGTAAGTATAGCACATTAACCTGTAAGTATAGCACGTTAATATGTAAGTATAGCACGTTAAGCTGTAAGTATAGCACGTAAATCTGTAAGTATACCACGTTAACCTGTAAGTATAGCACGTTAATATGAAAGTATAGCACGTTAATCCGAAAGTATAGCATGTTATATTGAGAGTATAGCACGTTAATATGTAAGTATAGCACGTTAACCTGTAAGTATAGCACGTTAACCTGTAAGTATAGCACGTTAATATGTAAGTATAGCACGTTAAGCTGTAAGTATAGCACGTAAATCCAAAAGTATAACACATTAACCTGTAAGTATAGCATGTTAATATGTAAGTATAGCACATTAACCTGTAAGTATAGCACGTTAAACCGAAAGTATAGCACGTTAATATGAAAGTATAGCACGTTAAGCTGTAAGTATAGCACGTAAATCCGAAAGTATAGCACGTTAACCTGTAAGTATCGTTAACCTGTAAGTATAGCACGTTAATCCGAAAGTATAGCACGTTAACCTGTAAGTATAGCACGTTAATATGAAAGTATAGCACGTTAATATGAAAGTATAGCACGTTATATTGAGAGTATAGCACGTTAATCTATAAGTATAGCACGTTATATTGAGAGTATAGCATGTTAATCTGTAAGTATAGCACGTTAACCTGTAAGTATAGCACGTTAACCTGTAAGTATAGCACGTTAATATGTAAATATAGCACGTTAAGCTGTAAGTATAGCACGTAAATCCGAAAGTATAGCACGTTAATATTGAGAGTATAGCATGTTAATATGTAAGTATAGCACGTTAACCTGTAAGTATAGCACGTTAACCTGTAAGTATAGCACGTTAAACCGAAAGTATAGCACGTTAATATGTAAGTATAGCACGTAAATCCGAAAGTATAGCACGTTAATCTGTAAGTATAGCACGTTAATCCAAAAGTATAGCACGTTATATTGAGAGTATAGCACGTTAACCTATAAGTATAGCACGTTAAACCTGTAAGTATAGCACGTTAATCTGTAGGTATAGCACGTTACATTAAGGGTATAGCACGTTATATTGAGAGTATAACACGTTATATTGAGAGTATAGCACGATATATCGAAAGTATAGCACGTTAATTCGAAAGTATAGCACGTTAACCTGTAAGTATAGCACGTTAACCTGTAGGTATAGCACGTTACATTAAGGGTATAGCACGTTATATTGAGAGTATAACACGTTATATTGAGAGTATAGCACGATATATCGAAAGTATAGCACGTTAATTCGAAAGTATAGCACGTTAACCTGTAAGTATAGCACGTTAATATGAAAGTATAGCACGTTAACCTGTAAGTATAGCACGTTAATCTATAGGTATAGCACGTTACATTAAGGGTAGCACGTTATATTGAGAGTATAACACGTTATATTAAGAGTATAGCACGATATATCGAAAGTATAGCACGTTAATTCGAAAGTATAGCACGTTAACCTGTAAGTATAGCACGTTAAACCGAAAGTATAGCACGTTAATATGAAAGTATAGCACGTTAAGCTGTAAGTATAGCACGTAAATCCAGTATAGCACGTTAATCCGAAAGTATAGCACGTTATATTGAGAGTATAGTACGTTTATCCGAAAGTATAGCACGTTATATTGAGAGTATAGCACGTTTATCCGAAAGTATAGCATGTTATATTGTAAGTATAGAACGTTAATCTGTAAGTATAGCATGTTAAACTGTAAGTATAGCACATTATCGTGTAAGTATAGCACGTTAAGTATAGCACGTTAAGTATATCATGAGAATAAAGGTGGCAAACAGTACAGGGGAACGCAGGAGTCAAAGTATCCAGATTTTGAGATGTGAGTCGACTCATACATAAACATGAGTCGACTCATCAGGTTGGGTCGACTTGTGTCTGTCATGAGTCGACTCATAAAACCAAGCCTAGTTCGCATTTTGGCTCTGACCAGTCGACTCATCATTTATGAGTCGACTCATCATTTATGAGTCGACTCATCATTTATGAGTTGACTCATCATTTTATGAGTCGACTCATCAGTTATGCTCATCAGTTATGCTATTCACGCGTTTTCCTGTTTAGGTTGGGCTTTGGTTATTTACCACTTTGCCACCCTATTTACGAGTTTAATGAAGAGAGATTAGATTTTAATTGAGATTAGATTGTTATATTAAGAGTATAGCACGTTAAGGAGTTAGTATCGCATGTCTTTCATTGACATAGGATACATACAAAAATTATAGCATGTCTTTCATTGATAACAAACACATAGGATACATACAAAATCATGACAAAAGTATAGCATGTCTTCTATCCAAAAGTATAGCATGTCTTCTAACCAAAAGTATAGCGTAGACTATATCTAGTCTGCAATAGGCTGTCTACATGTTCTACGGTTGTGACCATACTGTTGACATCTACTACATTTTAACTCTTTGGCCGGATTCAATCCCGAAGGAATGCGCTTTGTCCTTGGTCTTCCACGAAGAATTGAAGTTGTTGGTGGCCGAATCACCATATTTTCATCATCTATATATGGCTTGTCATCGTCAGGAATTGGGTATATCGGAAAGGAGTAGCATTTGTGGTATGTCTCCGCACTAAAGTAGTGGGAAATATAGGAGTAAAGGGTGTCCATATTCTGTCGAATAGTCGTCGCCGCATGTTTGCAAGGTAGCCCGACAACTTGCCATTCACGACAAGTGCATGTGCGTTCATTCAAATCTACTTCAACGGTGGGAATATCATACACCTCGTACCTTCCGGTAGTAGAAGGAATTGCAGAAAGACAACGTGATTGCTCATTGATATGAATAAGGTGCTCTTCCACAGTAGGAACAAATATTGTGGTCCACTTTTGTGATGCCTCCCGCCTTTCAAAACTCATCCTCATCATTTTCTTGCGGATATTATCAATTGTTTGGGTAATTGGCAAATAACGAGCTTCTTTGATCCAAGAATTGAATGACTCCGCTACGTTTGATGTCAACCATCCATATCTACATGCATGTCAATAAATAGTAAGTATAGCAGGAACATATATCTTGAAGATTTGCATTTGAAATTTTGTAAAAACTTTAATTTTAACCTCTTCCCAGGAAAATAACAATTAGCCCAATTTTCTGGACTCATCCTCAACATTTCATAATAGGCGATCTCTGATTTGTTCCGTAGCTCGTTGCATTCATTGTTATAGGCACGAGAAGTGTATGCATAAGAGTGTATGCATAAGATTTGCACACATTCATCTCGTAAAGGTGGTGTAATGCCTTTTTTCGATAAGTTATTCTTAAAATTAGCCAAAAGATGACGAATACAATAAGAGTGATGTGACCATGGAAAGCATTTCTTCACGGAATTCTGAAGTCCTTTGTCCCTATCAGAGATTAACACCAGTTCATCATCTGGAGTATATGGATCTTCATCATTGAAGAGAATGTCTCGAATGCATTCTAAAAACCATTCCCAATTACTCTCATTTTCCGTGACGCATATGCAAATTGCTACGGGAAACATTCCACCATCTCCATTTAGTGCAGTTGCGGCAAGTAAGGTTCCTTTATACCTATAAAAGAAAAGAACAATCATGAAACAAAGTATAAAATATATGAAGTAGTACATTAATGCAAGTTTTTATTAGATTGAACTCTAACATACCTATCAAAAAGATGTGTACCATCCAAGAACAATATTGGTCTACATCCCTCCATAAACCCTTTCCAACAAGCATAATAAGACACAAATACTCGTGTAAATCTTCCGTCTTCATGCTCTAAGTGAACAATTGATCCCGGATTGGTTTCTATAACTTTATCCTTATACCATCGGAGTTGGTCATATGAAAATTTAGTATCACCATACAATTCACGTTGAGCTAGCTCTTTTCCCCACCAAATTCTATGATAAGGGACGTCCAAACCAAATTCCATTTTAAGCTTCTTTTGGAAATCAATTGGGCGATAAGTGGGTTGTTCCTTCAATATGGTCTTGAGTTGATTAGCATTCCACTTACGAGATGCCCGTTGATATCCTTCCTTTCCTATGCCTCCTCCCAAGCAACTATGAGAACTACATATTTTTTTCACATAGAATCGATCACTATCTCTACGACGGGTGCAATGAACCATCCATTCGCAATTTGCGGCCTTACATTTTGCTGTCACCCTTTTGCGTTCATTTTTTACAAATTCAAAGTTAAATCCTCGTGCAATAGAGTAATTACTTAAACTCCGCCGACAATGCTCAACATCATCAAATTCTTGACCAACACTTCTAATAGCATTGTGCCATGCAATAGGAATCATATTAGAGCTCTCAACTTCCCGAGACATATTTTGTGAATACGATGGATTTTGTGAACGAGACACATGTTCGTCACTAGAGGGGATATACGGATTACTGCATAGAAAATTGTACAAGAGTTAAGAAAGTGATAATGTTAAAAGTACGAAACTATATCAATAGTGTAAATTACCTTATATGGACATTGTTAGCTTGTATCCCAAATAATATGTCTCGATTCATCTCAGCGTTCATGACAACAATATTCTCCTTGCAACTTCGATGTACATTGACCATTATCGAGACATCAGCATCATCACATACACGAACATAAATTTCTTGCGTGTGGGGTACTTTGTAAGTCAACTGTATCGTGCTTGCACTACAAGCAATTAGGCTTTGCACTGCAACGGCCAAATCTTTGTAACCCCCGTTGACATTTAATTCTAAAAAGTGATTGTGTCCTCTAAAATCCGTCAATGCACAATACAATTCTTCATCCATCTATATTTATCACCAAAAATAAACAAATTTAGAGAAAAATTTAGAGACTAATATTTAACTAATTGTTATGAATTCATAAAGAATAAAGAATAATGAGAAATTAGTGTGAAATAATTATGTGAAATAACTAATGTGAAATTAATGGGTGGTTAATTACAAAACCTCATTTAACTAACATTTTACCAAAATTGACGAATTTAATAATTTTTATGAACTCATTTAACTAAATTTGACTAAATTTTACCAAAACTAACATTTTACCAAAATTGACGAATTTAATAATTTTTATGAACTCATTTAACTAAATTTGACTAAATTTTACCAAAACTAACATTTTACCAAAATTGACGAATTTAATAATTTTTATGAACTCATTTAACTAAATTTGACTAAATTTTACCAAAACTAACATTTTACCAAAATTGACGAATTTAATAATTTTTATGAACTCATTTAACTAAATTTGACTAATATTTAACTAATTGTTATGAATTCATAAAGAATAAAGAATAATGAGAAATTAGTGTGAAATAATTATGTGAAATAACTAATGTGAAATAATTATGTGAAATTAATGGGTGGTTAATTACAAAACCTCATTTAACTAACATTTTACCAAAATTGACGAATTTAATAATTTTTATGAACTCATTTAACTAAATTTGACTAATATTTAACTAATTGTTATGAATTCATAAAGAATAAAGAATAATGAGAAATTAGTGTGAAATAATTACAAAACCTCATTTAACTAACATTTTACCAAAATTGACGAATTTAATAATTTTTATGAACTCATTTAACTAAATTTGACTAATATTTAACTAATTGTTATGAATTCATAAAGAATAAAGAATAATGAGAAATTAGTGTGAAATAATTATGTGAAATAACTAATGTGAAATAATTATGTGAAATTAATGGGTGGTTAATTACAAAACCTCATTTAACTAACATTTTACCAAAATTGACGAATTTAATAATTTTTATGAACTCATTTAACTAAATTTGACTAATATTTAACTAATTGTTATGAATTCATAAAGAATAAAGAATAATGAGAAATTAGTGTGAAATAATTACAAAACCTCATTTAACTAACATTTTACCAAAATTGACGAATTTAATAATTTTTATGAACTCATTTAACTAAATTTGACTAATATTTAACTAATTGTTATGAATTCATAAAGAATAAAGAATAATGAGAAATTAGTGTGAAATAATTATGTGAAATAACTAATGTGAAATAATTATGTGAAATTAATGGGTGGTTAATTACAAAACCTCATTTAACTAACATTTTACCAAAATTGACGAATTTAATAATTTTTATGAACTCATTTAACTAAATTTGACTAATATTTAACTAATTGTTATGAATTCATAAAGAATAAAGAATAATGAGAAATTAGTGTGAAATAATTACAAAACCTCATTTAACTAACATTTTACCAAAATTGACGAATTTAATAATTTTTATGAACTCATTTAACTAAATTTGACTAATATTTAACTAATTGTTATGAATTCATAAAGAATAAAGAATAATGAGAAATTAGTGTGAAATAATTATGTGAAATAACTAATGTGAAATAATTATGTGAAATTAATGGGTGGTTAATTACAAAACCTCATTTAACTAACATTTTACCAAAATTGACGAATTTAATAATTTTTATGAACTCATTTAACTAAATTTGACTAATATTTAACTAATTGTTATGAATTCATAAAGAATAAAGAATAATGAGAAATTAGTGTGAAATAATTACAAAACCTCATTTAACTAACATTTTACCAAAATTGACGAATTTAATAATTTTTATGAACTCATTTAACTAAATTTGACTAAATTTTACCAAAACTAACATTTTACCAAAATTGACGAATTTAATAATTTTTATGAACTCATTTAACTCATTTAACTAAATTTGACTAATATTTAACTAATTGTTATGAATTCATAAAGAATAAAGAATAATGAGAAATTAGTGTGAAATAATTATGTGAAATAACTAATGTGAAATAATTATGTGAAATTAATGGGTGGTTAATTACAAAACCTCATTTAACTAACATTTTACCAAAATTGACGAATTTAATAATTTTTATGAACTCATTTAACTAACATATCAAATAATTATCATGATTAAAATGAGAAATTAATGCTATAAACTTGATAGTTGAGTAAATTGCAAGTTTGTACCTTCAAATGCTAAGAAAGTTGGTGAGAAATAATTGCTAGGTTATAGGAGAGAGTTATTAAATGATGGGTTAAAGGAAAGTGTTCGGTTATATTAATGGGGTGAGAGAAAGGGAGAAGAAGAGGCGGAGAGAGATAGAAGACGGAGAGAGAGGGGAGGATATAGCTCACCTCAGATTGATGACCAGCTACCTGGAGACATGTTTCCTGAGTCCGCATTTGCTAACAATCCTGAGGATGGTTCCTTTGAAGGTATGTGCCTCCTGCTGAGTTGATTATAGGACTAGTCGACCTTGACTAATGCAGCTATAATGTAACGCCTCTGCGAATTCTGTTTTGAATTTGACAGGAGCTTTTGTTGAGAAAGACCATGTTGAGCCGGCTGTGCGACCAACTCCACCAGTCGATGCAGCTACAGTTGTTACATCTCCATCACCCCCAGTGACTCGAGGGGAAGGAGGTATAATTTAATTAGCTGAGCGATGCCGTTCATTTCCTCATTGAGGCTTTTGACGAACTTCTCTTCTTTGTGTAGGGCTTCCTTCTCAGCTTCATATCCTCGTTAAGGAGTTGTTATCAGGGGATGACCCTGAGAAGATCATCATCAGCGTAGAAGTCCGCTCTTATTTCTCCTCCCTGACTGTTATAATTGGCAAACTCCTCCACGACGGACTTTCTCTTCGCCAATTTAAGCCCTACCTCGATTCCAAGATAAACTTGATTAGGGACATAGGATGTCCGGATCTAGCGACGGCTATGGTTGATGACCTTGATCGCTTAGAGCGTGAGCTTCAGATGTTTCATGAGCTCCGGGATACAGGTGCCTCTTCATTCGTTGCTGCCGAGTTGGATGCTCGCTTACAGACATGGCGCAGTACTCGGATGGTTGCTGAGCTCGAGATTCAGGTGCAGCGGGACCGCATAGATCGAGTTGAGGCTGATTTCGCCACTAGATCTTCTTTCCTCGAGGAGCTTGATTCTCAGATAGATCAGCTCCGACGAGAACTCCGTGAGAAGGAAGACACAAAGATGCAGAATCAGCAAGCAAATGCTGCTTTATCTGATGAGCTGAAGTCCTTGAAGCAGAGACTGGCTGAGACAGAGGAGGATGCTGTGAGGACTTTAGCTGCGAACGAAGAGTCTGTTAGAGCTGAGTTGCAGGAGGAGCTTAGACGCTCTTATGACGAGAAGTTATCTGAATTCAGTCAGCAGATTCTTAGCCATGGGCTTGATGTATGATTTTATTTGCTGAAAACCTTGACATTTGATTCTCTTTAGTGGAATTGGTTTTTATCTTTATCTTTATTATGATTCCTCATCACGTTTGAAATGATTGACCATAATACTCATAGGATTTTTGGCAAACCCCCAGCCTTCAACGGGTTTGATTAGCCTTTACCGACTACCGTTTGAGTCGGGCTAGCATGCGGATTATCGGAATCCGTTCCGCATGTAACGTTGTGCTAAGGGAATGAACTCCCTTAGACTTCGTGCTATGATGTCGAATACATAGACTTCGCCATTGTTACGGGAATAGGCTACCCGGCGACACGTGTTAGGTGTTGACTTTAGGATTTTTTGGCTAACCCCCAGCCTTCAACGGGTTTGATTAGCCTTTACCGACTACCGTTTGAGTCGGGCTAGCATGCGGATTGTCGGAATCCGTTCCGCATGTAACGTTGTGCTAAGGGAATGAACTCCCTTAGACTTCGTGCTATGATGTCGAATACATAGACTTCGCCATTGTTACGGGAATAGGCTACCCGGCGACACGTGTTAGGTGTTGACTTTAGGATTTTTGGCTAACCCCCAGCCTTCAACGGGTTTGATTAGCCTTTACCGACTACCGTTTGAGTCGGGCTAGCATGCGGATTGTCGGAATCCGTTCCGCATGTAACGTTGTGCTAAGGGAATGAACTCCCTTAGACTTCGTGCTATGATGTCGAATACATAGACTTCGCCATTGTTACGGGAATAGGCTACCCGGCGACACGTGTTAGGTGTTGACTTTAGGATTTTTGGCTAACCCCCAGCCTTCAACGGGTTTGATTAGCCTTTACCGACTACCGTTTGAGTCGGGCTAGCATGCGGATTGTCTAACTCCGTTCGCATGTAACGTTGTGCTAAGAGAATGAATTCTCTTAGACTTCGTGCTATGATGTCGAATACATAGACTTCGCCATTGTTACGGGAATAGGCTACCCGGCAACACGTGTTAGGTGTTGACTTTATCCCTACTTAGGTTTCGGGATAAAATACCCCAGACTGGTCTTCTGGTGTCTTTTTCTACGGCGAAAGACTAAACCGGCGACGCGTGTTAGGCGTCGGCATATCCCTTCTTAGGATTCAGGATGACATTCCCCATGCGTGTAAGGCATGGATTTTGGTGTTATTAATGACGACCTGCCACAATGTTGAATATGTGGACGGGTGTTCTTTTTAACGGTTAAGAACTAACCGGCAGCGCAGGTTAAGCGCAGACTTATCCTTGCTTAGGTTTCAGGATAAAATACCCCAGAATCAGACTCTGGTGTCTTTTTGTGCGGAAAAAGACTAAACCGGCAGCGCGTGTTAGGCGCAGACTTATCCCTGCTTAGGATTCGGGATAAACTTCCTAGGATGAATCCTAGATTGATAGATTCTTAGAAAAGGTTGGTGCGGGAAAGGAAGAATTTTATATTCTATTTCCCGGTCTTCTTTTAGGGTGAAGGCGAACCCAACAGACAAGGAAGGAAGAATTTTATATTCTATTCCCTGATTCTGGAAAGGAAGAATTTTATATTCTATTTCCAGCGAAGAAGAAACTAGAAGTGGGGTGTCCACTCCGAGAATCTGGAAAATTTAGATAAACTTGCCTTTTATAGGATGAGTTATCTAAACTGAAAATGGGTCCTTCGTTTATCGAAGTGGTATTTTCAACTCCGGTTATAACCATGAACAAGGTTTAACCAAAGAGAAAAAGGGAAGGAGTTCTTTCGTTTATCGAAAAGGGACTCCGAACTGAAAGTGGACCTCTTGTTCATGGAAAGAATCAAGAGGGCCAGAAAAACATTTTTGGTGGACTCACTGTCAATTGAAATTGATCAGTGAGGGATTTTGGTGGTGACAATGATTTTGGGTTATCCTCTAGAATATTAAGTGTAATATTCTTCGAGGAACTTCCCGGTAAATGAGTTATCCTGAATGTACTAGGGATAGTACTTTTTCAGGAACTTCCCATTTATTGGCATTAATTGCCTGGCGCCCTCTTGAGTAATCAGGCGATATGCGCCGTTTGAATAGACTGTGTCTATTACAAACGGTCCTTCCCATTTGGGTTCGAATTTACCTTTCTTCTTGGAGGTGAGAATTATTGGTCGGCGAGCAGCGAGGACCAGATCTCCTTCCTTGAAGCTTCTCTGTCGGACTCTTTTGTTAAAAGCCCTTGACATCCTGGCTTGGTAAAACTCGATGTGTTGTTGAGCCTCCAAACGCTTTTCATCCAGCCTCTCGAGCTCTTCGAGACGCTTCTGATGTTGTTCCTCCGTCGTCATCTCCGTTGCGAGGGCGATCCGAAGGGACGGAATCTGAATTTCCAGCGGTAGCACAGCTTCACATCCGTATACCAGCGAATACGGGGTAGCTCCCGTAGGCGTGCGTATGGTGGTGCGATAAGCCCAGAGTGCTTCACCGAGTTTATCGTCCCAGTCTCGTTTATTGGTCTTCACGAGCTTTGACAAGATCTTGATGATCGTCTTGTTAAACGCCTCCGCTAATCCATTCGCGGCGGGGTAGTAAGCTGTCGACGAAACATCTTCGATTTTGAACTTGTCGCAGAATCTGACGAAGGCATTGCTTATGAACTGTGGACCGTTGTCATGAATGATCCTTCTTGGCACGCCGTGTCGGTAAATGACATGATGCTTGATGAAATTGATGACGTTGTTCGTCTTCACTTCTCTAAGCGGAATCGCTTCAGCCCACTTTGAGAAATAATCTGTGATCGCGAGGATGAACCGATCACCTTTGACTGAAGGGGGAAAAATAGGACCGACTATGTCCATGCCCCAAGTCTCGAACGGCCAAGACGTGGTTGACGTGTGCAACTGCTCTGGCGGTTGATGCATATAATTCGCATGTATCTGGCAAGCGTGGCATTCTCGTGCGTATTCGATTGCGTCACGAACCATCGTTGGCCAGAAATATCCCATCCTCCTGATGCGATCATACAGTTTAGGACCGGGCTGATGCGCACCACATTCTCCTTCGTGTGCTTCCTTAAGAACTTCCTTTGCTTCTCTGTTCGAAAGGCATCGGAGCAAAAGACCGTCGTACCCTCTACGGTATAACGTATGGGTCTCGGTATTATAGAAGAATCTTGGAGCTCTTCGGCGGATTGATTCCTTTTCTTTTACATCCTCTGGCAAGATACCATATTGGACGTAGTCGATGATAGGAAAACGCCAATCTCGGGACTCAGACCCAATTTGAGTTGAATTCACCTCTTTGGCGTTCACGTTTCTATCCTCTTCTTCTTCAATCTCCGTACTGTATATGGGTACGCAGAGTTGATGCGTCCGTACTGTGACTAACAGCTCAGCTTCGGGAGGCTGTGCCAGTGATACTGCTAGTGCCGCCAGTGCGTCTGCATAAGCGTTCTGGAGACGAGGGATGTATTCAATAAAGAATTCTTCGAAAGATTCTGCCATTTTGATGGCTTCCTGGTGGTACGGGATCAGGTCTTGATTCCTGACTTCATACTCACCGCGAACTTGGTTGACTATCAATTGCGAATCTCCAAAAGCTTCGAGATATTCGACCCCCAGCTCTTTGGCGAAACTGAGTCCAATGAGAAGCGCGTTGTATTCGGCAACATTATTGGAGCACGGACTAGTCAACGAATAAGCCCGAGGCATCACGTGCTTTCCAGGGGAGATTAAGACGACTCCAACTCCAGAGGAAACTGTAGGACATCCCGGGGTTATTACTCTATTAACTGCCCTTGAGGCACCATCGAAGTATAATTGCCATACTTGTTGGTGTGATGTGGTGTTAACCTCGTGGGTTTCATCCGGCAAGTCATCATATACTTCTGCCGTATCTGTGGTCGGGTTTGCCGCCAAAAGGTCACAAATCGCCTGTCCTTTTATCGACTTCTGCTGCTTGAAGTGCAAATCGTATTGGGACAAGAGAAGGGCCCACTTCGCTAGCCGCCAATTCATAGAGGCCGGTTGCGTCATAAACACCCGTACTGGATTAACGTTGGAGATAACGTAGATCGTCTGTCCCACCAGGTAATGCCGCATCTTTTGCATCGCAAATACCAATGCAAGGCATTCTTTCTCAATCATCGGATATCGAGACTCAGCGCCTACCAAGGTCCGACTGAGGTAATAAACTGCCTGTTCGTGACCGTTATCATCGTCTTGCGCTAGTAAGGCACTTATCGAGTGGTTCATCGCCTTGAGATAAATCAAGAACGGTTTACCAGATTTCGGTGCAACGAGAACAGGAGGGTTCGCCAGATATGTTTTGATATCTTCGAACGCTTTTTGGCAGGCATCATCCCAGATGAATGATACTCCTTTCTTGTTCAGCTTAGAGAACGGTTGGCACTTCCCAGAAAGATTTGAGATGAAACGCCGGATATAAGCTAAACGCCCTTGCAATCCTCTGAGTTCTCTCAGATTCCTCGGGGGCTGCAATTCATGTATCGCCTTCACCTTATCAGGATCGATATGTATACCCTTAGTGGTGACGACGAACCCAAGAAATTTTCCGCTGGACATTCCAAGAAATGATTTAGTGGGGTTCATCTTCAACTGATGACTCCTCATGAGATCGAACATTGTCTTCAAATCCTTGATGTGATCTTCCTTGTTGCGGCTTTTCACAACCAAATCATCAACGTAGCATTCGACTGTTTTCCTGAGATGTTCTTGGAAAATCTTAGTCATCGCTCGCTGGTATGTGGCACCGGCATTCTTCAGACCGAAAGGCATCACCGTATAGCAGAAGACGCCGAGGGGTGTTCTAAACGCCGTATGCTTCTCATCCTCTGGATGCATCTTGATCTGGTTATATCCCGAAAATCCATCCATGAAGGACATCCTCTCAAATCCACATGTATTGTCGATAATGACATCCGTGATTGGGAGAGGGAAATCGTCTTTCGGACATGCTTCATTCAGGTTCCTGAAGTCGATGCAAATCCTGATTTTGCCATTCTTCTTCATGACGGGAACGATGTTGGCTAACCAGTCTGGATGTTGTTCCTCTCGGATAAATCCTGATTCGATCAACTTCTTAACCTCTGCCTCAATGGCTTCCATAATCTGCGGACGAAACCGTCTTTGCTGTTGCTTGACAGGTTTGGCATCCGGCTTGATATCGAGGCGGTGCATTGCGACATTGGGGTCGAGCCCTGGCATGTCTTCATAATTCCATGCGAAGACGTCGATATATTCCCTGATGAGAGCAATCAATTCCTCCTTCTCATCTGGGGGAAGACTGTCGCTGATGAATATAGGCTTTGGGTTGGCCTCATCACCCATGTTAATCTGGACTATTTTATCTTCAGTGGGTGGTTCTCTTTGCTCGAACCTATCGCCATATTGCATATTCAGATGGTGAACCCACGGGTCTTCCCATGTTGGCATTTGATCGTCGTCTTCCATGGTGGATGGATCGGCTGTAGCCATATTTGACATTAGGGTTTTGAAGACTTCTCCCAGACTTGTATCGGAGTCCCACTCTGAAGCATCGGGAGAGTATCCTTTCTTGGCTTTGTTAGCAATTTGATCGATGATTTGCCAACCACATTCGTCATCTGATGAAACATAACCTAAGCCTCGCCCATATTTATAATAATCCTCAGGTTTACCTTTTGGTACATATACTGCTTTGGCTGGATTACGAGGACCTCGATCGAAGTATAAACCTTCTCCGAGTGTGAAATCGTAGCCCTGCTTTTCCATGAGCTTGCGCGCTTCTGGACTATACTTGGATAGATGTCGACCAGGTTTGTCATCATCTTCGTCTTCACTTAGGAAATGATCTGGTAACGGAGAGCTTTTTCCTTTACCGTAAATCACTTCTTTAGCACCTCTTACTTTGTTCGGGATGACCATGGTTGTTCCGAAAGAATGCTGGAGGTGTTCCTTCGTTACATAGGATGATCGGATCGGCATATACAACTCAGGATTGTCGTACAGCTCTTTTATCACATCATCAAGAGACAAGGGGTACTCTAAATCATCTTTTATTGCAATATCGGCAAGTTGCCAGTTACAATCTGCATCTGACGATTGTTCATCGTCAAGATTGATTACAAAGGGTACAATGTCATTTAAAACAAAACCGCCATTGTAATCGAATCCGGCTTCCGAATCAGCTTCTTCTCCGCTGTCTGTGCCCTGGGCCGATGGTTCAGTATCGGATTCGTTACCATAAAGGAGAGAATCGGTGAAATAATTCTCATACCCCTTGAATGGTTGCTTATCCGCGACCACCGTCCTAACCTCATTGTCAGTGTCGACATACTTCAAACACTGATGGAGAGTAGAGGGAATTATCACATTACTATGGATCCAAGGCCGACCCAATAGTAAGTTGTACGAAGTCTCCGCATCGATCACATAACACGTGACTTCTGTCTTCAGATCTCCCATCTGGCACTTCACCCGGATCTTACCCAAGGGTCTTGACCCACTAGTGTTGAATCCATAAATAACAGTGCCTGTGGACGCCAACTTGCTTACTGGGATGCCGAGGAAATGCATCAATCGAAGCGGCATAATACTCACAGCAGAACCCGGATCCACTTGGATTCGGTTGACTTGGCTGGAGCCAATGTATCCGACGAAATATAACGGCCGATCGTGGTTCGAATTCTTCGTCTGCATATCTTCTTTGGTGAAAGTAATGCAGGGAAGGTTCTTAGTCGCTATGTTGCACTGTTGACTCAGCGGTTCTGGCTGTTCATGCACCGGCTTGACTTGAGTCAGAAATACCTCTGCATTGGCCAAAGCTTCTTGTAGGGCCTCCCTGGTTTCTTTGGATAATCGCAGCAACTCATACAGCGTTATCCGTGCAGGAATGTTGGCTAATTGCGCCATAATGTCGAAGCTATGCGGAGTCTTCGAGCTTTCCGGTTTGTCTCTTCCAATTGGACGACTGAAACGAGACTGCTTCGGATTCTGTACCTCTTGGGGATTCTTCTCTTTTGGTTTATTCACCGGTTGTCGTAGAGCTTCTTTACCCGGTGTGGGACTCGTAATCACCCCCATTTCTGTGAGAGTTTTGGCTGGTCCCCGCTTGTTCACCCCCTGCTCACTAGGTGGCGGATAATTGTAGTGGTATTCATTTCCGCTCCGTGTCGCAAAAGCTTCTTGTTCTTCTTCAGAGAGCGGGAAAGTGGGGATTCTTTCGTCATCTTCCCCTGGGATAGCAGAGACTCCATAACAAGACTTCCCTTTTCCTTTAGACTTCCTCCCGGATGACGAACCGGCCCATTGTTCATCTCCAATCAGATCTGGATGAACCCAAAGGATTTCGCCATTTGGGGTTGTGTGCGGCACAAGTCCCTTTTGGCGCTGTCCGTGCGGATCGTCATTCACCGTCTTCATCCCGACTTCTTCCTCCTGAGGAATCGCTCAGCTTGTTCTCCCCGGATTTTCAGATCCTGCCACGTTTTGGACGGTGCTGTGCCCATTGCTTCCAACACGTCCAGCGAAAGGTTGTTGTGGCATGTCTGGAGGATGAATTCATTGGTGATCGGGTCCCGGCAGTTCATCGCCTTGTTCCGGAACCTTTTGACGAAGGTGTCGACTAACTCTCCGTCTTTTTGCTTCTCATCGAGCAGCGATCCGATAGAGATCTCGGTGTCGTCGTCGAAGAAATTTGTAAGGAACTTCGTCTCCATGTCGTCCCAACTGTTTATGCTTCCTGGCTTGAGGCGACGATACCAATCGAAGGCGGCTCCGCGAAGAGTGCCAACGAATGACCGCACCATCAGAGGCTCATTACCAGAGATCACCCCCAAATGCGATTTGAAGTAAATCAAATGCTGGGTAGGTGAACCCATCCCATTAAACGGCGTGAAGTTAATTAGACTGAACTTCGCCGGATATGGGATTGATTCCCACTCTCTTGGGTATGGACAAGGAATGCCCGTCTTTCTCGTCTCTTGAGCGGAAATCAACGTATTGATTTTGCTCTCGAGATTTTTAATCTTTTCAGGTTTTCGCCGGTTTCTTCGCCAGCATTCTCATTACCACCCCCTGCGTTGACGGGAGGATCATTGGTGTTACGAGCATTTGTATCCTCATCTTCCACATTAATCGGGTTACGATGATTCTGCTCGCCTTGTTGGTTCGCCAATGCTTGGATCTGTTGGTCATGCATTTCTCTCATCTGCTGCATGGCCATCTCCATCTCAAATTTGAAACTTTCTTTCTGCTTAGCCAAAGCGTCTTCAAGCATCTTGGCCATCTGCTCCGCACTTATCATCAGGGCCTCGCGGGGTTGTCCCTCGCTGGATACTGTATTATCTGATGCCACCGCGGAGCCGGCATCAGATTCTTCATCTTCTGAAGGGCGTCTTGTCCGAATCCTACCATAAGTTGCTCGCTCTATGGTTCCGGACTGCAGACGGGTTCTAGGTCGGGAAGCTTTCAGAATCGACTCGAAATCTTCTCGTGCCGATGTCCCTTTGCTCGTCATGTTGGTGGTGACCCTCGGAAATTCTCCGTCTTCAATCACCCTTCTTCTTCGTTGGAAGCGCCTAGGCCTTGGTTTTGGCGTTTCCGCATTGAGTCTTTCAAAAACTGAAACTCTTTCGGGGACCGCCTTAATGCAATTGCATTCCGACAATACCGCCCGAATGAGTTTGGAACAGGGACATTGAATTTCCCGTTCTCGGGGACTCCTCTTCCTGGTTCTATTCGTACCCCCAGCACGATAGTACAACTCGTCATTTTGACAGTCAGAGTAACCTATCGTGTGCGGGCACGCCTTCTCAGGTACAACACAATCATTATCAGATGATAATGTTTCCATCTGAGGTTGACTTGCCTTCTTTGGGCTTTCAAAGATTACCCGCCTCAAAACATGCCTTTTTGGGCATGAATTTTCAGCGTGATCTTGGACTTCAATGCGCAAATTGGTGCGTGCAGCTGCCTTGAGGTCTTTGTCATGCTGGAGGTGATGGCGACCCCCAGTATGTTGAGTCGTTCTGGGCTTCTTCATCGGGCCCAAACGCTCGTGAATTGGAGCTTTGCCTCTCACGTCAGGAATTGGACCGAGGCGCTCCAAAATTGGTTTCTTCTTGCGGGATGACTCTGCATGATCTCCCGGAGAAGTTATTGGGATTAACGGCGACTTTGGTTGACTCGCCGGAGTTTGACCTTGCTTAGAAGGCTGCACTGGTTGCTTTTTGGCCTGAGTCGCCACTTCAGACTTAGGCTTCCAGACATGTCGTGTTGGTGATGGATTCTTCTCCACCTCCTTTTGCAGCTTTCTACGGGCTTCCTGAGCTTGAGCCCGTGCCTGCGCTGACATCGCCCGGCGCTTGCGAATGCGCTCTTCGAGCGTTGAACGGTTCCGTTTGACGCGGACCCATTCTTTCTTTGGCGGCTTGGAAGAGTCGCCATTCATTGGTGGTTGAGGCTGTTTGCCTCTTCTGTTCTTCAACTCCGCGTGGTAGCGGAATCCGTCCGTAGACTCCATCGCCTTAGCGAATTGCCGCGCAAGGCGTTGACGACGCCTCTGGCGGGCTCTCTTTGAGAGAGTCACAACGCCCTGAACAGTAGAGGCGTTGGCGGGAGTTGGGTTGACCTGATTGGAGGTCGGTGGAACTTCATTTGACGCAACTTCGGCGTCAGTTGGGTTGAGAGCTTCGTGGGCTTCCCGAGCAGCTTCAAACCAACGAGCTTTTCTCCCGGAGGAGAACTTCTTGGACTTGCGGGGGGAGATAGAGCCGGACGAGGACACGTACTCCTCGAACTTGGCTTGGTCGAACTCGTACTCGACCTCCTCCACGACCGGGATTGCAATCCGCGGCTGCGACGCATCGATCTCGTTGGCGAGATCGTCGGCTCCCACTGTGGTCGCCAGATTGTTCGCGTGGAAAACTGTTTTCTTTTTCATTGATATGATTGTCATCTTGGGTTACAAAGATCCGGTCTTTTATAGATCCGGTTACAACTAAATCAAAGAAAATAAAGAAAAATTACAACTCTCCTCTGTGAACAAATCACGAGCTCCTGTTTTGCGGTCGCTCGCTTTGGTGGGTTCTTTGCCTGCGCCGGGGTTAATCCGTGGACCACCGCGCGATCTAGATCCGGTCGGATCTACACGAGTATGCGGGTATTATTCCACGAAGGGAATAATAGCCGGGAGGGATTAATCCACCAAGGGAATAATCGCTCGGATCTCGAGATCTAAGACCAAGCTTAGATCTGGAGTGTAGCCTCGTGTAGATCTCAGATCTGTTCTTTCTTCCTCTCGAGATCCTGCCTTTTCTGACGTGGATGGTCGCCGAGGATCAGATCTGAATGGTGCAAGTCTTCTGGTCTTCAAGCTCCGAGTTCACTCTTCAATCCGGCAGAGTTTCGGCTCTTGAAAGTTCGACCCCCGAAAATGAACATCTCTAGGCCTATTTATAGGCTCTCAGGACAGTGGCTGCAAAAAGGGAATTGTCGGCCACCTCTGGACTTTTTCGAGTCGTTTTCCGTTGTTTCCGGTTCTGTCCGTGATTCGGTTGATTGAGACTCTGATTGGTTGATCTGATTTGGCAGTAAGTTGGATTCCTGATTTGGCAGTAAATCCACTTCTGAGTTCGAGTCCGAAATTGATCTTGATTCGATCGTGATTCCTCCGAGTCCGCTCTCGGTTGGATGACTCGTTGATTCCTCAACTCATTAGCTTGATTCTGCACGCGGGTGGATGCATTCCGTCGCTTCTGTGCGATTCGTCGATCTCGTCGCCTCGTTGGTTCGTCGGTTTGTGCCGAGCTATGCTAGGGGACCTATAAGCAATTTTATATGCCTACAGTGTTAGGCGCAGACTTATCCCTGTTTAGGATTCGGGATAAACTTCCCTGTACCCGTGAGGCACAGATTTTGGAAGTTGAAAAAGGTGGTGTCTTTTCTTGGGGCAAAGACGAACCCGAAATGGGAGAGGAAGAATTTTATATTCTATCTCCCGATGCTGAAAAGAAGAATTTTATATTCTATCTTCAGCTGGAAAGGAAACTCGAGGTGGGATCTCCACCCCCAGAATCCGGAAGGGTGAAACCAAGAGTGAAATCTCCACCCCGAGATTCGAAAAGATTCAGATAACCCTAACTGTCGGAAGGTTTGATTATTGAACTAAAGATGAATTACTCGTTTATCGAGAGTGAATTATGGTTTTGACCCTAACTGTAGGAAGGTTTGGCCAAACAGGAGTTTGAGGTGACCCTAACTGTAGGAAGGTTTGATCACTCGATTTGCAAGTGGACCTCTCGTTCATTGGAGGAATCGAGAGGGGATTTTGACTGTGGTCCTAACTGTAAGAAGGTTTGACCAAGTGGGTGTTTTGAGACAATCCTAACTGTAGGAAGGTTTGATCGCTTGATTTGTGGACCTCTCGTTCATTGGGAGAATCGAGAGGGGATTTTGACTGTGGTCCTAACTGTAAGAAGGTTTGACCAAGTGGGTGTTTTGAGACAATCCTAACTGTAGGAAGGTTTGATCGCTCAATTTGTGGACCTCTCGTTCATTGGGGGAATCGAGAGGGGATTTTGACTGTGGTCCTAACTGTAAGAAGGTTTGACCAAGTGGGTACTTTACGTCCAGACTCTAACAGAGAGAGTGTTGAGTGCATAGACATGGTGAGAATGGGAGTTCTTATTCATTACATTGCTGTGGTTTTGGGAACTTCCCATTACATAAATCGTCCACCCCCAGTTTCCTCTGCGGAACTGGTTCGGACATTATTATCAGTTACCTAACCGGGTTATCCTTAAGAATATTAGCTTAATATTCTCCAGGAACTTCCCGTCAAAAGTGGGGAAACAGTTTAGACTCATATACCTATTAGAGTATCAGGGAGTAGTTTAACCTCTTATACCGGTTGGAGGATTGAGAAACAGTTTATACTCGTATACTCTTTGGAGTTTTGTCGTTCTCAGTTGGCTTACCTTAGCGTTATGACGCCTGCTTCAACCAAGGTCTGAATGCTATTCTTGAGAGTGAAGCAATCCTTGGTGGGATGAACGACCCTCCTGTGGTATGCACAGTACTTTGGGTCCGTAGTGTTGTCAGCTTCCTCCTGATTTGTGATAGGTGGTAGCTTGATCTTGTTACCTTCAAGGAGGGATTCGAAGATGGCTGGAGCGTCTTCGTCCTTGAAAGAGTACTCTTTTTGGAGTCTCGGACCCGAAGTCTATTGCTGCCTTCGAGATTGTTGTTGTGACGCTTGATTAGCACCACCAACAGCTGTAGGTGCCTTGCCCTTATTACGAGAGGCGAAGTTTGAGTTCAGCGGGTTATCCGTCGGTTGGTTCCTCTCGGCCTTTTTCCTTCTAAGGAATCGCTCAGCCTGCTCCCCCCGAACCTTCAGATCCTTCCAAGTGTCAGACGGTGCTGTCCCCATTGCTTCCAGAATGAATTCCTCGGTGATTGGGTCCCGACAATTCATCGCTTTGTTCCGGAACCTCTTGACGAAGGTGTCGACTAACTCCCCGTCCTTCTGCTTCTCATCGAGCAATGATCCGATAGATATCTCGGTGTCGTCGTCGAAGAAGTTAGCGAGGAATTTTGTCTCCATGTCGTCACAGCTATTTACGCTTCCTGGCTTGAGGCGGCGGTACCAATCGAAGGTGGCTCCGCGAAGAGTGCCAACGAATGACCGCACCATCAGAGGCTCATTGCCGGAAATAATACCCAGGTGCGATTTGAAATAAATCAAATGCTGAGTGGGGGAACCCTTCCCATCAAACGGCGTAAAGTTAATCAGACTAAACTTCGCCGGATAGGGGATTGATTCCCATTCTCGTGGGTATGGACAAGGAATGCCTGTCTTCTTCACCTCTTGAGCGGAGATCAATGTGTCGATTTTGCTCTCGAGGTTTTTGATCTTCAAGTCTTCACTTGTATCTTCGATAGCATCCACGTTACCACCCCCTGCATTGACGGGAGGGTTATTGGCATTGTGAGCTTCATCCCTATCCGTGTGCTCCTCTTCCTGAACAACCTGGTTACGGCGGCTTGGTTCACCTCGCTGGTTCGTCAGTGCCTGAATTTGTTGCTCATGCATCTCTCTCATAGTCTGCATGGCCATCTGCATCTCGAACCTAAAGCTTTCCTGTTGTTTGGCTATGGCATCTTCGAGCATCTTGGCCACTTGTTCCGCGCTTATCATCAGTGACTCGCGGGGTTCCCCCTCACTGGACACTGTATTATCTGATGCGATTGCGGAGCAGGTATCCGACTCTTCACCTTCTGAAGGTACTCTTGTCCGAACCCTACCATAAGTTCCTCGTGCGATTGCTCCAGACTGCAGATGGGTTAGACCCCGGGATGCTTTCAGAATCGACTCGAAATCATCCCGTGCCGATGTCCCCTTGCTGGTCATATTGGTGGTCTCGAAATCATCCCGTGCCGATGTCCCCTTGCTGGTCATATTGGTGGTGACCCTCGGAAATTCTCCGTCCTCAACCATCCTTCTTTGCCGAAAACGCCTACGCCTTGGTTTTGGCATTTTGGTACTAAGCCTTTCGAACACTGAAATTCTCTCGGGGACTACCTTGATGCAGTTGCACTCAGACAGTATTGCCCGAATGAGCTTTGAACAAGGGCACTGAGTTTCTAGTCTTCGAGGACTTCTCTTTCTGGCTTTGCTCGTACTCCCAGCACGATAGTACAGCTCGTCTGTTTGAAAGTCAGAGCAACCTATCGTGTGTTGGCACGATTTCTCAGGTATAACGTAATCATCATCAGACGACAACGTTTCCTTATGAGGGAGAATTGCCTTCTTTGGACTTTCAAGAGTCACGCGCCTTGAGACCTGCCTTTCCGGGCGTGAATTCTCAGCGGGCTCTTGAACTTCAATGCGCAGCATAGTGCGCTTGGGTGCCATGATTTCTTTGTCATGTTGAGGGTTGTGGCGACCACCAGCATGTTGCGTCGTTTGGGGATTTCTTAGTGGGCCCAAACTTTCTTGGATTGGAGCATTGCCTCTCTCGTCGGGAATTGGACCGAGGCGCTCCAAGACTGGCTTTCTCCTTCGGGAGGATTCTGCATGATCTCCCGGAGTAGTTATGTGAATTCTCAGCGACTTAGCTTGGTTCGCCGGAGGTTGAATTTTGGTTGGAGGCTGCAGTTGCTGCTTTTTGGTCTGAACCGCCGCTTTTTAGACTTCCCTCCAAACTTTGCGAGTTGGTGGCGACTTCTTGGCTACCTCTTTTTGCAGCTTTCTACGGGCTTCTTCAGCTTGAGCCCGTGCCTGCGCTGATAGTGCGCAGCGCTTGCGAATGCGCTCCTCCAGCGTCGATCGGTTCTGTTTGACACGGACCCATTCCATTGTTAGCGGCTTGGAGGAACCACCATTCGTTGATTGTTGAGGCTGCTTGCCTCTTTTGTTCTTCAGATCCACGTTGTAGCGGATCCCGTCAACTGACTCCATGGCCTTTGCGAATCGTTTCGCAAGGCGTTGACGTTGCCTTTGGCGGGCTCTCTTCGAGAGAGTCACCACGCCCTCTGTGGCAGAAGAGTTGGCCAGAGCAGATCTGACCTGGTTGGAAACTGGAGGAATCTCACCCGATGCGACTTTGGCATCAAACGGGGCGAGATCTTCGTTGGTGGCTTCGACTTCTTCATACCAACGACCCTTTCTCCTGGAGGAGAACTTCTGGGATTTCTTGGACTTGCGGGGGGAGGTAGATCCGGACGAGGACACGTACTCCTCGAACTTGGCTTGGTCGAACTCATATTCGACTTCCTCCTCGATCGGGATCGGAATCCGCGGCTGCGACGTATCGATCTCGTCAGCGAGATCGTCGGCTCCCACTGTGGTCGCCAGATTGTTCGCGGGGAAAACTGTAGCTTTCTTCATTAATGACAAGATCCTGTTTTGCGGTCTCTTGCTTTGTGTGGGTTCTTTGCCTGCGCCGGGGTTTATCCGTGGACCACCGCGAGATCTAGATCCGATCAGATCTAAGCAGTACGACGGGTATTATTCCACAAAGGAAATAATAGCCGGGGAGGATTGATTCACCAAGGAAACAATCGTCCAAGTCTCGGGATCTAAGACCAAGCTTAGATCCGGAGTACGTCTGCGTAGATCTGAGATCCGGTCCTCTCGAACACCTGCCTTTTTTGGCGTTGACGATCGCTGAGCACCAGATCTGGAAGAGTGAGTCCCCGAAGTCCCAAAGCTCCAATCTTTTTTAAGTTTCGAGTCTTGAATCCGGCAGAGCTTCGCCTCCAAAATTTCCAACCTCCTCAAATGAACCACCCCCTCTCCTATTTATAGCCAAGCGTCACTGTGCCCGTGTGCACGTGTGGCCAACACTCAGATGGCCGGCCACCTCAAGGTGGCTCGGCTCATGCCGAGCCACCAAGAGGTGGCTCGGCCGGCCACCTTGGTGGCTCGGCCACCGAGCCACCTCTTGGTGGCTCGGTGGTGGCCGAGCCACCTTGGTGGCCGCCGAGCCACCAAGGAGGTGGCTCGGCCTCCGAGCCACCATTTGGTGGCTCGGAGGTGGCCGAGCCACCCCAAGGTGGCTCGGCCACCGAGCCACCTAGGTGGCTCGGCCGAGCCACCACTTGGTGGCTCGGCCACCGAGCCACCTTGGTGGCTCGGTGAGCCGCCTCGATGACTTGTTTTCCGAGCCTCTTTTCGGGTGTTTGGGTTCTCTGTCGTTTTGCGCTGTATCCGTTTTCCGGTTCCATCCGTGATTTGGTTGATTCAGACTTGACTCGTTGACCTGATTTGGCAGAAAGTCGGATTCCTGATTTGGCAGTAGATCCACTTCTGAGTTCGAGTCCGAAACTGATCTTGATTCGACCGTGATTCGTACGAGTCTGCCCTTGGTTGGATGACTCGTTGACTCTTCAACACTTGGCTTGATTCCGAACGCGAATGGATGTATTCCATTGCTTGCGTGCGATTCATCGATCTCGTCGCCTCGTTTGCCTACAATATCTAGGCAATTTAAAGTCCATAAATGTTAGGAGTTATTTCCTTGTTTCCCTCAATTCTCCGGGACTTACAACACGACTTTATTAGATACTAAAGAACCAAGACAGAACCGCACGGTTTTGGACGTTGGCTGCTTCAGATGGCTAATGAACATCCGACCTGGTTATCTGGTATTCAGGGTGAAGGATGTCTATTATATTGAGCCTTACTTTCCATGTCGGTTTGCTCATTAATTCGGCTATGATCAACTGTATGTCGGCAACCCGAATCGTCAACTTAGAGTTCGAGGTGGACTTATAGATGGTGCAAGAGCCTGGTTTTGGAGCATCATCTGTTGCATGGATGCTGAGTTTGATCTCCCTTTGGAGACGCCTCCTCTACAAATGACTTTCATTAACTGTAAGTGGCTGATAGCTACTAATGCTGTTACTTGAAATAGGAGGATATCTGAATTAGAGGAAGAAATAGCCTCTCAGCGTGTAACAGAAATAGTCCATGAAACTGTGCTCTCAAATCGAGGAAAAGAAGCCGCCAAGTCTTCCAAAAAGGGGAAAGAACCTGCCCATCCAGCTGATAGTGAAGAAAAGTTTGGGACTGATGAGACCGAAACTTCTGAGGGGGCGGATGAGACTGGATCAAGTTCTGAAGAAATAGAAAAAGAGGTTGGCGAGAAAATGAAGAAGAAACGACCAGTCTCCCCTATTCTTTCTTTGAAAGAGGATATGTAAACCCTTCCATCGCTCATAGAACTCACCATGCTGCTCCATGTAAAACCTCATATTTTGTTAGAAGTATATGTGAACTATTAGTGATAAATAGTTCTATTTGTGGTAAATTACTTGAGGTCATGGATATACTTGGTAACAAGTTTCTAGACATGTATAAGTGTGGTTTCATAGAGTTCGTGCATTGGTTTTGGCTGAATAACAAAACACACACGAATCTGGAAATAAGTGTCTGCTCAGTCGACTTATGAGTCGACTCATGAGTCGACTAATGAGTCGACTGATAAGTCGACCTATGAGTCGACTGACGGGTTGATTTCCAGCTTTTCTTTTATTTGTGGGTTGGGTTGGTTTTGTTTCGAGTTTGACAGCTTATATAAAATCTCTCCTACCCGAAACTAACCCGAAAACCCATCAGTTATCAGAGAAACCCTAGCCTCTATCTCCCCTCAAAACCCTAGTTTGTTTTTGGCGATTTTTGGGGGATTTTTTGGAGGATTTCAGCGGGATTTGACGAGGTGCAGCATAGGAGACCTTTCTCTCTCGGATCCAGGAGTTGGTCAGCATACCAGAGGCGAGTAACATCTCGTCCAACCCTACACCCACTATTTGTATAGTTTTATTTGGTTTTATTTAGGTTATATTGAGCCTAAATTACTATTTGCGTATAAAAATAGATCTTTATAGCATATGATGCAAAAATCGAATGTTTTCAGTTTATAAAAGCTCACAAACGAATTTATAAATTAAGATCCAGATCTAGAATTTGTTTAAACATGATTTTTATTATGATTTAATGGTTTCAATACATTTTTAAACATGAGGAAATATGTTTAGGGTTTTAATGCAAAATATTACATGCAAATCTTTCGCTTCTATTCATATACATGTGTTAGATTCAGATATATATTGCTGGACATGATCAAAGAGAACACTAGTTTTATAAATTTCTGCAGAAAATTTTTGAAAACAGAAACCTAAGGATTTTCTGCTCAGTTGACCAATGAGTCGACTCATGAGTCGACTTATGAGTCGACTCATGAGTCAACTTATGAGTCGACTCATGAGTCGACTTATGAGTCGACTAATGAGTCGACCATTGAGTCGACTGATGGGGAAAACTTTACTTTGTGTTTTGTTGGTCGACCAATGAGTCGACCATTCATAGTCGACTCATGGGTCGACTGATAAGGAGATTTTTAGTATTTCTTCAGTTTAGATCTGTTTGAGTTTCCTTTTTAGTTTCACTGAAACTGTTATGTTTATTTATTGTTGTTGAGTGGTTTAATATGAATGAGAAGTCACCTCGAATGACGAGTATTAGAAGTTTATTATAACATGTATCATTATATGTGAGATGACATGCGGACACGAGTTTAGGTTTGCGCATCGAGACACGTGAGAAAATAGGGTATGTGCACCTATTCATATATTTCAACTAGTCTATTGTAGGCGTATAAAACTGCCTATAGGTCCCTTAACACAGCTCGACGTTGCCGATTCGACGAACCGACCATCGGGTGACGTATGCAGACACGATTGTTAGTCCACAACACCGATCCAAGTGATATGCGACAAAACGGATTAACGAGGCTAACGAACCGTACGCAAACAACGGAATAAATCCACTCGCGTGCGGAATTTAGCTAACGGGTTGAGGAATCAACGAGTTATCCAACCAAGAGCGGACTCGGACGAATCACGATCAAATCAAGATCAGTTTCAGACTCGAACTCAGAAGTGGATTTACTGCCAAATCAGGTCAATGAATCGAGTCCGAACAAGTCAACCACACAACCGAATCACGGACAGAACCGAAAGACGGAAAACGACGGAAAACGGCACCTAGAGGGGCTCGGCCGAAACCGAGCCACCTCAAGGTGGCTCGGCCAAGGCCGAGCCACCCTGAGGGTTGCCAGCCACCTTGTGCCCAAGGCACAGTAAGGGTTGCCTATAAATAGGCCCCCCTTGGTTCATTTTCAAATGTTGGAAATTTTGAAGGCGAAGCTCTGCTGGATTGAAGGCTCAAAACTTAGAAAGATTAAAGCTTTGGGACTTTGAAGACTTGCTCTTTCAGATCCGGTGCTCGGCGATCGTCAACGTCAGAAAAGGCAGGAGTTCGAGAGGGATCGGATCTGAGATCTACGCGATTATACTCCGGATCAAAGCTTGGCCTTTGATCCTGAGAGGGCGATTATTTCCTTGGTGAATTAATCCCCCCCCGGCTATTATTTCCTTCGCGAAATAATACCCATTATATCGTATAGATCTGACCGGATCTAGATCGCGCGGTGGTCCACGGATAAACCCCAGCGTAGGCAAAGAACCCACAAAAGCTAGTGACCGCAAAACAGGAGCTCGCGATTCGTTTGAAAAAGGAAAGTTGTAATCTTTTTATTTTTTCTTTGATTTCGTTGTAACCGGATCTTATAAAAAGACCGGATCTTTTGTAACCGATAAACGATTACTTGAGAGAACAATGACATCAATGAAGAACACGATTTTCCCCGCGAACAATCTGGCGACCACAGTGGGAGCCAACGATCTTGCTGCCGAGATCGTCGCGTCGTAGCCGCGAATCTCGATCCCGGTCGAAGAGGAGGTCGAATATGAATTTGATCAACAGAAGTTCGAGGAGTATCTGTCATCCTCGTCCGTATCGACCTCCCCCCGCAAGTCTAAGAAGTTCTCCTCCAGGAGAAAGATACGTTGGTACGAAGAAGTTGAAGCTACCAACGACGATCTCACCCCGATTGACGCCAAAGCTGCGTCGGGTGAGGCTCCACCAACCTCCAACCAGATCAAGCTGGTTCCAACCAATTCCTCCATCACCAAAGGAGCGGTGACTCTCTCAAAGAGAGCCCGCCAAAGGCAACGCCAATGCTTGGCCAAAGAATTCGCCAAAGCGATGGAGTCCACTGATGGAATCCGCTACAACGCGGATCTGAAGAACAGGAGAGGCAAACAGCCTCAATGACCGATGAATGGCGACTCCTCCGAGCCGCCAACGAACGAATGGGTCTGTGTCAAACGGAACCGTTCGACACTTGAAGAACGTATTCGCAAACGCCGCGCACTATCAGCGCATGCGCGGGCTCAAGCCGAAGAATCCCGTAGAAAGCTGCAAAAAGAGGTGGCCAAGAAGCCGCCATCAACCCGCAAAACTTGGAAACCAAAGTCTGAAGCGGCAATTCAGACTAAGGAGCAACAACTACATCCTCCGAAAGTTCAACCTCCGGCGAATCAATCCAGACCACCGATGATTTCCATAACTACTCCGAGAGATCCCGCAGGACCATCCCAGAAAAGGAAGTCAGTCTTGGAGCACCTCGGTCCACTTCCCGAGGAGCGAAGCAAAGCTCCAATCCAAGGACGTTTGGGCCCACTAACAAAGCCCCGAACGAATCAACATGATGGGGGTCGCCGCAACCCTCAACATGACAAATAAATCATGGCACCCAAGCGCACTACTTTGCGCATCGGAGTTCAGGAGCCCGTTGAGAATTCACGCACACAAAGGTGCGTTTCGAGGCGTGTGACTCTCGAAGGCCCAAAGAAGGCAGTTCACCCTCAGAAGGAAACATTATCGTCTGATGACGATAGTGTTATACCTGAGAAGTCGTGCCAACAAACGATAGGTTACTCCTATCGTCAAGCAGACGAGTTGTACTGTCGTGCTAAGGGTACGAGTAAAACCAGGAAAAGGAGTCCCCGAGAACAGGAAACTCAATGCCCCTATTTCAAACTCATTCGAGCAGTATTGTCTAAATACAACTGCATCAAGGCGGTCCCCGAACAAGTTTCGGTTTTTGAAAGGCTCAGCACCGAAACGCCAAAACCAAGGCCTAGGCGTTTCCGACGAAGAAGAACGGTGGTTGAAGAGGGAGAATTTCTGAGGGTCACCACCAACATGACCAGCAAGGGGACATCGGCACGGGATAATCTCGAGTCAATTTTGAAAGCATACCAGCGTATAACCCGTCTGCAGTCTGGAGCCATCAAACGAAAAACTTACGATAGGGTTCGGACAAGGGTACCTTCAGAAGATGAAGAGTCGGATGCCGGTTCGGCGGTCGCATCTGACAACACAGTACCCAGCGAGGGGCAACCCCGCGAGGCACTCATGATAAGTGCAGAACAAGTGGCCAAGATGCTCGAAGAAGCTTTGGCTAAACAACAGAAGAGCTTCAGGTTTGAAATGCAGTTGGCCATGTAGAACATGAGAGAAATGCATGACCAACAAATCCAAGCATTGACGAACCAACAAGCCGAGCCAAGTCGTCGTAACCAGGTTAATCTGGAAGATGAGGACACAAATGCAAATGAGACGCATAATGCCAATAATCCTCCCGTCAATGCAGTTTACTTCAAATCGCACCTGGGGGTAATCTCCGGCAATGAGCCTCTGATGGTGCGGTCATTCGTAGGCACTCTTCACGGAGCCGCCTTCGATTGGTATCGCCGCCTCAAGCCAGGAAGTGTGAACAGCTGGGATGATATGGAGGCTAAGTTCCTCGCTAATTTCTTCGTTGACGACACTAAGATATCCATCGGAACGTTGCTCGATGAGAAACAAAAGGACGGGGAATTGGTCGACACCTTCGTCAAAAGGTTCCGGAACAAGGCGATGAACTGTCGGGACCCGATCACTGAGGAGTTTATTCTCCAGACTTGCCACAACAACCTCACATTGGACGTGTTGGAGGCAATGGGATCGGCACCGTCTAACACTTGGAAAGACTTAAAGGTGCACGGTGAACATGCCGAATGCTTCCTCCGAAGGAAGAAGGCCGAGAGGAACCTACCGACGGCTAATCCTCTGAACTCAAACTTCGCCTCTCGTGGTAAGAGAAAATCACCTGCAGCTACTGGTGTTGCTAATCAAATGTCACAACAGCAATCCCGGAGACAGCAAAAGACTTCGGACCCGAGACTCAAAAAAGAGTATTCCTTCAAGGACGAAGACGTTCCAGCCATCTTTGAATCCCTCCTTGGAAGCAACAAGATCAAGCTACCACCTATCGCAAATCAGGAGGAAGCTGACAATACTGCGGATCCGAAGTACTGTGCATACCACAGGAGGGTCCTTCATCCCACCAAGGATTGCTTCGCTCTTAAGAATAGCATCCAAATCTTGGTTGAAGCCGGCGTCATAACGCTGAGATAAGCCAAATGAGAACGGCAAGACTCCAAAGAGTATACGAGTATAAACTATTTCTCAATCCTCCAATAGGTGCATGAGGTTAAACTACTCCCTGCAGACTCCGACAAGTATAAGAGTATAAACTGCTTCTCAATCCTCCGACCAGTATAAAAGGTTAAACTGCTCCCTGATACTCCAACATGTATATGAGTCTAAACTGTTTCATTTCTTTCACGGGAAGTTCCTGGAGAATTCTTATATGTAATATTCTTAAGGATAACCCGATCATGTAACTGAGTACAATGTCGGACCCAGTTCCACAAGGGAAGCTGGGGGTGGATTATTCATGTATCGGGAAGTTCCCGAAAGAATACCACGGGTGATATTCTTTGGGATAACCCAATCACTGTAAAAGTGATAAGTAAAACATCCACATTTAAACTCTAAATGTTGGAATGTTTTCCATTATTGTTATCAAATTCACTAATTCTCATGAGTTATCTTGTTGAGACAAGATTTGATCCTTTTGACAGATTAATCTTTCCTCACAAAAATCCCCCACTGATCAAGTCAATTGACGGTGGGTCTACTAAATTTTCTGTCCACCAATTCATGGTAATTTCCAAAGCTTGACATGTTAAGTCCTGATTACTTAACGTCAAAACCCTTCATCGAGTGATCAAACCTTCCTACAGTTAGAGCCATCTCAAACTCCTGCTTGGTCAAACCTTCCTACAGTTAGGACCAAAACCACAATTCATTCTCGATAAACGAGAAATTCATCTTTAGTTCGGTAATCAAACCTTCCGACAGTTAGGGTTATCTGAATCTTTTCGAATCTCGGGGTGGAGATTCCACTCTTGGTTTCACCCTTCCGGATTCTGGGGGTGGAGATCCCACCTCGAGTCTCCTTTCCAATTGAAGAGAGAATATAAAATTCTTCTTCTTCATTTTCGGGAGATAGAATATTTCTTCCTCTCTCATTTCGGGTTCGTCTTTGCCCCAAGAGAAGACACCACCTTTTTCAACTCCCAAAATTTGTGCCACACAGGTACGGGGAATTTATCCCGAATCCTAAGTAGGGATAAGTCAACACCTAACACGCGTTGCCGGTTTAGTCTTTCACCGATTGAAGAAGACACCAGAATTCCAGTCTAGGAAGTTTATCCCGAATACTAAGCAAGGATAAGTCTACGCCTAATACGCGCTGCCGGTTTAGTCTTTCTCCGTAGAAAAAGACACCAGAGTTCGATTCTGGGGTATTTTATCCCGAAGCCTAAGTAGGGATTGTTCACGGTGAAAATTGCCTTGATTGAATTCATTGTCATCTTGAATAACAACTTTTTGAGTTACAAAAGATCCGGTCTTTTTTAGATCTGGTTACAACGAAATCAAAGAAAAAAGAAAAAATTACAACTTTACTTTTACAACTTTCCTTTTGAACGAATCCCAAGATCCTGTTTTGCGGTCTCTTGCTTGTGTGGGTTCTTTGCCGACGCCGGGGTTAATCCGTGCACCACCGCGCGATCTAGATCCGGTCGGATCTACACGATTTGACGGGTATTATTCCGCAAAGGGAATAATAGCCGGGGAGGATTAGTTCACCAAGGAAATAATCGTCCAAATCTCGGGATCAAAGGCCAAGCTTTGATCCGGAGTGTAGTTTCGTGTAGATCTCAGATCTGAACTTTACCTCTCTTGAACTCCTGCCTTTTGTGACGTGGACGCTCGCCGAGAATCAGATCTAAATCTTCAAGTCCTCAAGTCTTCAAAACTCTAAGCTCGATCTTCAATTCGACAGAGTTTCGGCTCTCAAAGTTCTAACCTTTTCAAATGAACCAAGGCCCTCCTATTTATAGGCTCTCAGATCTGTGCCCGCGCACAGATCTGGGTCGGCCACCCATGGGTGGCCGGCACTAGGCCGAGCCACCCACGGGTGGCTCGGCCTTGGCCGAGCCCCCCCTAGGCGTTGGGTTTCGTCGTTTTGTCCGGTCTCGCGGTTGATTCGGACTCTGATTTGTTGATCTGATTTGGCAGTAGATCCGATTCCTGATTAGGCAGTAAATCTGATTCCTGTTTTGGCAGTAAATCCGCTTCTGAGTTCGAGTCTGAAACCGATCTTGATTTGGTCGTGATTCATCCGAGTCCACTCTTGGTTGGCAGTAAATCCGCTTCTGAGTTCGAGTCCGAAACCGATCTTGATTCGATCGTGATTCGTCCGAGTATGCCCTTGGTTGGATGACTCGTTGACTCTTCGAACCCTTGGCTTGATTCCACACGCGAATGGATGTATTCGTCGCTTGCGTGCAATTTGTCAACCTCGTCGCCTCGTTGGTTCGTCGGTTTGTGCCGAGCTGTGCTAAGGGACCTATAAGCAATTTTATACGCCTACAGATACCCCCTCCAAAGTATTTCAGCCTCGTTCTTTTATAGAAGAGTCTGGAATACTTTGGATATGATTGACCCATTCTCCGATTAGTTAAGACGGGATATTTGGAGTGTCTTCCGTTCTTGATTCCTTCAGTCCCCCAGGCTGTTCGGTGCTTTGTCGAATGTCTGTAAGGATTCCGGTGCTGCATTTATTGCCTGACCGTTGTCGGAATTTTGAACTTGAAGTTGATTCTTGATTTAGCTCGTGCTTGTTGGTTCAACATAGAACTGACCATCGATTGTTGAGTTCATCTATGCGGTGCGTTGTCCGGCGCAGTGTTGTTGAGTTATCCTTAAGAATATTTAGAAAAATATTCTCCAGGAACTTCTCAGCCAAAAATAGGAAACAGTTTATACTCATATACCTTATTGGAGTATTAAGAAGCAGTTTATACTCATACACCTTATTGGAGTATTAAGAAGCAGTTTATACTCATATACCTTATTGGAGTATTAAGAAGAAGTTTATACTCGTATACTTTTCGGAGTATTAAGAAGCAGTTTATACTCGTATACTTTTCGGAGTAATGATTCATTCATTGCAACGCGTTGACTGGCATTGACCTAGGGTTACGCGTTGACCGGCGTTGACCCTAGGGTTCTGAACGTAGTATGTTGACTTTTTGATCGTAACGCGTTGACTGGCGTTGACCTAGGGTTACGCGTTGTCCGGCGTTAACCCTAGGGTTTCGAATGTCGTTGGATACTCAAATCACGAGACTAACTAATGAAGCTGATGCGTCAGTGACTTTCGTATTTATAGAATTTTTGGCAAACCCTCAGCCATCAACGGGTTTGATAAGCCTTTACCGACTACCGTTTGAGTCGGGCTAGCATGCGGATTGTTCAAGTCCGTTCCGCATGTGACGTTAAGCTAAAAGAGTTAACCCTTTTAGTGCTACGATATTGAATACGTAGACTTCGTCTTTCTCATGTAAAAAGACTAAACAGCAACGTGTATGAGACGTTGACTTAGGATTTTTGGCAAATCCTCAGCCTTTAATGGATTTGACGTGCTCTTACCGACTATTGTTTGAATCGGGCTTACATGCGGATTGTCTAAATCCGTTCCGCATGTAACGTTGTGCTAAGAGAGTTAACGCTCTTAGTGCTACGATATTGAATACGTAGACTTCGTCTTTCTTACGGGAATAGACTACCCGGCGACACGTGTTAGGCATTGACTTTAGGGTTTTTGGCTAACCCCCAGCCTTCAACGGATTTGATTAGCCTTTACCGACTACCGTTTGAGGCGGGCTAGCATGCAGATTATCTAAATCCGTTCCGCATGTAACGTTGTGCTAAAGTAATGAATTCCCTTAGACTTGATGCTACGGCTCCGAATACGTAGACTTCGCCATTGTCATGGGAATAGGCTACCCAGCAACGTGTTTTAGACGTTGACTTATCCCTACTTAGGCTTCGGGATAAAATTCCCCAGAATCGAACTCTGGTGTCTTTTTCTTCGGAGAAAGACTAAACCGGCGACGCATGTTAGGCGTTGGCATATCCTTTCTTAGGATTCAGGATGAAATTCCCTAGAATTGAGCTCTGGTGTCTTTTTCTACGGAAAAAGACTAAATCGGCAGCGCGTGTTAGGCGCAGACTTATCCCTGCTTAGGATTCAGGATAGAATACCCCAGAATTGAGCTCTGGTGTCTTCTTCTACGGAAAAAGACTAAATCGGCAGCGCGTGTTAGGCGCAGACTTATCCCTGCTTAGGATTCGGGATAAACTTCCTAGGATGAATCCTAAATTGATAAATTTTGGAAAAGATCAAGGCGGGAAATGAAGAATTTTATATTCTATTTCCCGGTCTTCTTTTAGGGTGAAGGCGAACCCGAATACAAGGAAGGAAGAATTTTATATTCTATTCCTTGATTCTGGAAAGGAAGAATTTTATATTCTATTTCCAGCGAAGAAGAAACTAGAAGTGGCTCCACTCCGAGAGTCTGGGAAATCTAGATAAACCTGCCTTTTATAGGATTGGTTATCTAAATTAAAAAGAGTTTTTCGTTTATCGAAGTGAAACTTCAACTTCGGTCATAGCCATGAGAGGGCTTACCCAAGGAGAAGAAGAAGGGAGTTCTTTCGTTTATCGAAAGGGGACTCTGAAATGAATGTGGACCTCTTGTTCATGGAAAGAGTCAAGAGGGCCAGAAAGACATTTTTAGTGGACCCACTGTCAATTGAAATTGATCAGTGGGGGATTTTGGTGGTGAAAAAGATTTTGGGTTATCCTCTAGAATATTAAATGTAATATTCTTCAAGGAACTTCCCGGTAAATGGGTTATCCTGAATGTACTAGGGATAGTACTTTTTCAGGAACTTCCCATTTATTGGCATTAATTGCCTGGTGCCTTCTTGAGTAATCAGGCGATATGCACCGTTTGAGTAGACTGTGTCTATCACAAATGGTCCTTCCCACTTGGGTTCGAATTTACCTTTCTTCTTGGAGGTTAGGATTATTGGTCGGCGAGCAGCGAGGAACAGATCTCCCTCCTTGAAGCTTCTCTGTTGGACTCTTTTGTTGAAAGCCCTAGATATTCTGGCTTAATATAACTCAATTTGTTGTTGAGCCTCCAAGCGCTTTTCATCCAACTTCTCGAGTTCTTCGAGATGTTTTTGATGTTGTTCTTC
Source organism: Asparagus officinalis (assembly GCF_001876935.1). Lineage (NCBI taxonomy): Eukaryota > Viridiplantae > Streptophyta > Magnoliopsida > Asparagales > Asparagaceae > Asparagus > Asparagus officinalis. The sequence continues at coordinate 68,056,638 of NC_033798.1, read as the reverse complement.
TGTCGTCATCTCAGTTGCGAGAGCGATCCGAAGTGACGGGATTTGAATCTCCAAAGGTAGCACAGCCTCGCATCCGTATACCAGCGAATATGGGGTGGCCCCTGTAGGTGTGCGTATGGTGGTGCGATAAGCCCAGAGTGCTTCACCGAGTTTATCGTCCCAGTCTCGTTTATTGGTCTTCACGAGCTTTGACAGGATCTTGATGATCGTCTTGTTGAAAGCCTCAGCTAGTCCGTTTGCGGCGGGATAATAAGCTGTCGACGAGACATTTTCAATCTTAATTTTTGTCACAAAACCTGATGAAGGCGTTGCTTATGAACTGTGGACCGTTGTCGTGAATGATCCGTCTTGGCACGCCGTGTCGGTATATGACATGATGTTTGATGAAATTGTTGACGTTGTTCGTCTTCACTTCTTTAAGCGGAATTGCTTCAGCCCACTTCGAGAAGTAATCCGTAATTGCGAGGATGAATCGATCGCCTTTGACTGAAGGGGAAAAATAGGACCGACAATGTCCATGCCCCATGTCTCGAACGGCCATGACGTGGTTGACGTGTGCAACTGCTCTGGCGGTTGATGCATATAATTCGCATGTATCTGACAAGCGTGGCATTCTCGTGCGTATTCGATTGCGTCACGAACCATCGTTGGCCAGAAATATCCCATCCTCCTGATGCGATCATACAGTTTAGGACCGGGCTGATGCGCACCACATTCTCCTTCGTGTGCGGGAGGTTGCGCAAGTGATACCGCTAGTGCTGCCAGTGCATCCGCATAAGTGTTCTGGAGACGAGGGATGTATTCAATAAAGAATTCTTCAAAAGAATCTGCCATTTTGATGGCCTCCTGGTGGTATGGGATCAGGTCCTGGTTCCTGACTTCATATTCTCCCCGGACTTGGTTGACTATCAATTGAGAATCCCCAAAAGCTTCGAGATATTCGACCCCCAGCTCCTTGGCGAAACTGAGTCCAATAAGAAGCGCGTTGTACTCGGCTACGTTATTGGAGCACGAATTAGTCAGTGAATAAGCTCGAGGCATCACATGCTTTCCCGGAGAGATTAAGACAACTCCGACCACGGAGGAAACTGTAGAACCTCCCGGGGTTATCACCCTATTAACTGACCTTGAAGCACCATCGAAATATAATTGCCATACTTGTTGGTGCGACGTAGTGTTAACCTCGTGGGTTTCGTCCGGCAAGTCATCATATACTTCTGTCGTATCTGTGGTCGGGTTTGCCGCCAGAAGATCACAAATCGCTTGTCCTTTGATCGACTTCTGCTGTTTGAAGTGCAAATCATATTGGGACAAGAGAAGAGCCCATTTCGCTAACCGCCAATTCATAGAGGCTGGGTGCGTCATAAAAACCCCTACTGGATTAACATTGGAAATGACGTAAATCGTCTGTCCAACCAAGTAATGCCGCATCTTTTGCATCACGAATACCAATGCGAGGCATTCTCTCTCAATCATCGGATATCGAGACTCGGCGCCTATCAAGGTCCGACTTAGGTAATAAACTGCCTGTTCGTGACCGTTATCGTCGTCTTGTGCTAGTAAAGTACTTATCGAGTGGTTCATCGCCTTGATGTAAATCAAGAACGGTTTACCTGACTTCGGTGCAACGAGAACAGGAGGATTCGTCAGATACGTTTTGATATCTTCGAATGCTTTTTGGCAGGCATCATCCCAAATGAATGACACTCCTTTCTTGTTTAACTTAGAAAATGGTTGGCACTTCCCAGAAATGTTTGAGATGAACCGTCGGATGTAAGCTAGCCGCCCTTGCAATCCTCTGAGCTCTCTCAAATTTCTAGGAGGTTGCAGTTCGTGTATCGCCTTCACCTTGTCAGGATCGATATGTATACCTTTAGTGGTGACGACAAATCCAAGGAATTTTCTGCTAGACATTCCAAGGAAAGATTTAGTAGGGTTCATCTTTAATTGATGGCTCCGCATGAGATCGAACATCGTCTTCAAGTCCTTGATGTGATCTTCTTTGTTACGGCTTTTCACAACCAAATCATCGACATAGCATTCGACCGTTTTCCGGAGATGTTCTTGGAAAATCTTAGTCATTGCTCGCTGATATGTGGCGCCTGCATTCTTTAGTCCGAAAGGCATCACCGTGTAGCAAAAGACACCAAGAGGTGTTCTGAACGCTGTATGCTTCTCGTCATCTGGGTGCATCTTGATTTGGTTATATCCTGAAAAACCATCCATAAAAGACATTCTCTCAAATCCGCATGTATTGTCAATAATAACATCCGTGATTGGGAGAGGAAAATCGTCTTTTGGACATGCCGTATTCAGATCCCTGAAGTCGATGCAAATCCTGATTTTACCGTTCTTCTTCATGACTGGAACGATATTGGCTAGCCAATCTGGATGTTGCTCCTCTCGGATAAATCCTGATTCGATCAATTTCTTAACCTCTACCTCAATGGCTTCCATAATCTGCGGACGAAACCGTCTTTGCTGTTGTTTGACAGGTTTGGCATCCGACTTGATATCGAGGCGGTGCATTGCCACATTGGGGTCGAGCCCTGGCATATCCTCGTAGTTCCAAGCGAAGACATCAATATACTCCCTGATGAGAGCAATTAACTCCTCCTTCTCATTTGAGGGAAGACTATCGCTGATGAATCAGCTGAAGAATCAGAAGAGTATCCTTTCTTAGTTTTGTTAGCAATTTGATCGATAATTTGCCAACCACATTCGTCATCTGATGAAACATAGCCTAAGCCTCGCCCGTATTTATAATAATCCTCGGGTTTCCCTTTTGGTACATATACCGCTTTGGCTGGAGTACGAGGACCTCGATCGAAGTATAGACCTTCTCCGAGTGTGAAATCGTACCCCTGCTTTTCCATGAGCTTGCGTGCTTCCGGACTATACTTAGATAAATGTCGACCAGGTTTGTCGTCATCTTCATCTTCACTTAGGAAATGATCTAGTAACGGAGAGCTTTTTCCTTTACCATAAATTACTTCTTTTGCACCACCTATCTTGTTCGGGATGATCATAGTTGTTCCAAAAGAATGCTGGAGGCGTTCCTTTGTTACATAGGACGACCGAAGCGGCATATACAAATCAGGATTATCATACAATTCTGTTATCACATCATCAAGAGACAGGGAATACTCTAAATCGTCATTTATTTCATTAGTGGCAAGCTGCCAGTTACAACTACCATCTGACGATTGATCATCGTCAAGATTGATTACAAAGGGTACAATATCATTTAAAACAAAACCACCATTGTAATCGAATCCGGCTTCGGAATCAGCTTCTTCTCCGCTGTCCGTGCCCTGGACCGATGGTTCTGTATCAGATTTGTTACCATAAAGGAGAGAATCAGTGAAATAATTCTCAAACCCTTTAAATGGTTGTTTATCCGCGACCACCGTCTTGACCCTTCCATCAGTGTCAACATATTTTAGACACTGATGCAGGGTGGAGGGAACTATAACATTACTATGGATCCAAGGCCGACCCAGTAGTAAGTTATATGATGTCTCAGCATCAATCACGTGACACGTGACTTCCGTCTTCAGATCACCCATTTAGCACTTTATCCGGATCTTCCCCAAAGACCTTGACCCGCTGGTGTTGAATCCGTAAATGACCGTGCCTGTAGACGCCAATTTGCTGACTGGAATGGCAAGGCTATGCATAAGGCGAAACGGCATAATACTCACAGCAGATCCCGGATCCACTTGGATTCGGTTGACTTCGCTGGAGTCAATGTATCCGATAAAATATAGGGGCCTATCATGGTTCGAATTCTTCGTCTGCATATCTTCTTTGGTGAAGGTGATGCATGGAAGGTTCTTGGTCGCTATGTTGCACTGTTGACTCAGCGGTTCTGGCTGTTCAGGCACCGGCTTGACTTGAGTCAGGAATACCTCTGCATTGGCCAAAGCTTCTTGTAGGGCCTCCCTGGTTTCTTTGGATAATCGCAGCAACTCATACAGCGTTATCCGTGCGAAGACTTGTGGAGTCTTCGAGCTTTCCGGTTTGTCTTTTCCAATCGGGCGACTGAAACGAGACTGCTTCGGATTCTGAATTTCCTGGGGATTCTTCTCTTTCGGCTTATTCACCGGCTGTCGTCGAGCCTCTTTGCCCGGTGTAGGACTTGTAATCACCCCCATCTCCGTGAGGGTTTTGGCTGGTCCCCGCTTATTCACCCCCTGCTCACTAGGTGGTGGATAGTTGTAGTGATACTCATTTCCGCTTCGGGTGGCAAAAACTTCTTGTTCTTCTTCAGAGAGCGGGAAAGCTAGGATTCTTTCGTCATCTTCTCCTGGGATAGCAGAGACTCCGCAGCAAGACTTTCCTTTCCCTTTGGACTTCTTCTTGGATGACGACCCGGCCCATTGTTCATCTTCAATCAGGTCGGGGACGCCTACATCAATTAGTGCCTGGATCTTGTCCTTGAGGTGGTAGCATGACTTCGTAGGGTGATGGACTGCTCTGTGGTACGCACAATACCTCGGATCCGTCACTTTGTAATCCCCTTCTTGATCCACAATCGCTGGCAGCTGAAATTGTTGTTCTCCAACAGGAATTAAAAGATGCCGGGAACTTCGTCATCTTTGAAGGAGTACACCTTGGGAAACCTCGGCTCTGAAGATTTTTGCTTCTGAGGCCGTTGTTGCCATTGCCCCCGAGCTTGTTGTGGTGCTTGTTGCTGCTGCTGTGGTTGCAATTGAAAGGTTTGATTAGCATCAACTGCATTAGCGTGTGCCTTACCTTTCCCCCGTGGGACGAAATTCTGTTGTGGAGCATTATTCGTCTGTTGGCCTCTCTCCGCCTTTTTCCTTCTTAGGAATCGCTCGGCTTACTCTCCTCGGACCTTCAGATCCTTCCATGTCTTGGACGGTGCTGTCCCCATTGCTTCCAACACGTCCAGTGCGAGGTTGTTGTGGCAAGTCTGGAGGATGAATTCCTCAGTGATTGGGTCCCTGCAGTTCATCGCCTTGTTCCGGAATCTCTTGACGAAGGTGTCGACCAATTCTCCGTCTTTCTGTTTTTCATCCAGCAACGACCCAATGGATATCTCTGTGTCGTCGTCGAAGAAGTTGGCGAGGAATTTGGTCTCCATGTCATCCCAACTATTCACGCTACCTGGCTTGAGGCGGCGATACCAATCGAAGGCGGCTCCGCGAAGAGTGCCGACGAATGACCGCACCATCAGAGGCTCATTGCTGGAGATTACTCCCAAGTGCGATTTGAAATAAATCAAATGTTTAGTGGGGGAACCCATCCCATTAAATGGCGTGAAGTTGATTAAGTTGAACTTCGCCGGATATGGGATTGATTCCCACTCTCTTGGGTATGGACAAGGGATGCCCGTCTTTTTGGTCTCTTGAGCGGAAATCAACGTATTGATTTTGCTCTCGAGGTTTTTAATTTTTAGGCTTTCACCTGTGTCTTCGCTAGCATTTTCGTTACCACCCCCTGTGTTGACGGGAGGATTATTGGCATTATGAGCTTCATTTGTATCCTCATCTTCCTGATGAGCTCGGTTACGACGACTTGGCTTTCACTTGAAGGTTTCCTGCTGCTTAGCTAAGGCGTCTTCAAGCATTTTGGCCACTTGCTCCGCACTTATCATAAATGCCTCGCGGGGTTGTCCCTCGCTGGATACTGTATTGTCTGATGCAACCGCGGAGCCAGCATCAGATTCTTCATCTTCTGAGGGGAGCCTTGTTCGAACCCTACCATAGGTTGCCCGCTTGATGGTTCCGGACTGCAAACGGGTTCTAGGCCGGGATGCTTTCAGAATCGATTCAAGGTTATTTCGCGCCGATGTCCCTTTGCTGGTCATGTCGGTGGTGACCCTCGGAAATTCTCCCTCTTCAACCACCATTCTTCTTTGTCGGAAACGCCTAGGCCTTGTCTTCGGCGTTTCGGTACTGAGCCTTTCGAAAACCGAAACTCGTTCGGGGACCGCCTTGATGCAGCTGCATTCAGACAATACTGCCCGAATGAGTTTGGAACAGGGGCACTGAGTTTCCTGTTCTCGGGGACTCCTTTTCCTGGTTTTATTCGTACCCCCAGCACGATAGTACAACTCGTCTGCTTGACGATCGGAGTAACCTATCGTGTGTTGGCACGACTTCTCAGGTATAACATTATCATCATCAGACGATAATGTTTCCTTCTGAGGGGGAATTGCTTTCTAACATGCCTTTTTGGTCGTGAGTTCTCGGCGGGCTCCTGGACTTCAATGCGCAAGTTGGTGCGCATGACTGCCTTGGTCTCTTTGTCATGTTGGAGGTGACGGCGACCCCCAGCATGCTGCGTCGTTCGGGGCTTCTTCATCGGGCCTAAACAATCTTGGACGGGAGATTTGCCTCTCTCGTCAGGAATCGGACCGAGGCGCTCCAAGACTGACTTCTTCCTTTGGGACGATTCTGCATGATCTCCCAGAGAAGCTATTGGGATTACCGGCGACTTTGGTTGGTTCACCGGAGGTTGAACTTTGGTTGGAGGCTGCTTCGGCCTCCACACTTGGCGGGTTGATGGCGGCTTCTTGGCCACTCTTCCTTTCTTCAATTCCTCGGCCTTCTGCACGAGGATTCTTGCTTGTGCAAGTAATGCGCGGCGTTTGTGAATCCGCTCTTTGAGTGTCGAACGGTTCCGTTTGACCCGGATCCATTCGCTCGTCGGTGGCTTGGAGGAACCGTCATTCTTCAATTGTTGAGGCTGTTTGCCTCTCCTATTCTTCAGATCCGCGTTGTAGCGGACCCCGTCCGTGGACTCCATCACTTTGGCAAATTGCCGCGCAAGGCGTTGACGTCGCCTCTGGCGGGCTCTCTTCGAGAGAGTCACAACGCCTTCAACAGTAGAAGCATTGACGAGAACAGGTTTGACCTCGTTGGAGGTCGGTGGAACTTCACCTGACGCAACTTTGGCGTCAGCTGGGGTGAGAGCATCGTTGGTATCTTGGACTTCTTCAAACCAACGAGCCTTT
>NC_033798.1:67893839-68049534 GCF_001876935.1 Asparagus officinalis | reverse complement strand
GGACCCACTGTCAATTGAAATTGATCAGTGAGGGATTTTGGTGGTGAAAATTGTTCGCGGTGAAAATTGCCTTCATTGAATTCATTATCATCTCAAATAACAACTTTTTGAGTTACAAAAGATCCGGTCTTTTTTAGATCCGGTTACAACGAAATCAAAGAAAAAAGAAAAAATTACAACTTTCCTTTTACAACTTTCCTTTTGAACGAATCGCAAGATCCTGTTTTGCGGTCTCTTACTTGTGTGGGTTCTTTGCCGACGCCGGGGTTAATCCGTAGACAACCGAGCGATCTAGATCCGATCGGATCTACACGACTTGACGGGTATTATTCCGCAAAGGGAATAATAGCCGGGGAGGATTAGTTCACCAAGGAAATAATCGTCCAAATCTCGGGATCAAAGGCCAAGCTTTGATCCGGAGTGTAGTTTCGTGTAGATCTCAGATCTGAACTTTACCTCTCTCGAACTCCTGCCTTTTGTGACGTGGACGCTCGCCGAGAATCAGATCTGAATCTTCAAGTCCTCAAGTCTTCAAAACTCCAAGCTCGATCTTCAATTCGGCAGAGTTTCGGCTCTCAAAGTTCCAACATTTTCAAATGAACTAAATCCGATTCCTGGTTTGGCAGTAAATCCACTTCTGAGTTCGAGTCCGAAACTGATCTTGATTCGATCGTGATTCGTCCGAGTCCGCCTTTGGTTGGATGACTCGTTGACTCTTCAACCCGTTAGCTTGATTCCGCACGCGAGTGGATTTATTCCGTTGTTTGTGTGCGGTTCACTAGCTTCGTAGCCTCGTTAATGCGCTTCGTCGCGTATCACTTGGCTTCGGCGTTGTGGACTAACAATCGTGTCTGCATACGTCGCCCGATGGTCGGTTTGTCGAATCGGTGTTGTCGAGCTGTGTAAAGGGACCTATAGGCAGTTTTATACGCCTACAGGGATAAGTCAGCGTCTAATACACGTTGCTGGGTAGCCTATTCCCGTAACAATGGCAAAGTTTACGTATTCGAAGTCGTAGCGCCGAGTCTAAGAGAATTCACTCTCTTAGCGCAACGTTACATGCGGAACGGATTTAGACAATCCGCATGCTAGCCCGACTCAAACGGTAGTCGGTAAAGGCTAATCAAATCCATTGAAGGCTGGGGGTTAGCCAAAAATCCTAAAGTCAACGCCTAACACACGTCTCCGGGTAGTCTATTCCCGTGAGAAAGACAAAGTCTACGTATTCAATATCATAGCACTAAGAGTGTTAACTCTCTTAGCACAACGTCACATGCGGAACGGATTAAAACAATCCGCATGTAAGCCCGATTCAAACGGTAGTCAGTAAGAGCACGTCAAATCCGTTGAAGGCTGAGGATTTGCCAAAAATCCTAAGTCAACGTCTCATACACGTTGCTGTTTAGTCTTTTCACAGGAGAAAGACGAAGTCTACGTATTCAAGATCATAGCACTAAAAGGGTTAACTCTTTTAGCTTAACGTCACATGCGGAACGGACTTGAACAATCCGCATGCTAGCCCGACTCAAACGGTAGTCGGTAAAGGCTCATCAAACCCGTTGATGGCTGAGAATTTGCCAAAAATTCTATAAATATGAGTCATAGATGTATCAACTCCGTAGATTGGTCTCGTGACTCGAGTATCCGCCACGCTCCAATTTCTTAAGAGCTTAAACTGTGTATACTCCAGCTTGGGCGCCGGGCAACGCGTTGCAATGAAGCTTAGACACCGGACAACGCATCACAAGGAAGCTCAAACACCGGACAACGCGTTGTAAATGAAGATTCAACACCGACGACCGATGGTCAGTTCTATGTTGAAATAACCAACTCGAGCTAAAAAGTCAGAAAATCGAGAATCGACTTCAAATTCAAAATTCCGACAGACGATCAGACAATAAATGTAGCACCGGAACCCTTACAGACATTCGACAAAGCACCGAACAGCCTGGGGGACTGAAGGAACCAAGAATGGCGGAACCCTTACAGACATTCGACAAAGCACCGAATAGCCTGGGGGACTGAAGGAATCAAGAACGGAAGCCACTCCAAACATCCTGTTGTAACCAATCGAAGAATGGGACAATCATATCCAAAATATTCCAGACTCTTCTATAAAAGAACGAGACTGAAATACTTTGGAGGGGGTATCTGTAGCCGTATAAAATTGCCTATAGGTCCCTTAACACAACTCGACGACGTCGATTCGACGAACCGACCATCGGGCGACGTATGCAGACACGATTGTTAGTCCACAACACCGAAGCCAAGTGATACGAGACAAAACGGATTAACGAGGCTAACGAACCGCACGCAAACAACGGAATAAATCCACTCGCGTGCGGAATTTAGCTAACGGGTTGAGGAATCAACGAGTTATCCAACCAAGAGCGGACTCGGACGAATCACGATCAAATCAAGATCAGTTTCAGACTCGAACTCAGAAGTGGATTTACTGCCAAATCAGGTCAACGAATCGAGTCCGAACAAGTCAACCACACAACCGAATCACGGACAGAACCGAAAGACAGAAAATAACAGAAAACGGCACCCAGAGGGGCTCGGCCGAAACCGAGCCCACCCTGAGGTGGCTCGGTGGCGGAGCCACCAAGGTGGCCGGCCACCTTGTGCCCAAGGCACAGTAAGGGTTGCCTATAAATAGGCCCCCATTGGTTCATTTTCAAAGGTTGGAAATTTTGGAGGCGAAGCTCTGCTGGATTGAAGGCTCAAAACTTAGAAAGATTGAAGCTTTGGGACTTTGAAGACTTGCTCTTTCAGATACGGTGCTCGGCGATTGTCCACGTCAGAAAAGGTAGGAGTTCGAGAGGGATCAGATCTGAAATCTACGCGATTATACTCCGGATCAAAGCTTGGCCTTTGATCCCGAGAGGGCGATTATTTCCTTGGTGAATTAATCCCCCCGGCTATTATTTCCTTCGTGAAATAATACCTGTTATATCGTGTAGATCTGACCGGATCTAGATCGCGCGGTGGTCCACGGATAAACCCCGGCGCAGGCAAAGAACCCACAAAAGCGAGTGACCGCAAAACAGGAGCTCGCGATTTGTCCGAAAAAGGAAAGTTGTAATCTTTTTATTTCTTCTACAACACGGACTGGGAAGGAGCTTGAGTTGTCCCGGCTGACTCAAGGGGATATGACAGTGGTAGATTTTAAGACCAGATTTATGGAGTTGCTACACTTCACGAGCATGTGGCAGACAGGAGAGCGCCAAGCTCAGATGTTCTTAGCAAGGCTCCGCCCTAATCTCCGTCGTTACCTCGTCTCGAGGAAGTTCTATTCAGTTCAAGAGGTAGCAGAAGCCGCCACCTCACAGTAGATTGAGACTGCCATGTTCCAAAAGGATAAAGAAGGGAAGACTAAGGCAGGACAGACTGGGATAAGGGGAAGAACAAGAGACCTTTTTCTGGATACCAGCAGCAGCAGCAAGGTCCTCATAAGAAGGGACCCCAGCATGATCAGAGAGCGCATCAGCAGCGCAATTTCCAGGGAGTTTACTATAACTGCCGCAAGGTCGGGCATAAGGCATCGGAGTGTCACGGTGCACCAGCAGGAGCTCAGCAGGGTAAGGGCCCGAACCAGCAGCAGCAGCAATAGCAGGCCAGTGTTCAGGGCCAGCAAGCGAGACTTGAGGCACCACCAGCAGCACAAAAGACTGAGGGACAGATTCGGACAGTTCAGGAGGTTCCTCAGGGGCAGATAGTACCATATTCTCCAGCTCTAGTAGCAGAGCAGTCTTCGGCCACAGGCAGAGTATATGCGGTAGTACCGCGTGATCATGGAGCTAGCGGAGTAGTAGTGGAGGGTACGTTTCTTGTGAATTCTTTTTCCGCCCATATTCTCGTCGATTCGGGAGCTTCACATTCCTTCATTTCGTATGATTTTATGTCTAGACTCCAGCTCGTAGCTCAGCCATTAGACACTCCTTTATCAGTTTCCACCCTTTTAGGTGAGATATCACTTCTGGAGAGCGTTTGTAGGAGGTGTACTATAAGTTTAGATGAGTCAGAGTTCATTGTCGATTTGATAGTGTTGCATATGTCCTAGTTCGATGTCATCCTTGGTATGGATTGGTTGTCTTCCTACCATGTTAGTATTAACTGCTTTGCGAAGACAGTCAATTTGCGGGCGTCCGATGGGTCCGAGATAATTGTGGCAACCTCTCAGGGCAACCGTTTTGCGGAGTTATTTCTAGCTTACATCGAGGAGGTGAAGCGACGGGATCAGGTTGTTGATTTATTGGAGACTGGAGTTGTCTTAGAGTATCAGGATATCTTTCAGGACATACCTGGGTTACCTCCTGTGAGAGAGGTCGAGTTTTGTATTGAGTTGCAGCCAGACACAGCCCCGATATCCCGCACACCCTATCACATGGCACCAGCTGAGATGAGGGAGCTTTAGACCCATTTGGACGAGTTATTAGCTCAGGGTTTTATTCGTCGGAGTCATTCTCCGTAGGGCGCACCGGTCTGCTTCGTGAAGAAGAAGGACGGTAGTATGAGGTTGTGCATTGATTATACGGAGTTGAACAAGGTCACTATCCGGATTAGGTACCCATTACCTAGGATTGATGACTTGTTCGACCAGTCACCGGGAGCGTAGTTCTTCTATAAGATTGATCTTCGTTCTGGTTATCATCAGTTGCTGGTTCGGGAGATGGATATCCCCAAGACCGCTTTTCTTACTCGATATCGATCTTTCGAGTTCATGGTCATGCCTTTTGGACTGACCAATGCACCCGCGGTATTCATGGATTTGATGAACCGGGTTTTTCGTCCCTTCTTGGATTAGTTCGTGATTGTTTTTATTGACGACATCCTTATTTATTCGAGATCAGAGGCAGACCACGAGGAGCACCTACGATTAGCTTTGAGGACTCTGCAGGAGCATCAGTTATATGCCAAGTTTAGCAAGTATGAATTTTGGCTTTCAGAAGTCAGATTTCTCAGCCACATCATTAGTAGAGAGGGCATAGCAGTGGACCCGACTAAGGTTATAGCAGTTCTTGATTGGGAACCGCCAAAGATAGTGACAGATATTCGTAGCTTCTTGGGCTTAGCCGGTTATTATAGGAAGTTCATCCAGGACTTCTCAAAGATTTTGATGCCACTTACGCGCCTTACGAAGAAGGGCGTACAGTTTATTTGGAGTGCGGAGTGCCAGAAGGCCTTTGATATCTTGAAGACTAAGTTGACTTCAGCACCAGTTCTGTCTATTCCGAGTAGCGACAGGATGTTCGTCGTCTACACAGATGCATCGTTGGTAGGATTAGAAGGTGTATTGATGCAGGCTTAGAGGGTAGTAGCATATATCTCACGACAGTTGAGGGTGCATGAGCAGAACTATCCCACTCATGACTTGGAGTTAGCAGCAGTAGTATTTGTATTGAAGTCATGAAGACACTACTTGTATGGAGTGCAGTTTGAGCTGTTCACAGACCACCAGAGTCTGAAGTATATTTTCTCTCAGAAGGAACTCAACCAGAGACAGAGGAGATGGATTGAGTTTATCAAGGACTACGACTTCGCGATTCAGTATCACCTGGGGAAAGCGAATATCGTAGCAGATGCTTTGAGTAGGAAGCGTCGACATCGGGTTTCGGCTTTGAGGTGTTCATTGTATAGAGATCTTCTTACTCTTAGCCAGTTTGATTTTAGACCCGAGATCGGTGGAGCCAATGCATTTTTGGGAGCAGTGTTAGTTCAGCCATTTTGAAGTACCAGAGTAGTCAAAGCTCAGCTTGAAGACTCTTGGATTTAAATCCAAAAGGAGGAGATTTCCAAAGAGCCTAAGGCTGATTGGACCATTGGAACGGATGGAGGTCTACGGATGAAGAGTAGGCTAGTTATGCCATTTAGTACCGAGCTGAAGAGAGAGTTATTTGATGAGGCACATCGTACTAGGTACACAGTACATCCAGGGACCTCTAAGATATACAAGGACTTGAAGAGACACTTTTGGTGGAGTGGTATGTGTAGAGAGATTGCAGAGTATGTGCCTAAGTATTTTACCTGTCAGCAGGTGAAGGCAGAGCATCAGAGACCAGCAGGAACACTTCAGCCTTTACCCATCCCAGAGTGGAAATGAGAGGATATTTCTATGGACTTCATTGTAGGGTTGCTGAAGTCGAAGAAGGGGAATGATTCTGTTTTGGTGATAGTAGACCGGTTGACGAAGTCAGCACATTTTATTCTAGTGAGGACTACTTATACCGTCGAGGCATATGCGAGGATATTTATTCAGGAGATAGTTCGGCTTCATGGAGTTCTAGACACGATCATGTCGGATCGAGGTTCAGTGTTCACTTCGTATTTTTGGAGGAGTTTCCAGGATTCGTTTGGCAGCAAACTATCTTACAGTAGTGTTTTCCACCCACATACAAATGGTCAGACGGAGAGAGTGAATCAGGTGTTAGAAGACATGTTGTGGGCTTATGTAATTGACTTTTAGGGAAGCTGGGAACTACTGATAGAGTTCGCTTATAACAATAGTTATCAAGCGACGATCGGTATGGCCCCATATGAGGCATTGTACGGGAGACCTTGTAGATCACCGATATATTGGGTAGAGCCAGAGGATAGCTTACTGCTTGGACCAGAGCTAGTGAGATAGACTATTGAGAAGGTAGCATTGATCAGAGAGAGGATTTTAGCCGCCTAGAGTCAGCAGAAGAGCTGTGCAGATAAGAGACGAAGACCCTTGGAGTTTCAGGTTGGAGATGCAGTTATGCTGAAGGTATCACCTATGAAAGGCGTTCAGCGATTCGGGAGGTGGGGAAAGCTTGCACCGAGGTATATTGGACCCTTCCGGATTTTGGAACACATTGGAGCTGTGTCATACAGACTAGATCTCCCAGCATCGATGTCTAGTATACACAATGCATTTCATATTTCTATGCTCAAGAAGCACTTGCATGATGAGGAGCAGCAGAGAGTATTGGATGCACCTGAGATTGAGCTTTAGGATGATTTATCTACTATTGAGATTCCAGTTGCTATACTTTTCGAAGAGGACAAGAGGCTTAGAAACAAGGTAATTCCTTTGGTAAAAGTCCAGTGGAACCGAAGAGGCGTTGAGGAGATTTCTTAGGAGCGCGAGGAGGACATGCGTCGCGACTACCCACACATGTTTGAGCAGGTAAAATGAATTTGTGTATGACTTATATATATAATTTATGATTTGTATGTATGACGATGTTTATACTTAACACTAAAATGAGAGTATTATCACTTATCTCCTAAGTACTTGGAACATATGGTATATATATGAGGGGTTCATTGTTTGGATTTTTCGCTCGATGTACTTGTTCCTTTTAGTTCGGGGTTAAGTGGGAATATTTACGTTTTAGATGGTTAAGTGTAGACATCGGAGATAATTTTTGGGAGCGCGAATATTAATGACGCGCAACTTCCTACATCTATTGAGGAAGCGGATTGATTTATGTATGTGACTATATGTGTAGGTATATTTAGATTTAACGCTAGAATGAGGATATTTTTGCTTAATTAGTAATCTCATGGAACACATGGTATATATATGGGGGGTTCCTTGTTTGGAATTTTCGCCCGACGTACTAGTTCCATTTGATTAAGGGTTGAGTGGGAATATGGTTATTCTGGATTGTTAAATATAAATATCGTTATTTGCCTATCTAGAGTAATGTATTGATTTGATTATGATTTCCGAATTTCGAGGACGAAATTCTTTTAAGGGGGGAAGAATGTAAAACCCTGTATTTTGTTAGAAGTATATGTGAACTATTAGTGATAAATAGTTCTATTTGTGGTAAATGACTTGAGGTCATGGATATACTTGGTAACAAGTTTCTAGACATGTATAAGTGTGGTTTTCATAGAGTTCGTGCATTGGTTTTGGCTGAATAACAAAACATGCATGAATCTAGAAATAAGTGCCTGCTCATTTGACTTATGAGTCGACTCATGAGTCGACTAATGAGTCGACTGATGGGTCGACCTATGAGTCGACTGACGGGCTGATTTCCAGCTTTTCTTTTATTTGCAGGTTGGGTTGGTTTTGTTTCGGGTTTGACCACTTATATAAACTCTTTCCTACCCGAAACCAACCCGAAAACCAATCAGATATCAGAGAAACCCTAGCCTCTCTCTCCCCTCAAAACCCTAGTTCGTTTATGGCGATTTTTGGGGGATTTTTCAGAGGATTTTAGTGGGATTTAATGAGGTGCAGCATAGGAGATCTTTCTCCCTCGGATTCAGGAGTTGGTCAGCATACCATAGGCGAGTAACATCTCGCCCAGCCCTACACCCACTATTTGTATAGTTTTATTTGGTTTTATTTTGGTTTTATTGAGCCTAAATTACTATTTGCGTATAAAAATAGATCTTTATAGCATATGATACGAAAATCGAATGTTTTCAGTTTATAAAAGCTCACAAATGAATTTATAAATTAAGATCCAGATCTGGAATTTGTTTAAACATGATTTTTATTATGATTTAATGGTTTCAATACGTTTTTAAACATAAGGAAATATGTTTAGGGTTTTAATGCAAAATATTACATGCAAATCTTTCGTTTCTGTTGATATACATGTGTTAGAATCAGATATATATTACTGGACATGATCAAAGAGAACACTAGTTTTATAATTTTCTACAGAAAATTTTCGAAAATAGAAAACTAGGGATTTTCTGCTCAGTCGACCAATGAGTCGACTCATGAGTCGACTTATAAGTCGACTAATGAGTCGACCAATGAGTCGACTGGTGGGGAAAACTTTAGTTTGTGTTGGTCGACCAATGAGTCGACCAATCATAGTCGACTCATGGGTCGACTAATGAGGAGATTTTCAGTATTTCTTCAGTTTGGATCTGTTTTAGTTTTCTTTTCAGTTTCATTGAAACTGTATATGTTTGTTTATTGTTGTTTCGTGCTTTAATATGAACAAGAAGTCACCTCGAATGACGAGTATTAGAAGTTTATTATAACATGTATCATTATATGTGAGATGACATGCGGACACGAGTTTAGATTTGCGCACAGAGACACGTGAGAAAATAGGATATGTGCACCTGTTCATATATTTCTTCTAGTCCATGAGTTGGGAAATTATGATGTGTAGTTCATGTGTTGGACATTTATCACATTCAGTCCATGTGTTGGACAGTATTCATATGCAGTCCATGTGTTGGACACCCAATACATCAATTTAGACATTGAGAGTTTACACTGACACTTACATAGCCTGGATACGACATTTATACGAGTTGTGACACGATACCGTAATTAAGTCTGAGATGAGTTTTCCTTCTTTTATTAATGTTTCTTGTATTAGATTTTGGGTTTGGTATTTAGGGATGTACAATTTGAGATACAAGGTATACATATGAGAGTTTCCTTGTTTGGATTATTATGCTCGACGTACCAATGCTCATGTTGTAACTTCCTAAATACTAAAATCTTCTTATACATAGGTACTTACAATCTGAGATACATGATATATACATGAGGGTTTCCTTGTTTGGATTATTTTGCTCGACGTACTTATGCTCACATTGTAATTACCTAAATAGGATTTGTGATTTTATATATATGTTATAACTGTATTTTCTTTATACAATGAGCCATTTTCCCTTGGGGTTGGTTGTGATATTGCTCGCTAACGCTTTGACGCTCGTTGTCCCTCCCCCTTTCAGGTAACGAGCTAGGAGCCTGGAGAGTCGCAGGTTGATGGTGAGGCACTTTAGCTTCATCTATTTTATTATAGTTATATTTTACTTTTGAGCTCCACCGTAGGCTTTGTTTAGACATTTTGAGAGTTTATTTCTAGAAGTTGTAAAGGCTGTGTACCTTATTTCCTCTTTTTTAGACTTTAAGTATTTGAGACTTGTTGGAACTTCATTATTTTTATTTCAGGCATTAAGTTCTATTTCAGTATGTTGGATGATGAAATATCTATTTGTTCTCTATCATTTCATCAATTATCTCTTGTATTTATCTTCTACTTGCTTTGTACCTACATCTGTTATTGACCCTACTAGAGAGATAGTAATTGTGATGGTGAAACATGTTATTGCACAATGTGGTGCATGGCAGGTTTGACATTCTTGGTTTCAACATGGACTGCAGCCTTGTGTGAACCCAGAGGCATCACACTCCAGCTTGACCACAGGACGCTGCAAAAAGAAGGAGGGAGAGGGTCATTATGACACATCCTAATCGGATGACGATAGAAGTCCTTAGTGGAGAGGAAGAGGAAGAAGAAGATACAATGCCTCTTGTTCATAGGCAAAGATCTCAATCCTCAACTCAATATCAAACTTAAATTACTTCAAGAATTGAGTTGCGCACCAAGTATAACCATAAAAAATCTGGGGCTCAAGGTGAAGCGCGTCCACTGAAAAGAAGGAAAAAGGTCGCATCTCGACTACGTGTTCCTCTTCCTGCTTTAGAGGAAACATCTTCCCACAGTGTTCCTTTAGAAGAAAAAGGTAACAATTCATCTTTATTTTCATTTTACTGTTCTCATATTTCTTAACACTTGAACTTATCTCGCACCCAATTTTTGTAGGGGGGCAAGAAGAAGGAGAATTTCAGGCTGACACTGCTTCTCCGGTGGTATAGAAACTGAGGAACCCAGCTTCGTTCAACAAATGCATGACGCGCTTAATGACGAAACTGCTAGTGTTCAAATAACTTCTGACGTTGATCCATCGGTTCCCAGCGCAGGTACAGGTATTTCTCTATTTGGAGGGCAATTTCGAAAGATGAATGAGTCGGATTGCATACCTCTTCTAATGACCTGTGCACTTTATCTTCTCTGAGTTAAACTAAAAGAAGCGGGTGCAAGTAATGGAGCCATCGAATCCATCCCAGTCAATGAAGGTAAGACTAATCTCCATTTTGTACAAGTTCATATAAATATATATGTTATTTATAATCCAGCATATTCTGTAGATACCACAATAAATGAACCAGCTGGAGGAGAAACCACTCATGCTACTGAGGTCGAGGATTTTAACGAGCAAAACCTCAATCTTGATCTCTCAGAGGATGACCATCAATATATCTCTAATTATTATCGGGGAAAACTCCTAGCGTAGCTATAGGACCAACTGTTGGAGTTGGTTCAGCTGAAGCAGGTTCCTCTAAAGATAGAGTCTTTTATTCTGTAATCTTCATCATTTCTTTATCGTTTAACTTTGAATAATCATATAAGTGTTGAATTATAGGACCAGTTGCTAAAACTGATGCTGTTATAATTGTTGGAACATCTGATCAACTCGAGGGTCGTGACTTCTTGTCGTCGGCAGGAACCGAAGTCGACATTCAATCATCAATTCCTGAATCTCAACCTCCCACTCCTTTAGACCCAATGATGATAAAAGCTACTGCCACCCCTCGAATTAGTCCCGTCGCAACAAAAGCGAGACCAACCGAAGAAATTGGTACATCCACAGTTGTTGCATCTAGAGTTGGTGAGTTTTATCAATTGTTTGTTTCAAATTTCTGATCAATATTCCAGCATACTCATTATCTTTAGTCCTTCCCCCCGGAAACTTCATAGATTCAGATCCGACTTTGACAAAATTCCCGACTGTATTTCTAACAGATGTAGCGGGTACGTCGATGGCTACTACTATTGAGTCAACTTCAGTTACTCAAGAAGCCGGATTGACATCCTTAGGGCGAGAAAGCCATGCTGAAGGTTCCACTGTTAAACTAGGTACGCTTCGGTTCACCATTGCTCTTGAATTTTAAGTTTCGAACATTAATTCAAGTATTCATTCGAGCACTTATTTCCTTTCCTCTTACTGTAGTGCCTCCTTCAACATTACTTAAGTCTATCAAAGATTTGACGTTCGACGAGGATCCAGATAAGGTATTTATCTGTTCAGATATCCAAAGTTTTATTTATTTCTTGAACCTCATGATTGATCGAATTCTTCATAAAGGGTCATCCTTCGACAGCTTTAGGAGATCACTTGATCGACATGTAGCAGGAATTAAAGAAAATGGATATCCTGAATTGGCTGATTCCATTGAAGCCTACTTGGTCCAGCTGAAACAACAAGTTGAATACCTGAGGGATCTTAAAATCAGTGGCGTTTCTTCTTATGTATCGGCTCAAATGGATCTCAAACTGCAAGAGTGGCATGCCTCACAAAAATCGACAGAGCTCGAACTTCAAAAGTTGAGAAATCGTGTAACCCAGATGAGATTGGGTATCGCCAAGAAAGGGCAGGCTAAGGTTGATTTACTTCAATCCTTAGAACTACGTCAATCTCATATAGCCCGCTTGGAAAGAGAGCTTGTAGAGGCTAAAGACGGCGAGAGTATCCTAAAACTCGATCTGGTTGAAGATGAGCGTGTCGAAACAGACTTATTTCAACAGCTGGAACTTCAGGATAAAAGGCTTACCGAGACGGAACAAGAAGTCCTTCAAGCTCGGAACACCAGCGAAGAATCCTTAAGAGCTAACCTGAAAGCTGAATTTGAACAAGCTTATACAGAAACACTCTCAAAACTTGAAGGGCAAATTTGTAATTACAAGTTATGTTTAGATTAAAAGAAAACTTTTCTCTTGAAATGACACTTTTCCCGTATTAAAAGTTCTTTTTATGAATAAAGTGAACCCTTTTGCTTATTGAAATTTTATTATGATTACTCACTCTTGTCTAGAATAAATAAACATAATACTCATAGGATTTTTGGCAAACCCTCAGCCATCAACGGATTTGATGTGCCATTACCAACTACCGTTTGAGTCGGGCTAGTATGTAAATTATATAAGTCCGTTTCACACATAACGTTAGGCTAAAAGAATTAAACTCTTTTAGGATTTAAACTATAATATTGAATATGTAGGCTACAGGTATTAGATGTAGGTTTATCTCTAATAAGGGATTGAGATAACGTCCCCCATGCATGAAAGGCATGGATTAGGAAATGTAAATAGATTATATTTTATTGGTAGAAGAAAGTGAATCTGTAAACGGAGAGAGAGAGTTTTATATTCTATCTCCTGGTCTCTTTCTTTGTTGGTAGAGATAAACCCAAAAAAAAATTCGGAGAAGAAGAACTTTATATTCTATCTCCTGGTCAATTTTTTTGTTAGTAAAGATAAACCCAAAATCGGAGAGAAAAAATTTTATATTCTATCTCCTGGTATCTTTTTTGTTGGTAGAGATAAACCCAAAATCGGAGAGGAAGAATTTTATATTCTATCTCCTGGTCTGTTTTTTTGTTGGTAGAGATAAACCCAAAATCAGAAAGAAAGAATTTTATATTCTATCTTCTGGTGTAAAAGAAACTCAAAGTAGGATTTCCACTTAGAGAATCTGGATGGGTTTGAATAATTCTAACTGTCATAAGGTTTGGTTACTCAACTTGAAAGTGGACCTCTCGTTCGTGGAATGAATCGAGAGGAGATTTTAGTTTTGGTCCTAACTGTAGTAAGGTTTGACCAAAAGGGATTTAAGACAATTCTACCTTCAAAAGGCTAAATTGTTCAAATGGAATTAAAGCCCTTTCGTTTGTTAAAAGGGGATCTCGGTTTTGAAAGTGAACCTCTCGTTCATAAAAGAAATCGAGAGGGGATTTTGGCTTTGGTCCTAACTGTAGGAAGGTTTGACCAAATAAGAAATGGGAGTGGGTATAAATAACAATGGGAATGTTGACTCATACACACAAGGATTTTTTTTGTGTGTCAAACACAAGGATTTGGCATAAAAGGATTTGGTGATTGTTATGGATCAATAAATTGAACTTTTTGGATACTCTATCATAATTTTAACATTAGGAATGTTCAAGATTAGATACAATAGGAGTTTGGAGGATCTTAATCCATGACGGATTTTCGTAGACCTACCGTCAATTAATCCGATCGGTGAGGGATTTTGTAATGGGTGGTTGTGAATCATCGAGCCCCCTCCCCCCCAATCGCATTGTGGGGGTTTTGTGAGGAAAGATCAACTGCATTTTGTCGTTGAATCCCATCTCAACAAAATGTTTGGAAAGTCACAGTGGGAAGTCTTTAATCATCCTGGAAATAATTAGATAACCATAGTGAAAGAGTCTTAACCATTTTCATAACAATTAAGATTGAATTATTCAAATGATCAGTTTTCTTCTAGAACAAACAACCGATCTCGGGTTATCCTAAAAATATCCTAGACAGGATTCTCTAGGAACTTCCCGTTCTAAATAGGTTATCCTGAACATACTAAGGGTAGTATTTTTTTAGGAACTTCCTATTTATCGGCATCATTAGTTTGTTACCATCCTGGGTGATCAAGCGATATGCACCGTTTGAATAGACTATTTCAACTACAAACGACCATCCTCATTTAGGTTGGAATTTTCCTTTCTTCTTAGAATTGAGAATCATGGGTCTCCGAACGGCAAGAATCAGGTCTCCTTCTTTGAAACTTCATTGTCAGACTTTTTTATCAAACGCACGAGAAATTCTAGCCTGATAAAACTCGATTTGTTGTTGAGCTTCTAAGCGCTTCTCATCTAACATCTCTAACTCTTCGAGGCGTTTTTGATGTTGTTCCTCCATCGTCATTCCCGTAGTGAGTGCGATGCGAAGAGAAGGAATTTGTATTTCTAAAGGGAGGACAGATTCGCACCCATATATTAAAGAATATGGGTTTGTTCCAGTTGGTGTGCGGACAGTAGTACGATAAGCCCACAGGGCTTCACCAACTCTGTCGTCCCAGTCTCGCTTATTAACTTTTACAAGTTTTATCAAAATCTTAATAATAGTCTTATTGAAAGCTTCAGCTAATCCGTTAACTATAGGATTATAAGTAGTCGATGAAACATCCTGAATTCCGAATTTGCTGCAGAATTTGATGAATGTGTTGCTGACGAATTGAGGGCCATTATCATGCACTATTCGTCTTGGGACACCATATCGATATCTGATGTGGTGTTTAATGAACTTGATAACATCGCTCATCTTTACCTCTTTAAGTGGGACTGCTTCGGCTCATTTTAAGAAGTAATCGGTGATCACTAGAATAAAACAGTCACCTTTGACTAAAGGCGGGAAAATAGGACCTATAATGTCTATTCCCCATGTTTCGAATAGTCATGATGTCGCTGATGGGTGCAAATGCTCCGGAGGATGGTACATATAATTTGCATGTACTTGACACGTATGACACCGTCGTGCGTAATCAACTGCGTCCTTTACCATAGTTGGCCAGCAATATCTCATTCTCCTAAGTCGGTCATAGAGTTTGGGATTGGGTTGATGTGCACCGTATGTTCCATCGTGTGCCTCTTTGAGTGCCTCTTCCTCCTCTCTATTAGATAGACAACGGAGTAATAGACCATCATACGAACATCCATACAATATTTGTGTCGTAGCGTTGTAGTAAAATCTCGGTGCTCTTTGCCGAATTGAATCCCTTTCTTTTACATCTTCAGGTAAGATACCATGTAGGACATAATCGATGATAGAAAAATGACAATCTCGAACTTCGGGTTCAACTCTCGTTGAGTGTGCTTCTTTGACAATCGAATCATAGATTGGATCAATGAGTTGGTGAGTTCTCACTGTAATTAATTGTTCTGTCTCGGGAGGCTGTGCCAAAGATACTGATAATGCCGCCAATGCGTCTGCATATGTATTTTGGAGACGTGGAATGTACTCGATGAAAAATTCCTCAAACGAGCTCTCCATCTCAATGGCTGCCTAGTAGTATGAAATCATATCATGATTTCTAACCTCGTAGTCTCCTCGTATCTGATTGACTACTAGTTGAGAATCACCAAAAGCTTTGAGTTATTTGACCCTCAGTTCTTTAGCAAAATTAAGTCCAATTATTAATGCATTGTACTCCACCACATTATTAGAACATGGTTCGGTCAACGAGTATGCTCTGGGCAATACGTGTTTTTCCGGGGAAACTAAAACGATCCCCACTCCTAAGGAAATTTTGGAACATCCGAGCGTGCTTGCTACGTTAGTTACTCGAGAAACTCTATCAAAGTATAATTACCACACTTGATGATGTGATGTGGTGCTGACTTCATGAGTTTCATCTGGTAGATCATCGTATAATTTGGCTGAGTCTTTTGTAGGGCTTACCGCCAAAAGATCACAAATAGCTTGTCCTTTAACTGGTTTTTGCTATTTAAAATGTAAATCATATTGGGATAAGAGTAAGGCCCACCTGGCTAAATGCCAATTCATAGAGGTCGGTTGAGTCATGAACACTCGAATAGGGTTCACGTTGGAAATGACATAAATTATCTGTCCAACTAATTAATGTCACATTTTTTGGATCACGAGTACCAGGGCGAAGCATTCTTTCTCGATCATCGGATAGCGAGATTCAGCTCCTACTAGTGTACGACTTAGATAATACACAGCTTGCTCGTGACTGTTATCATCCTCTTGTGCAAGCAGTGCACTTAACGAATGGCTTATCGCTTTGACATAAATCAAAAACGGTTCGCCCGATTTTGGTGCGACGAGAATAGGCGGATTCGCTAGATTTGTTTTGATATCCTTGAATGCTTTTTGATAGGCTTCATCCCAGATGAATGACACGCCTTTCTTTGTGAGTTTATAGAATGGCTGACATTTCTCAGAAAGGTTCGATATGAACCAACGGATATACGTCAATCGAGCCCTCTGAGTTCTTTAAGATTCCTCAGGGGTTGTAATTCATGTATCGCCTTCACTTTATCAGGATCGAAATGAATACCTTTTGTAGTGACAATGAATCCAAGAAGTTTACCGCTGGACATTCCAATGAAGGATTTAGTCGGGTTCATCTTCAACTGATGATTCCTCATAAGATCGAGCATCGTCTTCAGATCGTTAATGTAGTTGTTCTTATCACGACTTTTAACAACCAGATCATCAACATATCATTCAACGGTCTTCCGAAAGTGTTCCTGAAAGATCTTCGTCATTGCTCGTTGGTATGTGGCACTGGAGTTCTTCAAACCAAAAGGCATAACAGTATAACAGAAGACACCAAGGGGTATTCTGAATGCAGTATGCTTTTCATCGTCCGGGTGCATCTTGATTTGATTATATCTAGAACATCCATCCATAAATGATATTCTCTCGAATTCACATGTGTTGTCAATAATGACATCTGTAATTGGTAGAGGGAAGTCGTCTTTAGGACAAGCGGTATTCAGATCTCTAAAGTCGATACAGATTCTGATTTTTTTATTATTTTTAAGGACTGGAACGATATTGGCCAACCAATCAGGATGTTGTTCTTCTCTGACGAAGCCTGAATTAATCAGTTTCTTGACTTCAACTTCTATCGCCTCCATAATTTATGGACGAAACCGTCTTTGTTGTGGTTTGATGGGTTTGACATCTGGTTTAATGCTACGACTGTACATCGCCACATTTGTATCAAGTCCCGGCATATCTTCATAATTCCAAGCAAAAATGTCGATATACTCTCTAATGAGGGTGATTAGTTCCTCTTTCTCATCCTATGGAAGATCGTCGCTAATAAATATAGGTTTTGGATTGATTTTGTCACCCATATTAATCTGGACTACTCTATCTTCAGTAGGAGGTTCTCTTTGTTCGAATCGATCGCCATATAATCTGGACTACTCTATCTTCAGTAGGAGGTTCTCTTTGTTCGAATCGATCGCCATATTGAATATTCATATAATGTATCCAGGGATCTTTCCAAGTGGGCTTCTCTTTGTTCGAATCGATCGCCATATTGAATATTCATATAATGTATCCAGGGATCTTTCCAAGTGGGCAATTGATCATCTTCTTTAGTAGTAGAAGAATCAACTGTGGTCATGTTCGACATTAACCATTTGAATATTTCTCTGATGCTACTGTTAGAATCCCAACTTGAAGAATCGAATGAATACCCATTTTTATTTGTTAACTGGTTGATGATTTGCCAGCAACATTCGTCATCTGATGACGAAACATAACCCAGACCTCTCCTATAGCTGTAGTAATTATCAGGTCTTCCTTTTGGTACATAGGTAGGATGGGGTGGAACCCTGGCACCTTGACCAAAATGGTGACCTTCATCGCGTGCAAGGTCATATCCTTGTTTCCTCATGTAGTGCTGGCTTGTGAACTATACCTAGAGAAGTGCCGTCTGGGTTCTTCATCATCTGAATTGGTGTCCAAGAAGAGGTCGGGGGTTAGGGATGACTCCCCTTTTTTGAAGATTATTTCCTTTTCACCCCCTATCTTCGCAGGTAGGATTACGGCCGTTCCGAATGAATCGTGGATGTATTTCGTCGTCGTACAAGACGAACGAAGTGGCATGTGTAGATCGGGGCTGTCATACAATTTTTGCATTATATTATCAAGACAACGTGAGTACTCTAAATCATCATTTATTATTTTATTGGCAAGTTGCCAGTTACAACTTTCATTCAACGATTCGCCACCGTCGAGATCGATTACAAGAGGTTCAATGTTATTTAATACAATAACTTCACTATAATCAAGCCCAGATTCGGTATCAGCTTCTTCTCTGCTATCAGTACCATGGGCCGATGGTTCAGTATCGGATTCGGCACTATAAAGAAGGGAATCAGTAAAGTAATTTTTTAATCCCTTAAATGGTTGCTTATCCACGACCACCGTCTTGACTTTGTCATTAGTGTTAACATATTTTAGACACTGATGGAGGGTAGAGGGAACTATAACATTACTGTGGATCCAAGGGCGACCCAACAGTAAGTTATAAGAAGTCTCTGCATCAATTACGTAACAAGTGACTTTTGACTTCAAGTCTCCAAGTTGACACTTCACCCGGATTTTTCCCAATGACCTAGACCCACTAGTATTGAATTCATAGATAACGGTTCATGTGGAGGCTAACTTGTTGGGGGGAATTCCGAGGTGGTACATTGATGATCACATTTTATTACAATTTTATACCCTCATTATCTATTCTATATGAATAAATATACCACTAATAACTTTTTTTTTATCTTTAATTACAGGTTAATGAAGAATAAACCTCAACTTCCCATCTCTCAACAAAAACCCATTGATTAAATGAAGAAAATGATCAATTGAAGGCCCAAAGCCCATCAAAAGAAAAATGATTAGTTGAAATGGACTTGGTTGCAAATAGTTAGAATGAATTGGATTTTTATTCAAAGCTTTGAAGTGATTCTCTTGACCAAATTTCTTTGCTGCATTTCATCAATGAGGGCCGAATTTTGTGGTTGCTACAGCAACTTGGATTTTCTCAAATGAATGACATGAAGCTTCACTACAGGGGCCAAAAACAAAAGAAATCAAGTGTGGGCCTAGACTTGCTTGCAAATTGAAAACCAAATAGGAAAATCAAGGGAGAAACTTATTGGGCCGGACTTGATTGTTTAACTTTTCAGTTGCATTTTGCAAAATCACAAGTTGCTGCAGAAATGCTAATGAAGACCGGACTTTGGACAAGTAGCTGCAAATTTTGTAGATTTAATGCAATGAAGACCGAACTTAGGAGTTGTTGCATTCTTTCTCAAACAAGCCGGACTTCATTATGGGCCGGATTTTCATTTTTGAAAATCAAAAGAAATAGACCGGAGACATGATGCACTTGGATGTTAAATGGGCTTCTGAATTAATTTTTGAAAATCAATTTAATGAAGATTGGGCCTTGGAAAATTAAATAAAGATTGGAAAATCAAATTCAAAGGTGGAGATTGTTGCTTGGGGCTCAAGACAAATCCAATGGCTCATATTCATTGATGATTACTATAAATAGGGGTAGAGAGTGAGGGGTTAAGGGTGTGAAAATTTTGTAAACTCCTTTTGGAGAGGAGGGCTACTCTTAATTGAGAAGGCCTTCCAAAAATTATAACTTTAGTTGCAATTAATAATAATAATTTTTCCTCTTTAAATTTGTTATTTCTCCTCTTGTTGAATGATGAGGATGGAGATGAAGAGCAATTTGAAGGTTTGCATTTCTTTTCTCTTTTATTTCTTTTTAGTAATTTTTTTATTATTGCTTATTAGTTAGATTTAAATTCATGCTTGTAGTGTAGATTTACTTTCTTGTCTTTTTTATTTCTTTTTGCACTTTAATTTGTAGAGTAGATTTATTTTTCTTGTATTTAATTTCTGCAATTTATTTTGTAGTTTAGATTTTTATTTTCTTTGTAGTTAGATTTATTTCTTGTTCATAGTTTAGATTTTTCTTTTCTTTTTATTTTTGTAATTAGTTCTTTTTCTTGTTTTCATTTCTTAAGATGTGAATTTAATTCTTGTAAGAATCTTGGAATTGTATGAAACTAGTCTAATTTCCTTTATATTGTATGAATTATTCTCTTGTATTTAAAATGTTCATGTTTAGGATAATCAACTAGAGAACTAATCGGTAGAAGAAAAATTTGATAATCTATGCTTTCCTTAAATGGTTTGATAGGTTATGCTTATGAATTCCAGGATTATTATCATGTTGATTGTTCTTATCATGAATAGTAATTTTAACTTAGATGATAATTTGATAGGTTACACTTTCCTTAAATGGTTTGATAATCTATGCTTAATAAATCTAAGTTGAAATATGATAAAAAGAGAATAGTTTATATTTTGTAATTGAAATTGGTTAGTGGATTATATTCTAGATTTCTTACCTCTTTTGAATCCTCCATCTTGACTTTCTTAAATTTTCTTTTCATTCTTGGTTTTATTTCTTGATTTTATTCATTCATTTTTCTTACCTTGTGATTTCATTTAATCTTTGATTCTTCCTTCTCTCCTCTAAAATTCAATTCATTATCTTTTGCATATATTCATAACAATCACTAAACAAAATCACACTTATTCTTTATTCCTAATTGTCACGCACAAAATATAAGAACCAAGTTTAATAATCTCTTAAAATCACCTTCCTCGTGGGATCGATATTTTTTATACTATAACTTGATAAATTGTGTACTTGCAATTTTGGTACATAATTATGCTGCATCATACATCAACCTAAGTGGCATGATGCTAATAGCGGAACCCGGATCAACTTGAATCCGGTTAACAACGCTTGAGCCAATATATCCGGTGAAATATAAAGGCCTATCATGCTTTGAATTTTTCACTTGCATATCTTCTTTGGTGAAAGTAATGCAAGGGAACTTTGTGGCTGCTAAAGTGCAATGCTAAACCGATGACTCTGGCTCTTCAGGGGTTAGATTAATCTGAGTAAGAAATACTTCAGAATCGGCCAATGCTTCTTGCAAAGCTTCTCTGGTATCCTTTGAAAGGCACAACAACTTATACAGCGTGATCCTTGCTGGGATATTGGCTAATTGAGTCTTGACGTTGAAACGGTATGAAGCGTTTGAACTTTCCAATTTATCTCTTCCAATCGGTCGATTAAAACAAGACTACTTCGTAATTTGAACTTTCTTATGTTGGAGTTCTTTCTACTTTTGTTTAGCTATCTTTTGAGATTTTTCGGCCATCACGGACGGAGTTGTAACTACCCCCAGCTCTGCCAAGGTTTTAGAAGGTGCAACTTTTACCATCCCTTGCTCAGCTAATTGCTCAGATGCACTTGGGTAATTAAAGCAGTATTCATTTCCGCTCCTAGTAGCAAAAGTTTCTTGCTCCTCCTCAGAAAGAGGTAGAGCTAGGATTTCTTCATCATTTTCTTTAGGAATTACCGAGGCTCCGAAACAGGACTTCTCTTTTCCTTTGCCCTTCAATTTCTTCTTAGACGTGGATGTCGTCTACTGTTCATCTTCAAGCAAATCGGGATGAACGCAAAGGATTTTGCTGTTTGGGGTTGTATGTGACATAAGTCCCTTTTGGCGCTATCCATGAGGGTCATCGTTGACGGTTTGCATTTTAACCTTTGATACATGTTCGGGTTGGAACCAGAATAAAGGAATGGAACCGAAACTAATAGATACTGCATTTACACCTACTTTCTTCTCTTTCGCCTTTTCAGTCATAATATCGACATCGATCAAGGTTTGTATTTTATCTTTTAAGACATAGCACACCTTGGTGGGATGATGAACTCTTCTGTGATATGCATAATATTTCAGATCATTAGTCTTCTTTGCTTCTTCCTGGTTTATGACCGGTGGAAGGTTTATCTTGTTGTTGTCCAAAAGATACTTAAAGATAACCGGTAATGACCGGTGAAAGGTTTATCTTGTTGTTGTCCAAAAGATACTTAAAGATAACCGGTACTTCATCATCTTTAAAAGAGTATTCTTTTGGGAACCTGGGTTCTGAAGTCTTAGGCTGCCTCGGAGGCTGCTGGTTCAGATGTTGTGCCAGTTGGAAGGATGATTCTTGCGGCTGTTGTTGAGGTGATTGTTATGACGTTTGATGAGCATCAACAGCAGTAGCAGGTCCCTTTCCTCTACCTCGAGAATTAAAATTTTGCTTTTGAGAATTGGCTGGCGGTTGGCCTCTGTCTAGCTTCCTCCTCTTGAGGAACCGTTCAGCTTGTTTACCTCACTCCTTCAATTCTTTCTAAGTCTTGGAGGGCACAACTACCATGACTTCTAGGATATCCTAAGAAAGATTGTTGTGGCATGTCTGAAGGATAAACTCTTCAGTGAGTGGATCTCGGTAGTTCATCGTTTTGTTCAGGACCGCATGACAAAAACATCAACTGACTCCCCATCTTTCTGCTTCTCGTCCAGCAAAGTGCCAATAGAGACCTTGGTATCATCGTTGAAGAAATTGCTAAGAAACAATCCTTCTATATCCTCCCAGCTATTGATATTCCTTGGCTTAAGACGTCGGTACCAATCGAAGGCAGGCCCATGAAGGGTTCCTACGAATGATCGGACCATTAAAGCTTCATTTTCGAATATTGCGCCAAGATGAGACTTGAAATAATTCATGTGCTGAGTGGGTGAACCCCTGCCATCAAAAGGAGTAAAGTTAATTAGACTAAATTTTGGAGGATAAGGAAACAAGTCCCATTCTCTCGGGTACGGATATGTTATGCCCGTTTTCTTCACATCCTGAGCTGTCATCAGAGCATTGACCTTGTTCTTAAGATTTTGCATCTTCTTGTCTTCTTCTGTATTCTTCTTCAAGTAGATTTGAGGAGGTTGAGTAGACGACTTAACCGGGACGCTCTCCGAATTGTCCTTATTAGGAGGAGGATCAGCAAAGATGGTTTCATCCACCTCATGGTCACTGTCAACTTCAGTTATACGCACTGGTATAGCATCAAGACTGCTAGATTCAGTCTTTTGACTTGATTACGGCTGCTGTTGATGTTGTTGAGCCTGCAAATCTCTCATCTGTTGCATCGTCAGCTCCATCTCAGTCTTTATTTAAGCTCTGATCTCTTCACGCTGTTTAGCTAACGCTTCTTGCAGTATCTGAGCTAATTGATCAGGCGTAATTGTGAACGATTCCCTGACTTATCCAACACTAGATATTGTATTATCCGAAGCAATCGTAGAACAAGTATCTGAGAGTTCCTCATATGAAAATAACCCTTCATGCATTTTCCTATAGTCTCGATGTCGGTTGGCCCTTCGTTGTAGCCGTGACATCCTTTGAGAGAGACCCTGCTCAACTCTCCCTCCTGGAGAGAAATCAGGGTCTGCGTTAACTGAATGTCGCTTTCCTCTGTCGGTCATGTTGATAGTGACCTCTGGAAGCTCATCTTTTTGGATAGCATATTTCTTTTTATTGAAACGTCTCACTCTTGGTTTTGATGTTTCAGTAGAAAGCCTTTAAAATATGAAGACTCTTGTTGGTTCAGCTTTTGAGCAACCGCATTCTAATAATACTGCCTTAATGAGTCTCTCGAATGCGCAATGAGATTACGTTTCTCGAGCAATTCTTTTTCATGATTTATTACTCTGATAGTACAGCTCATCATTATTATGATTCGAGCAACCTATCTCCTGCTTTTTAACCTTGTTGACATCCACAGGACGACTAGTCGTCACCTCTGGGCGATCCAAGGTCGTATGTTTAAATTCGCCCCCCAGGCCCTAAACGATAATGAATTGATATCTTTTCTTTTTGGGCTTGTTTTGTTCTGACAAGAGGATATTTACGACCCCCAGTGTAAGAAACTACTAAGGGTTCATTTGTCAAATCCGAGTGTTCTATGATTGGGGTTTTTCCTTGATCGTCAAACAAAGGACCGAGGTGATCCACCATTGTGACTTTGAATTTTGACAAGTCAGGACTGAACCAATGCTTCATTGGTGATGAAACAGACATAGTTGTATTAGACGGATCAAGAGTGGACGTTGACGGGGCCGAAGGGGTTATTTTGTGAACTTTCTCTTGGCCACGGTAGGGGTGAGCGTCACGGTCGAATGGTGCATCGCGATAGCAGAGATTGCCGTGGTTGGAAGAAGAGTCACGGCAGTTGTGGCTGTCGCGGTAAAAGGACATGCCGTGGTAGTATGGACTGTCGCGGTTGAGGGATGAATCTCCTTGATCCAATTTTTGTGCATGTTTGGTTTTGGGAATCCAAACTTTGCAATTCTTTGGTGATTCTTCAGACATATCTTCTTTCTTTCCTTCTTGCTTTTGTTGACGAAGGACACGAGTGCGAGCGGCATTCACCTGACGCTTCTATATGCATTCTTTGAGGGTTGAATGAGCTCTCTTGACTAGAGTCCACTCTTTCGTCATGAGTTGTGCAGAAATATGATTGGTCTGTCGTTGCGACAACTGAATCACTCTATACTTCCTCGACTCTAGGTCCGCATGGTAGAGAATCCCATCGGTTTGTCCTAAGGCCTTAGCCAATTGACGAGCATGGCGTTGATGTTATTTTTAGTGGGCCCTCTTCGTTAATGCTGGTAAATTTTGGTTCGATGACCCCTTAACTGGGGAAGGG
Source organism: Asparagus officinalis (assembly GCF_001876935.1). Classification (NCBI taxonomy): domain Eukaryota; kingdom Viridiplantae; phylum Streptophyta; class Magnoliopsida; order Asparagales; family Asparagaceae; genus Asparagus; species Asparagus officinalis. The sequence continues at coordinate 68,024,718 of NC_033798.1, read as the reverse complement.
TCATTTGGAGCAGATATGTTACAAGCAGAATCCTTAGGAACGATCAAGCAAGAATCTTCACCTGTAGTCTTCATCGGAATTGAATACTAGAAAACCTTCTTGGAAGATGAAATCTTCCTACATTTACGGGGCGAGGAAGATTTTGAGGATGAGGATGATAAATAATCCTCAAATTTAGCCTGATCGAATTCATATTCGATCTCTTCGTTGATCACAATCTTGATCGGCTGCGACACTATGGTCTCGCAGCGAGACCATTGGCTCCCACTGTAGTCGCCAATTTGTTTTCTTCGAAAGTTGTGTTCATTATTGAATCCATTAAAACTTTGGTCGCTTACAATGAATTACAATGAGAAATAAAAAATTTACAATTTTCTAGAAAATAACACAAAAATCATTTATCGACTTTTGCATTCGTGGGAACTTTGCCTGTACTAGGAGTGCGTTGGCTCATGAACTACTGATTCACAGATTCTGATTGAATTATGAATGTTTTGGGGATTCTTTCTTTGTTTAGAAGCAAGAATGAAATCAATTAATATCTTATCGATGTAAGGTGAACACTCTTCTCAAGATCAAGTCAAAGCTTAGATCTTAAAGAATCGTCAAAAAAGCTCAAGCTTTCTGCTCTTTCTGCTCTCTGTGCTCGTATATCTTTTAGTGATGCTCATAGGGGGGTATTTATAGTCCCTGGGAAAATTTAACTAAAAATAACGTGTCATGGGGGACTTTTGCCTGTGAGACAGTTGGGACTGTCTCGACGGCCAAGACAGTTGTGACTGTCTCGGCGGCCAAGACAGTTGTGACTGTCTCGGCTTCCAAGACAGTCATGACTGTCTCAGAAAGCCTGAACTGCCCAGCTCTTTTTTCTATAACTGCATTCCCACGTTCTAAACTCTGTTCTTTTGGTAGTTATCAACATGATTCTCGCCCACAACGTCTCCCATGTTCCTAAACAGTTGATGGCCACGTGTCCTGCAGTTATTTCAGTAGCTCTGAATACTTCAGAGCTGTCTTACGTGCGAGACAGTCCACACTATCTCGCTTGTGAGATAGTCAAATCTGTCTTGCGCAGCGAGACAGACAACACTGTCTCGCTTGCGAGATAGTCTACACTGTCTAGTCAACACTGTCTCGCTTGCGAGACAGTCTACACTGTCTCGTGTGCGAGATAGTCCACACTGTCTCGATCTTTTCGATACAACATAAGGCCATTTCTTGTGATCTTTGGATGATCTTCTCTTTACCTTGAGCTGTATTTGGATATTTATCAGTATTTTTAGATGCCTACAATGATATTGAATACATAGACTTCATCTTTCTTATGGGAATAAACTACCCGGCAACGCGTGTTAGGCGCTGACTTATTCCTCTTAGGATTCGGGATAAAAGTCCCCAGACTTGGATTCTGGTGTCTTCTTTAATCGGTGAAAGACAAAACTAGCAACGCGTGTTAGGCGCTGACTTATCCCAACTTAGGATTCGGGATAAAATCCCCCGTACGTGTGAGGCACGGATTATGGTGTTATTAAAAACAACCTGCCATAATGTCGAATATGTGGGCTTTTGTCCTTTTTTCGATTAAAGACTAACCAACAACGCATGTTAGGCACTGACTTATCCCTACTTAGGGTTCAGGATAAAATTCCCTATGCGTGTTAGGCACGGATTATGGTGTTATTAATAATAACCTGCCACAATGTCGAATATATGGGCTTTTGTTCTTTTTACGGTTAAAGTCTAACCGACAATGCATGTTAGGCGCTGACTTATCCCTACTTAGGCTTCGGGATAAAATTCCCCGCGCATGTTAGGCACGGATTATGAGAGTTAAAAAGGTGGTGTCTTCTCTTGGGGCAAAGACAAACCCGATACTTGAAAGGAAGAATTTTATATTCTATTTCCAATTGCAAAGGAAACTCCAAGTGGGATCTCCGCTTCGAGAATCCGGACCAGTGACGAAGAGTGGGATCTCCTCTCTAAGAATCAAATAGATTCAGGTAACCCTAACTTTTATAGGATTGGTTACTTGATCTAAAAAAGAAATTCTGCCTTTAGTCCTAACTTTTATAGGTTTGACCGAAGGGGGAGGAGTGAAAGCCTATCGTTTATCGAAAGGGAATTCTGATTCCGGCCCTAACTGCTTACAGGTTTGACCGAGTGGGGGTTTGAGATAATCTTAATTTTTATAGGTTTGATCGTTCAATTTGAAACTGGAACTCTTGTTCATGGAAGGAATCGAGAGGGGATTTTGGTTGTGGTCCTAACTGTAGGAAAATTTGACCGAGTGAGGAGTTTTCATACGATCCTAACTTTTATAGGTTTGATCGCTCAATTTGTGGACCTCTCGTTCATTGAAGGAATTGAGAGGGGATTTTGGCTTTGGTTGTGGTCCTAACTATAGGAAGGTTTGACCAAATGAACAGTGAGAGTGGGAGTACAAATTATAATGGGAGTGTTGATCCGTACAAATCACTCGAAGAGAGTCCCTGATGTTAAGTGACAAATAGTTAACATGAAGGGGTTTGATAATTGTAATTGATCAGGAGACTAAAATTCTGAGTACTATGTCTGGACTTTAACAACGGGAGTGTTGAGTGCACCGACGTAGCAGGAATTTGTGTGAGAGTTTCTTATTCATGACCTTCTTGTAGTGACCGGGTTATCCCTAAGAATATTACATGTAATACTTTTTTGGGAACTTCCCATTACATAAAATATCCACCCCCACCTTTCTTTGTGAAACTAAGTTTAACATTGTATTTAGTTGGATGACCGGGTTATCCTTAAGAATACCAGGCATGGCACTCTCCAGGAACTTTCCGGTGAAAGAAAGAAAACAGTTTAGATTCATATACCTGTTGGAGTATTGAGAAGCTGTTTATACTCATATACTCTTCGGAGTGTTGTCGTTCTTATTCAGCTTATGCCAGCGTTATGACGCTAGCTTCAATTAAGATTTGAATGCTGTTCTTGAGAGCGAAGCAAGCCTTGGTAGGATAAAGGATCCTCCTGTGGTACACACAATACTTTGGATCTGAAGTATTGTTAGCTTCCTCCTGATTTGTGATAGGTGGTAGCTTGATCTTGTTATTCTTAAGGAGAGATTCGAAAATAGCTGGAACATTTTCGTCCTTGAAGGAGACTCTTTTTAGAGTCTCGGTCCTGAAGTCTTTTCTGTCTCCAGGATTGCTGTTGTGACGTCTGATTAACGTCAACGACTGCTGCAGGTGCCTTCCCCTTATCATGGGAGACGAAACTCGAGTTCGGAGGGTTAGCCATCGGTTGACTTCTTTTAGCTTTCTTCCTTCTGAGGAAGCGTTCGGCACGCTCTCTGTGTACTTTTAACTCTTTCCAGGTGCTGGACGGTGCTACTCTCATAACTTACAACACGTCCAAAGAGAGGTTGTTATGACAGGTTTGGATGATGAAGTCCTCTGTGATCGGATCTCGGAATTTCATCGTCTTATTCCGGAAGCGCTTGACGAAGTCGTCGACAGTCTCGTCGTATTCTTGTTTCTCATCGAAGAGTGTCCTGATTAACACCTCAGCATCATCATAAAAAAAGTGAGTGAGGAATAGGTTCTCCAAGTCGTCCCAGCTGTTGATACTTCCAGGCTTGAGACGGCGGTACCATTCGAAGGTGTGCCCGCGAAGGGTGCCAACGAATGATTGAACCATCAAGGCCTTATTGCCGGAGATCATGCCTAAGTGAGACATGAAGTAGATCAGATGTTGAGTGGGCGAGCCCTTCCCGTCGAACGGCATGAAGTTGATCAGGTTGAACTTCGTCGGGTATGGGATTGACTCCCACTCTCTCGGGTAGGGACACAGAATACCGATCTTCTTTACCTCTCGAGTAGACATCAGAGCGTTTATTTTTCTCTCGAGGTCTTTCATCTTTTCATCCTCGTCTATATCATGCTTTAGATGATTTCTATGAGGAGGAACATCGTGGCCACCCCCCGATATTATCATCGTTAGTAGGATCAACACTAGCGTTGTTATTCTCAGTGGGTCAACCCCTAGCATTATGGTCAACGGGATGGTTATCAGCATTGATGTATTCATCCACGTCTGAATCGCTAGCTGTTTGGCTAACATTGTTGTGATGACTAGATTCATCTATCTGATTCAACAAGGCTCGGATCTGTTTGTCGTGCATTTGTCTCATCTCCTGTATAGCCATTTCCTTTTCAATTTTGATTGCTTCTTTCTGTGTAGCTAGAGCATCCTCAACCATTTTGGCTACTTCCTCGGTATTAATAATAAGTGCCTCGCAGGATTGTCCTGGGATGGATGCCGTATTGTCAGAAACGATTACAGAGTTGGTATCTGACGCTTCATCATCCGAGGATAATCCCCTCTGCATTCTCTGATAGTCTCTACGTCTAGTAGTTCCTACACGTAACCAAGTTATATGTTGGGATACGTCCGAAAAATGACTGGGATTAAAACTTTGTGTTGACTTCCCTTTATCGACAACATTGATAGTGATCTATGGGAATTCGTTATCTTACGTAGCTGACCTTTTTCTACGGAAACACCTTGGCTTAGTTTTCAACGCTTCAGAATAAAGCCTTTACAATATCGAGACCCTCTGTAGAGTGACCTTGGGATAGCTACACGCTGATAATACTACCCTGATAATCTCAGCACACGGACAATGAAAATCTGTTTCCCGGGTATTTCTCTTTTGAGATCTGTTCGTACCCACAGCTTGATAGTGTAACTCATTGGCATGATGACCGGAGCAATCTATCATGTGTTGGCATGACTTCTCAGGAATAACGTTGTTGTGTGATGAACATGTTTCCTTCTGAAGATTCATCGCCTTATTGGCACATTTTGAGCTATGCCTTCATAAGCATGGGACCTTAACGGGCTCTTGGACTTCAACACGCAGTTCGAGGTGATCAGTTATATGAGTTTTCTCCTTACGAGAAGGCTCAGACTTATTGCAAGGGCGAGTACAATCCCCAGCTCGATGAGTTGCTCGGGATTCATTCACCATGCCCAAGCATTCTTTGATCACAAATCTGTTTCGATCTTCATGTAGAGGACCTAGACAATCCTTCAATGGAATTTTGGATTTGGAGAGATCCACGCTATCGTAGGGCTTCACCGGAGGTGCAGGAGCAATAGGAGCGGGATCTGAAGTTGACGAAGGCTGCGGAATAGCCTCGGATCTGGAATCGAGCAAGAGACATGACTGGTGTCTCTTGTCGGGTAGAGGTGTTGTTTTGGCCTTCAGCACCCAAACCTTCTTAGATCTTAATGGTTTCTTGAGCACCTCCTTCTGCTGCAATTTCTATTCTTCTTGTGTGAGAATCCGTGCATGTGCAAGTAGTGCGTGATGTTTCTGGATACGCTCCTCGAGAGTAGAACGAGTTCGTTTGACATGAACCCATTTGTTAGTTAACGGTTAGGAGGAGGACCATGATGCTTGTTGTGATGACGGCTTAGCCACTTGGCGCTTTCTGAACTCTAGATCCGCTTGGTAATGGAGTTCGTCCACTTGCTCTAAAGCCTTAGCCAATTGGCGAGCGAGACGTTGGTGGCGCCTCTGATGAGCCCTCTTTGAAAAGGTGTTCGAATCTGCGGCTTTGGCTTCATCGGACACCGACGGATCATTGCGAGGTGCAACTACGGTAGCGGTAGCGGGGAGATCGCCTTCTAGGGTTTTCAGATCTGAAGACCAGCGGATCTTCCGGGAGGAGGATACCTTCCTGTACTTGTGAAGAGAGGTGGATCTGGAGGAGGAGGAGGAGGAGACGTACTCCTCAAACTTCAGCTAGTCGAATTTGTATTTGACCTTTTCGTTTACCTGGATCTTGATCATTGGCTGCGGCACGACAGCCTTGGCAGTTAGGCTGTTGGCTCCCACTATGATCTCCAGCTTGTTTGAGAAGAAAATTATTTTCTTCATTGAGGTATTCACTACAACTTCAGTCATTACAATGAAAATAAAAAGATAGTCTTTTTATAAGACTCTTACACAATGAAAATAAAAAGTACAATTCTCGTCAAAATAAACACAGAGATCGTTTATCGGTCTTCTACTTGCGTGGGATCTTTGCCTATGCCATGGTTAATCTGTGGACCACCGAACCATCAGATCAGATTCGGAGTTTCATTAATTCACGAAGGAATCAAGAAACCAAAGCAATTATCTCGGTAACAGCGAGATAATCACTCTTCTCGAGATCACCGCAACGGGGCAATCTGAAGGCAAAAAACCAAGGTGCAAATCTGACGAACACCTCTTCTTTATACTAAAGAATTCACTGAAGTTTCCTTCTCCTCTCTGAAATTCATGGCTCTTCAGTCCTCAATTCGGCAGGGCTTCGCCGACGCTCGAGAATTCCAGATCTGAAAAAAATGAAAGCACTAGGGCTTCGCCAATGCTCGAGAATTCCAGATCTAAAAAAAATGAAGGCCCTGGGGTTGTATTTATAGGCTTTGGGACCACTGTTTTCAGATAAGAACGACCGATTCACTCCTATCTTCAATTGTAACAACTTTATCACGTTCTTGGATAGATTTAGATCATTTGGAATAAATCCAAGTGGTTAACATCAAAAAGCAGCTTAAAACTACCAAAAATCGGTTTTTGGGGTTGCGGACACCCGTGGGTGTCTTAGGTATTTTGGCTTTATCTCTCTTATACAATCTTGGAATGAGTTGATCCAAGATGTGTAAGAAAGCTAACAAGGAGCTCTACAACTTTTATCTTTTTACATTCTTCAGATTCAAAGAGAATCATAGTCAAAACAGCTCTACAATATCCGAGACACCTATGGGTGCCTCGGCCAAGCCATGGCTAAGACACCAGTGGGTGTCTCGAGTATTTTGGCTCTATCTCTCTCATACGATCTCAGAATAAGTTAATCCAAGATGCATTAGAAAGCTAAAAAGGATCTCTACAACTTTAATCTTTTGAGATTCTTTATATTCAAAGACAATTATAGTTAAAATAGCTATACAATGTCCGAGACACCTATGGATGTCTTGGCCAAGCCTTGGCCAAGACACCAGTAGGTGTCTTTCCTATTTTGACTCTAACTTCCTCATATGATCTCTAAATAATATGATTCAAGATGAGTTGGAAATATGATGAAGATATATACAACTTTCATCTTTTGAGCTTCTTCATATTCGAATCGAATCATGGCCAAAATCTTTATTCTTCTCCGAGACACCAACACTATCTCGGAATTCTGAGGCAGTTTGTACTATCTTTGGTATTTTGGCTTTATGTATCTCATACGATCATGGAATGCATTGATCCAAGATGCATTAGAAAGCTAACAAGGAACTCTACAATTTTGTTCTTTTGATATTCTTCAGATTCAAAGTGAATCATAGTCAAAATAGCTCTACAAGACATGAGACACCTATGGGTGTCTCAGCCAAGCCTTGGCCGAGACAACTCTTGGTGTCTCAGCCAAGCTTTGGCTGAGACAGCTTGGCTGAGACACCTATGGGAGTCTCGCCGAGGGCTGGAGCACTATTCCGCACGTTCTTTCTGTTTTTGGCATATCTTTGTCATCCGAATCCGAATTTGGAATCACATGATACAAAATGCGTCGGAAAGACGATGAGGAGATCTATGAACTTCCACGATTGAATCATGTATAGAGTAAATGGGGCACGAGGGGCGCTTTGTCTTTCGTAAGTGACGCGTAGCTCCCAATCCATTCATGTTTCTGTTATTCTGAAGTTTTGTTGCTTTGCATGGTTTGTTGACTCACTTCATACGCTTGTCGTCGTCAAATGAGCTTATGTGACTCGGATTGCAATGTTCATTGTCTTCTATTTGTTTTGAGCCGCGTGCGAGAACCTATAGGCATTTTTAGACACCTACAGGGCCCTACCTCTGATGTCTCCTACCCGAAGAAGCAAACTATATCCTAAGGGACATTCATCATGAAACATGTGGACAACACCTAGGGGTCAGGACTCTAGGCCAAGAGGCCATTAGATAAGGCTATTACAGGATTACTATTCTAGCTGAGTCCAAGAGACTTGTCTCTCGATGTAAAACTTGCCAAATTTTTTTAAGCATACCCCGGGCTCCAACAACTAAACTCATCACTCTTATCAATCTGATCCCCTTTGCTCGCTCAGTGAGGACTAGATTTGTTGGGACTACTCTTGATGGCAATAGGGCAGAAAAAGTTCTTAATCGTTATCATAGACTACTTCTCAAAGTGGATATAGAGGCCAAGCCTTTGGCCAAGATCAGTGACAGTAACATCATTAACTTTGTATGGAAGTCTATTATCTACAGATTTGGGGTACCTTCATCTTTAGTCATAGACAATGACACTCAGTTTGAGAGTAAGGGTTTCGTAGCTTCTATGAGAAATGGAAGATTTAGCTCAAGTTCACCTCGATAGCACATCCCAAGTGCACTGGCCTCATCGAGGCTGCGAACAAATGTTTGCTTTAGGCCTTAAAGAAGATAGAGGATGACGCAGTTGGCAACTGGGTGGAAGAGTTAACTAAGATTTTGTGGTTATACAAATTGACCCACAAAAATTTCATAAGGGAAACCCCATTGAAGTTAGCATATGGGGCGGAAGCTATTGTCCCGGTGGAGGTCGGCATCTCAACCATCAGACTACAACACTTCGAATGAAGAGTCCAACACTATCAGGCTTTGAATCAAACTTGACCTTATTAAAAAAATACGAGAGCATGCGCTCCGGTCACACGTCATCAATCAACAGCACATTGCCTGACACTACAACAACAGTGTTCAACCCCGAATATTCAAAGCTGGCAATATTGTTCTCTGTAAGGCCAACTTCAATAGAGATATCAAACATGGAAAATTAGCCCCCAACTAGGAAGGGTAGTACATGGTAATAAAAGAAGTTCACCCTAACACTTATCAACTGCAAAGCCGTGATGGAAGAATCATACAACACTTTTAAAATATAGAGCAGCGCAAAAAATAATTCTAATGCACATAATTGTAAGACATTTATGTCTATCAACGAATATTTTTTGTATCTCATTTTTCTATGTTTTTGTAGTATTCAAAGTCCTTGGTGTCATGTTCATGAATAAACCTAAGGCACATAGCAAAGAACTTAGTGTCCACTCGGAGTAAAACTAAGGCATGAAGCCTAGTCATCTCGACTCAATCATCACAGACTCTAAGCCATTGGTGTCATATACATGAATAAACCTAAGGTACATACCAAAGACCTTAGTATCCACTTAGAGTAAAACTAAGGCATGAAGCAGAGTTATGTAGGCTCTATCATGACTGACTCTAAGCCCTTGGTGTCATATCATGAATAAACCCAAGGCACGTACCAAAGACCTTGGTTCATGAATTAGAGTCATCACGGCCCGATCGTCATTGACTCTAAGCCCTTGGTGTCATATTCATGAATAAACCCAAGGCACGAACAATTATCCAACTAAACCATTGTAACACTAACCTGATCCAGGTCTCATAAATGCCAGCTGCCCTCCTTAAAGCACTATGAGTTTCGAGATGAAAAGCGTCCTTTCCTAGGCATCCTCACTTGTACTCTTTCGAAGGACTGAGACGAAAGGAGTCATCACCCGTGCATTCTCTCAAAAATCAAAGGCGCTCTCACTCGGACTCTATGAAAGGACTGAGATGAAACGCGTCTCCACAAAGACCCGATGATGCATCTTGAACCACTGAAAAACCTATATGTTTTGTCTTTCCAGCGACGTCAGCTAGTCATCGGCTGAAGGTAAATGAGTACCAGACTTGTCGTACAATGAATGTTTCATTCTTTGATATTTGATCTTATAGAGTTGTGTTAGGGGTACACCCCCTACCACATCACCAACCACAACTCCTTCTCCCATCGCTACAGTAAAGCGGGCCCCACGTGAGATTTTAAAATTTTTAAAATCTCATGTGGGGCCCGGTTTACTGTAACGATGGGAGAGGAGGGTGTGGTTGGTGGTGTGTTTGGGGGTGTGCCCCTAACATTATTTTTCGTAATTGGAGCCGTTTCTCGTTATCCTAGAAAATTTGGGAGGCTCCGAACTTTATGTACCAATCATTCTGCAAACATTTTGTGGCTGAGCTTTTACTTATTGAGCTAACAAATTAAGAAATCACGTGCAAATGGGATTAGTAAGAGTAACTTTCGCCATGAAATCATACATTTGCGGCTAAAGTGTGTATCTTAGAGCACACCGTTCCATTAATGCGGATTATTTGATCACATGGCGAACTCTCTAATTGATGAATTATATAAGAATGACCTAACACGTAATGAATGTTAATTAATAGAGTGCTTATGAAGTTAGATTAAATTAGAAGAAAACGTATTGATGGTTGGCCATATTCAAGAGTGATGATTGTAATTAGGGGTGTCCAAAAAGCCGGTCCGCCTGGGGCCTGGACCCGAACAAGTCCGGACGTCGCGGACCAATCGGGCCGGGGCCGGCCGGCTTTTTGGTGCAGCCCGGCCCGCGCCGGAACCGCGAAAATTATTTTTTTATTTTATATTTTTATATGTATTATATTATATATGTATAATATATGTATAATATAATATATTTCTATATATGTATAATTATGTCATTATGTGTGTATATATATACTCTCTCTTAGTATATAAGTATATATAAGTAATATACACTCTCTTATATATGTATATATTATATATATATATATATATATATATATATATAATAATAATATATATATATATATATATATATATAATATATTATATATTATATATATATATTAATACTATATATATATATATATATATACTAATATACTCTCTCTCTTAGTATATATGTATATATAAATATACTCTCTCTTATATATGTATACTCCCTATTATATAAGTATGCTCTCTCTTATATATGTATAATATGTGTGTGTGTGTGTGCGTGTTTGTATACTCTCTCTCTTAGTATATAAGTATATGTAAGTATAGTATATTACAACGGTTACTTCTTCCCCATTGGCCCAACGGGCAACGGCTACTTATGCGATTCTCTCTCTCTCAAGTTATAACTTATAAACATATATCATATATTTACATATAATATATGTATATATAATATATAGTTACATAACAATTTGAAAGTATATACTAATACATAATTATATAAAATATAATAATATTAAGCTAAATTTTAACATTTTTTTTATCAAAAGAAAAGAAAAGAAAAGATATTTAAAAAAACCTAGTTGACATGTACTTATTTATTGTGATGCGATGAATTCCAAAATAAATTTATACTTGTAATTTGTAAATGATTTATTAATCATTAATAAAGAATTTATTTTTATAATTTTTTATTTGTAATTTATGTCATTTTAAGTGATTAATAAAAATATTATTTTTTATTATTATTTTTTTGTATAATTTAAATTTTAAGTAAAATTTAAAAATTTTGATAAAAAATTTAAAAAAAAGAAAATATATCCGACCGGCCCGGAACCCAGCCCGGTCGGGGATGAGGGCCGATTATGACCCGCGACTTGACATGGCGGGAACCCGGTCCGGCTCCGGTTTTTCCGGCATAGTCCTTATTCCGCCGGGCCGGCCCGAATTGACAGGCCTAATTGTAATATTAGAAGGTCTAAGACTCAAATCAAGAATAACATAAGTACCCAAATCCCCGAGTTAAGGTTTTTTTCCTCCCAATAATATTCTAGGTTTTCCCCAATGTTGATAATAGTGTATTGTAGTGGGTTTTAGTCCCACATTGCTTGGGAGAACAAACCTCACACTCCTCTACTTGTATAAATATATGTGCACACTCAATATTCAATTCAAGGGAAATTTACCCAAGATTCTCTCTCTCTCTTACTTTAACATGGTATCAGAGCTAGGGCTATTTCCCTTTCAATAAAATTTTTAACGCTTTTGCGTTCTTTTGCCAAATCTTGGCCTTATTGCTTTGCAGTTGCAGCCGTTTAATGTTTTTTTTTTTTTTTTTTTAATTATTTGGCGTTCATCTGCCAGATATTTTGGCCTTGTCGTTTTGCGGCCTCTTAACGCGTTTCGCGTTCTCGTTTAACCTTCGGGTTCTATTTTAAACCTTCGGGTTTCATTCTAACCTTCGGGTTCTATTTTAAACCTTCGGGTTTCATTCTAACCTTCGGGTTCTATTTTAAACCTTCGGGTTTCATTCTAACCTTCGGGTTCTATTTTAACGGCATTGTCGTTTCAAGACCGTCTCTCGGTCTCAAATTAACGGCATCGTCGTTTCAAGCCGTCTCTCGGCCTCAAACGAACGACATTAGTAACAGCATCTCGACATCTTAACGTCTCAAGATTGCTGTTATGGCTCCTTCAGAGAAGATTCCCAAACCACCTTTGCCCCTCAATGATCAAAGTGACTGGGCAGGGTGGTCCACCATTGTCACCAATGCCTTGCGTGGCGCTGGTTTGCTTGATCATCTCACCAGTACGGGACCAGTTCCACCGTCCATCAGCACTGTTGCTTCATCCAGTACTATTGCCTCTGGCAGTGGTGATGTCGATCTTCAGACTGCTCGTGCTCTCTATGTCAAGGAGAGTTCAGAGTGGCAATTGCAGGAATTTCGTGTTATGGATTATCTCACTCGCTGTGTTGGCTCTGGTCTCACTGTCGAGATTGGCTCGCTTCCCTCTGCTCAGGCCATGTGGACTCGTCTCACTGAGCGTTTCACTGAGTGCTCGGGTGCACGGGAGGCATATCTTCTGCAACGCATTTCTCTACAACGCAAAGGTAGTTCATCTCTGCAGTCCCATTTTGGACAAATGCAAGCTTTTTGGACAGAGTTACGCTCCATGCTTCCTGGACGTAATTCCACATATGAAGACTGGCTAGCCTGGTACGAACGGCATGAGGTGCATCAATTGTTTCAGTCCCTTCCTGAATATTCAACTATGGCTGATCAACTACTTCACCAGCCTCAATTTCCGACTTTGGCCTCAGTTATGGGAGCTCTCACTGCTTATGAGACCCGGCAGCAGACAGCACGACTCAATTTGTCAACAGACACTCCTACCTCTTCACTCGAGACTGTTTTGTCTGTACCTGTCACTGCTCCTGTTATGAATTATACTTCTCCACAGGCTCCCTCTCCACAGGCTCGATCTAAGCTCTCTTGCAAATATTGTAAGAAGGAAGGACACCGCATTGAGACATGCTTCAAGCTTCATCCTGAGTTACGTTCCTCAGGTACTGGACGTGGTCGGCGACCCCCTCAGTCTCAACCCTCTCGTACACCAGGATTGTTGGCCAATGCTATACCTTCTACTACTTCAGACTCTACTATTCAAGCTATTGAAAGTCTTCGCCGTCAACTTGATGCTTTTCAACATATCACCTCTACATCCGCCGCACAACTCTCTGGTATGCATTTTGCTGGTTCTTCAGCTAATCCTTCAGTCTCTGGTATGAATGATCTCTGGATTTTTGACTCTGGTTGTTCCTTTCATATGACTTGTAATGCCTCACTTTTATCCTCTGTCTTTACTTCATCCTCTCTTCCTCCTATCTACACAGCTGCTGGACAACCATTGTCCATTACTCAGTATGGCTCTATTACCCCACAAAATGATCCATCTGGTCGTCTAACACTTGGTCCCGTCTATGTGGCTCCACAATTGTGCTTGAATTTAATTTCTATTAGCTCTTTATGCATGGCGGGCCTGTTTGTCTCATTTTCTTCTGATACTTGTATTGTGCAGGATCCACAGACGGGCAAGACGGTTGGGGCGGGTCGTAGGAGGCACAAACTGTATTTTCTGGAATATCTTCACCTTCCAGAGTCCATACGTCCACGTTCTCTTGTTGCTTCTCTTTGTTCGTCAAAACCCTCTACCTCGCTTCCTGCCAATTTATGGCATAGACGACTTGGTCATGTGTGTAATAAAAGGCTGGAGAGTCTTATTCAGTCTGGAGTACTTGGTCCTGTATCATCTAGTTCTAGTATTGAGTCATGTGCTGGTTGCAAATTGGCTAAATTCACTGCTTTACCATTTAAAATGAGTACATCTGTATCCACTTCCTTATTTGATTTAGTACATTCTGATATTTGGGGGCCAGCTCCTTTGCCTTCTTCATCTGGCTACTTATATTATGTTAGTTTTATCGACGATTTCTCTCGTTTTACATGGGTTTACCTACTTAAGAATCGCTCTGACGTACTTACTGCTTATCAAGCCTTCACTGCTATGATTTTCACTCAATGGCAATCTCGTATTAAAGTTTTTCGTTCTGATTGTGCCAAAGAGTACCTATCCTCTGCCATGCGCTCTATCATGTCCTCTCATGGGACTATCTTTCAACAGTCATGTCCCTACACTCATGAGCAAAATGGTGTTGCTGAACGCAAACATCGTCATATCCTCGATACTGCCCGATCAATGCTCATTTCTTACTCTGTTCCTCGTCGTTTCTGGGCTGAGGCTATTCTCACCGCGACTCATGCCATTAATATCACTCCATCTAGCTCTCTTTCCGGTGCTACTCCTTATAGTCGTGTTTATACTCATCCTCCCCGTTATGATCTAGTTCGCGTTTTTGGTTGTCGATGTTTTGTTTTTCTGCCATCTCACGAACGTGATAAATTGTCTCCCAGAGCAGTTTCTTGTGTTTATTTAGGAATTAGTTCAGAACATCGAGGTTATCGTTGTTATGATCCCGCAACTCGTCGAGTTCATATATCTCGTCATGTTCAGTTCGAAGAGGATTCTCCATATTATTCTACTTCTGATGACTTTAATTTCCTCCACTCTACCGATCATGCTTCCCCGTCCACTGCATCACCCACTTCTTCACCTCAATTTTCCTTTCGAGATCTCCCTGACATCTCTCCCTCTCCTTCTGTTGACTCTTCCTCACCTGAGTCTTCTCTTACACCATCTAATCCATATCCTGTGGACACAACTCTCACTCCAGAAAATACTGTTGATCTTCATGCACCTGCGCCAGCATCTCCCCCGCCTGAGGTTCCTCTTGCTCTTCGTCGAGGCAAACGCCCACATGTCATGCCTGCCCGGTATGCTTCTGTTACTTCTTATTCACCTATCTTTCATAACTTTCTTGCTGCCATTCATACTATTGTTGAGCCAAAGTCCTTCCAAGAGGCAGTTCAAATTCCAGAGTGGCGACAAGCTATGGCTGAGGAATTTCAAGCATTTCAGCAAACTCATACCTGGGATATTGTTCCCTGTCCTCCTGGGATCTCTCTTGTTGGCAGTAAATGGGTTTATAAGGTCAAGTTTCGTCCTGATGGCACCATTGAACGTCGAAAAGCTCGTTTAGTGGCTAGAGGTTTTACTCAGCAACAAGGTATTGATTATGAGGAGACCTTTGCTCCTGTTGCTCAGATGCCCACTGTGCGTACTCTCCTTGCGGTCGCTGCTGCTCATCGTTGGCCCTTATACCAGATGGATGTCAAAAATGCTTTTCTTCATGGCTCTTTATCAGAGACCGTATATATGCAACCGCCTCCAGGGTCAAATATTCCTCCGGGACATGTATGTCTCCTTCGTCGTGCTGTTTATGGTCTCAAACAGGCACCCCGCGCTTGGTTTGAGTGTTTTCGCGATGTTGTGCTCAAAGCGGGCTTTATAGAAAGTCATCAAGATGCTTCTCTGTTTGTTCGCACTACATCGCGTGGCAGGGTTTTATTACTCATCTATGTAGATGATATGATCATTACAGGTGATGATATGACAGGTATACAATACGCAAAATCTCAGTTGCAACAACAGTTCCACATGAAGGATCTTGGATCTCTTCGGTATTTCCTTGGTCTAGAAATTTCTCAAGGCCCGCGGGGTGTATTACTGTCTCAACAGAAGTATCTCTCAGATATTCTAAATCAAGCTGAGTTAACTGATAATACAACTGTCGATACTCCACTCCAGCAGAATGTCAAACTTTGCTCTACTGACGGTGAGCCTCTATCTGATCCTACCCGATATCGACATCTTGTTGGTCAGTTGGTCTATTTGTGCATCTCTCGACCAGATATCTCTCATGCTGTTGGTATTGTCAGTCAATTTGTTAGTGCCCCACGTTCTGTACACTATGCTGTCTTATTACGGATTCTTCGGTACCTCCGGGGTACTAGCACTCGCTCACTTTTGTTTCCTGCTACATCTAAGTTAGAGCTTTGTGCATATTCTGATGCTGATTGGGCTGGTGATCCAACTACCAGAAAGTCTACCACAGGTTATTGTATATTTCTTGGTGATTCCCTTATTTCCTGGCGAAGTAAGAAACAAGATGTTATTGCTCTTTCCAGTACTGAGGCAGAGTATCGTGCAATGTCCACAACAGCTAAAGAGATTATTCATCTTCGTCGCCTTCTCAGTGATTTCGGTATTTCTGTTACGACTCCTACTCCTCTCTACTGTGATAATAAGAGTGCCATCCAGATTGCTAATAATCCAGTATTTCATGAAAGGACCAAACATATTGAGATCGACGCTCATTTTGTCCGTCACCAAGTTATCAAGGACAAGACAATTCTACTTCCTCATGTTTCATCCGCTGACGAGCTTGCAGATTTCTTCACAAAGGCCTTACCTGTTCATCGGTTCCAGTTTCTTGTACGCAAACTCACTTTGTTTGATCCAACATGAGTTTGAAGGGGGCTGTTGATAATAGTGTATTGTAGTGGGTTTTAGTCCCACATTGCTTGGGAGAACAAACCTCACACTCCTCTACTTGTATAAATATATGTGCACACTCAATATTCAATTCAAGGGAAATTTACCCAAGATTCTCTCTCTCTCTCTCTTACTTTAACACCCAATTAGATCGAGGTGAGGGTGTCAAATGACAAAAATACGGTACTTCAAAATTCAGGGGGTTTTGTGAGATAGGAATAAGTTGAAGACAGTTATGAGCAAAAGCCCTGAAAGTACACGGATTTTTGTGAAATTAACGTATTTTCTTTTAATTTCCTCACTCTCCAAATACTCATTCCATGTTAACTTATTTTCCAAAATCGGAAACTGAGTGTTTCATGTCAATCTCAACCGAACTCTCTACGCTGTAATACAACATTGGCCATAACTACAACTCCCAATTCTGCGCAATAGTTTCAGACGACATGCAAGAGATCAGCCGCAAACAATTTTTCTAAATGATTGGTACCTAAAAGTTCGTAGCCACCATTTGTTGCAGCGTAAACAAGACAGTACCACCCAAGTTAATACATCAAGTATGAAATCTTGGGTAAATTCGTTGTACTAGGAATCAGAAATACAACTGAAGGCCAAGTGTCCTATTAAAAAGTACTTGACCGTGACCGAGATCACGTATCACTTTCTAACTAAGCTGACCAAAAATATATATAATACCAAATCCGTGAGTGACGAGTTCGCCCATGTCACACTCCATTCTACTCCTAAGCTACAATTCCTCTCTCCTTCCCTTGTTCACATCTCCCTTCATCTATATATATTTCAGTGAACCAACCTCCTCCTCTTCGTCAACCAACGTCCCCTTCTCTCACTAATCTCATGCTCCTCACACAAATTGCATAACCATCACCATCAACACAAATACTTAGTAGCTTGTGCCAAAATGGGCTCCTGCTTCTCCGTCACAGCAGCAGAATCGATCGTCTGTGATCAATCAACAGCAAAACATCAAAGGTGGTAACCGCCAATGGCTGTTTAAAAGAGTACTCTACTCCTGTTAGTGTGCGGCAAGTACTAGGCTCGGACTCTGTATATTGTTTTCTTTGCAACGCCGACAATTTAAATTACAATGAAAACATTTCAGCTTTAGATCTCGATGAAATGGTTGAGCTAGGCCAACTGTATTTCATCTTGCAGGTAGAGAAGCTCAGATCTACTCTATCTGGTGAGGATATGGCCGCGTTAGCAGTTAAGGCTAGTTTGGTAATTTCGAGCCCAACGAAGAGTCAGCAGAGGGTTAATTCAATATTTCAGGCTATGCCTATGACTGAGGCTGATGAGCTTGAGGATTATAAGAGAATTAATGAGTTCAGTATTTGTAATTTGAGTACAAAGGTTGCTAGGAAAAAGATAAGATGTTCTGTACCCTTGAGGTTGTCTAGGTTGAGCACAATTGTTGAAGTTTCAAGATTTTGAGTGAGAGTTTTCCCTCTATTCTTAGTTTTTTGTCATGTAATTAGACATGATGAAAGAGCTTGAATTCTCCATGTGCATTTTGTGAATTTCTTTGATTTGTAAATAATTTATGTAAAGTCTTCAGGCACAAATGTCATCTACTTGAGGATTCCTGTTTGCCTTCAATATTCTTATAACCATGAGATAGTATTTATCTAATCTTCCAAGTATCTATTAATTCTTCCTTCTCGCAATATCATTTCCATAAATAGTTTCCTTTCTATAATAACATTTCTATGAAGATCTAGTCCTCTGAAATCAATGTGTATATAAGAGACAAGTGTGTTGTAGGGGTGAGATATCAGATCCAAAATCAAGTTAATGGGCCCTAAATAGAATATTATAGTCCATGAACAAAATTTAACCCGACCAAAAGCTTAACTAATAGGTATTGGTGTTAACTCCTATTTAAACTCGTCATTCTTTCTTAAAATTTCCAATGAACGATTGCACTTCCACATGAATATTCTAATGATCTTCTCCTTGATTATGTATGAGTACAGTTTCATCATTCACGAGAGTCGTGAACCCCTCACTAACTTTGTCTGAATTGACAATCATTGGAACGATGAAATAAACATCTGTATGATCTTCCACCGCTTGCAGTGAGCTAATCAAACCATGTCACTTCTACAGGCGGTTAATCGCTATGGATAAAGTAGACTTTATTTTTTATAAAAATTAGTAACTATAAGAACTTTTACCATCTTTGAGCTAGCTAAGCTTAATCTACTCCAATAGTACTCATGGGAGCAGAATAGCATGGTAACTGTCCTAGGTTCTTCCATCATTTAGGTGCTTGGTGGACTAATAAAGAGTTACTGGGGGTATTAAATAGAACCTATGAACCACTTTTACCAAAAAAAAAAAAAAAACCACTGTTAGGTATTGACCTCAAGTCCTTATTAAAACTATCACTATTCTTTCTTAACAATTTTATTGTGGACTATACTCACACAAGAAAATCCCATCATAGTTCGAATGTATTTATAGCTTTTACTAAGGAAAAATTTTAACTTTGTAAAAGGAAATGTTACCTCTAACTAAGTATAAGCGTGCTACTTATTGTTGAAATTAATGTTATGTAGCTGTGATATTTTATTTTAATAAGAATATAAATAAATTTTGAAAAAAATATTTTTCAAAACCATCTACCGACAGGAATTATTAACTTCATAGGAATGCATAATAAATTAACTCATCATAATAAGCATACTGGATTCTATCTAGATATCAATCATTTTCCTAAATGGAATTTACCAACCCAACATTTCAAGTTGTGTAGCGCTAGCTAAACAAGCTTAACTAATACATCAAACCATACTAAATTATAAAATCAGAAATGATAATATCATCAAGTCAAATGGACCATGTAACAATTTGAATCTCTATTTCTTAGGTGACTCGTCCTAGAGAATATAAATGCGGTCTAATGCTACCTGTTATAACAAGGTTATCCTCTATAAGTTATAGGTTAAGCATAAGTTTAAGAAATGTCTAAGTTAGATTACATCTCAAAACAAGTGACACATCACAGTGCATGATCTAATAAAATAATTTTTATGGATATACGATAATAACATAAAATGATACCCAAATTATACGTGTAACAATTAAATCTATTAATAGTACGAGAATATTACATAATTTATATTGGACGTTCAAGGACTTATAATTACTATTCCAGCAACAACCTGAACGGAGCCTCGCCTTGAACCTATTCTTTTCTACAGCCTCAATTGCAGAACTAGCCTTAACCGCTAGCAAGATCATATCCAAACCTGATAACGTTGATTTGAGCTTCTCTATCAACAATACAAAATACAATGTGCCTAATTGAACCTTTTCATTGGGAGCTAGAGCAAAAAATGTGTTCATTGTAATTTAAACTGTTGGAGTTACAGAGGAAATTGGAATCAAAGTCGGATCCTAGCACTTTGTCAACACTAACAGGTGTAGAATACTATATTAGAGATCCGTTGACAGTCTTCGTGGCTGTTGGTCAGTCGATGGTCGAGTCTGCGACAATCACAGAGATGCAAGAGCCCATTGTTAATCTGTTGTGTTGAAGACGGTACAGGTTGAATGAGAGTGTGAAGGGAATTGGAGGTTGTTGGACTCTTGGAGAATGAGAAGGAGGTTGGCTAGCGGAGAGAGGGTGAACACGGGGAAACTGAGAGGATGATTCGTGAGTAGAGTTGAGTGTGACATTAGCAAAGTCGTCACTCACGGATTTGGTGCGAAGGTCAGCCTAGTTCTAGAGTCATAGCTTACGAGATGTTGATCCGGTCAATGCCACATTATTGGGCCTCACATTCCTTTAAGGGGTTGTTTGGTTCCGCTAAATTTTTAGGAATCCTTTAGTTTTGAAACAAAAATTAGGTTTTTTGACATTATAGGATTTCAAAACTGCCATTTGGTTCAACTTTTTTTAAGAATACCTTTCTTAAAAGCTGACATGGCAGCCTACTTTATGGAAAGCCCAAATTCTCTTTTTAAGCTGGGAAATGGGCTAGAAATCTGACAAACCATTGACAACTCATCATTTACTCTCACAACTCCCTAAATTATTTGGCAGTGAAACAAACATGAGTTTTGGATTTGCTTTCATATTCTTCACTTCATCATTCCATACCAAACACAAGTTATGGATTCCTTTGAGATTCAAATTTTTTTTTTTTTGGAAATGGTTATTTGACATGGAATTCATTTCTATTATTTTATGGAAACGAACCAAACAGCCCCTAAGTTGATACTTTGTGAATTGGAGTTGTTTCTTATTATCCTACAAATATTTGGAGGGTCCGAACTTTATGTAGCTATCATTGCAATATTTTACTTATCAAACAAAGAAAATATATAATTACTACAAATATAGCCCAAACGGTTCCTGTAACCGTTAGGGGCAAGTGCATTTAAACTGTGTGGGCTAAACATGTTCCAAAATGAAAAAATGCACAACTCCGTCGCACAAGTGGTTTGCCCAAACGGTTTAAACCATTTGAGTATATTTTTCATGATATTTTTTATTTAATAAAAGGGGTTTTTGCTTTTAGACCCATTTGTTTACTCCCATTTACCTTTAAACCCAAGTACTATTATTTGTATCTTTAAGCCCAATTCACTTTTTGTATTTATCTTTAAACCCAATCTCCAAAATACTATATTTTTACCACTTGTATTTATACATCATGAAGGTAAAAAACTAAAAATACCCCTTTCATTGCCAAATATAAACCAAAACCTCTCTCATAATTTTCCCCAAAACAAACCAGCGAAACCGCCATGTCACCGGTGCCACCGCCACCGTGTTGCGCGTCGCAACGCAGCGCCGCCTTGTCGCTCGTCTCCCACCGCCGCCAACTGCTCGATCACGAACCGTCGTGTTCGCCGCGTCCGTCCCACCTGTCCCCCAGGTCATCATCGCCGTCGAACAGATCTTCGCCGTTCCCAGTCGTTGTCCACGCGTCGTTGCTCCGCGTTAACCGCTGTTGGCCTTCAAGCTGATTTTGCCATCGACCTCGCCATTGCCATTGCCGTCAAGCTGATTTTGCTCAATTGGGTAAGTTCTAATTTGATTTTTTTTAAACTTTGTGCCAGCCTTGCATGTTGTAAATATGGGTTCGATTTTGATTGTTTTAATCTGAAAAACGATATATTGAATGAGGATTTCATAGGTTGAGATGGGTTCTGTATTAATTTGATATGGGAACTTCTTTTTATGTGGATGAAGTTTGATTTCATTTTCATTTGGAGGTGATGGACAGAATTGGAAATTTGAGATATTGTGATAAATTTATAAACAGAATTGGAAATTTGAGATATTGTGATAAATTTATAAAAATTATGTGATCCTGGGTTCATTAATTAGGAAGATATGATGTTTGTTGTTAATATGATTAGTTTTGGTTCTGGGATGTGGTAGATAATGTTGATAAGTTTCATATTAGAGATGGATCATCATTGGTTCTATTAATATTAGTTCTAAATTGTTGTTGCCTATGATATCATGGTAGTTTGATTCTGGGTATGACTGACATGATTTTGGAGATGCATCAATGAAAATAACCCGTCGAGTGTGGATCGAATGTTTAAGCCAATAACGACAACTCGATTCCAAGAACTTGATAAGATTATTTTCCCACTCCTAACTTCATTTCATTGATATATGTTGGTATTCTCTGTAAAGGATAGAATATTTTATCATTATTCTTTCCTCCGCGGGTATATGTCCGATGCTAGTGAATTTTGAGTGAGGTTTATTTCTACCATTTCCGATGCTTGGAATTTAGACATTACTTCTTGTCAGGAGGTAGAAAGTGTTGATGTACCTCAACAACGTGGGTTAGTGTATTCGACTTATTCATATGTTGTTGTTTTTCGTATGTGGTAACACTCACATAGAGACTATATATTGTGGGCCAAGAGTGTTATATTAATATTGTAAACGTTTGAACTTGTAGTAGCTTGAATTACGGGGTATTTTTGATGGCGTACATGTTTAGCCTTGTTTCCGGTCAAGCAATTTCAATTGACCAAAAGGATTGTTCAAGATATAGAGCTTGTATTGTTGCTTTATTTCTATCTAAAGGTATATTTTCTATAAGTATAATGTTCATTGAAACGCTTATATTCAGTCAATTATTCTTTTGATCCCCTTATATTTTGCTTTTATGAAATCAACCAACATGATCCTCAAGACCAATTCCACGGATGCAAGATGCCAATTGTGATATCCAATATTTTTTTTGTACATCTATATTTTAGAAATTGATTTGTAAAGTATTTGTATAAATTTATGTTGATTATGTAGTCCATGGTGTTTTGTGTATTCTGTGGTAGATTATAGCCATTGTGGTTAACTTACTAGGTTATGTAAAGTTTTTCATGTTTTTCTAAGTCATTGATATTGATGAAAATGCAAAGTTCTGTGGTTAACTTAGATTATAGCCACTAAAGCCATTGTTTGCATGTTGTATGTGCTGGAAATGCAAAGTTTTGTGACAGAGTTCTTATTACTTGATTGTTTTTGGCAATGCAAAGTGCTGGAAATGAAAAGTTGTATGTTCTGGAAGTGTAAAATGCTGGAAATGCAAGTTTTGTAGGCTTCTAAGTCCTTGATTTTTTTTTGGCTGAAAATGCAAAGTTCTGTGGTAGAATTCTGATTACTTCATCACTTGATTATGTTATATTCACTTGATTCAATGCTAGAGTTCTAATTACTTCATCACTATCAACATCCTAGATATACAATGTTGTATATAATTTGTTTGGAAATGCAATGTTGTATATAGTTTGTCAATCTCCTGGATATGCAATGTTGTATTTTCTTTGCTCCTTTTGTTCTCACACACATGATTACTGTTGTTATTTATCAATTGCAAGTATATCACGTTATACAATAAGTATAGCATGTTATATTGTAAGAATAGCACATTATATTGTAAGTATATCACGTTATATTGTAAGTATAGCACGTTATATCAAAAGTACAGCACGTTATATCGAAAGTATAGCACGTTATATTGTAAGTATAGCACGTTATATCGAAAGTACATCACGTTATATCAAAAGTATAGCACGTTATATTGTAAGTATAGTACATTAACCTGAAAGTATAGCACGTTATATCGAAAGTATAGCACGTTATATCGTTAGTATAGCACGTTATGGAGTAAGTATAACACGTTATATTATAAGTATAGGACATTATATTATAAGTATAGCACGTTAACCTGAAAGTATAGCACGTTATATAGAAAGTATAGCACGTTATATTATAAGTATAGCACGTTAATCTAAAAGTATAACATGTTATAGAGTAAGTATAGCACGTTATACAGTAAGTATAGCATGTTATATCGAAAGTATAACACATTATATCAAAAGTATAGCATATTATATTGTAAGTATAGTACATTAACCTGAAAGTATAGCACGTTATGAAGTAAGTATAGCATGTTATGGAGTAAGTATAGCACGTTATTGTAGGCGTCAAAAATTATCTATAGGTCCCCGTATACGGCTCAAGACAAAGAGAAGACGATGAACGTTACTATCCGAGTCACAGGAGCTTATTTGATGACGACAAACGTATGAAGTGAGTCGACGGACCATGCGAAACGACGGAACTTCAGAATGACGGAAACACGAGCTTATCGGGAACCCCGCATCACTTGCAAAAGGCGAAGTGACTCTCGTGTCTTGTCCACTTCACATATGATTCAATCCTAGGATCTTGTAGATCTTCTTAACATATTTCCAACGCATCTTGAATCGTATGATTCCGAGTTCGGACGACGAAGATACGGCAAAAACGGAAGGTATGCGCAGTACTACGTCCCGGGCCTCGGCGAGACACCCAGAGGTGTCTTGGCCAACCCGAGACACCCAAAGGTGTCTCGTCTTGGCCAAGATACTCTAAGGTGTCTCGGCCAAGCTAAGGTCTCGGATGGGCCGAGACACCTATTGGTGTCTCGGATTGGCCGAGACACCCATTGGTGTCTCGGCCAAGCCGAGACACCCAAAGGTGTCTCAAAAATTGTAGAATGATTTTGGCCATGATTTAATTCGAATCTGAAAAACTCAAAACATGAAAGTTGTAAATCTCCTCATTATCTTTCTAATGCATCTTAGATCAGGTCATTTGAAGATTATATGAGAAAGATAAAGCCAAAATACCAAAGATAGTACAAACTCCGAGACAGTGTTGATGTCTTGGCGAAGAATGACAATTTTGGTCATGATCCGATTCGAATATGAAGAATCTCAAAACATGAAATTTGTATATATCCTCGTTATCGTTCAAATACATCTTAAATCAGGTTATTTGGAGGTCATATGAAGAAGTTATGGCCAAAATACCCGAGACACTCACAAGTGTCTCAGATCTTGTAAAACTGTTTTGACCATGATACAAATCGAATCTGAAGAATATTAAAAGATAAAAGTTGTAGATCTCTTTGTTATTTTTCCAACACATCTGGAATCAGGTTATTTAGAGGTCATATGAGGAAGTTATGGCCAAAATACCCGAGACACTCACAAGTGTCTCGGCCATGGCCGAGACACTCACAAGTGTCTCGGACCTTGTGAAGCTGTTTTGACCATGATACAATTTGCATCTGAAGAATATTAAAAGATAAAAGTTGTAGATATTTTCGTTATCTTTCTAACACAACTTGAATTACTTCATTCTGAGATCGGATGAAAGATTTAGAGCCAAAATACTGAAGAGGATACAAACTGTCTCGCACATGTGCGAGACACCCCGAACTGTCTCGCACTCGGGACGTGTTTTTGACGGGTTTCGATCGGTTTTGACGGTTCCAGAGCCTCCCTAACTACCTTGGAGTTATCTTTAAAAGTGATAAAGTGGTTATAACTGAAGATAAGAGGGAATCAACCGTTCCTATCCAAACACAGGGTTCCTGAATCCTATAAATACAGCCCCATGGCCTTCATTTTTGGAGAACTGGAATTCTCGAGCGTTGGCAAAGCCCTGCCGGACTGAAGATTAAAGGTGCACGAATTTCAGAGAGGAGGAGGAGAGATTGGATTGAGTTCGTCGGCATAAAGAAGAGGAGCTCATCAGATCTGCAGTTCTCGTGCTCGTCCCTTAAGATTACCCCGTTGTGGTGATCTTAAGAAGAGCAATTATCTCGCTGTTGTCGAGATTAGCGTTACGGCTTCTTGATTCCTTCGCGAATCGACGAAGCTCTGCCTATTTTTTTAGCAATCAGATCTGATCGACAGTGGTCCAGAAGATCCACCGGTCACCAGATCTGAAGACCCAAGAAGTCGATCTCCACGTCGTCGCTGCTACAGTTGCACCTTGCAACGATCCGCCGGCATCCAATGAGACCATATCTGTAGATCTGAACTCCTTCGCGATCAAGGAGCCGACTGCTGAAGGCGCGCCAACTCTATCAAGGAGAGCACGTCAAAGGAAACGCCAACGCCTCGCGCGCCAATTCGCCAAGGCTTTGGATCAAGTGGATGGACTCCATTACCAAGCAGATCTGGAGTTCAGAAAGCGCCAAGTGACTAATCTATCGCCACAACCTGCATCGGGATCCTCCCCCCAACCTCCGATTAACGAATGGGTTCATGTCAAACGAACCCGCTCTACTCTCGAGGAGCGAATCCAGAAGCGTCGCGCCTTGCTTGCGCATGCCCGGACCCTTGTGCGAAAAGCACATGAAATGCAAAAAGAAGAGGCGGTTAAGAGATCGTTGAGATCTAAACAAGTTTGGATGCCAAAAGCTAAATCAGCGCCTAAGGAAAAAACAAACGGAAGTATCATTAAGCTTTTGTCAACTTCAGATCCCGAACCTCCGGTAAAGCCCTACCGCAGCAGGGATTTCCCCAAGTTTAGGATTCCTCTGAAGGATCACCTCGGTTATCCACCCAAAGATCGAGGCAAAGCGCCTGTTAAGGAACGCTTAGGACCATTGAAGGAACCACGAGCAGACATCCAGACTGGGGGTCGTACGCGACCTCCTAACAAAATGATTTCTGCAACGGCCCGCTTGGGGGTGCGTGTAGAAAACCAAGAGCCCATTAAGGTTTCACCCTCACAAAGGTGTGATTCAAAACGTGTGACTCCTACAGACGCCAACAAGGTGATGTTTACTCAGAAGGAAACGCAGCAGATAGACGAACGCTTTATACCTGAGAATTCATGTAAACAGCCAATAGGTTACTCTGACCGCAACGTCGATGAGTTGTACTATCGGACTGGGGGTACGAATAAATCTCGAAAGAGAAGTACCCGGGAAGCGGACTCTCACTGTCCGTATACCAAACTAATCAGGGTAGTATTACCAGTATGTAGCTACCCCAAGACCGCTCCACGGAGGGTCTCGGTATTCGAGAGTATCTCCGTAGAAGCATTGAAACCCAAATCAAGGCGTTTTAACAACAGATGATCGGCCAATCGAGATGACGAACTCCTAGCATTCACCGTCAATATGGTCGATAAGGGGAAGTCTCCGATTATTTCTAACCCCGATTTCTCCCCAGGAAAGAAAGTCAATTCGGGAATAGCCAAACTAATGTCTCGGCTTCAATTAGAAGCCGCCGGGCCTGAACAATCCGTAGTCATCGCCAACGTGGCTGATAAGGGGAAATCGACCCGACCTTCTAATTCGGACCCCCTCATATCACATCGTCTAAATCGACTACGTGCAGGGACTACTAGACGTAGAGACTATTTGAGGATGACTAGGGGACTATCCTCGGACGATGAAGCGTCAGACGCTTGCTCGGTAGTCACTTCAGAAGCCACCGTATCCAGTCCCGGACAATCACATGAGGTGTTTATGATCAACATCGAGGAAGTAGCCAAAATGGTTGATGATGCTTTAGCTAAGCAGAAAGAAGCATTCAAAATCGAAATGGAAATGGCTATGTAGGAGATGAGACAAACGCACAACCAACAGATCCGAGCCTTGTCGAATCTGATAGGTGAATCCAGTCGTTGTAACAATGCTAACCAAGCAGGTAGCGATTCAGATGTGGATGAATACGTCAATACTGATAACCCTTTCGTTGACCAGAATACAGGGGGTGGCCCCACTAAAAACAACGACGCTGGGGGTGGTCTCATTGAAAACGACAACACTGGGGGTGGCTCCGTTATTCCTCTCAAGAATCGTCCAAGATCTGATACAGAAGAGGACGAGAAAATAAAGGACTTGGAGAGCAAAATCAATGCGTTGATGAGTGCTCAGGAGGTAAAGAAGTCCGGAATACCATGTCCATACCTGAGAGAATGGGAATCAATCCCATACCCGACCAAATTTAACTTGATCAATTTCACACCGTTTGATGGAAAGGGTTCCCTTGCTCAGCACTTAATATATTATAAGTCTCATTTGAGAATAATTTCCGGCAACGAGCCCTTGATGGTGCGGTCATTCGTTGGCACCCTTCGCGGGCCTGCCTTCGATTGGTACCAGCGTCTCAAACCCGGAAGCATCAACAGCTGGGAGGACTGGAGAGTATGTTCCTCGCTCATTTCTTCGATAATGATGTTGAAGTATCAATCAGGACACTCTTTGATGAGAAATAGAAAGACGGAGAGTCAGTGGATACCTTCATCAAACGCTTCAGCAATCAGGCAATAAACTACAAGGATCCCGTCACGGAGGAATTCGTCTTGCAGACCTATCATAACAACTTGTCCATTAACATCTTGGACGTTATGGGAGTAGAGCCGCTAAATACTTGGAAAGAGTTAAAGATGCGCGGAGAGCAGGCCGAACGCTTCCTCAGAAGGAGGAAGGTCGAAAGAAGCCAACCAATGGCTAACCCTCTGAATCCGAGTCTTATTTCCCATGATGAAGGGAAGACAACTACAAAAGTTGTTGACAATACTGCGGATCCGAAGTACTACAAGATCAAGCTGCCACCCATCACGAATCAGGAGGAAGCTGACAATACTGCGGATCCGAAGTACTACGCGTACCACAGGAGGATCCTTCATCCCAACAAGGCTTGCTTTACTTTAAATAATAGCATCCAAACCTTAGTTGAGGCCGGCGTCATAATGTTGGGATAAGCCGAATGAGAACGGCAACACTCTGACAAGTATACTAGTATAAACTGCTTCTTAATACTCCAATAGGTATATGAGTCTAAACTATTCCCACTCTTGACGGGAAGTTCCTGGAGAATTTTTACATGTAATATTCTTAAGGATAACCCAGTCATGTAAATCAGTATGATGTTAGACCCAGTTTCGCGAAGGAAGCTGGGGTGGATGATTCATGTAACGGGAAGTTCCCGGAAGAATTTTTATATGTAATTTTCTTAGGGATAACCCGATCATTACGATCAAAGTGATAAACACTAAACCCCCACCGTGATTTCCGAACACTCTTTTGTTGACAACTCACAGTCTTCCATCACAAAATCCCCCATCGATCAGACTAATTGACGGTGGGACTACCAAAATTCCTGTCGGTTAAATCCACTCAAACTTTCAATGTATCTGTACAACTACCAAAATTCCTGTCGGTTAAATCCACTCAAACTTTCAATGTATCTGTACAAGTCAACACTCCCACTATGATTTGTACTCCCACTCCCACTGTTTACCTGGTCAAACCTTCTTACAGTTAGGTCCACAACCAAAATCTCCTCCCGATTCCTCCAATGAACGAGAGGCCCACAAATAGAGCGATCAAACATTCCTACAGTTAGGATCGTCTCAAACCTCCCACTCGGTCAAACCTTCCTACAGTTAGGACCAAAACCAAAATCCCCTCTCGATTCCTCCAATGAACAAGAGGTCCACTTTCAAATCGAGTGATCAAACCTTCCTATAGTTAGGGTCATCTCAAACTCCCGCTTGGTCAAACCTTCCTACAGTTAGGACCAAAACCACAATTCACTCTCGATAAACGAGAAACCCATCTTTAGTTCGATAATCAAACCTTCCGACAGTTAGGGTTATCCGAATCTTTTTGATTCTCAAAGTGGAGATCCCACTCTTAGCTTCACCTTCCCGGATTCTTGAAGTGGAGATCCCGCTTGGAGTTTCCTTTTGCAACTGGAGAAAGAATATAAAATTCTTCCTCTTCAGCTTTGGGAGATAGAATATAAAATTCTTCCTCTCCCGCATCGGGTTCGTCTTTGCCCCAAGAGAAAACACCACTTTTTCAACTCCTAAAATCCGTGCCTCACAGGCACGGGAAATTTTATCCCGAATCCTAAGTAGGGATAAGTCAATGCCTAACACACGTTGCCGGTTTAGTCTTTCACTGATTGAAGAAGACATCAGAATTCCAGTCTGGGGAATTTTATCCCGAAACCTAAGAAGGGATAAGTCAGCGCCTAACACGCATTGCCGGTTAGTCCTTAACCGTAAAAAGGACAAAAGCCCACATATTCGACATTATGGCAGGTTGTTATTAATAACACCATAATCCGTGCTTCACACGCACGGGGAATTTTATCCCGAATCCTAAGTAGGGATAAGTCAACGCCTAACACGTATTGCCGGTTTAGTCTTTCACCGATTGAAGAAGATATCAGAATTCCAGTCTGGGGAATTTTATCCCGAAGCCTAGGAAGGGATAAGTCAGCGCCTATCACGCGTTACCGATTAGTCCTTAACCGTAAAAAGGACAAAAGCCTACATATTCGACATTGTGACAGGTTGTTATTAATAACACCATAAGCCGTGCTTTACACGCATGGGGAATTTTATCCTGAATCCTAAGCAGGGATAAGCTAACGCCTAACACGCATTGCCGGTTTAGTCTTTCACCGATTGAAGAAGACACCAGAATTCCAGCCTGGGGACTTTTATCCTGAATCCTAAAAAAGGATGAGTTAGCGCCTAACATGTGTTGCCGGGTAGTCTATTCCCGTGACAATGACAAAGTCTACGTATTCAATATCGTAGCATCAAGTCTAAGGGAATTCATTCCTTTAGCACAATGTCACATGCGGAACGGACTTAAAACAATCCGCTTGTAAGCCTGATTCAAACGGTAATCGGTAAGAGCACATCAAATCCGTTGAGGGCTGAGGATTTACCAAAAATCCTAAGTCAACGTCTGATACACGTTGCTGTTTAGTCTTTTCACAGGAGAAAGACGAAGTCTACGTATTCAATATCGTAGCACTAAAAGGGTTAACTCTTTTAGCTTAACGTCACATGCGGAACTGACTTAAACAATCCGCATGCTAGCCCGACTCAAACGGTAGTCGGTAAAGGCTCATCAAACCCGTTGATGGCTGAGAATTTACCAAAAATTCTATAAATACGAGTCATTGATGCACCAGCTCCGTTAGTTGGTCTCGTGACTCGAGTATCCAACAACACTAAGATAAGATCCACACATGCAGATGAATCAGCTTTAACAGTTGGTCCTGTAGCCCCAACGTTTGGGACCTTCATACTCCAATACCTTAAGAGCTTAAACTGTGTATACTCTAACAAACGTACGAGTATAAATTGTATTAACGTTGGACGATCTGAAACCCTAGGTCAACGCCGGTCAACGCGTAATCCTAGGTCAACGCCAGTCAACGCGTTACGATAAAAAGTCAACGTGAGACGATCCGAAACCCTAGGTCAACATCGGTCAATGCGTAACCCTAGGTCAACCCCAGTCAACGCGTTGTGATAAAAAAGTCAACGACAGACGATCCGAAACCCTAGGTCAACGCGTAACCCTAGGTCAACGCCAGTCAACGCGTTGCAATGAAAGTCAACGTGAGTCAATATATCATGACGGAGATAGTCAGTTCAATGTCAACTCAACGATACGAGCCAAAATCAACTAACCAGTTTTGATTCAAGATTTTGACGACGGCCAGACGATAAACGCAGCGCCGGGAGAACTTCGGCTATTCGTCAAAATATCGAATAGATCGAAAATCGAAGGAGTCAAGAATCAAACCTAATTACAGGTCCTTGTACACCGACTAAAGGTTGGACTGATCATATCCAAAAAAATTTAGGCTCGTCTATAAAAGAAACGAGACTGAAACACTTTGGAGAGGGTATCTGTAGGTGTCAAAAATTACCTATAGGTCCCCGCATACAGCTCAAGACAGAGAGAAGACGATAAACATTACTATCCGAGTCATAGGAGCTCATTTGAGGATGACAAATGCACGAAGTGAGTCGACGGACCATGCGAAACGACGAAACTTCAGAATGACGGAAACACGAGCTTATCAGGAACCCCGCATCGCTTGCAAAAGGCGAAGTGCCTCTCGTGTCTTGTCCACTTCACATATGATTCAATCATGGGATCTTGTAGATCTTCTCAACGGCTTTCCAACGCATCTTGAATCGCATGATTCCGAGTTCGGACGACGAAGATACGGCAAAAACGGACGGAATACGCAGGACTACGTCCAGGGCCTCGGCGAGACACCCAGAGATGTCTCGGCCAACCCTGTTGGACCCTAAAGGGGGGTGATTAGGGTCAAGAGGCTATAATTATGCAATAAAAATTAAGACAAGCAAACCACAGTATTCTAATGCAATCAAAATAGAGGAGATAGGGCTAGGAATCGTTATCCTGTGACGCGCGATATGTTAACGAGGTTCGGTCCGCTGACCTACGTCCCCGCTCCCCACTCTGGAGGAGAAATCCACTACACAACCCGGTTTGGAAGCCGGAACTTCGTCTACACAGCGATCCCCACACGATCTCACACTACACAGTTGATCTCACTAGATCACACTCCCTCACAGTTGATCTACACAAGATCTCACTCACAAGATAGTAGAAATGGTGTAAGACTCTCTCTTTACAACGTCCCTATGGCAAAGAGAAAGAGCACACAGAAGCTGGGAAGTGAACACACAAAAACTCAGTGAAAACAGGTTTTGAAAATATAAGCTCTGAGAAAAATAACGTCACTGGTTTTACAAAAGCTGGGACAGTGAGGAAGAAGAAGAGGTGGAGTTTAAATAGGAGAAAAACAGCTGTTTAAACCCATCCCTTAATCCCCCAAAATCTGGAACAAAATCGTCACTGAGATCTGTACTGAGCGGCGTTGAAAAAGGACCAAAATTACCGTTTGAATAATACGGCGGTCGACCGGCGAAAATTCCGGTCGACCGATGGAAAAGTTCGGTCGACCGACGGAAATTTCGGTCGACCGCTAACCAGATCAAAAACTAGAAAAACAAGCAGAGACTTGTCCGGTCGACCGGTGCGGTCGACCGAAGGAAGCTCTCGGTCGACCGCGGCGGTCGACCGATGAACTCTCTGCTGCCTGAAGTCAATAACTCTTTGCCTACATTCTAGCACTAGAGAGAAAAATAAAAGATAGCTAGTATCCTCATATAGAATGCAATGCTTGAGTCTTGATCTAGCTTGAATTTGATGAAGCTTCTATTTGAATTTGTTGTTCTTGAAATAACGTTGCTTCATCACTATGCCTCCTCCTCCTTTGGATATCATCGTTGTAGCGCATATTCCATCCAATCCTCCATTAGTGGTACTAACAATCTTGATATATGATTTCACTACATTTGTACTTAATAAGCTATTAGTACCGATAATGGTAGTTGTAAAACATCATCAAAACATAAGGGCTAACAATCTCCCCCTTTTTGATGATGACAACCAACCATTATATAAGTGCAAAAAATAAAGATAGCTTATAGATAGGTGCTCCCCCTATCTATGAGCTCCCCCTAAGTAAATGCAACAAATGAGGATATTTCTCTCCCCCTTTGTCACCATCAAAAATGGGGTAAAGAGAAATGCAACATGCAACTAAACAAGCAAGCAATGTAGAACTTTCACATAGTGCATAAGCCCAAACCATTTCTTATGCTACAAAAGTCATCCTCTCCAAGATGCTTAGTAAATATATCCGCTAATTGAGATTTTGTGTCAACAAATACTAGGGATACATCTTGTCTCTCAATTAGTAAATATATCCGCTAATTGAGATTTTGTGTCAACAAATACTAGGGATACATCTTGTCTCTCAACAAGATCGCGTAAGAAATGATGGCGCACATCAATATGCTTGGTTCTAGAATGCAAAACTGAATTTTTGAAAATATTTATAACACTAGTATTATCACAAAAGATTTTTATATTTTGAAAATTCAAATCATAGTTAACTAGGCTTTGTTTCATCCATAAAACTTGAGCACAACATAAGCCGGTGGTAATGTATTCCGCTTTCGTAGTAGACAATGCAACACAATTTTGTTTCTTGGAAATCCAAGAAACAAGTGAATTTCCTATGAATTGGCATGTTCCACTCGTACTTTTGCGATCTACTTTACATCCGGCAAAGTCGGCATCACAAAAACCATATAAATCAAAAGAGGTGCTTTTTGGATAAAATAAACCAAGATTAAAAGTTCCATTAACATACTTAATAATCCTTTTAACCGCAATTAAATGAGATGCTTTAGGAGATGCTTGAAAACGTGCACATGCACACACACTAAACATAATATCGGGTCTAGTAACGGTGAGATAAAGAAGACTACCTATCATACCTCGGTATAGTTTTTGGTCCACGTCTTCACCACTTTCATCCGTATCTAGCTTAACACTTGTACTCATGGGAGTAGGCGCATGCTTAGAGTTCTCCAAATTGAATTTCTTCACCAATTCCTTAGCATACTTGCTTTGAGAAATAAATATCCCATCCTTTGTTTGCTTTACTTGAAGCCCGAGAAAGAATGTAAGCTCTCCCATCATACTCATCTCAAAGTGATCTTGCATAACCTTAGAAAATTCCTTGCACAAAGATTCATTAGTAGCACCGAAAATGATATCATCAACTAAAATAAAATCATTTTTCCTTTTTCTCACAAAAAGAATGTTATCAATTGTTCCTTTTGAAAAACCATTTTCAACAAGAAAACTAGAGAGGCGAGCATACCAAGCTCTAGGAGCTTGTTTCAACCCATATAAAGCTTTTTGAACCCGGTAAACATGATTAGGAAAGACATGATCTATGAAACCGGGGGGTTGCTCAACATATACTTCCTCTTCTATAAAACCATTCAAGAAGGCACTTTTGACATCTATTTGAAATAATTTGAAATTTTTAAAGCTAGCAAATGCCAAAAACATCCTAATAGATTCCAACCTTACAACCGGTGCAAAGGTTTAATCATAGTCTATGCCCTCCTCTTGATTGTATCCTTGGGTAACCAAACGAGCTTTATTTCTAGTAACAATGCCATGTTCATCAAGTTTATTTCTAAAAACCCATTTAGTACCAATTACACTAGCATTGTTAGGTCTTGGAACTAATTTCCAAACATCATTTCTTGTAAAATTGTTTAGTTCTTCATGCATAGCCAAAACCCAAAATTCATCATTTAAAGCATCATTAATCTTTCTAGGTTCTAGAAGAATGCAACATTACCACACTCACTCAAAACTTTTGAGCGAGTGACAACTCCTTGTGAAGGGCTTCCAATAATTTGTTCCTTTGGATGGTTTGATGCGAATTTCCAAGCTTTAGGAAGATCAACTTGTTCATGAGCATTGGAGCTATCCACATCCTTTTGAGCTTCTATAGAGGGAGTATCATTGATTTGTAAAAAGTCCAATCCTCCCTCAACATCATCATCGTCATCTTTCCTAGGTAAAACAACTTGAGAACCAACATTAGTCTCATCAAAAGTAACGCTTATAGATTCTTCAACAACGAGACTTCGTTTATTGAAGACCATATAAGTTGAAGACTCTATAAGCCTTACTTCGAGGTGCATAACCTAAGAAAATACCAACATCAATTTTGGAATCAAATTTATCATGGTGATCTTTAGTATTTAAAATAAAGCATTTGCAACCAAAGATACGAAAATAACCAATAAAAGGAGTTTTTCCATAAAAAAAATTCATAAGGAGTTTTCTTAAGCTTTGGTCTAATCAAAACACGATTTAAAACATGGCAAGCCGTATTGACGGCTTCGGCCCAAAAATATTTTGGTAAATGAAATGAATTTAACATAGTGCGTGCCATCTCTTGTATGGTTCGATTTTTCCGTTCAACAACATCATTTTGTTGTGGTGTTCTAGGAGCGGAAAACATGTGAGTTATACCATGATGAGCACAAAAATCATAGAAAAAATCATTTTGAAATTCACCACCATGATCACTTCTTATTTTAACAACTTTCAAATCTTTTTCATTTTCAATCCTTTTAACATTTGACATGATTAGCAAATTATTCAAAACAATTATTTTTCTTTGCAAGAAATATTATCCATGTAAAACGAGAAAAATCATCAATAATCACAAAAACATAGTGTTTCCCTCCAAGAGAGATAACACGCATAGGACCAAATAAATCAAGATGAAGTAATTGTAAAGATTTAGAAGTTGATACCTCATGGATGGATTTGAAGGAAGATTTTGTTTGTTTACCTTTGGCACAATCCTCACATATGGTATCTTTGATGAAGTGCAAGCTAGGTAACCCTTTAACAAGATTTCTCTTAGACAATTTTGATATTAATTCTATATTTGCATGTCCAAGTCTCTTATGCCAAATCCAAGGGTTTTCATCAATTGCCGCAAGGCACTTCACATCTTGATTCACTAATTCATTCATCTCAAAAATGTATACATTAGATTTGCGATTAGCAATAAAAACAATTTTTCCATTCATACTAATGATGCATTTATCCGGTTTAAAGGAAATATCAAAGCCTTTATCACTCAATTGGCTAATGCTAAGAAGATTATGATTCAAACCATTTACCAAATAAACATCTTCTATAACGGGTGAGGGTTTCTTACCAATAGAACCAACACCAATGATTTTACCTTTCTCACCACCACCGAAGGAGACATTGCCTCCTTCAATCCTTGATAGGGTTGCAAATAACTCTTTGTTGCCCGTCATATGATGTGAGCAACCACTATCAAGGTACCACATCTCCTTACGTTGTTGCCGTGATGTTCCCTACAAGAGATGAAGATGAAGATGTAGTAACTTTTGGTACCCAAGTCTTGGGTCCTTGGTGGTTAGTAGTCTTGGTACCTTTGGGTACCCATGTCAATCCATAAAATTCAAAGTTGTCTTTAATTCTACAATGAGTAGAAATATGACCATGTTTCATGCAATATGTGCACACAAAATTTCTTTTGTATGTATGACCATGAGAATCATGAAACCTATTTCTACCATGGTAATGATGATTAGCATAAGCATGAGTTGGTCTAATCCTTCCACCCTCAATTTCTAGTCTCTTAATCTTTGATCTTAATTGCTTATTCTCTAAATCGAGATCTCCTAGCAATTCATCTTTTAGTGCAAGAGAGGTTGTTAATTGTTCTAGATTGATATCACAAGAAGCATGTAATTTTTTAAAAGATGAGTATTCTTTTGACATTCTCTTAAATTCAAAGTTCAATTCTTCTAGAGCCGTAGCTATGTCACATTGCATGTAGAAAGATTCACTTTCGGTCTCGGATATTACCTCTTACTCATGAGCCATGAAACAAATGTTGGGGTCATGAAGAGCAAGTTTGGCTCCTTCTTCATCACTATCCGAGTCACT
Organism: Asparagus officinalis; assembly: GCF_001876935.1. Classification (NCBI taxonomy): domain Eukaryota; kingdom Viridiplantae; phylum Streptophyta; class Magnoliopsida; order Asparagales; family Asparagaceae; genus Asparagus; species Asparagus officinalis. Next base: position 67,987,553 of record NC_033798.1, on the reverse strand, counting down.
TGGTTCGGATTCTTCCCATCCGGCATACATAGCCTTCTTCTTCTTGTACTTCATGTACTTTTCTTTGAGCTTGGGGCAATCCTTAGCGATGTGACCCGGTTCATTGCACTCAAAACATTTACCTACACGAGAGGAAAACTTGTTGTTAGATCGAGGGTTAAATTTTTTATTCATTTTTATAAGTCTAGAGATTCTTCTCTAGAAAATCAACTTCACTATCCGATGACGAAGAGGAGTTATCACTAGCTCCTTTGAGAGCTATGGTCTTCAATTTTGGTGATGGCTCCTCAACTTCCCGTGATGGCACCTCCTCCTTCTCCTTCCCCTTGAGCTTCTTCTCATGGACCTTGAGCTTTCCGATGAGACTATCGAGAGCTAGAGTAGTAAGGTCATGAGCTTCCTCGATGGCCGTAGCTTTGGGTTCCCACGCCGGAGTTAAGGAACGAAGTATCTTGTAGTTCATTTCTTGAATGGACAATTGCTTGTCAAGACCATGCAATTTATTGATGATATTAGTAAAATGGGAAAACATAGTATCAATGGATTCATTAAGAAGCATTTTAAATAGCTCATAATCATGCATAAGCCCACTAATCTTAGATTCCTTAACTTGGGGGGTTCCTTCATGTGTGATACATAATTTTACCCAAATTTCGTATGCGGTTGCACACGTGGAAACTCTATTGTATTCATTGGGGGAAAGAACACAAATTAAGGCGTTCATAGCCTTAGCATTGAGATTGGCTTGGTGCCTTTCTCCATCGGTCATGTTCCCGACTTTGGACTTCTCTACATACTTCTTTTCTATAAGCTCTAGGATGTCAAGATCAATACAACGAAGGTAAATTCTCATCATAGCCTTCCAATAAGCAAAGTTACTCCCGATAAAGAGTGGTGGTCTAGTGGTGGATTGTCCTTCTAACATATGCATATTCAAAGAAGCCTCCATTTGATCTTTTCTCTAAGGCGGTTAAACCAAAAATTAATATAGAGACCAAACTCTGATACCAATTGTTGGACCCTAGAGGGGGGGGATTAGGGTCCAAGAGGCTATAATTATGCAATAAAAATACAAAATAGAGGAGATAGGGTTAGGAATCGTTATCCTGTGACGCGCGATATGTTAACGAGGTTCGGTCCACTGACCTACGTCCCCGCTCCCCACTCTCGAGGAGAAATTCACTACACAACCCGGTTTGGAAGCCGGAACTTCGTCTACACAGCGATCCCCACACGATCTCACACTACACAGTTAATCTCACTAGATCACACTCCCTCACAGTTGATCTACACAAGATCTCACTCACAAGATAGTAGAAATGATGTAAGACTCTCTTTTTACAACGTCCCTATGACAAAGAGAAAGAGCACACTGAAGCTGGGAAGTGAACACACAAAAACTCAGTGAAAACAGGTTTTGAAAATATAAGCTCTGAGAAAAACAACATCACTGGTTTTGCAAAAGCTGGGACAGTGAGGAAGAAGAAGAGGTGGAGTTTAAATATGAGAAAAACAGCTGTTTAAACCTATCCCTTAATCCCCCAAAATCTGGAACAAAATCGTCGCTGAGATCTGTACTGAGCGGCGCTGAAAAAGGACCAAAATTACTGTTTGAATAATACGGCGGGGGGCCGATGAAATTTTCGGTCGACCGACGAAATCATTCGGTCGATCGCGATCCAGATCGAAAACGAGAAAAACAAACAGAGACTTCATCGGTCGACCGGTGCGGTCGACCGACAGAAAAATCGAGCTCTCGCGCCCGCGGCGGTCGATCGACGAACTCTCTGCTGCCCAGTGAGGAATGAACATAGGTGCGGTCGACCGATGCGGTCGATCGTATTCTGATACATCCCAAAACAGCATCGGTCGACCGTATTCTGATACATCCCAAAACACTGTTTTTGACTCAACTAAAATATTTGGAAAATATTTAATTGACCTCTGAAAATTATGAAACTTTGTAAAATGTTTTTAATACTAAAAACAAACTGTTTGGAAAAGGAATTTTGCAGATAGATCCTCATACTTGTGAAAAATAGTATTTCACAACGCTTAAAAACATAAGTATGAAAACGTGTGTGTGATATCCCAATAGCTTCAAGTGAAGTCAATAACTCTTTGCCTACATTCTAGCACTAGAGAGAAAAAATAAAAGATAGCTAGTATCCTCATATAGAATGCAATGCTTGAGTCTTGATCTAGCTTGAATTTGATGAGGCTTCTATTTGAATTTGTTGTTCTTGAAATAACGTTGCTTCATCACTATGCCTCCATGATTTCACTATATTTGTACTTAATAAGCCATTAGTACCGATAATGGTGGTTGTAAAACATCATCAAAGGGCTAGCAAACCCGAGACACCCAAAGGTATCTTGGAAATTGTAGAGCAATATTGGCCAAGATTTAATTCGAATATGAAGAAACTAAAAACATAAAAGTTATAGATATCCTCATTATCTTTCAAATGCATCCTGGATCAGGTCATTTGAAGATTATATGAGAAAGATAAAGCCAAAATACCAAAGATAGTACAAACTCCAAGACAGTGTTGGTGTCTCGGAGAAGAATGATGATTTTGGTCATGATCCGATTCGAATATGAAGAAACTCAAAACATGAAATTTGTATATATCCTCGTTATAATTACAATACATCTTTAATCAGGTAATTTGGAGGTTATATGAGGAAGTTATGGCCAAAATACCCAAGACACTCACAAGTGTCTCGGCCATGGCCGAGACACTCACAAGTGTCTCGGACCTTGTAAAGTTGTTTTGACCATGATACGATTTGAATCGGAAGAATCTTAAAAGATAAAAGTTGTAGATCTCTTTGTTAGATTTCCAACACATCTAGAATCAGATTATTTGTAGGTCATATAAGGAAGTTATGGCCAAAATCCCCGAGACACTCACAAGTGTCTCGGCCATGGCCGAGACACTCACAAGTGTCTCAGAATTTGTGAAGCTGTTTTGACCATGATGGAATTCTAATCTGAAGAATCTTAAAAGATAAACATTGTATATCTTTTCGTTATCTTTTCAACACAACTTGAATCACCTTATTCTGAGGTCGGATGAAAGAATTAGAGCCAAAATACTAAAGAGGGTACAAACTATCTCGCACATGTGCGAGACACCCCGAACTGTCTCGCACTCGGGACGTGTTTTTGACGGGTTTCAATCGGTTTTGATAATTCCAGAGCCTCCCTAACTACCTTGGGATTATCTTTAAATGTGATAAAGTGGTTATAACTAAAGATAAGAGGGAATCAACCGTTCCTATCCAAACACAGGGCTCCTGAAGCCTATAAATACAGCCCCAGGGCCTTCATTTTTGGAGATCTGGAATTCTCGAGCGTTGGCGAAGCCCTGTCGGACTGAAGATTAAAGGTGCATGAATTTCAGAGAGGAGGAGAGACCGGGTCGAGTTCGTCAGCATAAAGAAAAAGAGCTCGTCAGATCTGCAGTTCTCGTGTTCGTCCCTTAAGATTACCCCGTTGTGGTGATCTTAAGAAGAGCAATTATCTCGCTGTTGTCGAGATAAGCGCTACTGCTTCTTGATTCCTTCGCGAATCAATGAAGCTCTACCTAATTTTTCAGCAATCAGATCTGATCAACGGTGGTCCACGGATATCAACGTCCCCGTCACAGGCCAAGATCCCACGCAAGCAGAAGACCGATAAACGATCTCTGCGCTGTTTGAAGAGAATTGTACTTTTGTTTTGTTTTCATTGTGTAAATGTCTTATAAAAAGACTAATTTTTATTCTCATTGTAAACGTCTGAAGTTTGTAATGAACATCGCAATGAATCAAACAATTTTCTCCGCAAACAGTTATATTGTAATTATAGCACGTTATATTGTAAGTATAGCACGTTAACCTGAAAGTATAGCATGTTATATCGAGAGTATAGCATTTTATATCAAAAGTATAGCACGTTATATTGAAAGTATAACATGTTATATTGTAAGTATAACACATTAACCTGAAAGTATAGCACGTTATATCGAAAGTATAACACGTTATATTGTAAGTATATCACGTTAACTGAAAGTATAGCATGTTATGAAGTAAGTATAGCACGTTAACCTGAAAGTGTAGCACGTTATATTGAAAGTATAACACATTATATCGAAAGTATAGCATGTTATGGAGTAAGTATAGCACGTTATGGAGTAAGTATAACACGTTATATTGTAAGTATAGTATGTTAACCTGTAAGTATAGCACGTTACCCTATAAATATAGCATGTTACCCTGTAAATATAGCACGCTACCCTGTAAGTATAGCACGTTAACCTGAAAGTATAATACGTTATGGAGTAAGTATAGCACGTTATACAGTAAGTATAGCACGTTAACCTGAAAGTATAGCACATTATATTGAAAGTATAGCACCTTATATCGAAAGTATAACATGTTATGGAGTAAGTATAACACGTTATGGAGTAAGTATAGCACGTTAAATTATAAGTATAGCACGTTAACCTGTAAGTATAGAACGTTACCCTGTAAGTATAGCACGTTAACCTGTAAGTATAGCACGTTACCCTGTAAGTATAGTACGTTACCCTGTAAGTATAGCACAATAACCTGTAAGTATAGCACGTTACCCTGTAAGTATAGTACGTTACCCTGTAAGTATAGCACGTTAATATGTAAGTATAGCACATTGCCCTGTAAGTATAGGATGTTAGCCTATAAGTATAGCACGTTAACCTGTAAGTATAGCACGTTAACCAGTAAGTATATCATGTTAACCTGTAAATATAGTACGTTACCCAGTAAGTATAGCACGTTAACCTATGTTTATACGGTTGATGCTTGTAAGCGATTTGGGATGTTATCTATGTTCAGTTGAGGTTTTTTGTAAGACGCTTCACGTTGAACATGCTTTTACTGAGTAGAGATCAATTACGATTGCATTTAATTATGTGATTAGCAATTTGAGATGTGGTTTCCGTTACGTTGAGAAAATGATGGACAAGTTATTTGCAGGTGTCGTCGTGGCAATTTGTGGAACACTTCATGACATCATGCTTTTGCCAACTTGAGTTTAATTAGGAATGCATTAGGTATATTGTCTCGCTGAGGCAAATTATCAAACACCTTACATGCGTGTATTTCCTTCATTTGCCTAGCTTTTTTTTCTTTTTCCTTTTTTTATTGGGGTAGTACTTCCAACAACTCCCAAAAACGATAACACTAATAATCAAAAAACTAAAAATAAGTAATAGAAACGCAATAAATCAACACCACTTCTCATCGATAACCATCATTATCAAAATAATCCAAACTAATTTCTTCATTAATTGAAATTTTGATACATAGTAACAATATTTCAACTCGGCTTTACTTATAACCGAATCCTTCGTCAACCAACCCCCATCCCTCGTCAACGACCTAGGTCAATATCTTCTCCTTCAGCAAGTTCTCCGATCAAATCCTTTGTCAACCAACCCCTAATCCCTCAACTACAACGACGGCTGGAGAAGGGCGACGGCGGCTGGAGACGCGGCTGGAGACGGGCGACGACGGCAAGAGGCAGTCATTTTTTAATTTAGGGCTAAGTTGAAAGGAGTAAGATTAGGAGAGATGCTGTTTATATGGGGCCAAGGGGTATTTTCGGGATTCTGTATAAATACAAGTGGTGAAAATATAGTATTTTGGAGATTGGGTTTAAAGATAAATACAAAATAGTATTTTGGAGATTGGGTTTAAAGATAAATACAAAAAGTGAATTGGGCTTAAAGATACAAATAATAGTACTTGGGTTTATAAAGATAAATACAAAAAGTGAATTGGGCTTAAAGATACAAATAATAGTACTTGGGTTTAAAGATAAATTGGAGTAAACAAATTGGTCTAAAAGCAAAAACCCCTTAATAAAATCATTATAATTTCTTCATTCTCTTCGTAAATTGTGAAAACTCAGCTGCCTCAAAAAATTTTCACATTTGTGAAGCGTCTGTGCCTCCTCAAATCCCTCAGCCCTAATCTCTGATGATCCTTCGCCTCCAACGTGGTCATTGATGCCTCCAACTGCCTCTAGGCCCTCCTCTCCACTCCATCACCTCTGCAAACCCTAGTCCTCCACTTCCTCGCATCCTCTCCACTCCCTTGCCCCCACCGCCGTAGCGTCGCCTCCTCCTTACGACCATGCTCATCATCCACCGCCTTCTCCACTACTACTCTCAAAACCCAAAAGGCTCATTTGGTGTAAGGTCATTGCAATTCGGGTTGAACTTTAATATGGTAATTATTACACTAGAACGATTACTGGTGGGAGCATTCCTATGTTTGGTATAACATATCGTAAGTGTTAAATTTTAACACAAAATTATCCCTACCACTCCAAACTCAAAATTTATAAATTAAAAAAGCCTCTCAAAATATTAGACTTATCAAAATCCTCCTCAAAAACTTTGACAATTATAAAAAGCCTTGTGCACAATTCAAAATTTGTAGAAAACACAGCAGAAAGTTTTTAAAATTACAAAAAACACCCTTAAGATTCAAAATTTAAAATAGCACCATAAAAGTTTGATAACTTAGAAAATTTACATTGGCAATTGTACATTCCATGAAAGTTTTAGAATTTACAGAAAACACCTTAGATGTTTCAAAAATTAAAAAAAATAACCTCAAAGATTCAAAATTTATAAAAAAAACACCCTAAAAAGATCAAAACCTACAAACAAGTAATTTTTTGTATATTTCAGTTTTTAGGGTCATTTTTGCAATTTTCTAAATTTTAGGGTGTTCGTTACGATTTTCTAAACTTTTAAAGTTTTTTTTGTAAATTTTAAATTTATAAAATTTTCAATTTATTGTTTGTATCTTTGAAATATTTTGGGAAATTTATGTAAATTTTTAATATTTGAGTATGTTTATTATTGTTTTTAAAATTTTGGTGTGTCTTCTACGAAGACCGAATTTTTTAGTGGGTTGTTTGTAATCCTATATTGCCAATATACTGCTTATAAGTTTTAATTTTTCAATGTGTTCTCATAAATTTTGAAGTATGAGAGAGATTTTTGTAATTTTCAAAACTTTCAGGGCGTTTTCTAATATTCTATTAATTGTAGGGGTCTGTTTATATTTCCTATACTTAGCAAACTGTTTGTAGGATTAAAATTATTAGAGTATTTTTCGTAAATAATGAAATTGAGGGATTTTTTTGTGAAATTTGAAATTTGATGGTTTTTTACAAATTACAAACCTTTAGGGCATTTTTTACAAATTCTATTTTGAGGCTATTTGGAGATCCTAAAATTTCAATATACTATTTGAAAGTTTTGAAAGTTTTAGGTTCTTTTAAATTTCAAAATAATTTAGACATTATTCAGAATTTTTAAAACTATTAGGGTGTTTTTTACAAATTTTAATTATTATCAGGGATATTTGTATGCTTTTAATTTTTTAGTATTTTTTAGTTTTAAAATTTTCATACTTTTTGTGATTTTTACGAGTTTTATATTATTGAGTGTGTTTTTGTTATTTCACAATTGTTTAGGTTGGGAGAGTTGCTTGCAATTTTTTACTTTATAAGGAATCTTGCAATTTTTAGGTTTCAGGATGCGTTGTTGCAAGTTTCAAAAATTTTTAGGGAGTTTTTGTAATTTCACATGCTTTAATGAACCAAATTTCAAGTTTTCATCCAATTTTCTCCTACACCTAACTTGGTTAATAGTTTACCTTCATTTGTAGTGAGACTTTATCCGTGGTGAAGTTGTAGAAGGATAGCAAACATAGGTATAATTATAAAAAGACAATGTTTAAGAGGGTAAGTTTTATCCCCCCCCCCCCCCCCCCCCCAACCATGCACCAAAAAAGCCATAACCCTAAAACATTGATCCCAAACTCGTCGTAGCTCCTCCTCCACCACACCTCTTGTTGCTAATCCTCCAACGCCGCTATTCTCTCTCCCTATTGTCATTGCTACTCTCTCCCCCAAGGTAGGAGTGTCCAAACGGGCCGGCTCGGCTCGGCCAGGCCTAGACATTTTGGTCCTATGTCTAGTTCCAAGCCCTGCTCTAACCGGGCCCTAAGCTGCCTACTCAGTCTTGGGCCTCGAGTAGCCTGGATGCGCGCGGGTCCGAGTCTGGGTCAATTCCCGGACCGAGCTATTTTTTTATATTTTTTGAATTAAAAATTATGTTTTTTAAATAAAATCAATATAAATTAGATTTCTATAAAATTTTGGATTAGTTTTTCTAATTTTTGTAAAAAAAAATCACTTAAACCTTTTGCAAAAAAGATTTACTTATAGGTATTACAGGTATATAAGTATAAAGTATATACTTACTTATAAGTACATAACTATAATTATATATACAATGTTTCATGTATCACATATTCACATGTTGAAACAGATGCGAGGAAAAAAACAAGAAAGTAAAGATTGAAGACACAAATTTACTTGGTTCACTAACGTTGTGTTAGCTACATCCACGGGCAGAGAGAGAGAGCGATTTTATTATATGTAAGGTGATAGGATACAAGTTACATCAAAAGGAGTTTATATAGCACTCCAGAAAAACCCTAGGCGCTAAATAACAGATTTTGGCCCAAGTAATAAAACCCAATACAGAACCTGATGTATACCTTGGACTTTTGGGGTGCTACCCTGTACCCCGCAGGGTGGTCAACTTCCCCCCCTCCCCCCTGACCCTCGTGCTGGGTTATTCGTAGCGCGACTAGACTGATGGGTTGACATAAGAAGTCCACAGATTCAAGGTATCGCAACAAATCTCCACCTTGACTTGAATCCTCTCACAAAAACAGATATACCAGATGCACCTAAAGGTGCCATATGTACCATGACTCTTCTCTGACTCAGAAATGTCCCAAAGGTGATACTTCTAGCTAGCAATATTCAGCAAGTCCAAACAAAGTGTGAGGAATTGACTTGGTGAACATATCAGCAGGATTATCATATGTGTCAATCTTCTACACCTTGATCCCCTTCTCAGTGCAGGAAATGATATCAAAAATCTATATGCTTAGTCCTTTCATGATGAACTTATGTCACGCCCCGCTTTTCAAAATACAGGGGAATCGAAACATGAATAAGCCCGCGGCGTTTTAGATTGAGAAGAAATATGCACTACCATTTTTTTATTTTCTTTTCTTCTCAATCCAATACGCTAAGCGTCTAGAAATAAATACAATGTGAAGTCACAGGTTCCCGATTACAATCACCAAGAATATAATAGACAAACTCAAAATAAAATAATACATATCACAAATGAATATCATCCATGACATAAGTTTGGGTCAAACATGCCCATATACAAAACTATCTGAATGAAATACTAGAGAATATAATACTACACTGATCAAGTGGAAAAGGAAATGCAACAAAAGTAAGCTAAGACTATCGAACAACTAGAGGGAATAACTAAGTTTCGGTTTCTTCTGATTAGTCTGCAAAGCACTCCTGCTGAGGATCCTCTGGTTCTGGTGTGACTCCAAGATGGACCTGTCCTTCTTCTAAGTCTGACGTACACCAGAGAAAAACATGTGTACGTCAGCGTGCATGGCACACGACAAGAACCCACAAAATAAAATAGAACATATGAAAACCAAAGCGGAAAACGATACGATAATAGAAATGACAAAAAGACGTGCAACTGGAAATTTAACAAAATCAATCAAGTAACGAGTCGATCATGTAGCTAGCCATCAGAATAATCATCCAGGTAACCGTGTCATACAAATAGATGGAATTAATACTTAAAAAATCTACAACAAGAGATGTAGTACGTTGAGCGAAATAATCTAAACAAGGAAGCCCTCATATATATATACCATATGTCTTAAATTGTAGATAATTAAATATTAACCCCGATCTATGTATGAAAAGAAAAACAACTGACCTACATCTCACACAAGAATCCATAATCACCTTAAGTAACAAGGTCTGATAACTAGTCATTCTATAACTGGTCACTGGTCCACATTTCACACATAGTCAACGCTCATATTATTGGATAACTAACTATTCATAAATCCTTACGTGCATCCAATACCGCTACACAAACTCGGTCAAAGGACTACACACAATCCGTTTTCAGCCTGGTCCAGACTCAAGCTAAACTCGGGTGAATATCAAATTCACGAACCAAAGTAGCAACACCGATCTACTTTGACCCAACAAACCAACCCTAATTACGACACCGATCCACTGGTGCGAGCCTGGAAGATACATCAATAGCCTTATCCGATCACATAAATATGGACTTTCCCATCCCAACACTTCTCGTTTTTCTAAGTTAACAACACACGAGTCTCTAAGTCGTACTTACGTCACACAGGTCACTCTAATCATAAACTACTAAGGTTCTCAAACACAACAATGAGATAATAATAACACTAATTTCACGCAACTACATCATGACATGTGGAATACAGTAAAATATTCACAAAACATGAAATGTAATCATGAACAACAACTATGTAATTCAGAAAATAATTCCTTTTCCAAAAATAACTTCTTTTAAAATATTATAAATTCTCTAAAATGATTTCGTTGTCAAAATAAATTCTTTTAAATTTATAATAATTATTCTGAAAATACTATTTATTATTGTTATGATTTAATTAATATGATTCATCAAATAATCCCACGCAAGATAATAATATATCACATTCGAATCTATGCATATAATTCATAAAATATCTAAATATTGAAATGACGAGTCAATAGTAAAAGGGATCTTGTCGCGGGTTGTGTCGAACGGATCGATGTTGTCGGTACGGCGCGTCGGAGCTGAAGGGGCAACGGATCCGGCTGAGCAGGTCGACGTTGACGATGGGGCTGCGACATAGCTGGAGAGGAGGTGATAAGGATGCAGGGGCTGACTGCGGGGAGTTCGACAGGGCTATGGGCTTGCCGCCAGAGGGAGGGATGTCGCCAGCGACGTCGACGCTAGGAGGGGGTGTCGGGTAGTGGGCAGCGACGGTCAGCGGGGAGAGGGGGTGGCCGTACACCATAAGTTGGGGCTTGCTTCGGGCACTGCTTTGCCGGCAGTGGCGGTGTTTATCTCAGCGACGGAGGAGGACTAGTCACGGCTGATTTGGCGGCTGTCTCAGGGACTACGGCGACGGGGGGCTTGGAAGAGGTCATTAAGTGTCCGCAGTGAGCGGAGGAGACCAGATGGTGTGGTTGGGTAAGTTAGCTATGTAGGAGCTTGCTTATGGGGTTGGTCCGGGTAGCTACGGGCAGATCTCCGGTGTCAGAGTGAAAGAGGAGGGGTTACGTTGGGTTGGTCAGAAGAGCTTGGAGGGGTTATGTGAGGCGGCGGCTTCAGGTGGATGGCAGTGGCGGCGAAGGGAGGCCAAACGGGGGAGGGCAAGAGGAGGTCGGCACAGAGTTTGGGTCGTTTCCGTCGTAGTTAATTGGAATGCGGTGGCGGTCAGGACGCGCGGGTGTGTGGCTGCAGAGTGGGGGGCGAGCGGGTGATGGATGGGGTTTGGTCTTGTAGAGAGAGAGAGGAAGAAGGAGAGAGGGGTGTTAGACCGCTAGAGTGGGGTGAGATATGAGGGTCTTAATGCTAATGGCTAATTCCTATTAAAATGTAAATTAAAATAATATTGATTAATTTGTTTCTTGCAAACGAATGATATAAGATAGATATGAAGCAAGAGTAGATATGAATAAGCACAATAAAAGAACGCTAAGCAAAACACAACAATACGATATGTTTCACTGTGGTTCGGTCACCACGAACCTACGTCCGCGCTGGCTCCTCAGCCTCGAGGAGATATCCATAACAAATCGCGGTTTGGAACCGGAAGTTCTACACACTCGCTTTCAGTTCAGCCGAGTAAACTCTCAGCACACGCAATACACTAATCATAATAATCACAACTTTTAACACACTAATGTAGGAACACTAGGCCCAGTGTCCTCCTCCTGCAAGTGCTCGGATGCCAAGCTCCCTTCACCCTAGGTTCGTCAACCGATCGCCACTCATCTATTGATTGACTCACATCATCTCGCACTCACACTTCTCTCGGTGTACAAGTGTATTACAAAGTGAATAACTCACAAATAAAAGATTAAATAGCAAATGGTTTGTTCTCAAATAAAATGAAGAAGCGCAAGAGACTCACACTCATCTAAATCACACCACACACCCACACTATATAGTATGAAGATATTAAACTCAATATGTGTGAGTGTGTGATAACAGTGAATGAAAATAATACAACTCAATAAAATATAAGCTAAGATATGAAAATTCAAGTAGAAGCTTATAAGTAAAGATGAGTTAGAGAAAACTTCATCGCATAGACAAGAAGAATAAAAAGGAGTGGATGATGAGATTAAAAATCCTCCTTCTTTGTAAGTAGGAAAACTTCTTTTGAAAAAAGTACTGATGAACATCAGCTTAAACAGGGCTCTTAAATCACCATTAAGATTTTGCTTAAATCATGAAACTATTAATATTGTTAAAAGAGAGGCAGACATGGGTATTTTATACCACTAAGATAATCAGCAAAAACAAACTTGAAATGACCAAAAAGCGCCCTCGAGAACCATTGTAAAAATAGCCATTATAAAAGTCAATGAATGACAATCGGATCAGCGGTGCGACGCGTAAGGAAATCTCGCGGTCGACCGCGAGGCACAAAAATTCAAAGAACAGGGTTTTAAAGATGGCGGTCGACCGCGACGGTCGATCGTGAAAGTCTCTAGATGAATCACGGTCGACCATCACGGTCGACCGCGGGCATATAAAATCCAGACTTGATAATTTGTACATGGCAGTCGACCGTGGCGGTCGACCGCAAACTGACACAGTCTGAAAGCCTGTTTTTGGGCTGATTTTGAAAATACTTTAAAAATAGCAAATCAATTCCAAAAATAATAAAACTTTGGGAAAAGTTTCTAAATGATAAAATGAACATGTTAGAAAAGGAATTTTTGGAAAAATAATTTTTGTTTGCAAAAACACACTATTTTTAAAAAGTGTTCGTAAAACCTGTATTTTACGAATATGAAAATTTTGATATGACTTATAAACATGCAAATATATATCATGCATATATTATATGTATATAATAAAGCATGAAAGAGCTGTAAACATGAGATAAAAGATATTGTAACAACGTTTGATGAAAAATCATTTATATGATAGAAAACGTCAAAAATCTGGTTAAGTGTACATATATTGAGCTTAAATATAAACATACAATATATGTAAGTAAACTACTCTTATACCTAGGAAACTCCACAGATATGAACTTGAATCTTTAAAGCTTGATTGTCGTATGTTGAAATACCTGTAAAGAGAAACATAAAAACAAAACTAGAGAATATATTAGCGATAAATTGTTTGACAAATCACCATCAAAACTATAAGGCCAACAATCTCCCCCTTTTTGATGTTGGCAAACAATTTATATATTGATATGAAATATATACGATAAACACTGATAAACCGCATACAATATGATTTAAACATATAGATAATATATAGCATGAATCAAGCATATAAACCACATTAGATTTTCTCCCCCTTTGACAACATCAAAAAGGGAAAAAAAAGATAAATATATATTGAATAGGAGCAATGCTCCCCCTGCATACAAGCACAGATAAAAAGCAAATGTACAGCTAAGGCTCCCCCTGTCAATTTGCATAGATGATATACAAAGATCATATTTATACATAGGAGCTAAGCAACCATATCCATCCAAATACAACCATAAACAATATATTGACCAAATAAATCACCAATCATCACAAACAAAGTTTTCCACAAACAAAGTTTGTTCCACAATACTACAGACCATACACAAATTGTTTCACAAAGTCACATAGTTTTTCACACAAACATAGAGTTATTACAACTCAAAATAAAACATAAGTATCAAGTTCTAGTCCAAATACAACTCAAAATAAAACATCACCATAAGCATAGACTCCAATAAACTCAACAAAGTCAATCACCACCATCACCACCAAAAGCAGAGCCAGAGCCAGATGCAGATCCATCATCAGAGCCAGAATCAGATCCATCAGTAGGGCCCTCCTCAGAAACAGACTCAGAACTGGAAGAGGGATCCGAAATCCCAAGAGACTGACGCTGATAAGATAGAATAGTCCTAACGTCCCTCTGAATAGTTTAGACCTGAGTCTCAAGACGATCCAAACGGGCACAGATATCAGAAGTGGAGGAGGTGGAAGCTCGAGACCGAGAAGATGATGGCTTAGAAGGATCAGATAAAGAGGCAGAAAGTTGCATACGGGAGAGAGAGACTTTATCACAGTACTCCTTACCCGGATCAACTTTGGGTTCATTTGAGAGTGCAACACCGAAGTGTTGAAGAATGAGGGTGATGAAACTGCCAAAAGGAAGAAATTTGAGATGCTTGCATGCCATGTTCTTAAGAAAAACATTTGCCCAATTCACTTTTATATGGGCAAAAATGGTATAAACAACATTAACTTTATCAGGGACAAAATGATAAAAGCTACCGCTTTTTGGAATGAGATTATGAGCAACAATACGAACTATGATTTTGGCGGTGGGATTGAGTGATTTCTTGTTCATAGGATAGGTGCAACCGGGCTTAAACAAGATATCGTTCACAGCCTGATCGGTGTGATCGATAGACATGAGCTCAACGTCACTTGTTCGAATCTTAAGAATTCCCGTAAGCTCGTCGGCAGAAAATGAAATCTGGATATTTTTAACAGATGTGGAGATGGTTTGGACACCATCAGCAGTGGAAGTGACAGACAAATTCGCATAAAACAAATATACCAGAAATGGATAATAAGGAACTTTACGTTCCACATCTAACAGTCTAGCCAACCCAACATCATGTAGAATCGTATGAATTCATACATGGCTAATTGTTCGAATTTGATATATCTAGTGGGCAGAATTTTCAGTTTGCATAGCTCCCTATATTTCTTAACTAGGGGCTTAAACAGAAGATAATCCTCATAATGAGAGGCAATGGAAGATGAGGAACCAGATACAGGTTTAGATCTTTTCTTAGGAGGCATTTTGACAGATATGATCAATTAGGGTTATGAAAAGATGTGAAATTTGACAGAAATTGAAACCCTAAAAAGAAAAAATAAAGCACAATAAGTACAAATGAGCAAACCCTAAACCAAAACCCTAGAATTGAAATGTTGAAACTCTAGAGCAAGAAAAAATTGAAAGGTGAGAGATTACCCAACAAAATTCCAACACGAGATTTTGATGAAGGAGTGTACGCGGTCGACCGAAGGAGCTCTGCGAGTGACCGAGAGAAGAGCTGGATTTTTTTTTTTTAAATGTCAAATGGGGAAGAAGATGAAGGGGCTCGGATCATAAGAGCAGAAGGAGAGATGGCTCAGATCTGGGCAGAAATGAGATCAACGGTGGTGGTTGATACAGGTTTAAAAAAATAACCAAATAAAACCAAAACCCGATAACGAAAAGTGCAGAAAACCGAAAAACTCTCTTGCGGTCGACCGTGGCGGTCGACCGTAACAAATTCTAGAAACATTGACGGTTGACTGTGGCGATCGACCACGAGAAAGAAAAAGGCATAGACAGTTTATAAAATCTGGAATTTGAGGAAAATTCAATTTGATCCTTAATAAAATTGTTTTAAGATGTATAAATACATATAAAGTTTTTAGCCATTAAAAAACAAAAAAAAATATTTTATTTTATCTTAATAAACATACAATTCATCATTAAACTCAAAAACTCAATTGTTCAACAAACAAAACAAAAAAATAAACAAAACAAAAAAAATTGATATAAAAATCATTTTGATACCCAAATCATTTTGGTACCACTAAAATTTGGGACATGACCCCTATCATTTAAATCCAATGCCCTAGGGTTATGAACCTTCTTGGGCGTATTTTGTGCACCGATACGATCAAAGCAAAAATTGTAAACATGACCTATACGATTACAATTTGTGCAATGTAGAGGTTTGAATGGTTTACGTTGACCGAAATGAAATGCACGTGGTTCATTTGCAAGAATAGATTTTTCTTTGTAATTATTTTGCAAATGAGAATTTCTTTTTAAATCGAAACAAAACATGGCCAAATGACCAAAACGACCACAATAATAACATTTATACCCATGAGCATGTTTATGATTTACACTATGTGTGTGTACATGTGTATGTGATGAAGAAGCTTGATAGGATGCACAATCATGAATAGGCTTGTCAATTTTTGGTGCATTATGATAAAATTGAGCTAAATGGCCTTTAAGACCGCAAATAGAACATTTGTGAATTTTGTCATACATATGTGCATAGTGAATAGCTTTCTTAGAAGAATTAACATTGAACTTTGCACATAAGTCCATAAGCTTTTTATTATTAGCAATACAAGTATTTAGTGTTGAATCTAAGGTGGATATACGTTTTCTCATTTGATTCAACTCATCATTGTGCATACAAGCATTGCTACTAGAAATAGGATAAACAAGATTTTTCATCATAGATTTCAACTTATCTACTTTTAACATAGCATCACATTTTTCATGAAGCAAACTAGCATTTTCAATTCTCAATTTTTCATTGCATTCTTTAAGAATTATATTTTCATTTGCAATAAAATTAAACTTAGTGGCTAGTGTTTCATGAGTGGATTTCATATTTACATACTTACTCTTTACATCAATATAGCAATTGTATAATTTTTCAAACTCAAGAGAAAGTTCATCAAGAGTAATAATATTATCGTTATTAAGCTCGCATACCTCACTAGGGTTATCACCTAGTGGTATTGTACATGGAGATGATGCTTCCTTAGAGCTTAAAGCGCGATCTTCCAACGCTTTTTGAATAGCCTCCGAGTCTTCTTCATGTGCTTTAATAAATTTTCATAAGGCGTAAGCACTATCAAAATGAGCAAATTTGTTAGAAAACGATGAGTGAAAAGTATTAAGCAAATATTCTAACAAGAGCTTGTTCATGTTAAACAATCTTTTATCATTTTCACTCCATTTGGATTTTTCCAAAATGGGAATAACATAGGCATCCTCAATAATCTCCCATAAATCGAATTATTTAGATTGAACAAAAAGTTTGAATCTAACACGTCATTGAGCATAGGAAAAATATCCAAACGAGGAGCAACATTAATAGCATAACCTAGACTAGATGCATCATTCATATCTATAATGATTATATGCAAAAAGCAAAAAGCAATCAACATTGGATTAGCACAAAAACGATAACTTGGATCTTTAACTCAAGGCGATTAGTCCTTAAATCAAAGAGCACCAAGCTCTAATACCAATTGTTAGACCCTAGCGGGGGGTGATTAGGGTCTTATGCAAATCTAATCCCTATTAAATACCAATTAAAATAATATTTATTAATTTGTTCTTGCAAGAATGATATAAGATAGATATGAGCAAGAGAGATATGAATAAGCACAAATAAAAATTTGTTCTTGCAAGAATGATATAAGATAGATATGAGCAAGAGAGATATGAATAAGCACAAATAAAAGAACGCTAAGCAAAACACAAACAAACGATATATTTACGAGGTTCGGTCACCACGACCTACGTCCCCGCTCCTCACCTCGAGGAGATATCCATGATCATAATCCGGTTTGGAAGCCGGAACTTCTACACACTCGGTTTACAAGATCACCAAAAATCTCACACTACACAATCACTAATCAATCACACTTTACACACTAAGTGTAGGAACCTAGCCCGTGTCCTCCTCCTCAAGTGCTCGGATGCAACCTCTCCCTAGGTTCGGCAACCGATGCCACTCCAATTGGATTCGACCCCGTCTCTCGCCTCACACTTCTCTCGGTGTACAAGTATATTACAAGTGATACTCACAAATAAAGATTAAATACAATGGTTTGTTCTCAATAACAAATAAGAACGCAAATGAAGCTCACACTCACTAAATCACATTCCACAACCCACACTATATAGTATGAAGATATTAAGCTCAATATGTGTGTGTGATAACAGTGAATGAAAATAATACAACTCAATAAATATAGCTAAGATATGAAAATTAAGTAGAGAGCTATATGTAAAGATGAGTTAGAGAAAACTTCTCCATAGACAAGAAGAACAGTGGATGATGAGATTAAAAATCCTCTTCTTGTAGTAGGAAAACTTCTTTTGAAAACAGACTGTTGAAATCAGCTTAAACAGCTCTTTTAAACACACTTAAGATTTTGTTAAACATAAAACTTGGATATGTTGAAAGAGAGCAGCAATGAGGTATTTATACCCACTCAAGATATCAGCAAAAACAAACTTGAAATGACCAAAAAGCCCCCAGAGAACCATTGTAAAAATAGCCGTTAAAAAGCAATGATGACATCGGCGGTCGACCGTGGAAATCTCGCGGTCGACCGTGAGGCACAAAAATTCAAAGAACAGGGTTTTACAGCTGGCGGTCGACCGCGGTGGTCGATCGTGAAAGTCTCTGGATGAATCACGGTCGACCGTGACGGTCGACCGCGGGCATATAAAATCTAGACATGACAATTTGTACATGGCAGTCGACTGTGGCAGTCGACCGCAAACTGACACAGTCTGAAAACCTGTTTTTGGGCTGATTTTGAAAATACTTTAAAAATAGCAAATCAATTCCAAAAATAATAAAACTTTGGGAAAAGTTTCTAAATGATAAAATGAACATGTTAGAAAAGGAATTTTTGGAAAAATAATTTTTGTTTGAAAAAACACACTGTTTTTGAAAAGTGTTCGTAAAACCTGTATTTTACGAATATAAAATTTTTGATATGACTTATAAACATGCAAATATATATCATGCATATATTATATGTATATAATAAAGCATGAAAGAGCTATAAACATGAGATAAAAGATATTGTAACAACGTTTGATGAAAAATCATTTATATGATAGAAAACGTCAAAAATCGTGTTAAGTGTACATATATTGAGCTTAAATATAAACATACAATTTATGTAAGTAAACTACTCTTATACCTAGGAAACTCCACAGATATGAACTTGAATCTTTAACGCTTGATTGTCGTGTGTTGAAATACCTATAAAGAGAAACATAAAAACAAAACTAGAGAATATATTAGCGATAAATTGTTTGACAAATCATCATCAAAACTATAGGGTCAACAATCTCCCCCTTTTTGATGATGGAAAACAATTTATATATTAATATGAAATATATACGATAAACACTGATAAACCACATACAATATGATTTAAACATATAGACAATATATAGCATGAATCAAACATATAAACCACAATAGATTTTCTCCCCCTTTGACA
The DNA here is from genome assembly GCF_001876935.1 of Asparagus officinalis. Classification (NCBI taxonomy): domain Eukaryota; kingdom Viridiplantae; phylum Streptophyta; class Magnoliopsida; order Asparagales; family Asparagaceae; genus Asparagus; species Asparagus officinalis. The sequence goes on along the minus strand of NC_033798.1, from coordinate 67,968,262 downwards.
ACATCAAAAAGGGAAAAAAAAGATAAATATATATTGAATAGGAGCAATGCTCCCCCTACATACAAGCACAGATAAAAAGAAAATGTACAGCTAAGGCTCCCCCTGTCAATTTGCATAGATGATATACAAAGATCATATTTATACATAGGAGCTAAGCAACCATATCCATCCAAATACAACCATAAACAATATATAGACCAAATAAATCACAAATCATCACAAACAAAGTTTTCCACAAACAAAGTTTGTTCCACAATACTACAAACCATACACAAATGGATTCACAAAGTCACATAGTTTTCCACACAAACATAGAGTTATTACAACTCAAAATAAAACATAAGTATCAACTTCTAGTCCAAATACAACTCAAAATAAAACATCACCATAAGCATAGAATCCAATAAACTCAACAAAGTCAATCACCACCATCACCACCAGAAGCACAGCCAGAGCCAGATGCAGATCCATCATCAGAGCCAGAATCAGATCCATCAGCAGGGCCCTCCTCAGAACCAGACTCAGAACTGGAAGAGGGATCCGAAATCCCAAGAGACTGACGCTGATAAGATAGAATAGTCCTAACGTCCCTCTGAATAGTTGAGACCTGAGTCTCGAGATGATCCAAACGGGCACAGATATCAGAAGTGGAGGAGGTGGAAGCTCTAGACCGAGAAGATGATGGCTTAGAAGGATCAGATAAAGAGGCAGAAAGTTGCATACGGGAGAGAGAGACTTTATCAAAGTACTCCTTACCCGGATCAACTTTGGGTTCATTTGAGAGAGCAACACCGAAGTGTTGAAGAATGAGGGTGATGAAACTGCCAAAAGGAAGAAATTTGAGATGCTTGCATGCCATGTTCTTAAGAAAAACATTTGCCCAATTCACTTTTATTTTGGCAAAAATGGCATAAACAGCATTAACTTTATCAGAGGCAAAATGATCAAAGCTACCGGTTTTTGGAATGAGATTATAAGCAACAATACGAGATATGATTTTGGTGGTGGGATTGAGTGATTTCTTGTTCATAGGATAGGTGCAACCGGGCTTAAACAAGATATCGTTGACAGCCTGATCGGTGTGATCGATCGACATGAGCTCAACGTCACTTGTTGGAATCTTAAGAATTCCGGCAAGCTCGTCGGCAGAAAATAAAATCTGGATATTTTTAACAGATGTGGAGATGGTTTGGACACCATCAGTAGTGGAAGTGACAGACAAATTCGCATAAAAAAATATTAGAAATGGATAATAAAGAACTTTACGTTCCACATCTAACAGTCTAGCCAACCCAAATTAGTACAACATATTATTTAAAATAGTACATAATAGTACCGATAACACAACAAATTAATTCTAAAAATTTTTACCACACAAAATAAATTTATAAATATTAAATAATTTAAATAAATATAAAATTTGGACTTTTAAATCATAGAAAATTCTAGAAGGCCAAGAAAAATATAAATACTCTTCTAAAAATAATAATTAAATATTTAAAAATATCAAAAAATTATTTTAACTAGTATTAAATTTCATGGTCCTTACATTATACCCCCTTAAGACAAATTCCCTCCTCGGAATTAAAATAAAAACCCAAGGACAGATATGGAACAATATCCATAAGTAGAGGAGATAAGAAATAAGGAATAGTGGGAAGTTATGAGACAAGAAACAGTGAAAAGTTCCAGAGTCAAAAAGTGACAAGATAGGAACTACGATAAAATTTATCAAGATGATATCATAAGGGCTAACTATAGCCTTACAGATTAAATATGATATGTATTTAAATTTTCCATTATATTCTCACTGGTAGGAACTCGGGACCGTGACCTGCATGGGCCACCAAAAAAACCTGTCACGCCCCGCTTCCCAAAATACATGGGAATCGAAACATGAACTAGCTCGCGATGTATTAGATTGAGAAGAAATATACACTACCATTTTTTTCTCTTCTTTTCTTCTCAATCCAATACGCTAAGCGTCTAGAAATAAATATAATACGAAGTCACAGGTCCTCGATCATAATCAGTAAGAATATAATAGATAAACTTAGAATAAAATAATACATATCACAAATGAATATCATCCATGATATAAGTTTGGGTCAAACATGCCCATATACAAAACCATCTAAATAAAATACTGGAGAATATAAAAATACACTGATCAAGCGGAAAAGGAAATGCGACAAAAGTAAGCTAAGACTATCGAACAACTAGAGGGAATAACTAAGCTTCGGCTACTTCTGCTCGGTTTGCAAAGCACTCCTGAGGAGGATCCTTTGGTTTTGGCATGACTCCAAGCTGGACATGTCCTTCCTCTAAGTCTAACGTACACCAGAGAAAAATAGGTGTATGTCAGTATGCATGGCACACGGTAAGACCACACAAAAGAAAATAGAACATACGAAAACCAAAGTGGAAAATAATATGATAATATAAATGACAAAAGGACGTGCAACTGGAAATTCAATAAAATCATTCAAGTAACGAGTCGATCATGCAGCTAGCCATCAGAATAATCATTCAGGTAACCGTGTCATACAAATAGATGGAATTAATGCTTAAAAATCTATAGCAAGAGACGTAGTACATCGAGCAAAATAATCCAAACAAGAAAACCCTCATGTATATACCAAATGTCTCAAATTGTAGATAATTAAATATTAACCCCGATCTATGTATGAAAAGAAACACAACTGACCTACATCTCATACAAGAATTCATAATCATCTTATGTAACAAGGTCAGATAACTAGTCATTCTATAACTGGTCATTGGTCCACATCTCACATAGAGTCAACGCTCATATTATCGGATAACTGACTATTCATAAATCCCCTACGTGCATCCAATACCGCTACACAAACTCGGTCACATGACTACACACAATCCGTTTTTAGCCTGGTCCGGACTCAAGCTAAACTCGGGTGAATATCAAATTCACGGACCAAAGTAGCAACACCGATCTACTTTGACCCAACAAACCAACCCTAATCGTGACACCGATCCACTGGTGCGAGCCTGGAAGATACATCAATAGCCATATCCGATCACATGAACATGGACTTCCCCATCCCAACTCTTCTCATTTTTCTAAGTCAACAACACACGAGTCTCTATGTCTTACTCACGTCACACAGGTCACTCTAGTCATAAACTACTAAGGTTTTCAAACACAACAATAAGATAATAATAACACTAATTTCACACAACTACAACATGACATGTCGAATACAGTAAAATATTCACAAAACATGAAATGTAATCATGAACAACAACTATGTAATTCAGAAAATTATTCCTTTTCCAAAATAACTTCTTTTAAAATATTATAATTCTCTAAAATGATTCCATTATCAAAATAAATTCTTTTAAATTTATAATAATTATTCTGATAATACTATTTATTATTGTTATGATTTAATTAATTTTATTCATCAAACAATCCCATGCAAGATAATAATATATCATATTCTAATCTATGCATATAATTCATAACATATCCAAATATTGAAATGATGAGTCAACAGTAAAAAGGATCTTGCCTCGGGTTGTGTCGAATGGATCAACGCTGTCGGTACGACACGTCGGCGCTGAAGGGGCTGTTAGACCCTAGAGTCGCAATTCCAACCCTAGAGGGGGGGGGGGGGGGTTGAATAGGGTTTTTGCTAATCTAATTCGATTTAAATGCCAATTAAAACTTACTAACAAATATATCCTAGCAAGTATGATATGCTACAATATATGTGCAAGGATATATAATATAAACAAGGGTAAACAAAATTAACATGCAACAATGGCGATATAATAATATGCAAGAATAAATACGCCAATGCCAAACTCAAATACAAGGAAATGATCACGGAGTTCGGATCTTCCATCCTACGTCTCCGCTCCCCACTCCTGGGGAGAATCCACTACATAACCCGGTTTGAAAGCCGGAACTTCTTTACACACTCGGTTTTCTAGCTAACCGAAAACTCTACATACTCGGTTATCAAGTCAACCGACAACTCTCACAAATCCTCACAATGTACATACACAAGCAACAACCTCAAGTGTTGGTCCTCACATATCGACTCCCTTAAGTGCTCGGAATTATCACCTCTCACTAGGCCACCGACGCCACTCCTCTTGGTATCGACTCCGTCCTCACCACACACTCCTCTCGGTGTATAAGTGTAATACAATGTGATCTCATAATGAAGGCTCAATACAAATAAATCGTTCTCTACAATAGATGAGAACACAATGTAGGATTACTCTCAATGTTACAACTCCCCGTAACCCAAATTATACTAAGCATGAAAATACAATAAGCTCAATTGTTGTGTGTGTACAAAGAGATAAATAAGATTAACTAAACTCAATATAAACACTAGCTTAATAAAATAATAATCAAACAATAAAATGTAAAGCTAGATTGAGTTTAGAAAACATATCCAATAAATGACAAGAGTGAGAGAGAGATGATTTAAAGCTCAAAGACCCAATATTATCTCCTCAAGCCCTTATGAAATTATCTTCACAAACGAAACTCTTAAACAATGCTTAAACACCTTTAAATAAACTTTAAACCCTTGTTAAACTTTCTTAAAACATTCACTTCGTTCAACTAAAAACTAAGAGCAATGGGGTATTTATAGGAACCCAAAACTTCAGCAAAAACCCCAAGAAAAAGACCAAAAAAGCCCCCAAAAAACACTGCTGGAAACTAGCCGTTACTATGCAACGGCTCTCTGATAAGTCGACTTATGAGTCGACTTATATGAGTCAACTCAGCAGACAAAAAATCACAACTCCGCTGCACTTCATGAGTCGACTTATGCGTCGACTAATGAGTCGACTAAATGTGCACAGATCTGAAATGCACAGAAAAACTCAACTAAAAAATATCAAGTAAATTCCAAAAATTATGAAACTTTGGGAGATGATTGTAGATATGATAATAAACATGCTACAAAACAGGTTTTCAAAAAGGACCTCCCAAATGAGAAATATCATCAATTTCCAAAATAGTCCAAAACATAAAAATGTGAACACATGAATTTTGACATTTTGGCTAAACCATGTTTTGAAACTTTAAAAAATAATTTTATGGACTTAATTAATGATTGTTAAGTCCATAAACCATGAAAACAATATTTTCTCAAAATTGCATATTCTATGCAATATATTCTCAAACAAAATAGAGTATGAAACATATGATTATATATATGAATGTAAATTTGTTTCATATCTATATAGCTAAACCAAAACAGAATAATAAATATGAAATATGTAATCTCATATTTATAACCATGAAAAATCAAAACTATATATATATATATAACTATGTATATATATAAAAACAAAACTTGTGTTGTATATATATATATATATATAACTATATATATGCAAGGAAACCAATATAATGTGTGTGTATATATGATTGAGCTTAAAGTACTAACACACATAATATAAATCTAAACTAATGTTACCTAAGCTTGATCTTGATCTTCATTGAGCTTGACTTGGTACACATTGCGGATGAAGCTAGAACTTGGATATTCAACCTGAATTGCATAGGTTGCAACCACTATTCCTCCAACCTCCATTGGATATGATCGTTGAAGTGCTATTCCATCCATCCTCCAACTTATTATTTGTCTATAATAAATAACAAAACACAAACACTAGACAAACAATATTAGATGTAAATTGTTAAATCATCATCAAAACAAGAAGGCCAACAGGGGCGATGGATCTGGCTGAGCGGGTCGACGTTGACGACGGGGTAGCGGCAGCAGCGGGAGAGGAGGCAACAAGGACAGCAGGGGCTGATCGTAGGGGAGTTCGACCGAGGCTATTGGGCTGCAGGTCAGACGTGGGAGGTGATCACCGGCGACATTGATGGCATGGCGAGGGGCGTGTCAAGCAGCGGGCATGGGGCAGTCAGGGAGAGGGTTGGTCGTGTTGGGTTTGGGCGTGGTAGTGGGCAACGAATGGTCGCGGCTTCGTCGGAGCTAGGGAGCTAGCGGCGAGAGAGGAGCTAGTGTGGCTGATGGTGGGCGACTGCTTGAGAGACTTGTGGTGACAGGGGGCTTTGGAGGGGGTCGTTGGTCGGCGAATGTGAGGTGGAGGAGACCAGAATGGTGTGGTCGGGGATAGCTCAGGAGCTGCTGTAGGGGATGTAGGGGTGCTGCGGGCGAATCTCGGTGTTGGCGAGAGGAGGGGTTCGTGGGTTGGCTCGGAGAGCTGGTAAGGTTCATGGAGGCAGCGGCTTAGGCGGAATAGGGCGGCGAACGGGGAGGCCGATGGGGGGAGGGCAAAAGGAGGTCGGCGCGGCTTTGGGCTGCTCGTCAGAGTTGATGGATGTAGCGGTGGAGGTGGTGGGCCGAGGGTGGGGGGCGAGCGGGTGATTGCTAGGTTGGGTCTCGTGGACGAGAGAGAGGAAGAAGGAGAGAGGGGATATATGGTGGCGGCAGATGTGAACAGGAAGAGAAAAACGAAAAGAAAAGTGTGTGTGTGTATATATATATATATATATATATTATATATATATATATATATATATATATATATATATATATATATATATATATATATAATATATTATATATTATATAGTACGTAATATATAATATAATATATGGTATATTAGGGTTAGTGTTGGGGATAAAATAATTAAAATAAAATAATTATGGGTATTTAAAAATTAAAATAATTGTAGAATAATTATCTACAAACAAAAACGTACATGTTGTGCTAATACAACAATTGATATGAAATAGTCGAAATATACTCATATTGTACATTTAGACGAGAATAATGAATAAATAAAATATATTTACTTATATTTAAAATAAAATAATTATGGGATAATTATATACATAGTAAAACGTACTAGTTATACTAATACGACAGGTAATATGTAACAGTAGAAATAATACAACAAATTATACCAAAAATACGTAATTAATAATACTATGTATTATATGAAATAATTTGTAATAATATTAATAATGCAATATATTAGTTAAAATAAGGCAAAATGGCCAGATTGGTATAATTTCTTGAGGCTTGGTGACAAGTTGGTATATTTTTTTTTAAGTTTTGTCAGATTGGTATAAATTTTTAACTCCGGCGCTATATTGGCCTTAAGTTTGGCCGGAGTTATTATTCCGGGCAGTGTTAGTAGGATTTTTTACTTAAAACTCCCTTATAAAAAACTTATCATGCTCCTAACCCCCTCCCCCTCCTCCTCATCCTCTTCCTCCTCCTCATCCTCTTCCTCTCTCCTCTTCCTCGCTCTCTTCTTCATCTCAACCTAATCCCAGCCCCCAGAAACCCCCCCCGGTCTTTAACGGCATCAAGTTATCCTGACAAGCAATCGGATCTCGTAAGCAGTCCTGTTCTTCTCTTCTCCAGTGCCAGCGGATAATTTTCCAGTGAGGAATACCGCAGTCATTCTTGTAGCTTCAACCGCTGCTAAGCTCTGAGGGTGCAGAGTCTTCCCCAGATCACGCTTCTTCTTGTTGCTTGGCTCGGCGACGGGGATCTTCTTGAGGATGCAGAAGTCTCTGACGAGTTTTTGGAGGCTCAAATTAGGGACACTATTTGTATGCTTCAGCTTCTCTCCTGTTACCGGACAGGTGTCCAGCCCATCCTTGAACCATCGAAGGATGGATTCTCGGTCATAGGTCTGCCCGGTCGAAATTGTCACGGGATCGAGCATCAGATCAAGAGAGATCGGGCACCAGAGGCTGTCGGGGTTAAGGAAATTTAAGCTGCGTTCGTCATTAAGTTGACAATCTTCTCTCCGGCCGTGCTTCTTCGGGTTGACATTAGCGTGGACGTTGAACAGAACAGCTCGGCAATAGATCAGCAACCCAAGCAAGCTACCCAAGAGGCCAGCTTCGCCATTGTTATCCTCGTCGTCACAATGCTCGAAGATTTCTTCTTCCATGAATGTGATCGCCCCATTGCAGTCGCCCCATCCTTTACGCCCAGGTATGAGAGGAGCCGACGAAGATCAGCTGGGTCAAGGCTTACGCCTCTCTCGAACAGATCAAGGATCGATCGTACGGCTCTGATTGCCCGGTCATCCTCCGAATTTGAGCCCTTAACTCCGATAAGGGCTAGAATTGGGTTGAGATGAAGAAGAGAGCAAGTAAGAGGAGAGAGGAAGAGGATGAGAAGGAGGAAGAGGATGCGGAGGAGGGGGAGGGGGTTAGGAGCAGGATAAGTTTTTTACAAGGGAGTTTTATGCAAAAAATCCCATCAACACTGGCCGAAACAGTAACTCCGGCCAAACTTAAGGCCAATATGGCGCCGGAGTTGAAAATTTATACCAATCTGATAAAACTTAAAAAAATATACTAACTTGTCACCAAGCCTCAAGAAATTATACCAATCTGGCCATTTTGCTGTTAAAATAATATGTAATAGTACCGATAATACAACAAATTAATTCCAAAAATTTTTACCGCACAAAATAAATTTATAAATATTAAAATCATTTAAATAAATATAAAATTTAGACTTTTAAATCATAGAAAATTCTAGAAGGCCGAGAAAAATGCAAATACTCTTCTAAAAATAATAATTAAATATTTAAAAATATTAAAAAAAAAATTTAACTAGTATTAAATTTCATAGTCCTTACAACTTAATCCTTAGCTAAGCATATTGCACTCAAACTATCATAGAACACAGTAGGTTGATCATGATGTAGACCAAGATAACTAACTATCCTTTCAACCAGATTCCATCTTAAGCAGCTTCTGTCAATGTCATGTACTCCATTTATGTAGTAAACAAAGTCATTGAAGGTTGCAGAGTCACCTTCCAGCTAACAACGGAACCACCAAGAGTGAAAACATAACCAGTCATCGACCTTCTGGTGTCCACATCCCCAGCATAATCAGAGTCTGAATAACCAGCTACCAAACACTGTGTGCCACTCCTATAAATGAGACCAACATCAGATGTACCCCTAAGATAGTAAAAGATTCACTTTGCTGCCTGCCAGTGTTCCTTGCCAGGATTAGCCATAAACCTGCTAACAACACTAACATCATGCGCAATGTCAGGCCTAGTGCAGACCATGACATACATCAAGCTGCCTATTGTACTAGCATACGAAACCCAAGACATATACTCCTTCTCAGCATCTGATTGAGGAGCAAATGCAACTGACATACGACAATTTGCAGATATAGGAGTATTTAAAGGCTTAGCCTTGTTTGGGTCAAACATTGCCTTTTTCATTGTCATTGAACCTGTTACAATCGTTATCGATTAAAAATTAAAAAAAAAAAAGCAAAAGATATTTTTATAAGATCTTCATACACAATGAAAAATAAAATTTTACAACTTTACCAAACAACACACAGAAACTATTGATTAGTCTATATTTACGTGGGATCTTTGCATGTGCTGGGGTTTATCCATGGACCACCGCAGATCAGATCCGGTTGATCGAAAGGCTAGAATTTTTTTGCTTCATAAAGGAAATAAGAACAGAAGTGATAATCTCGACCAAGCGAGATTATGACTCTTCTCGAGATAAAGTCCAAGCCTGATCTCAAGGAAAGGGTGGACGGGGGTTTAAATCCTTTTAATTGGTCCTTGTTTATGTCGGGATTTGCCAAGATCTGTTAGCCCTCTGTGAAATTCATGGATCACTCTTCAAACCGATAGCACTTCGCCCAAAATTTTAGATCCGGAGTAATGAGCCCCTAGGTTTGTATTTATAGGGCTTCAGATGTAGGGTATTTGGATAAGAACCCGCGATTCAACCTCATCTTTAATTAACAACATTCTAACCACATATCAAAGCAGTTGAGGAGGCTCTGGAATAAGAAAATCCTGAAAACTTATCCATAAACGTGCCGTCGAGAAGTCAGAGTGCGGGTCAGCTCGTGGTGACCCACAACCATGCGGGTCACCTCGTGGTGACTCGCAGATGCGCGGGTCACCTCGTGGTGACCCGCAGATGTGTGGGACAGTACGAGATGTTTTGGGTATTTTCTATATTTTCTCTAATTTGTATTTGTTCCGTCATTTTAGCTGGCTTGTAGGCTTTGTAGGCTTGCTTCATGCGCTTGTTAGCTTCTATATTGCATTGGATGATCCTCTTTAATTCAGATAATCCCCTGACTTGGGTGATGATGTTCATCGTCTTTGTTTAGTATCGAACTACTTGTTGGAACCCATAGATATTTTTGACGCCTACAGATACCCCCTCCAAAGTGTTTTAGTCTCATTCTTTTATAGAGGAGCCTGAAATACTTTGGATATGATACGCGCAATCTTCAACTCTTGGATTTCTTCATCTTTTATTCTATTTAGTATTTTATCGAATAGCTAAAATTCTTCTAGTGCTGCATTTATCGTCCGACCGTTGTTGAAATCTCAAACTGGGACTAGAGCATTGATGTCTGAATTAGCTCGTATCATTGAATCGACTTTGAACTGATCATCTTTGTCGAGAATTTGTATTTGAATTCGATCGAACTCCCTGGAATAATTCTTTCCATCTGACCAATCATCCTGAGTCTTATTTTGCCGGAATCGTCGACGCGTTGACCAACGTCGACCTTTGTTGTGGTGTAAATAAACCTTATTTTGGCAAAAACCAATAACGTGTTGACTGGCGTTGACTTTTATTGTAACACGTTGCCCGACATTAACTTTCGCTATAACGCTATTGACCAAAGTTAACATTGTTTATACTCATGTGTCTGCTGAATCTATATAGTTTAAGCTCTTAACATGTTAGGGTGGAGAGGACCAGTTTATACTCATGTACTCCTGGGAGTTTTGAGAATCAGTTTCACCTCGTGTACCCGTTAGAGGTTGGCGGGTTATCCTTAATAATATTTTGTGTTATATTTTCCAAAAACTTCCCGTCAAAGGTGTGAAATAGTTTAGATTCATATACCCATTGGAGTATGAATATAGGTAACGAATACATTGAAAATGGAGGAAAGTGAGAAAAAATACCGTGAAAAAATGACCGCGGGCAAACCTTGCATGCGAGTCACCTCAAAGTGACCGGCACATGTGTGGGTCACGACTAGGTGACCCGCATGAGTGCGGGTCACTTAGTGGTGACCCGCACGAGTGCAGGTCACCAAGAGGTGACCCGCACCAGGTGGTAACTAGGGCGATCATAGGCGGTTCGGGATTTCTTCTAAGTCCCAAAACCCGATACCCTTCTCCTTTCTTCTTCACTTCATGCATTTCAGAACTCAATTTCCTCAAGAACTCCTTCTCCTTTAGAACTCTCAAACTACTTGATGTCTTCCCTTTAAATCTCTTTTTCAAGTTCAAAGGACGAATTCAAGGTCTAGGGTTTCAGTTTGATTTTGACCTGGGCTCGAGCACTTGTGGGTTCTCTTCTTCTCTATTCTTCTTCGAGCTCAAGGTATGTCTCCCCCTTTCATGATTTCAAGTCTTTGATGATTCGTCCATTGCTTTGATGAAGATAGAATCCTAAGCCTGATTTGTGGATTTATGTTAAAGCTTCATTCTTGACTTTGATAGGAACCGAAGTTTTCCACTGTGAGTTCGAGAATTTTGAGCTTGGTCTTCATGCTTTCTCCTTTTGACTCTCAGTTCCTCACTTGCTAACAGGTAAACTTTTATTTCCTTCATCATCAAATTAGTTGGGAATTGTCTGAACTTGATAACGAATGAACTGATGCTTTTAATTTGAGCATTGTATGCAATTCGGCTTGCCTTGGGATGTTTGATTGTTGGTTGTGCACTTTTAGTCGTGTACAAGACCTTGAACTTATGTGCATGTCACCCTCCCATTTTGAATGACTTTGTGAACTTGCAAAAAAAAAATGAAGCCCTTTGCTTATGATCATGCATGAGGTGTTTATCTTGCATCCATCCTTTAGTTGTATCCTTAAACATTGATTGAAGCTTTTGACTTAGTAGTGTGAGGGATATAACCGAGATCCTTGGCCTACTTAATTCCCCTCATTCTAATTTTAATTAGGAATATCATGTAGGTTTAATTGGACCTTTAACTAGAAAATCTTATTGTTATAGAATTTTGATTAAATTGGCGATTTCCCTTTTTGTGCTTCTCAATCCTCTATATAACTGAACTGCTATCTTCCATTCCAAATTAGCTATGTTGACGAGGAGATCACGTATCTCGAGGAGTTGCTCGGCCACTGAATCGCCTGAGAGGGAGGCTCTATCTTTCGTAGGTAAACTTTTATAATTTTTTGCTTGTGAGTTTAATATTGGCATATCATGTTGTATATTGCATCCCCGCTTTGTTTTTCTTAGTGAGGCAATTGGAAAGAACTGACATCCTCCTTTGTGAGGGTTGACGCTTCACAAATGTGTTTTGCTTAGTCAAAATGCATCTTAATCAATTTGGACGATTTCCTACTGTATTATACTCTGAAGGTAAGTCTAAAACTCAAATTTAGCCAATTCTCAACTTTTCCTCTTTGTGTCTTAACATTTTGATTTTCCTGCAGATATTTCAATGGAGGGTTCGAACGATGAAGAAACTTTTCGTGATGCGGCCCTCAGAGAGTCGGGTTCACCCTTATTTGATCCGACACCAGCCCCTCTGGACTCTAATGACAGGCTGTTCAATGATATGTTTTTAGAACAAGCCCGACGTGAGGCCACCGAGCCAATTAGTATAGCTGGTTCGCCTACAAGTATGAGTTTTATTCATGTGTTCCAATCATTCATTTTTCAGTTTCTATTTATTCGTAGGGGAGTTCCAATCATAGGACCAGTCATTGAGACTGATACAACTACTTGTTCGCGGGAAAATTCGTTGCTTTCTTTATTAATGATTCCATTGTACACTCTTGTAATAGTTTATCGATTACAAAGATCCGGTCTTTTTATAAGATCCGGTTACAACGAAAATCAAATAAATAGAAATGAAAAATTACAACTTTGTTTCCTTGTTTGTCGAACGAATCACGAGCTCCTGTTTTGCGGTCGCTCGCTTTGTGGGTTCTTTGCCTGCGCCGGGGTTGTTTGCCGTGGACCACCGCGCGATCTAGATCCGGTCGGATCTACGCAGTACGACGGGTATTATTCCACGAAGGAAATAATAGCCGGGAGGGATTGATTCATCAAGGAAACAATCGCTCAAGTTTCGGGATCTAAGACCAAGCTTAGATCCGGAGTTCGTACGCGTAGATCTGAGATCCGGTCCTCTCGAACTCCTGCCTTATTTGGCGTTGACGGTCGCCGAGCACCAGATCTGGATGAGCAAGTCCTTGAAGTCCTAAAGTTTGAATCTTGTTAAGTTCTGAGTCTCCAATCCAGCAGGGCTTCGCCTCTAAAAAATCCAACCTTTACAAATGAACACCCCTTGGCCTATTTATAGGCACCCTTTACTGTGCCCGGGCACGGATCTGCCGGCCACCTATAGGTGGCTCGGCTCTTGGCCATCTTCCTCCTGATGCGTGATGGGCGGGAGTTTGATTTTGTTGTTTCCGAGAAGGGTCTCGAAGATAGCTTGGGCCGAGCCACCTGAAGTTGGCTCGGCTTCGGCCGAGCCCCTCTAGGTGGTGGTTTTTGGTGTTTTCCGCCTTTGGTTCTGTCCGTGATTTGATTAACTTAGTCTCTGATTTGATGATCTGATTTGGCAGTAAATTGGATTCCTGATTTGGCAGTAAATCCGCTTCTGAGTTGGAGTCCGAAACCGATCTTGATTCGATCGTCATTTGTCCGAGTATGCCCTTGGTTGGATGACTCGTTGATTCTTTGACACTTGGCTTGATTCCGAACGCGTATGGATGCATTCCGTCGCTTGATGCGATTCGTCGATCTCGTCGCCTCGTTGGTTCGTCGGTTTGTGCCGAGCTGAGCAAAAGGGACCTATAAGCAATTTTATATGCCTACAGATACCCCCTCCAAAGTATTTCAGTCTCGTTCTTTTATAGAAGAGTCTGGAATACTTTGGATATGATTGTCCCCACCTTCAGTCAGTGTAACGGGACCTTGGAATGGCTTCTGTTCTTGATTCCTTCAATCCTTCAGGCTATTCGGTGCTTTGTCGAATGTCTGTAAGAGTTCCGGTGCTGCATTTATTGTCTGACCGTTGTCGGAAATTTGAACTTGAAGTCAATTCCTGATTTTCGATCTTTAGCTCGTAGAACTGACCATCGATTGCTGGCGTTGAGTCTTTATTTGTGACGCGTTGTCCGGCGTCCAGGCTTCCTTACAACGCGTTGTCCGGCGTTGTGTTGTTGAGTTATCCTTATTGGAGTAAGAAGCAGTTTCTACTCGTATACTTTTCGGAGTATTTAAGAAGCAGTTTATACTCGTGTACTTTTCGGAGTGGCGATTCTTTCATTGCAACGCATTGATAGGCGTTGACCTAGGGTTACGCGTTGTCCGGCGTTGACCTAGGGTTTTGAACGTCGTACGTTGATTTTTTGATCGCAACGCATTGACTGGCGTTGACCTAGGGTTACGCGTTGTCCGGCATTGACCTTAGGGTTTTGAACGTCATACGTTGATTTTTTGATCGCAACGCGTTGATAGGCGACATTTGATTCTCTTTAGTGGACCTGGTTTTTTTTTTTATCTTTGTCTTTATTATGATTCCTCATTCCGCTTGAAATGATTGACCATAATACTCATAGGATTTTTGGCAAACCCCCAGCCTTCAACGGGTTTGATTAGCCTTTACCGACTACCGTTTGAGTCGGGCTAGCATGCGGATTATCGGAATCCGTTCCGCATGTAACGTTGTGCTAAGGGAATGAACTCCCTTAGACTTCGTGCTATGATGTCGAATACATAGACTTCGCCATTGTTACGGGAATAGGCTACCCGGCGACACGTGTTAGGTGTTGACTTTAGGATTTTTGGCTAACCCCCAGCCTTTAACGGATTTGATTAGCCTTTACCGACTACCGTTTGAGTCGGGCTAGCATGCGGATTGACGAAATCCGTTCCGCATGTAACGTTGTGCTAAGAGAGTGAATTCTCTTAGACTTTGTGCTATGATGTTGAATACATAGGCTTTACCATTGTTATGGGAATAGGCTACCCAGCAACGTGTATTAGACGTTGACTTATCCCTACTTAGGCTTCGGGATAAAAATACCCCAGACTGGTATTCTGGTGTCTTTTTCAATCGGTAAAAGACTAAACCGGCGACACGTGTTAGGTGTCGACATATCCTTTCTTAGGATTCAGGATGACATTCCCCATGCGTGTAAGGCATGGATTTTGGTGTTATTAATAACAACCTGCCACAATGTTGAATATGTAGACGGGTGTTCTTTTTAACGGTTAAGAACTAACCGGCAGCGCAGGTTAGGCGCAGACTTATCCTTGCTTAGGTTTCAGGATAGAATACCCCAGAATCGAACTCTGGTGTCTTTTTGTGCGGAAAAAGACTAAACCGGCAGCGCGTGTTAGGCGCAGACTTATCCCTGCTTAGGATTCGGGATAAACTTCCATACCTGTGAGGCACAAATTTTGGGTTTTGAAAAAGGTGGTGTCTTCTCTTGGGGCAAAGACGAACCCGAAATGGGAGAGGAAGAATTTTATATTCTATCTCCCGACAATGAAGAAGAAGAATTTTATATTCTATCTTCAACTGGAAAGGAGACTCGAGGTGGGATCTCCACCCCCAGAATCCGGAAAGGTGAAACTGAGAGTGGGATCTCCACTCCGAGAATCGAAAAGATTCGGATAACCCTAACTGTCGGAAGGTTTGATTACCGAACTAAAGATGAATTTCTCGTTTATCGAGAGTGAATTGCGGTTTTGGTCCTAACTGTAGGAAGGTTTGACCAAGCAGGAGTTTGAGATGACCCTAACTGTAGGAAGGTTTGATCACTCGATTTGAAAGTGGACCTCTCGTTCATTGGAGGAATCGAGAGGGGATTTTGACTGTGGTCCTAACTGTAAGAAGGTTTGACCAAGTGGGTGTTTTGAGACAATCCTAACTGTAGGAAGGTTTGATCGCTCAATTTGTGGACCTCTCGTTCATTGGGGGAATCGAGAGGGGATTTTGACTGTGGTCCTAACTGTAAGAAGGTTTGACCAAGTGGGTGTTTTGAGACAATCCTAACTGTAGGAAGGTTTGATCGCTCAATTTGTGGACCTCTCGTTCATTGGGGGAATCGAGAGGGGATTTTGACTGTGGTCCTAACTGTAAGAAGGTTTGACCAAGTGGGTGTTTTGAGACAATCCTAACTGTAGGAAGGTTTGATCGCTCAATTTGTGGACCTCTCGTTCATTGGGGGAATCGAGAGGGGATTTTGACTGTGGTCCTAACTGTAAGAAGGTTTGACCAAGTGGGTACTTTACGTCCAGACTCTAACAGAGAGAGTGTTGAGTGCATAGACATGGTGAGAATGGGAGTTCTTATTCATTACATTGCTGTGGTTTTGGGAACTTCCCATTACATAAATCGTCCACCCCCAGTTTCCTCTGCGGAACTGGTTCGGACATTATTATCAGTTAACTAACCGGGTTATCCTTAAGAATATTAGCTTAATATTCTCCAGGAACTTCCCGTCAAAAGTGGGGAAACAGTTTAGACTCATATACCTATTGGAGTATCAGGGAGTAGTTTAACCTCTTATACCGGTCGGAGGATTGAGAAACAGTTTATACTCGTATACTCTTTGGAGTTTTGAGAAGCAGTTTATACTCTTATACTTATCGGAGTCTGCCATTCTCAATTGGCTTACCTCAGCGTTATGACGCCAGCTTCAACCAAGGTCTGAATGCTATTCTTGAGAGCAAAGCAATCCTTGGTGGGATGAACGACCCTCCTGTGGTATGCACAGTACTTTGGGTCCGTAGTGTTGTCAGCTTCCTCCTGATTTGTGATAGGTGGTAGCTTGATCTTGTTACCTTCAAGGAGGGATTCGAAGATGGCTGGAACGTCTTCGTCCTTGAAGGAATACTCTCTTTGGAGTCTCGGACCCGAAGTCTTTTGCTGCCTTCGGGATTGCTGTTGTGACGCTTGATTAGCACCACCAGTAGCTGCAGGTGTTTTGCCCTTACCACGAGAGGCGAAATTTGAGTCCAGCGGATTAACCGTCGGTTGGTTCCTCTCGGCCTTCTTCCTTCTAAGGAATCGCTCAGCCTGCTCCCCTCGGACCTTCAGATCCTTCCAAGTGTCAGACGGTGCTGTTCCCATT
This sequence comes from Asparagus officinalis, assembly GCF_001876935.1. Taxonomy (NCBI): domain Eukaryota; kingdom Viridiplantae; phylum Streptophyta; class Magnoliopsida; order Asparagales; family Asparagaceae; genus Asparagus; species Asparagus officinalis. Next base: position 67,951,103 of record NC_033798.1, on the reverse strand, counting down.
GCTTCCAACACGTCCAACGCAAGGTTGTTGTGGCAAGTTTGGAGGATGAATTCCTCTGTGATCGGGTCCCGGCAATTCATCGCCTTGTTCCGGAACCTTTTGACGAAGGTGTCGACTAACTCCCCGTCCTTCTGCTTCTCATCGAGCAATGATCCGATAGATATCTCGGTGTCGTCGTCGAAGAAGTTGGCCAGGAACTTGGTCTCCATGTCATCCCAGCTGTTCACGTTTCCTGGCTTGAGGCGGCGGTACCAATCGAAGGCGGCTCCGCGAAGAGTGCCAACGAATGACCGCACCATCAGAGGCTCATTGCCGGAGATAATACCCAAGTGCGATTTGAAATAAATCAAATGCTGAGTGGGGGAACCCTTCCCATCAAACGGCGTAAAGTTAATCAGACTGAACTTCGCCGGATAGGGGATTGATTCCCATTCTCGTGGGTATGAACAAGGAATGCCCGTCTTCTTCACCTCTTGAGCGGAGATCAATGTGTTGATTTTGCTCTCGAGATCTTTGATCTTCAAGTCTTCACTTGTATCTTCGTTGGCATCCTCGTTACCACCCCCTGCATTGACGGGAGGGTTATTGGCATTGTGAGCTTCATCCCTTTCTGCGTGCTCCTTTTCCTGAACAATCGGGTTACGGCGGTTCGATTCACTTTGCTGGTTCCTGAATGCCTGGATTTGCTGCTCATGCATCTCTCTCATCTGCTGCATGGCCATCTCCATCTCGAATTTGAAACTTTCTTTCTGCTTAGCCAAAGCGTCTTCAAGCATCTTGGCCATTTCTTCCGCGCTTATCATAAATGACTCGCGGGGTTGTCCTTCGCTGGACACTGTATTGTCCGATGCGACAGCAGAGCAGGAATCCGATTCTTCATCTTCCGAAGGCAATCTTGTCCGAACCCTACCATAAGTTCCTCGTGCGATGGCTCCGGACTGCAGACGGGTTACACGCCGGGACGCTTCCAGAAACGATTTGAGATCAATCTGTGTCGATGTCTCTTTGCTGGTCATGTTGGCGGTGACCCTCGGAAATTCTCCGTCTTTAACCACCGTTCTTCTTTGCCGGAAACGCCTATACCTTGGTTTTGGCGTTTCGGTGCCGAGCCTTTCGAACACTGAAATTCTCTCGGGGACTACCTTGATGCAGTTGCATTGAGACAGTACCGCCCGAATGAGCTTTGAACAAGGGCACTGAGTTTCCTGTTCTCGGGGACTCCTCTTTCTGGTTCTGTTCGTACCCCCAGCACGATAGTACAACTCGTCATTTTGACAGTCGGAGTAACCTATCGTGTGTGGGCACGACTTCTCAGGTATAACATTATCACTATCAGATGATAATGTTTCCATCTGAGGGCGAATTGCCTTCCTTGGACTTTCAAGAGTCACGCGCCTTGAGACATGCCTTTTTGGGCGTGAATTCTCAGCGGGCTCTTGGACCTCAATGCGCAAATTAGCGCGCGCAGTTGCCTTGAGCTCCTTGTCATGTTGGAGGTAGCGGTGACCCCCAGCGTGTTGATTCGTTCGGGGTTTTCTTAGTGGGCCCAAACGTTCTTGGATCGGAGCTTTGCTTCGCTCATCGGGAATTGGACCGAGGCGCTCCAAGACTGGCTTTCTTCTTCGGGAGGATTCTGCATGATCTCCCGGAGTAGCTATGGGAATTCTCGGCGACTTAGCTGGGTTCGCCGGAGGTTGAATTTTGGTTGGAGGCTGCAAAGGTTGCTCCTTAGCCTGAATTGCCGCTTCAGACTTTGGCCTCCAAACTTTGCGAGTTGGTGGCGGCTTCTTGGCCACTTCTTTCTGCAACTTTCTACGGGCTTCTTCGGCTTGAGCCCGTGCCTGCGCTGATAGTGCGCGGCGTTTGCGGATGCGTTCTTCCAGCGTCGAACGATTCCGTTTGACACGGATCCATTCCATTGTTGGCGGCTTGGAAGAGGTGCCGTTCATCTGTTGTTGAGGCTGTTTGCCTCTCTTGTTCTTCAGACCCGCGTTGTAGCGGACTCCGTCGGTGGACTCCATCGCTTTGGCGAATTGTTTGGCCAAGCGTTGGCGTTGCCTTTGGCGGGCTCTCTTTGAGAGAGTCACCGCTCCTTTGGTGACGGAGGAATTGGTTGGAACCAGCTTGATCTGGTTGGAGATTGGTGGAGCCTCATCTGACGCAACTTTGGCGTCAATCGAGATGAGGTCGTCGTTGGTAGCTTCAACTTCTTCGTACCAACGCACCTTTCTGTTGGAAGAGAACTTGGACTTCTTGGACTTGCGGGGGGAGGTTGATCTAGACGAGGATGAAAGGTATTCCTCGAACTTGGTCTGATCGAACTCGTATTCGACCTCCTCCACGACTGGGATCAAGATCCGCGGCTGCGACGCTCCGATCTCGGCAGCGAGATCGGTGGCTCCCACTGTGGTCGCCAGATTGTTCGCTGGAAAATTCGTGTCTTTCTTTGTTATTGATTCCATTGTCATCTTGAGTTACAACTTTTTGAGTTACAAAAGATCCGGTCTTTTTATAAGATCCGGTTACAACGAAAATCAAATAAAAATAAACAAAGATTACAACTTTTCTCCTTTTGTGTCGAACGAATCGCGAGCTCCTGTTTTGCGGTCGCTCGCTTTGTGGGTTCTTTGCCTGCGCCGGGGTTGTTTGCCGTGGACCACCGCGCGATCTAGATCCGGTCGGATCTACGCAGTACAACGGGTATTATTTCACCAAGGAAATAATAGCCGGGGAGGATTGTTTCACCAAGGAAACAATCGTCCAAGTCTCGGGATCTAAGACCAAGCTTAGATCCGGAGTATGCCTGCGTAGATCTGAGATCTGATCCTCTCGAACACCTGCCTTATTTGACGTTGATGATCGCCGAGCACCAGATCTGAAGGAGTGAGTCCCCGAAGTCCCAAAGTTTCAATCTTTTTTAAGTTCCGAGTCTCCAATCCAGCAGGGCTTCGCCTCTCTCCAAAATTTCCAACCTTCTCAAATGACAAGGGGGTGGCCTATTTATAGGCTCTCAGGACAGTGCCCGCAAAAAGAGAAACGTCGGCCACCGTCGGCCACTGTCGGCCCACTGCGGCAACTGTCACGCCACCGCGGCACCTTCAGCCACGTCGGCCACTTTACTGTGCCGTGTGCACGGCCCCCTGTCAGAGGGTGGCCACCATAAGGCTGGTCGGAACCGAGGCACCATTGGGCGTGGCTCGGCCACCCCACTGGGGTGGCTCGGCTGCCGAGCCACCCATGGGCTGGCCCATCGGCATGACCGAGCCACCTTGGTGGCTCGGTCAGGCCGAAGCCACCTCCAGGTGGCTCGGCCTCCGGCACCCTCGGGTGGCTCGGGTTGGCCGCCAAGCCACCATGGGGTGGCATCGGACCACCCCATGGGGTGGGCTCGGCTAGCCGAGCCACCCTATGGTGGCTCGGCTTTTGCGAGCCACCTGGGGTGGCTCGTGCCAATGGCCGAGCACCCTTGGTGGTCGGCTTTAGCCGAGCCACTCGGGTGGTTTTTGGCTTTGGCCGATTCGTCCGGGGATGTCGGCGCCGTGTGTTCGTGTTCCAGTATTTGACCGTGCTGGGGTGATTCGTTTTGATCAGACTCTGATTGGTTGATCTGATTTGCAGTAAGTCGGATTCCTTTTGGCAGTAAATCCACTTCTGAGTTGAGTTCCGAAACGATCTGTGATTCGATCGTTCATTTGTCCGAGTATGCCCTTCGTTTGATGCTCTTGTTTGATTCTTTGACCTTGCTTTGATTCGAACGCGTATGGATGCCATGTCCGTCGCTTGATGCGATTCGTCATTCGTCGCTCTCGTTGGTTCTCGGTTTGTGCCGAGCTGTAGCAAACAGGGGACTATAAGCCAATTTTAGATGCCTACACTCTTCTATATCGGGAAAGTCTGATGAAGCGCTGAGGTCCTCGAATTCTTTGTTCGTTAGCAGGGATTATTATCAAGCTCAGTGTCATTCGGCTTTTCTGAGACACAACTCTTCATCCCTTTCGAAGCTGATCGACTGTAGTGACCGCTGATGCGAGCTTCACTGAAACAGCCTGGAGGCCAATGAAGGAGTTGGTGCGGTCACGCGGCCGGTACACCTTTAGTACTCCACGGCTGATGGGTTTGGGCAGGCAGAACCGAGTACGGGGCATTCTGATGAAGGAAGCTCTGCAGGCGTTGGTAAGTTTCATGCTGTTATTTGACTTAGAAATATTTTATATTTTAAAATATTTATCTTTTCTCTTCCTCTTAGGGTTCTTGTCTCAGCTTCACAATGTTGTTTAAGTGCTACTATCGGACGATGACCCAGATCAAACCCTACTCTGCATGGAAATCAGTTTCCTCTTTTTCTTTGTGAGCGTGATGAACGATAAGCTCTTTCTCATGGGGCTTTCCTTCCACCAATTCAGACTAGCGTTGGCTATCAAAGTAAATGCAATAGAGAGTGTGGGATCTCCAGACATGGCGAAGGCTATAGCTAATGAGTTGGACAGGCTAGAGCGCGAATTTCAAAAGTTATAAGAATTCAAAGCTGCCAGTGCTCCATCATACAAAGCCACCAGGATGGAATCTTATCTACAAATATGGTGTGATACTCGAGCCTCTGCTTGACTCAAAATCTAAGCACAACAAAGTCGGGTTGATCAAATAAAGGCCATCCTTGCTGAGAAACAAACAACTTTGCATCAACTTAAATCTTCTATTGCGTCGAGCGAGGCCAAGATAGAGCGACTTAAGGAGGAGCTCAAGGCAGAGGAGGATGCTCTGGTCATCTTAGAAATAACGAGGGTCGATCTAGAGCATTCACATGTTGTGATATCCGATAAGTTAGAACTCTCGGAGCAAAAGCTAGTTAAGATGGAAGAAGAGGCCGCTAAGACGTTGAGTGCCACTAAAGAATCATTGAGAGCCAAATTACAGACCGAGCTTGAACGAGCTTATGCTGAGGACTTTTCTAAGTTAGAATAACAAATTCTTATTCATAAGTTTCATGTAGAATAATAGTGATTGTTGTATCTACAAACTCGATTTTACTAATGAAAGACATTTCTTTGCTCATTGTACTTTTACTTTTATTATGATTTATCGTTCTGCTTGGAATAATTAACCATAATACTTATAGGATTTTTGGCAAACCCTCAGTCATCAATGGGGTTGTTATGCCTTTATCGATCACTATTTGAATTAGGCTAGCATGTGAATTATCTAAGTCCGTTTTATATATAATGTTGCGCTAAAAGAATGAACTCTCTTAGACTTAGTGCTACGATATTGAATACGTAGACTTTGCTATTTTTAGGGAAATATGCTACGCTGAAACACGTATTAGGCATAGGCTTATCCCTACTTAGGGTTTGGGATAAAACTCTCTATCCGTCGAAGGCATGGATTTTTGTTGCTATAATTTTAAATACGTAGACTTGGTCATTTTTGCGAGAACGGACCCCCCGGCAGCATGTGTTATATGTAGACTTATCTCTATTTAGGGATCAAGGTAAAGTCCCCTTTGCGTGTGAGGTATGGATTATAGTGTTGTTGAAAGATTATGTCTTTTTTTGAGGTAAAGACGAACCCGATACCGGAGAGGAAGAATTTTATATTCTATCTCTAGGCCTTCTTTTAGGGTAAAGACGAACCCGATGCTGGAGAGGAAGAATTCTATATTCTATCTTCTGCTACAAAAGAGACTCAAAGTGTGATCTTCACTTCGAGAATCTGGAATGTGAAACTAAGAGTGGGATCTCCACTAATAATCACATTTTATTATAATTTTATACCCTCATTATCTATTTTATATGAATAAATATACCACTAATAATTGTTTTTATCTTTTAATTGCAGGTTAATAAAGAATAAATCTTAAACTCTTATCTCTCAATAAAAACCCCTTTATTAAATGAAGAAATGAAGCAAAGAAGCCCATTGGAAAATCAATTGCCAAATTATCCAAAAACCCAAGCTAAAAAGAAGAATTAAAGCTCAAAATGCCAAAGGCCCAAGTCCAAAAGCCAAAACACAAGAAGAAGCTACGGGCTCTTGACATCGATGCCAGCATAGATGGGGGCATCGATGCTAGCATCGATGCCCGCCGTATCGATGCCAGCATCGATACGCCTATCGATGATGGCATCGATACGCCTATCGATGATGGCATTGATACCTTCGATAGTTTGTTACAGATTAGTGGCTAAAAATTATTATTTTTGGATAACATTTTTATCCAATGGCTCTCATTCACTGATGTTTACTATAAATAGGGGTAGAGAGTGAGGGATTAGAGGTGTAAAAATTTTTGTAACTCCATTTGGAGAGGAGGGCCACTCTTAATTGAGAAGGCCTTCCAAATTTATAACTTTTGTTACAATTAATAAAATAATTTTTTCAATACTTTAAATTTTTTTTCTCTTTGTTGGATGATGAAAATGGAGATGAAGATTAATTTGGAGGTTTTTTTCTCTCTTTTATTGCGTATCAGTTTAGATTTATTTCCATGCTTGTAGTTAGATTTTATTTTCTTATTTAAATAGCCAAGAGGCTAGAACCCTCTTTCCATAGATTTATTTTATGCTTATAGATTAGATTTATTTCATGATTATAGAGTAGATTTATTTTCTTGCATTTAATTCATGTAATTTATTTTATAGTTTAGATTTTGTAATTTATTTTGTAGTTAGATTTTAATTTCATGCACTATTCACCTTAAGGCTAGAACCCACTTGAGTTTAGTTTTTATTTTTGTTTATTTTTATTTTTTTTGATTCGCTTTTAGGCTAGAACCCTCTAGGGAATCACCCTTTTCTAAGAAGTGGATTAAATTCTAGATTATCCATATCTTTAATTGAATCCATCATCTTTACTTTCTTGAATTTTATTTTCACTCTTGATTTTTATTTATTTCTCGATTTTATTCATTCTTCTTTCTTGCCTTGTTGATCACATTTATTTTTACTCACATCCACTCTCAAACACATTGATTTACGCACTATCACTTTCACTCTCATTATCTCTCCACAATCACACTTATTCTTCGCTCCTATTTGTCACGCACACAACATAAGAACCGATTTATATTTTCTCCTACAAAACACCTTTCTCGTGGGATCGATAATTTTTTATACTATAACTTGATACGGTTGTGTACTTGCAATATTTTTGGTACATGTTTGTGCCGCATCAAGTTTTTGGAGCCGTTGTCGGGGAGGGTTCTTAAGTAAGATTTTATTTAATTTGGTTCTTTAATTTGTGTGTTTTTTGTGTAGGAACCCCTTGGAGCTTGAAAATCGTGGATTGGAGATCTAGAACTTGGAGAATTGCTTTTAGGTAACTCTTCTTTCTAGCATTTTCAATTCCACCCTCTTTAGTTAGCTTCACAATTAGAGACACTTAGGATTAAAAAAAAGGATTTTTTTTGTTGACCATAATAAAATTCACCTTTCACTTGGACATTTAGTAACAAGATAATAAACTCAAACAATGTTCACCCTTCTCATAGTTGTTTGATTGTTAACCCTAATAAACAATATAAAGATTTTTTTTCATCCTTTTTAGTCGCTTTTAATTTCTAGGGTTGCATTTCATATAGTTAGTAGAAATTTACCAAAGTGATTTGAGTATCTTGATTTGGCACACACCTAAAAATATTTTTAACGGCAAAACTCCATAATCAAGATAAGGTGAGGGATTTCATCACCCTTTCCTTAGCCCAAAAATTACTAATTCCTCACTACACCACCCAAGCCTAATAAAACTCATTAGACGTTGGCTCTAAGGATTCGAGCTCAATAAGGAATAAATAATCCTTAAGTGAACCAGTTTAAGTTTTCTTGGATTAGTTGGTGTCTGAGGTAAGGTTTAGGGCGTAAAACGTTCTATAAGAAACGAGGTACTTAATTAATCTCTGATCACCCTCTTGTACTATCCTTACCTGGCTGACTACCCGGGTAAAACTTTAATCTTTTTACTTTAGGAGTTTTTGGTTAGGAGTTGGTCTAGTTGAGTTAGGCTTAACCCTAGAGTTAGTGTGATTGAAAAGTGATTGCTTTTGATTTGTTTTAGTTAGGATTTTCCTTTTTCTTGTCATAAAAAAACTAATTTTTTTGAAAAAAAATTATAAAAAGAAGTTGTTTTGGGTGTATGCAAACGTGGATTAGGGATAATACACATCGATTAATTCGTTTTGAACAAATTCCAGAAATGGCATATCCTAATTAACCCGTTCTTCAAGATATGTGCTATCCCACTAGGAATGCAATCCCCTCTTGCATTAGGCTCCCCAAGGCAAATGGAACTAACTTTGAGCTTCGACCGCAATATATCAACATGTTTCGAAAATTTCTAGGGAATGAAACTGAAGATGCATATATTTTTATCTTAGAATTTGAAGAAGTATGTATGATGATTAAAATAAGAGAATTAACTGAAGATGTAGTCAAACTCAGATTTATTCTTTTTGCTCTCAAAGACAAAGCAAAAAAGTAGCTATACAGCTTACCCATAAATTCCATCACAAATTGGGAGGAATTTATCACCGTTTTTCTTAAGAAATTTTTTTCGATCCATAAAACGGTGAAGCTCAGAAATAGCATCATGAATTTTAAAATTATCCCGGGAGAACCTTTTTGGAAGTATTTTGACCGATTTAAAGATCTTCTCATCCAATGTCCTCATCACGGTTTAGAAAAATAGCGATTGTGCCAAATAATTTATGAGGGATTAGATTATTCTTCAAAAACTTCCTTAGAGTCAATGTGCCACGGGGATTTCATGAAGAAAAATACTGATGAAGCTTGGGAGGTTTTAGAGAGTCTTTCTGAAAAACAATGCAATAGGAACACTGTGATGACAGAGTGTCATCAGTTCCCCAACCCAAGTCCAGTGGTATTTCCTTAGAATCGAACATTACATCTGAAGCTAAGATGGCCACAATCATGCGTAGGTTAGAAGCCTTAGAAATCAAGGAAAGAGCCTCGGCTCAAATCAACCATGTTTCAGCCTCAGGATGTCACAACTGTCTGTCACCATCTCATGTTTCAGAAGAATGTCTTTTCTTAGGAAATAATCATCCATTAGGACAGGTCAACGCTACATTCCAGTATTATGCAAATGAACAATTCTCTCCAACCTACAACCCATGTTGGAGAAATCACCCAAACTTTGCATGTAATCAGGGAACTCACTCCGAAACTCAAAACTTCACTCTCTCTTCAAACCAACAATTTCCTAGGGGAAACACAGTTTCTTTCAATTCTCATCCACAATTTTAACAACCCAATCTGCCGTATCAAAATCAGTCTCCTCTTCATTAAGCTGTAATTCAGACTCCTCACAATCCAGATCAGGATAAAAGTCTCAATGTCTTGGAAAGGGGTTTAGAAACCATAATTAAGGCCTCCACTCAAACCACGAATATGTTGACTCAAACGTCCATCACTTTGAATTCCTTTATGCAATCAACAGGACAAATGCTCAACTCTAACACTCAAGCTATAGCTAGATTAGAATCCCAACTTGGTCAACTAGTTAGTGCCGTGAGTGAAAGAGAGAAAGGAAAATTTCCGAGTCAACCCGTGGTCAACCCTAAGGACACAGGATGTAGTTCATCCTATGAAGCACAAGTGAATACAATCCATTCACTTCGATCAGGTAGACAGGTCGATAATCAAGTAAGAACTCCTCCAAGTCAAACTCATGATCCAGTACAAATTCCTTCTCCTTCTCCTTCTAATGATTCTATTCAACAATCACCCCCTTCAGATGACCAAGAACCTGAACCCGAACCCGAACCTGAGCCTACTTTTGATAGGTATAGACCAGTTGCTCCTTTTCCAGATAGACTCAGGCCTAGGAAACACTCCCCTCAATAGAAGAAGATCCTAGAAACATTCAAGCAGGTTAAGGTCAATATTCCTTTCTTAGATGTAATTGAACAAATTCTATCTTATGCTAAAATTTTGAAAGAATTATGCACTAAGAAGAGGAGAATAAATGTTCCAAAGAAAGTCTTTTTAGCCGCCAATATCAATGATATTCTCTCAAATCCCATACCTTTGAAACGTAAGGATCCAGGTTCTCCTATCATTTCTTGTGTCATTGGTAATACTCACATCGATTAGGTGTTTTTAGACTTAGAAGCCAGTGTTAATTATCTTCCATATTCAGTCTACCAGCAATTGGGTCTAGGTGTACTGAACCCAACCCGCTGCACTTTGCAGTTAGCTGGTAGATCTGTCAAGGTCCCTATGGGTGAGTTAGAGGATATTCTGATTAAGGTTGGAGATTTTATTTTTCTAGTAGATTTCGTAGTCTTGGAAACATAGCCCGTTTCCAATCCCAAAGGACAGACACCTGTCATCTTAGGACGATCATTCTTAGCCACTTCTAATGCTCTCATCAACTATAAAACTGGTCAAATGAAGCTGTCCTTTGGGAATTTGACTGCTGATCTCACTATTTTCAATCCAGAGGACCTACCAAATAATCAGTCTCTAGAAATAAATTACATTCAGGAAAGATCAGAAGAAGAAGAAGAAAAAGAAGAGTCTGATTTGAGTTTTGAGGAAATATTTGGTGATGAGTTAGAAATTTTACAAATAGCAGATCAGGTCTTTGAAAATAATAAAACTGTGTTAAATATTTGTTACTTTTAATTAAATTTTGAAGAACTCTTTCTTGATGAATTTAGATTCTTGGAGAATAATCAACAACTAAATTTTCAGAACTCAACCATGAATCTTGGGGTTGAGGAAAATGCTACAGAAGAATTGGTTGTTAGAAAACAAAAACGCACAGTACAAGAGTCTAAGTTCATTAAGAAATGTAAAATGCACGACACCAATAATATTGTTCGCGGGGAAAGTTGGTGTTTTCTTCATTATCGATTCCATTGCACTCAGTTAACAACTTTATGCGTTACAAAGAGATCCGGTCTTTTTATAAGATCCGGCTTACAATGAAAATCAAAATAAAACAAAGAAATCAAAATTACAACTTCTCTCTTTTACCGAACAAATCACAAGATCCTGTTATCCGGTCTCTTGCTTCTGTGGGTTGTTTGCCTGCGCCGGGGTTGCTTACCGTGGACCACCGCGTGATCTGGATCCAAGCAGATCTACGACGTATTACGGGTATTATCCCACCAAGGAGATAATAGCCGGGAGGGATCGTTTCACCAAGGAAACGACCGCTCGAATCTCGGGATCTAAGAACCAAGCTTAGATCCGGAGTGTAACGACGTAGATCTGAGGATTAGACTCTCTCGAACTCCTGCCTTTTTCGGTGCGGGTGCTCGCTAAGAATCAAATCCGGGTCTCCAAGTCTTCAAGCCTTCAGATCTCCGAGTTGAGGTGACAATCCGGCAGAGTTTCGGCTCTCTCAAAAGTTTCAGAAGAAGTCCCTCAAATGAACAACCACCCCCCCTATTTATAGCCTCTCTGAACTGTGCCTTTGTGCACAAGAGAGAGAGGGGGGGGGAGTTCCCCCAGGTGCGCTGGTTTTGTCGTTTTCCGGTGTTTCCGGTTGTTTTGTCCGTTTTGTTGACTTGATTCCGGATTTGGCAGTAAACTCAGTCGGTGTTTGAGTTCAAATCCATTTTGTTGGAAGACCCGTCGACTCCCCGAACCACTCACGTTGTTCACATGCAGTTCGTTAGCTTTGTAGCCTCTTTAGTTCGTTTCGTTGCTTGAACGTTCGTCGATTTGTCGAATCATCGCGCCGAGCTGTGTCAAGGGACCTATAAGCAGTTTTATACGCCTACAGATATCTACTTTACTTTTTTGCAAGAATTACTAAACACCCTGAAATGCTTGGAATTTCATATTATTGATTATATCATTCTGAATTTATTTAAAATCCGGGGAAGAATTTTTAACAATAAGGTAGGATTCAATGTAGAATACGAGCTCTTCATGTTGAACACTTCATGCTACATTGTTTGTTTTGTTTATTTCAGAATAACAAAAAGAATTTATTCTTCTCTTATTTGAGAGTTTCTTGTTCAGTTGTAAAAAAAAGAAAAAAAAAAGAAGAAGGAAAAAAAAAGAAGAATAAATTTCTGATTCTATCATCCTCAGACCAAAGGTAATTGTAGATTTTTATCAGCCGACCAAATATAAGTGTTTTATTTCTTATCTGCTTTACTATGTGCATCATGGAGTTTGCATTGTGGATAATGTAAAATTTAGGTGTGGGGTGGGAATTAGTTATTTTTTTCTCTTTATTTTGCATTTTTAGCTGCATTTTTGTCATTTTTTCCCTTTTTCTAAAAAAAAATTATCGTCACTTACCAAATTGATAGAGTTATGTAATAATTAATTTATTTGATAAATTTTAAATTTTCTAATCTCTAGTTTGTTATTTACTCAAGTTTACCTTTTATGATAACTCTAAATAAATTTCTTAAGAAATGATTTTTAAAGTAGTATACTTTACTTAAGCCTTAACTTAGATTATTATTTAAAATAATGGAATTTATGCATGCTTAGCTTAGAGTTAAAAATAATTTTTCAAAGTGTCTTGACTTACATATTTTTTCAGAATATATATACATATACTATAAAAAAAATTACAAAAGAAGAGTGCGAAAAATGGGCACCTAAAGAAGAAAAAAAGAAAGAAAAAAAAACTCTTAAATTCAAGTTGATTCTATCTTATAAAGCCTAAGCTGACCGAGTAATTAAGCCCAATGAGTATTTCCATACTTAATGACCTAAGCCCAATTGGGTTGGGATTCATTGGCCCAAAACTCGTTAAATAATGACCTAAGCCCAATTGGGTTGGGATTCATTGGCCCAAAACTCGTTAAATGGTCGCTTAGAAAGCCCCTTAAAGTAGAAAAAAATCATCAAGGTAGAAAGAGTCAAAAAAATATATAAAAAAATAAAAAAATAAAAATACTAATAAATATTTTATATATAGTTATATTTGTATATATGGTCTTAGAAAATATTTTAGATCAAGCAACTTGAATATTATTTTAAACAAAGAATTAGCATGTTCTTTTCAAAACTTTTAAATTAAATTTCTAAGTTTGACTTGGTTTTGTGTTACTATAATGAGAAGATTTTCTAGGAAATTTACCTTAGAGTTATATATAAAAATGTTTTCTTGAGTAATAACTAGCTTCAATTATCAAGTAAATTTAGTTATTTACTAACTTCTTTAATTTGGAAAGATGACCGAATTTTGTGGGTATATTCACTGCAAACACTCACGAGACTACAACTCATCCACTATGGTAACCTAGGGGTTTAAAGGCTTGTTGTATGCGCTAAATACAACCGCGATTCCTACGAAAGTGAGTTTGATTTTCTTTCATTTTTCTTTCTTAGCTAGAGGACTAGCAAAAGTTTAGGTATAGGGGTATTTGATAATCATATTTTATTACAATTTTATACCCTCATTATCTATTTTATATGAATAAATATACTACTAATAATTGTTTTTATCTTTTAATTATAGGTTAATAAAGAATAAATCTCAAACTCTCATCTCTCAATAAAAACTCCTTTATTAAATAAAAAAATGTAGCAAAGAAGCCCATTGAAAAATCAATTGCCAAATTATCCAAAAGCCCAAGCTAAAAAGAAGAATTAAAGTTCAAAATGCCAAAGGCCCAAGCCCAAAAGCCAAAACACAAGAAGAAGTTACGGGCTCTTGACATCAATGCCAGCATCGATGGGGCATCGATGCCAGCATCGATGCCCGTATTGATGCCAGCATCGATACGCCTATCGATGCTGGCATCGATACCTCCGGTAGTTTGTTACAGATTAGTTGCTGAAAATTATTGTTTTTGAATAAGATTTCAATCCAATGGCTCTCATTCACTGATGTTTACTATAAACAGGGGTAGAAAGTGAGTGGTTAGAGGTGTGAAAATTTTTGTAACTCCATTTGGAGAGGAGGACCACTCTTAATTGAGAAGGCCTTCCAAATTTATAACTTTTATTACAATTAATAAAATAATTTTTTCACCACTTTAAATTTTTCTTCTCTTTGTTGGATGATGAAGATGGAGATGAAGATTAATTTGGAGGTTTGTTTTCTCTCTCTTTTATTGCTTGTTAGTTTAGATTTATTTCCATGCTTGTAGGTAGATTTTATTTTCTTGTTTAAATAGCCAAGAGGCTAGAACCCTCTTGCCTTAGATTTATTTTATGCTTATAGATTAGATTTATTTCATGTTTATAATGTAGATTTATTTTATTCTTGCATTTAATTCATGTAATTTATTTTGTAGTTTAGATTTTGCAATTTATTTTATAGTTAGATTTTAATTTCACGCACTATTCACCTTGAGGCTAGAACCCTCTTGGGTTTAGTTTTTCTTTTTGTTCTTTTTTATTTTTTTTTATTCGCCTATAGGTTAGAATCCTCTAGGGAATCACCCTTTTCTAAGAAGTTGATTCAATTCTAGATTACTCATATCTTTAATTGAATCCGCCATCTTTACTTTCTTGAATTTTATTTTCATTCTTGATTTTTATTTGTTTCTTGATTTTATTCATTCTTCTTTCTTGCCTTGTTGATCACATTTATTTTTACTCACATCCACTCTCAATCTTGCCTTGTTGATCACATTTATTTTTACTCACATCCACTCTCAAACACATTGATTTACACACTATCATTTTCACTCTCATTATCTGTCCACAATCATACTTATTCTTCACTCCTATTTGTCACGCACACAACATAAGAACCGATTTATATTTTCTTCTACAAAACACCTTCCTCGTGGGATCGATAACTTTTTATACTATAACTTGATACGGTTGTGCACTTGCAACAATTTTGGTACATGTTTATGCCTCATCATCCACTCCGAGAATCAAAAAGATTCAGATAACCCTAACTTTTATAGGATTGGTTACCTAATCTGAAAATAAAATTTCTCATTTGTCGAGACAAAATTCCGACTCTAGCCCTAACTTTTATAGGTTTGACTGAAGGGAAAAATTCGAAGCCTTTCGTTTATTGAAAAGGAATTCCGGTTTTGGTTCTAACCATTCGATGGTTTGACCAGGTGGAGTTTATTGAGAAGACCCTAACTTTTATAGGTTTGATCGTTCAACATAGGCGGAGGCCTTTCATTTATCGAAAGGGAAGTCCGATTTGAAAGTGAACTTCTCATTCATTGAAGGAATCGAGAGGGGGTTTTGGCTTTGGTCCTAACTATAGGAAGGTTTGACCAAGAAACAGTGGGAGTGAAGATACAGATAACAGTTTGAATGTTGATTTGTACAAATAACTCGGTGGGAGTTTTCAACATCAAGTGACAGGGACTTAACATGAAAGGGGTTCGCTAATTGCCATGAATCGACAACTTGAACTTTTGAGTATCGTGTTGGGACTTTAACATTGTTAGTGTTAAGTAGGAGTCTGGATAGACTTAACTAATAGAATTTTTGGTGGACCCACTGTCAGTTAATTTGATCAGTGAGGGACTTTTGTGGTGGAGGACTGTGAATCATCAAGCACTCCAGAGTTATGTCATGGGAATTTCGTGAGGGAAGATTGACCGAATGAGGTCATTAAATCTCATCTTAATAAAAGAGTTCTTGGAAAGTCACAGTGGGAGGGTTTTAATCATCTTGGAAATGATTAAATAGCCATCGTGGGAGGTTCTTAATCATTTCTTATTTATGATTAAGGATGAATTATTCAGATAAATGGTCTTTATCTTGAATAATCAGCTGATCTCGGGTTATCCTTAAGAATATCCTACACAGTATTCTATAGAAACTTCCCATTAAATGGATTATTCTGAGCGTACTAAGGAAAGTACCTTTTCAGGAACTTTCCGTTTATCGGGATCATGAGCTTGTCACCGTCTAGGGTGATTAAGCGATATGCGTCGTTTGGGTAGACTGTCTCTATCACAAACGGTCCTTCCCATTTGGGTTGGAATTTACCTTTCTTCTTAGAGTTGAGTATCATTGGTCATCAGATGGCGAGAACTAAGTCTCCTTCCTTGAAGCTTCGTTGTCAGATTTTTTTTCGAAGGCCCGAGAAATCCTAGCTTGGTAGAACTCAATTTGTTGCTGAGCTTCCAAGCACTTTTCATCTAACATCTCAAGTTCATTAAGACATTTCTGATGTTGTTCCTCCGTTGTCATCCTAGTTGTGAGAACAATGCGAAGGGATGGAATTTAAATTTTTAAGGGAAGAACAGCTTCGCATCCATACACTAGAGAGTATGGAGTCGCATCTATACACTAGAGAGTATGGAGTCGCTTTGGTTGATACAAGTCGCCGTGTGAGAATCTTTGATCACAGAATTATCAAAGATGGGTTAAGAAGAAAATAACAAGAACAAAAGAACAATTTAGTGGTGGCGAAGGAAAATACCTTCTCTAGATTATGAGAAGAAAATAGTTTACAATCTCTCACAATCTCACTAGAATTGAAGAACTCTCTCTCTCAATTCTCAAATACAATCTAATCTCTCTTGATTGCTTTCTCCTTATTTTAAAATGCTACAACAATCCCTTATATAGGTGCAACAACATGGATGGAAAAGTGGTAAATAACCAAGTCCAAACCCCACAGGAATTCGTGCAAACAGAAACCCAAACGAACCAGGAAATCGTCGATGAGTGAACTCATAAACATGCATGAGTCGACTTATGCCAAGTGAGTCGACTCATGATAATGTGAGTCAACTCGTCAGAAACTTTTGACAAAACGGTTGGGATTCGTGAGTCGACTCATGATAGGCATGAGTCGAGTCAACCTGATGAGTTAACTCATGTACATGTATGAGTCGACTCACGGGCTAAAAACTAGATGCTTCGATTCTTTGATTCACCGTCTCGTTCCACACTTCAACCTGCATCCAACTGTGTTGTTTTACACCTCTATTCTCAAGTTACCATAAGAATCATCTATCCTCAATCTCCCATGAGGATCGCTATGTTCCGAAGATAAGATACACCCGTATCATGGCTCCCCCCTTCAGGAACTTGAAGTCCCGTTCAAGTTAGAACTTTAGCTGAGGAAACTCGCGAGCTCCTCCTTCCCTATTGAACCACTTAGCTTTGCTAGGAACCTAACCATGACGTCTAATAAGAAATGACTCCTTCGTCCCCCGCCTCGTCATGGTCGTCTTCAGCTCCAAAATACAATCTTCCTTCAGCGGCTCCTCTCTATGACACCACAAGTCTTCAATATGCGGCAAGATCACCTTGTCGTCACCTTTATCATCCATCAATAGAGGATCGAACAACTTTAAATACTCGGCATTGATCACTGAATACATGCCTAAGTAAGGTGGCAAATCCATCCTGAAGGCATTGTCACCAATCTGATTGAGAATCCGAAACGGACCATAATGTATAGGTTTCAACTTCTTCCTTTCTCCCTTTAGTCTCTCCTTACTCAGTTGCTCCTCATAAGGCCTAATGACTAACAATACAAACCTCTTGCTCACATTCACTAGCCTCTTCGCCTGAGTCACTGTCACCAAACTCGTCTCCTGTGGAAGAGATGCCGAACGAAAAATGAATTGTTCGCCATCTTTGGTGAACGTATACTTCTGGGATCACCTATCGTAGATCGTAAACCTATCCCATAAATAAGGATTGCCCAGTATTATTTGGCAAATATCCAATGGAACGATGTCGCATGTGACCTCATTAATATACGACTCGTGGAGTGCAAATCTAAAAGTGCATTGGTTGACCACACTCAATCCTGCCTCCTTCTGAATCCACCCTAAAGGATAGGGTTTCGGATGTTTAACTGTCTTCAACCCCAGCTTCTGAATCAAGGCCTCAGATATTAAATTCTTCTAGCTCCCTAGATCCACTATGGTATCAACCAAGCTGGTCTTGACCTGCAATTTCAAAACAAAGAGCTACTCCCTCGGGTCTTTGTCCTCAGTCGTGGTCTGCTTTCCGACCATAAGGCTGAGATTGCTATTGGGTTCTGTCATCCCGGGAACTTTCTTTAGACCCTAAGCTACTACATATGCCTTCTTCTCCTCCTTTTTCTTTAATCCTTTTGGCTTTAGATGAGGATACTTCTCCCAGCAACGATCAGCTACGTACCCTGTCTGTTTGCAGTGATTGCATGTTAATCCTGCCTTCCCCGAATCACCCTTCTTCTTCTCTTCCTTAAGCTGAGAGCCACTAGACTTGCCTCCCATCTGTTTGGAGTCTCCCTTCGTTTCGATGCCCTTCTTTTGCTTGTCCTCAATTGCAATGGCCTTCACACTCGCTTCTACCATGGACTCGACTATGAACAACTTCATCTTCTTTCGGATATATTCATTCAGACCCGCCATAGATTTCATAAAAATAGAATATTCCTCTGTCACGATGTTGAGAACCATCGCCTACTGCTGGAACTCCATCGTATATTCTTGAACGGTTTGGTTAAACCTTTGGCGCAATCCATACTACTTATACCAACGCTCCTCAAGGAACCCTACTAGGTAGAACTGCTTTCTCAGTAGCTCCTTGAATTTGTTCCACGATACCGCCTTCAATTCCTGCTTGCACTAGGATTTCCACCATGTTAATGCATGCCCCGAAAACTTCAATGACGCGAACACAAGCTTCTCCTTGGATGAATATCCGTAGAGGGTAAAATACGTCTCCATCCGTTCAATCCAAGCATCAAGCCTCTCGACGTTGACACTCCCATCATAAACAGGAATCTCTACCTTGAAGTCTATCTTCAAATTCTGGTAAGAACCCTTACCCCCTTGATGTGGAACAATTTTGACAATCTCAGCTTTCCTATCAGAATCAGATTCCTCGCCTTCTCCATCAGACTCCATAAGTTTCTTCTTGCCTTTCGAAGAAGATTCCTCCTTTATGTCCTTTTCTTGGAAGATATTGATGAGCTGTGTGAGAGTCGAACTCATTGTCTCCATCTGTTTCTCCAATGCATCTAGCATCGCTAAACTATCTCCTTCAGTCATCTTCTTCTTCCTTAATTTCTGAACTCCTTCCAATAAAATAGGGATCTCGCCTAGCTTCTTGTATTGTGAACGAGTCAGGACCATACACAGGATGCCCTCTTCACAGGATTTGATCGTTCTGAAACCAACTTGATACTAGTCGCCGTGTGAGCACATTTGATCGCGAAATTATCAAAGATGAGTTGAGAAGAAAATAACAAGAATACAAGAACAATTCAGTGGTAGTGAAGGAAAATACCTTCTCTAGATTATAAGAATAAAATAGTTTACAATCTCTCACAATCTTACTAGAATTGAAGAACAATCTCTCTCAATTCTCAAGTATAATCTAATCTCTCTTGATTGTTTTCTCCTTATTTTAAAACCCTAAAACAATCCCTTATATAGGTGTAACAACATGGATGACAAAGTGATAAATAACCAAGCCCAAACTCTACAGGAATTCGGTGCAAACAAAAACCCAAACGAACCAGGAAACCGTCGATGAGTCAACTCATAAACATGCATGAGTCGACTTATGCCAAGTGAGTCGACTCATGATGAGGTGAGTGGACTCGTCAGAAACTTTTGACAAAATGGCTGGGTTTCGTGAGTCGACTCGTCAGAAACTTTTGACAAAACGGCTGGGTTTCGTGAGTCGACTCATGACAGACATGATTTTGACAAAACGGCTGGGTTTCGTGAGTCGACTCATGACAGACATGAGTCGACTCAACCTGATGAGTCAACTTATGTACATGTATGAGTCGACTTACGGACTAAAAACTGGATGCTTCGATTCTTCGATTCGCCGTCTCATTCCACACTTCAAACTGCGTTCCACTGTGTTGTTTTACACCTCTATTCTGAAGTTATCATGAGAATCATCTATCCTTAATCTCCCATGAGGATGGCTAAGTTCCAAAGAGAAGATACACCCGTATCACTAGTAGGCGTACGGACGGTGATGCGATAGGTCCAAAGAGCTTCGCCGAGTTTCTCATCCCAATCTCGCTTGTTGGTCCTTACAAGTTTTAACAAAACCTTTATGATTGTCTTATTGAATGCTTTAGCTAATCTGTTCGCCGTGGGATTAGTAGTCATTGACGAGACGTTTTGAATCCTAAACTTCTCGTAAAATTTGATGAATGCATTGCTAACAAACTGAGGGCATTGTCGTGTACGATTCGTCTTGGAACTCCATATCGGTAGATGATATGGTGTTTGATAAAGTTGACAACGTCATTTGTCTTTACTTCTTTGAGTGTAACTGCTTCAGCCCACTTTGAGAAATAATCAGTGATTGCCAAAATAAAGTGACCACCTTTTGCTGACGGTGGAAAAATAAGACCAACAGTGTCCATTTCCCATGTCTTGAATGGCCATGAAGTAACCGAAGTGTGCAAGTGCTCCGGAGGTTGATGCATATAATTTGTGTGTATTTGACACGCGTGATACCGTTAGGCATAGTCAACTGCGTCCTTGACCATGGTTGGCCAATAATACTTCATTCTTTTGAGATGATGGCAGAGTTTGGGGCCAAGTTGGTGCGCACCACAGGTTCCGTCGTGTGCTTCTTTGAGAGCCTCTTCTGCTTGGTGTCAATAATGGAAAATCGCCAATCTCGGGGCTCGAGTTAAATTCTGGCCGAATGCACCTCCTTGGTGTCCAAGGCGTAGTCTGGTACGAAGAGTTGGTGAGTTCTCATAGTGACCCATTGTTTTGTGTCTGGAGCTTGTGCCAGAGATACCGCTAATGCCGCTAGTGCATCTGCGTATGTATTTTGGAGACACAGAATGTATTCGATGAAGAATTCTTTGAATGAACCTGCCATCTCAATGGCCACCTTATTGTACAGTATCAGGTCTTGATTCTTGACTTTGTACTCTCCTCGAATTTGGTTGACTATCAGTTGATAATCACCAAAAGCTTCGACATATTCGACCCCCAGCTCTTTGGCAAAACTGAGCCTAATGAGCAGTGCGTTGTATTTGGCTACGTTGTTAGAAAACGGTTCGGTGAGTGAATATGCTCGAGGCATCACATGTTTCTCCGAGGAAACTAAAACAACTCTAACTCCTAAGGAAATTTTAGAACATCCGGGATCACTTGCCATATTGGTTGCTCGAGAAGCACCATCAAAGTATAATTGCCATACCTATTGATGAGAGGTAGTGTTGTCTTTGTGGGTTTAATCCGGCAAATCTTCATATAATTCGGCTGCATCCTTTGTAGGGTTAGCTGCCAAAAGATCACAAATCTCCTGCCCCTTAACCAAGTTCTGTTGTTTGAAGTGCATATCGTATTAGGACAAAAGGAGGACACATCTTGATAAACGCCAGTTCATAAAAGTCGATTGGGTCATGAATTCCCGGACCGGGTTAACGTTGGAAATAACGTAGATTGTCTGTCCAATGAGGTAGTGCCGTGTCTTTTGGATGGTGAACACAAAAGCGAGGTACTCCTTCTTGATCATTGGATATCAAGCTTCAGCGCCCACCAGAGTTCGACTTAGGTAATAGATAGCTTGTTCGTGACCGTTGTCATCATCTTGTGTGAGTAAAGCACTTAATGAGTGGTTCATCGTCTTAACGTAAATCTATAACAGTTTACCCAACTTCGGTGCTACTAGAACAGGAGGATTCGCTATTTATGCTTTGATATCCTCAAATGCCTTTTAACAAGCATCATCCCAAATGAACGACACACCCTTCTTCGTGAGCTTGGAAAATGGTTGGATTTTCCTGGATAGATTCGAGATGAACTGATGGATATAGGCCAGTCGCCCTTGCAATCCTCTAAGTTCTTTAAGGTTTCTTGAGGGTTGCAATTTGTGTATCGCCTTCACTTTATCAGGATCAATGTGGATACCCTTAGTGGTGACGAAGAATCTAAGGAACTTACCGCTGGACATTCCTAGGAAAGACTTAGTGGAATTCATCTTTAACTAGTGAGTCCGCATGAGATCAAACATCTTCCTCAAATCTTTGATATGATCGTCTTTGTTACGACTTTTCACGACCCGGTCATCAACATAACATTCAACGGTCTTCTGAGGTGTTCTTGGAAAATCTTTGACATTGCTCGTTGATAGGTGGCTCCTGCATTCTTCAATCCAAAAAGCATAACTGTGTAGCAGAAGACACCGAGGGGTGTCCTGAATATGATATGTTTTTTGTCGTTCGGGTACATCTTGATTTGATTGTAACCCGAGAACTCGTCCATTCTTTCGAATCCACACGTGTTGTCGATAATAACATCTATGATCAGAAGAGGAAAATCATCCTTTGGGCAAGCGGTGTTCAGGTCTCTGAAGTCGATACAAACCTCCATTATAATCAAGCCTAGCTTTGGTATCAGCTTCTTCTCTGCTGTCCGCGCATTGGGCCGATGATTCAATATCGAATTCAGCACTGTAAAGAAGAGAGTCAGTAAAATAGTTTTCCAACCCCTAAAATAGTTGCTTATCCACGATCACCGTCTTGACCTCATTGTTGGTGTCTATATATTTTAGATACTGATGGAGGGTGGAGGGGATTATAAGATTACCATGGATTCAGGGTCGACCCAATAGTAAATTATAGGAGGTTTTCGCATTGATCACGTAGCACGTGACCTCAGATCTTAAATCTCTCAGTTGGCACTTCACCCGGATTTTACCCAATGGTCTGGACACACTGGTATTGACTCTGTAGATAACAATACCTGTTGAGGACAACTTGTTGGTAGGGATTTCGAGATTGTACATCAATCGGAGTGGCATGATGCTGACAGCAGAACCCGGATCGACTGGGATTCGGTTGACAACGCTGGAGCTGATGTATCCAGTGAAGTACAAAGGCCGGTCATGCTTCAAATTTCTCACTTGCTTGTTATCCTTGGTGAAGGTGATACAAGGGAACTGCTTGGCCGCCAAATTGCAATGTTGAACTAGTAACTCCGGCTCTTTGGGGACTAGCTTGATTTGAGTGAGGAATACGTCACAATCAGCTAAAGCTTCTTGTAGGGCCTCTCTAGTATCTTTGGAAAAGCGTAATAACTCGTATAGAGTTATCCTCACTGAGATGTTAGCTAGCTGTGTCCTAACATTGAAGCAATATGGTATGCTTGAACTTCCCGGTTTATCCCTTCTAATTGGACGATTGAATTGAGACTACCTTAGGTTCTGAGCCTTTTGGCATTAGGGCTCTTTCTCCTTTTGTTTGTTAGTTGGTTGTTGCTGGGGTTTCCTAGCAGGTGCAGGGGGGAATTGTAACCACCCTTAGCTCAGTCGACGTTTTAGCATTTGGATCAGAGGCTTCGAGATATTTATAATGATATTCGTTCCTGCCCCTAGTAGCAAAGACTTCATGTTCGTCCTCGGAAAGTGATAAGGTAAGGATGCCTTCATCGTCTTTCTCAGGGATTGCTGTGACGGGATAGCAAGATTTGCCCCTACCCTTAGACTTCTTCTTAGACGAGGGCCCCACCCATTGTTCATCTTCGGGTAGATCTAGATGGACCCAAAGAATTTCGCCGTTAGGGGCTGTGTGTTGCACAAGCCCCATCTGGCGTTGTCCATGGGGATCGTCATTAACAGTCTTCACCTCCACCTTTGATACGGGCTCTGGCTGAAACCATGACAGAGGGACAGAGCCGAAGATGATAGAAATGCCTATTTGGTAGGGTTTAAATCTCCATAGAGTTGGCCATAATTTGAATCTCAAAATCACCAATTTTAACTATATTTTTAAATTAAATATGTATATATGCACTTATACCCGCTCTGCGCCCACATCTTGGGCTGGACACCAGTTAACCAACCTGAACCCAGGCCCAAAACTCTTTACTTGGATTAGTCCAGGGCTGCCATTTATTCAATAGTCCAAAAGTGCCATATTAACTCATTCTTAAATTAACTAGTCATCAGAGTTGTGCATCTGAATTTGTTATAAGTTTTGTGAATAATATGAAGAGCAAGTTTGAATTTGATGGGGGTTAACATTATTGATTAATCTCAATAGAAAAGCATCATTCTTAGCTTATATCCAAAAATTTCTATTTCAAACTATATCCCCACTTCATTAAATTAAGCTGGGACATTATAAAAATATAAGCTAATATAGATTCAAGGAAGAGCCATAGGTTAAACAAGGTTTTTGGGAAGTGATTCAAGGACCTTTGATCACGAAATTATCAAAGATGTCTTTGTGAAGAAAATAGTAAACCACAAGAACAATTAAATATGGTTTGTTTAAATATAAACCCTAAAACGAAAACAGACTACGAAATCAGTTGGCCCAATAACCCACTATCGGTCGACAGATGAAGGCTCATCAGTCGACTGATGAACCATTATTAGTCGACTGTCCAGTGCGATGATTTCTGACCCGGTAGTGTGTATGTTATTGGTCAACCAAACATCTCCGTAGGTCAACTGACCAGAAGGAGTTCACCCACATTTCTATTCTCAAGCTAACATAAGAATCATCTATCTCCAAGCTTCCATGAGAATCGCTATGTTCCCAAAGCAGAGATGATACACCCGTATCATGGCTCCTCCCTTTGGGAACTTAAAGTCCCGATCAAGTTAGAAATTTACCTGAGGAAACTCTCAAGCTCCTCCTTCTTTGTTGAACCACTTGGCCTTGCTAGGAACCTAACCTTGACGTCCAACTAGAAATGACTCCTTCGTCCCCCGTCTAGTCGTAGTCACCTTCCGCTCCAATATGCAATTCTCTTTCAGTGGCTCCTCTCTAACAAACCACAAGTCTTAAATATGCGGAAAGATCACTTTGTCATCACCCTTATCGTCCAACAATGGAGGCTCAAACAACTTCAAGTACTCAACATTGATCACTGAATACATGCCTAAGTTAGGTGGCAAATCCAGCTTGAAGGCGTTGTCACTGATCTGATCAAGAATTTGAAACAAACCATATCGTAAAGGCTTCAACTTTTTACTTTATCTAACTTTAGCTATAGCACGTCACCTTTGCTAAAGTTATAAGGAACTCGATGTTGATCATGCTTCACCTTGCACTTCACTTATGACTTCTTCAATTGTGCTTCAGCTGCGGTGTGATACTGCACAATCTTATCCAGAAATCGCTGAGCCTTCTGACTTTCGTTCCTTTCTTTACCATCGGTCGTAGCATTACTAGAGAAAACTAGATCGAACGGACTTAAAGGTAAGAACCCGTAACAAGTCTCAAACGGTGACTTTCTCGAAGATCTGTGAACATCCCTATTTAAAGCAAACTGAAGATATGGTAAGCTCTCATCCTAAATCTTGGGATGTCTGGAATTATACCCTCGCAGCATGTGAACCATAGTCTGGCTGACTACTTCCGTCTGTTCGTCTATCTGTGAATGGAAGGTCGTGCTTTTCTTCAATTTGGTATCCATCAAACTCCATAAAGAATCCTAAAACTGTCCAAGGATCCTGCTATCCTGATCCGAAATAATCGAACTTGGCAAACCAAAATTCTTCCACACATGCTGAAAAAACAATTGTGCTGCACCCGTTCCCATCACTGTCTTCTTGTAAGGAATCAAGATTACCATCTTGCTGAACCTGTCTACCACAACGAACAAATAATCATGTCTGTGCTTAGTCGTTGTCAACCCTCCTAGGAAATCCATAGAGATAATCTCCCACGGTATAGAAAATATTGGCAACGATAGATACAATCCCTATTTTTTGTTAGAAGGCTTTAATGTGCAACGTAGCTTACATTCCAACATACTTAGTAACATCCTCTAACATCTTTGGCCAAAAGACATAGTGTCGTAGATTGAGTAGCGTCTTTTGAATCCTTAAATGACCTTGCACATGCAATGTTTGTGCCTCTCTAATCTACTGCAACCGATTGCCATCCTTCAGAATGCAAAGCAATGTCCCACGATACAACAAACCATCTGCTCTGAGCTCATACCACCCCTTCCGACCTACCTTCACCTGCTCGAACACACTACCGAAGTCTCTACTAGATGTGTATATCTGTACATACTCCAAAGGAACCAATGGCTGAATACGCATCACCACTAACAAAGCTCTCACTAGCAGTCGAGATAG
Source organism: Asparagus officinalis (assembly GCF_001876935.1). Taxonomy (NCBI): domain Eukaryota; kingdom Viridiplantae; phylum Streptophyta; class Magnoliopsida; order Asparagales; family Asparagaceae; genus Asparagus; species Asparagus officinalis. The sequence continues at coordinate 67,925,148 of NC_033798.1, read as the reverse complement.
CATATCAGGCAACTTGCTAGTCGTCCCCTTCTTATACTTAATGATGACGTTGAACGCCATCAAATAGTACATCCACTTCATGTGGCATGCCTATTGTAGCCTCGTTTGGATATGTAGATACTCCAACGGCTTATGATCCGAGTACACAACCACCTCCTTACCCAACAGGTACACCTTCCAATGCTCGATCGCCTGGCAGAGCGCATAAAACTCCTTATCATAAGTTGGATTGTTCTGAATCGTAAACATCTCAGAATAGTATTCCACCAGCTTCCCATCATTCGTCAACACGATACCCATAGCATAGCTAGAAGCATCAGTCTCTACCCTTAAGGTCCTCTGCAAACTAGACTACGCCAACACTAGTGCCACTGAGATCTTCGTCTTTAGTAAGCAAATACTGGCAAGCTCCCAAGAAGCTTCTCACCTCTATGACTGTCTTAGGCGTCAGCTTGTTGGACCCTAGAGGGGGGGTGATTAGGGTCTTATGCTAATCTAAACCCAATTCAATGCTAATTAAAATTATATAGATCAATATGTTCTTGCAAGAGATGGATATGAATAATAAGAAAAATAAGACTAATAAGAATATGCACAAATAAAATATGAGACAAGCAAAACACAAACACACGATATGTTCGCGAGGTTCGGTCCCCACGACCTACGTCCCCGCTCCTCACCTCGAGGAGATATCCACGATCACTATCCGGTTTGGAAGCCGGAACTTCTACACACTCGGTTTACAAGTTCACTGAAAACTCTCACACTACACAATCACTCAACAATCACACTTTACACACTAAGTGTAGGAATCTAGCCCGTGTCCTCCTCCTCAAGTGCTCGATTACAACCTCTCCCTAGGTTCGTCAATCGACGCCACTCCTATTGGATTTGACCCCGTCTCTCTCTCCTCACACTTCTCTCGGTGTACAAGTGTATTACAAGTGATTCTCACAAACAAAAGTCAAATACAGTAATTTGTTCTCAATTGACAAGTGAGAACACAATGAAGCTCACACTCACTAAATCCCACACCACAACCCACAATATAATATGAGAATATAAAGCTCAATAAGTGTGTGTGATAATAGTGAATCAAACTCAATAAATAACTCAATGAATATAGCTAATCAAATGAAAGTGAAATAATAAGCTATATAGGTAGAAAACTTCTCAATGGACAAGAAGAGCTGAAGAAATGATGATCTCAATAGAGTTTGAAAGCCTCTTCTTGTTGTAGAAAAACTTCTCTTAAAAACTGATTAATGAAACAACTCTTAAACAGCTCTTAAACACGATTAATATCTTGTTAAACAACAAACTTGGATTACTTAATTATATGGAGGAAGAGCAGCAATGGGGTATATATAGCACCCCAATACAACAGCTAAAAGTAGGCAAAAAGACCAAAAAACCCATTTGAAAAACTAGCCGTTATACACATCTGACAACTCGTCGGTCGACCGGTCCGGTCGACCGGAAAGCACAAAAAAACTCAAAGAAACAGGGTTTAGAGCTGGCGGTCGACCGACGGAATTTTCGGTCGACCGGAAATTCTCTCGGTCGACCGGTGCGGTTGATCGGAAGGCTCTCTGGAATTTTGCTCAGAAAAAGAACAACTGTCGGTCGACCGCACCGGTCGACCGAAATCTGATATATGCAAAATTGACAGGTTTTGGGCAGTTTTAAAAATTCGTTAAAAATATCAAATCACATCCAAAAATAGTGAAACTTTGAAGAAAGTTTCTAAATGATGAAATAAACATGTTTGAAAAGGAATTTTTAGAAAAGCAATTTTCGTTTGTGAAAACTACCTGTTTTTGAAAAATGCTTAGAAAACCTGTATTTTAATGAAAGTGAAAGTTGATATAGGACTTGTAAATATTCATATATATATTGTGCATATATTATATGTATATAATGAAGTATGAAAGAGCTGTAAACATGAGATAAAGATATTTTAACAATATTTAATGAAAAATCATCTATATGATAGAAAACGTCAAAAATCGTGTTAAGTGTATATATATTGAGCTTAGATATAATCATACAATATATGTTAGTAAACCAAGCATATACCTAGGTGCATCTACGCAAATGAACTTGAATCTTTAACACTTGATTGACGTGTGTTGAAATACCTGAAAAGAGGGCATATTGATTGACGTGTGTTGAAATACCTGAAAAGAGGGCATAAACACAAAACACTAGAAAACTTATTAGTAATAAATTGTTTGTCACATCATCATCAAAACTATGGGGTCAACAATCTCCCCATTTTTGATGATGACAAACAATTTATAAATGAATAGAAAATATAAATTGATAATCCCACATATAAGCCAAAAACATAGATAAACCATACATGAAGATGAAAAAGTATATGAGTGAGCTATATGTGGATATGTGGATTTTTCTCCCCATTTGACAACATCAAAAAGGGAAAGATGAAAGATAGGAGCAATGCTCCCCCTGCTTATAAGCACAGAGATATAAAAACAAAGTAATATATGCCAAAAGCTCCCCCTGTCAAATAGAAGAAATGACACTAAAGAGTATGTAAAGGAGCTGAGCAAACTAAACAATCATAAACAATTATAAAGAACTCATGATAAGCAACTTATTTTCCACACACCAAGACATGAATGTTGGTTCAACCATGCATTAATTCATAGAAGAAATAAACAAAATACAATAAGTCACAAAACATCACATAAGCATTAGAAACAACATAGTTTTGCATAAACATAGATTTGTCCACAAGATAGCAAATCATACATAGAGATCACAAACCATGAAAAGTCACATAAAACCATACTGATATAGAGTTATTACACTCAAACTAAAAACATAAATGTTAAGTTTTCAAAATAAAACAGCACCATCAACATAGAGATCACAAAAACAAACTTCAATAAGCAGCAAGATCACTCTTCATCATCACCATCATCATCACCACCATCATCACCACCATCACCATCATCACCATTGCCATCAGAAGATCCTGATCTTTCAGCAGAGCCCTCCTCAGAGTCAGACTCGGAGCTAGAAGAGGGATCCGGAATCCCGAGAGACTGACGCTGATAGGAAAGAATAGTCCTAACATCCCTCTGAATAGATGAGACTTGCTTCTGAACACTTGAGTACTGAGTCTCAAGGCGATCCAGACGGTCACAAATATCAGAAGTGGAAGAGGTAGAGGCTCTAGAATGGGAGCGAGAAGATGATGAAGGAGTGGAGTCAATGGACATCTGCATTCTATAAGGGGAAACCTTATCAAAAAAATCTCTCTTAGATTCAATCTTGGTTTCATTGGTGAGGTCAACATTGAAGTGTTGAAAGATGAGGGTGAGAAAGGAGCCAAAAGGTAGAAACTTGGTATGCTTTGATGCCATGTTATTGACAAAGACAGTTGCCCAATCTACTTTGATTTTGGCAAAAATGGCATAAACAGCATTAATCTTATCAGAAGTAAAGTGATCAAAACTACCGGTCTTAGGAATCAAGTTTTGAGCAACAATTCTAGCAATGAGTTTGGCAATTGGATTAAGTGAATTGTTGTTCATAGGATAAGAAAATCCGGGTTTAAACATTAGTTGGTTGACAGCAGGATCACTAAGCTCAATGGACATGAGATCAACGTCACCTGTTGGGATTTCAAGAATCCCCGCAAGTTCGTTGGCAGAAAAATATATTGCAATATTTTTCACAGATGAGGTAATGGTCAAACTACCATCAGCAGAGGATGATGTGGACAGATTGGCATAAAACAGATAAACTAAAAAAGGATAGAAAGGAACTTTATATACCTCATCTAGCAATCTATCTAACCCAACATTATGAAGGATAGACTGAGTGTCATACATGAATAGCTCAGGATATTTGATATGCCTAGTTGGGAGAATTTTTAATTTACACAGTTCCCTATATTTCCTAACAAGAGATTTAAAAAGCAAATAATCCTCATAATGTGAAGCTTTTATAGAGGAGGAACTAGTTTCGGGTTTAGATCTCTTTTTGGAGGGCTTTGGAGGCATGATTAGGAATATGATTAGATATGAGATATTATATGAAAAATTCCTGTAAACAAAAACGAATTTAGAGCAAATTAACAAACTTCCCTAAGATAAAAACCCTAGAAAAGAAGAGTAAACACTAGAGCAATGAAATAGGATCAAATAGATAAGAAGGAGATCATTACCTAGCAAAATCTGGCAGAAATCAACCGAGAAAGGGAATTTCGGTCGATGGATGCAGGCGACCGTGAAGAGAAACGATAGGTTGGGGAAAATTTTCGAAATTAGGGGAAAAATGAAGAGTCGGGTCAAGGAGATGATGAAGGAACGGCTGGGATTGATTCAGAAGAGAGATTAATGGTGATAAGCAAGACGGGTTCAAAACAAATACCCAATAAAACCAAAACCCGATAAGTCAAAAACATCGCTGCTGTAGGAATTTAATTTCGGTCGACCGACGCGGTCGACCGGAACGATTACAGAAAGACCGTCGGTCGACCGGGTCGGTCGACCGTGAGAAACTGAAAAGCACAGGTTATGAAAAAAAATTATTTTGAGAGTTTTTTATAATATTGACCTTTTGGAAATCTGTTTTATAAAATGCTAAGAGTTTTATAAGATATATATAAGTGTTTTTAATTATAAAAACATAAAAATAATTTATTTTTAACATAAAGATTATAATTTGTCATACAAAGCTCAAAAAAAATTTATTCAAAATAAGAACAAAAACAAAACAAACCATCAAAAACAAAAGAAATACTATACAAGTCTTTTTGGTACCCAAATCATTTTGGTACCACTAGAACTTGGGACATGACCCCTAGCATTTAAATCCAAGGCCCTATGGTTATGAACCCGTTTGGGCGTATTTTGTGCACCGATACGATCAAAGCAAAAATTGTAAACGTGACCCATACGATTGCAATTTGTGCAATATAGAGGTTTGAATGGTTTACGTTGACCGAAATGGAATGCATATGGTTCATTTGCAAAAATAGATTTTTCTTTGTAATTATTTTGCAAAAGAAAATTTCTTTTCAAATCGAAACAAAACATGGTCAAATGACCAAAACGACCACAATAATCACATTTATACACATGAGCATGTTTATGATTTACACTATGTGTGTGTACATGTGTATGTGATGAGGAAGCTTGATGGGATGCACAATCATGTATAGGCTTATCAATTTTTGGTGCATTATGACAAAATTGAGCTAAATGGCCTTTAAGACCGCAAATAGAACATTTGTGAATTTTGTCATACATATGTGCATAGTGAATAGGTTTCTTAGAAGAACTAACATTTAACTTTGCACATAAGTCCATAAGCTTTTTATTATTAGCAATACAAGTGTTTAGTGTTGAATCTAAAGTAGATATTCTTTTTCTCATTTGATTCAACTCATCATTGTGCATACAAGCATTGCTACTAGAAGTAGAGTAAACAAGATTACTCATCATAGATTTCAACTTATCTACTTCTAACATAGCATCACGTTTTTCATGAAGCAAACTAGCATTTTCAATTTTCAAATTTTCATTGCATTCTTTAAGGATTATATTTTCATTTGCAATGAAATTAAATTTAGTAGCTAGTGTTTCATGAGTGGATTTCATATTAACATACTTTCTCTTTACATCAATATAGCAATTGTGTAATTTTTCAAACTCAAGAGCAAGTTCATCAAAAGTAAGAATATCATCGTTATCGCATACCTCACTAGGGTTATCACCTAGTGGTATTGTACATGGGGATGAGGCTTTCTTAGAGCTTAAAGCGGGATTTTCCAACTCTTGTTGAATAGCCTCTAATTTTCCTTCATGTGCTTCAATAAGTTTCCATAAAGCGTAAGCACTATCAAAATTAGCAAATTTGTTAGAAAACGATGAGTGAAAAGCGCTAATCAAATATTCTAACAAAAGCTTATTCATGTTAAACAATCTTTTGTCATTTTCACACCATTTTGATTTTTCCAAAATGGGAACAACATAGGCATCCTCAATAATTTCCCATAAATCAAATTGATTAGATTGAACGAAAAGTTTGAATCTAATACGCCATTGAGCATAGGGAAAAATATCCAAACGAGGAGCAATATTAATATCATATCCTAAGCAAGATGAATCATACATATCCATAAAGATGAAATGCAAGAAGCACAATGTAATCAAAATTAGATTAGCACAAATACAATAACTTGGATCTTTAACTCAAGGCGGTTAGTCCTTAAATCAAAGAGCACCAAGCTCTGATACCAATTGTTAGACCCTAGAGGGGGGGTGATTAGGGTCTTATGCTAATCTAATCCCAATAAAATCCTAATTAAAATTATATAGGAGATGGATATGAACAATAAGAACAATAAGACTAATAAGAATATGCACAAATAAAATATGAGACAAGCAAAACACAAACACACGATATGTTCACGAGGTTCGGTCCCCACGACCTACGTCCCCACTCCTCACCTCGAGGAGATATCCATTATCACTATCCGGTTTGGAAGCTGGAACTTCTACACACTCGGTTTACAAGTTCACCGAAAACTCTCACACTACACAATCACTCAACAATCACACTTTACACACTAAGTGTAGGAACCTAGCCCGTGTCCTCCTCCTCAAGTGCTCGATTACAACCTCTCCCTAGGTTCGTCAATCGACGCCACTCCTATTGGATTTGACCCCGTCTCTCTCTCCTCACACTTCTCTCGGTGTACAAGTGTATTACAAGTGATTCTCACAAATAAAAGTTAAATACAATGATTTGTTCTCAAATAAAAAGTGAGAACTCAATGAAGCTCACACTCACTAAATCACACCCCACAACCCACAATATATAATATGAAAATATTAAGCTCAATAAGTGTGTGTGATAATAGTGAATGAAACTCAATAAATATAGCTCAATGAATATAGCTAAACAAATGAAAGTGAAACAATAAGCTATATAAAGAAGAGTTTAGAAAACTTCTCAATGGACAAGAAGAGCTGAAGAAATGATGATCTCAATAGAGTTTGAAAGCCTCTTCTTGTTGTAGAAAAACTTCTCTTAAAAACTGATTAATGAAACAACTCTTAAACAGCTCTTAAACACGATTAATATCTTGTTAAACAACAAACTTGGATTTCTTAATTATATAGAGGAAGAGCAGTAATGGGGTATATATAGCACCCCAATACAACAGCTAAAAGTAGGCAAAAAGACCAAAAAACCCATTTGAAAAACTAGCCGTTATACACATTTGACAACTCGTCGGTCGACCAGTCCGGTCGACCGGAAAGCTCTCTGGAAAATGGCTTTGAAAAAGAACCACTGTCGGTCGATCGTACCGGTCGACCGAAATCTGATATATGCACATTTCTAGGTTTTGGAAAAAGAACAATTGTCGGTCGACCGTACCGGTCGACCGAAATATGATATATGCAAAATTGACAGGTTTTGGGCAGTTTTGAAAATTCGTTAAAAATATCAAATCACATCCAAAAACAGTGAAACTTTGGGGAAAGTTTCTAAATGATGAAATAAACATGTTTGAAAAGGAATTTTTGGAAAAGCAATTTTTATTTGTGAAAACTACCTGTTTTTGAAAAATGCTTAGAAAACCTGTATTTTAATGAAAGTGAAAGTTGATATAGGACTTGTAAATATTCATATATATTGTGCATATATTATATGTATATAATGAAGTTTGAAAGAGCTGTAAACATGAGATAAAGATATTTTAACAATATTTAATGAAAAATCATCTATATGATAGAAAACGTCAAAAATCGTGTTAAGTGTATATATATTGAGCTTAGATATAATCATACAATATATGTAAGTAAACCAAACATATACCTAGGTGCATTTACGCAAATGAACTTGAATCTTTAACACTTGATTGACGTGTGTTGAAATACCTGAAAAGAGGGCATAAACACAAAACACTAGAAAACTTATTAGTAATAAATTGTTTGTCAAATCATCATCAAAACTATAGGGTCAACACAGCTATCTCATGATAACTGCAACCTTGCTTGCATCTATCCTCCGCTAGCCCTTCCCTACAATAAAGCCGAGATACACCAACTTGTCCCTCATAAACTCGCACTTCTTCCCATTGAGCTTCAGATGACCATCCCGCAACATTTCAAACACCTTCTTGACGTGCACAAGATGTTCCTCCTAAGTTCTACTATACACCAAGATGTCATCGAGGTAAACTATCACAAAATCCTTTATAAAAGGTCACAACAAATTATTCATCAGCCTCATAAAGGTTGACGGAGCATTGCACAACCCAAACAGCATCACCAACCACTTGAACAAGCCTTGCTCAATTTTGAACGCAGTCTTTCAAGTGTCATCCTCTTGAATCCTCACCTGATGGTAACCAGACTTAAGATCCAATTTTGTGATGAATCTTACTCCTTCAACTGGTCTATAAGATTATCGATTCTCGATAGTGGGCAACGATTCTTGATAGTTATCTTGTTGAGCACCTGATAATCTACACACATGTGCAGACCTCTATCCTTGTTGGGCACCAACAACACTGGCGATCCACGAGGCGAACAACTCGAAACTATCACTTCCTTCTCCAGAAGTTCCTAGACTTGCCCCTTTATCTCCTCGGACTCTTGTATAGATGTGCGGTAGAGATCTATATTTGGCAAGAAACTCTCACCTATCAGCATAATCTCATGCTCCATACTCCGTCTTTGTGGTAGTCAAGTGATCTCCAAAAACAAGTATGCATATTTGGCCTTTAACTTGTCAAGATCTCCTTCTTGGAGTTTGCTTAAGATAGTCAAGCATACTCTACTCAGCTACTCCTTATAAGGTCTAATGAATAGTAAGACAAACTTCTTGTATACATCCACTAGCCTATTTGCCTGAGTCATTGTCACCAAGCTCGTCCCCTGAGGAAGAGACGCAGAATGAAACACGAACTGCTCGCCGTCTTTGGTGAACGTATACTTCTAAGCCCGCTTATCGTAGACTACGTACCTATCTCATAGATAGGGATTGCCCAGTATAACCTGACAAACATCCAATAGAACCACGTCACAAGTGACCTTGTCAATATATGACTCATGGAGTGCAAACCTGAAAGTGCATTGATCAACTACACTCAGCCCTGCCTCCTTCTGAATCCACCCTAATGGATAGGGCTTTAGTCACCTGATCATCTTTAGACCCAGATTTTGGACCAAGGCCTTGGATATCAGATTCTTCTGACTGACTGGATCAACCATAGCATCTACCAAACTGGTCTTTACTTGCAACTATATAACAAAGAGCTACTTTTTGGGGTCTTCGTCCTCCCTTGCCGCCTGCTGACCTATCATAAGATTGAGACTGTTGTTGAGCTCCGTCATACTTAGGACTTCTTTTGCCCCCCCCCCCTCCTTCTTTGTGAAATAACCATTTTTCATAATTCATTGTAATTTATTGCAGACACCCTCCTATATTCTCATTCCATGTTAGCTAATGTTTCAGAATTAGTAACTGAGCTCTTCATGTGATTCTTAATCAAACTCTTTACTTTATAACACAAACATTCTTCTTAGTCGCCATACATGAATTAGCAGTAACCACTACTCCCAATTCACCGGATTGTTTTAGGCAATGAGCAAAAGATCAGCGTAAATAATTTGTCTAAATGATTTGTGAACAGAAACTTCAGAGCCTCCATGATAATCACATTTTTATTACATTTTTACCCTTATTATCTATTTTGTTTAAATAAAAATATCACTAATAAACATATTTTATCTTAATTTGTAGGTTAATGAATAATTAATGAACAAAAGCTCAAAAAGAACTCAAATTTCCCCATTTTTAACCTTTTATTGACGTTTGGGATCAAGCCTAGCAATCTACAGAAGTCGAAGAAATAAGGATCAAATATGAAAAGAAATCAAGTGAAAATCATGTTTAAGATGTTAGCCACAAAGAAACTATGATATCTTTCAATCCGAAAGGTAGAATTTAACATATAATATATAAAATTTGCCTATCTCGACGAGATGGAGCTAACTGTATTTTTAGAATTTTTTAATTATAATCAGTCAACTAACCGATTGGCCAATCGATCGGCCAACAGATTGGTCAACTGATTGGCCGACTAATTGATCAGTAACAAACTCATTTTATGGGTAAGATTTGATCCTTGGAGCACAAGTTAATACAATGGTTCTCATTGCTTACTATAGGTTATAAACAGGGGTAGAGGGTGAGGGGTTTGAATATTAATTTTTTATTAAAACTCTATTTGGAGTGGAGGGTTACTCTTAATTGAGAATACCTTCTAAAAATTGTAACTTTATTACAATTAATAAAATAATTTTTTACCTCTTTATATTTTCCTTTTCTTCTCTTTGTTTGATGATGAAGATGAAGATGAGATAAAAATGAAGATCAAGATGAAGATTTGCCTTCATCAAGAGGCTAGAAACCTCTTAGAATGTAAATTTTCTCTTTTATAATATTACTTTTCTTATAATATTTTTTTGCTTGCTTTAGATATTCAAGGGGCTAGAAGCCTCTTGGAAATTAATTTTTTATTTTGTTCATTCTTTTCCTTTTATTCTCTCACTTAGCGGGTAGAACCCTCTTTGAAGTTAGTTTTTATTTTCATTCTCTCACTTAGAGGCTAGAACCCTCTTTGGAGTTAGTTTTTATTTTCATTCACTTCCTTTTGTTTCTTTATTTTTTATTTTTTAAGATGTGAAAATAATTCTTGTAGAAATTTTAGAATTGCATGAAACTAGTCTAATTTTTTTATGAAATGTGAATTACTCTCCTACGCTTAAAATGATTATGTTTAGGATAATCAACAAGAGAACTAATTGGCAGGAACTAGAATTACTATCTAATTGTTGTTCTTTTCATGAATGTTAATTTTGCGTAGATGATAATTTGATAGGTTATGCTTTTTTTAAGTAGTTTGATAATCTATGCTTAATAAATGTAAAGTAAAATGTGATAAAAAGAGGATAATCCATAATTTATAATTGAAATTAGCTAGTAAATTCAATTCTAGATTTCTCATATCTCTAATTGAATCTCTCATATTTTACTTTCTTAATTTTCCTCTTTATTCTTTATTTTTTCTTTATTTGATTCTTGATTTTATTTTCCTTCTATTTCTTCATCTTTCTTTCTCCACTGTTAATCTAGTTTTATTTTTATTTGCATATAGTCACAACCACTCTCCTCATATCTCTCCACAATCACACATTTATCATTCCTAATTATCACACACACAACTTAATAATCACTTTTAATTAATTCTTACAACACCTTCCTCGTGGGATTCGAAAATTTTCTATACTATAACTTGATTGTGTACTTACAATCTCGACATATTCACAAACACCATATAAAGTTTTTGGCGCCGTTTCGAGGAAAATTGCTTATAAGTAGAATTTTTCTATTTTGGTTCTTTAATTTGTGTGTTTTCTTGTAAAGGAACCATTTTGAAGATTGTAGATCAAGGATTAAAGATTGAAGATTTGCTTGTAGGAACTTTTCTTTCTAGTATTTTCAATTTCACCACTTTAGTTAGCTCCTCACAAGTAGAGACGAATAGGATCTAAAAAAAATTTACTTTCATCGATCATAATAAAAGTCACCCTCCACTTGGACATTTACTAACAAAATAATAAATTCAAACAAGAGCTCTCTTTCTCACCTTTGTTTGATTATTAATCTTAATTAAAAAAATAAAAAGATTTTATTTGGAGCATCCTTTTATAGTTGCTTTTAATTTTTAAGATTGCATTGCATATAATAGTAGGAATTCACCCAAGTGATTTGAGCATCTTGATTTGACACTCACGTGAAAATATTCTTAAGGGCAAAATCTTCTAATCAAGATAAGGTGAAGGATTTCATCACCCTTTTCTTTGCCCACAAATTACTAATTCCTTATTACATAAACTTTAGCCTTTTAAAACTCATTAGACGTTGGCCCCTAAGGACTCGAGCTCATTAAGGAACAAGAAATCCTAAGTAAACTTATTTAAGTTTACTTGAATTTGTTGGTGTCTAAGGCAAGTTTTAGGTGTTACGTAAAGCACTCCGTAAGGAACGATGTACTTAATTGATCTTTGATATCTTTCTAATTCTATCTTTGATCTCTTTCTAATACTATCCGTACCTGGCTAACTGATCGAGTAAACTTTAATCTTTTCACTAAAAGAGTTTTTGGTTAGGAGCTGGTCTTGTTTAGTCTAGGCTTAACGCTAGAATTTAAAATGATTGACATAAAGTGATTGCTTTTGATTTGTTTTAGTTAGTTTTTCCTTCTCCTTCTTCTCGCTATCTTTTAGATCTTTTAGTTTTTTTTTTTTTGCTTCCTCAAAAAATACTAACTTTTTTTCTTAGAATTTTTTTAAAAAAATTATAAAAAGGATTTTTGGTGTATGCAAATTTAGGTTAGGGATATCACCAATCGTTTAATTTGTGTTGAACTATCTCTGAAATGGCTAATTGATAATCATATGTTTATTATAATTTTATACTCTCATTATCTATTTTTACATGAATAAATATACCACTAATAATTGTTTTTATCTTTAATTACAGATTAATGAAGAAATAATGAATAAAAGCCCAAAAGACACCAACTTCCTCATTTTATAACCGTTTATTGAAGCCCAGAATCAAGCCGAGTAGCTTGTAGAAGCCGGAGAAAATAAAAAATCCAATATGAAAAGAAATTATATTCAAGATGGTTGGCCGCAAATAAACGATGATATCTCCTAATCTAAAAGGCGAAATTTAACTTATAATATATGAAAATCGCCTATGTTTTCGTCGAAAGTGGTCTTCATTATCGATTTCATTACAACTTTAATCGCTTGCAATGAGTTCAAATAACAAAAATACAGATTACAACTCTCTAGAAAATAAACACAAGAACTGTTTATCAATTCTTGCTTGCGTGGGGTCTTCGCCTATGGCGGGGATGTTGATATCCGTGGATGATCATGGATCAGATCCGGTTGCCGGAAAATTGACAGAGTTCCTACTTCACCAAGGAAGTATTCGCTTGAAGTACTAAAATCGACCAAGCGAAATCAGTAGCTCTTCTCGAGATTAAGACTAAGCCTAATCTCAATGAACGAACGGGGGAATACGGGTGCAGATCCTTCGAAAGCCTTCCTCTTTATGCTGAAGTTCGTCGGGATCTGATTGACCTTCGCTAAAATTTCGTGCTCCTTGACTCCTCAAGCCAGCAGCACCTCGCCCTCTTGATAAAATTCCAGATCTGTAGAATGGAGGTCTTAGGCTTATATTTATAGGTCTCGGATGCGGGTATTTGGATAAGAATGATTGATTTGGCCTTATCTTTAGTCATTAATGGTCTAAACATGTTTGTGGATGATATCAAGTTAGTTGGGAACCCCTGGAATAGATAAATCCTGCGAAAACTGCTTAAAAAACTGTTGAAAACGCATTTGGGGGTCAAATCTGCGTGACGGGCGTTGGTGACCCGTGTGGGCACGAGTTACCCACGGGTGACCCGCGCCACCGCGGGTCACCATTGGGTGACCCACGTGACGGGTCACCCTTTAGTGACCCACGTGTGCGTGTGTCACCAAGTGGCGACCCGCGCTCCCGCGCCGGTTTTGAGGCTCTTTCGCTCTCTCTCTTTTCACTTTTTGGTGTTTTCCGACATTCCTGGACCTATATTCTCCACCGTTTTGCATATTTGGTTGACTCATTAGCTTGTACACTTCGCTGAGGGATTGACCGACAAACGCGTTGGCTACTTGGGGCTGCCTGATGTGCGCGAGTTGACTGACGTGCGCATACTGACTGACGTGCGCGTGCTGACTGACGTGCTTGAGTTGGCTGACGTGTGCGTGTTGATTGACGTGCGTGCGCTGACTGACATGCACGCGTTGATTGACGTGCGCGCGTTGACTGACATGCGCGAGTTGACTGATGTGCGCGTGTTGATTGACGTGCGCGCACTGACTGGCGTACGCACGCTGATTGACGTGCGTACGCTAACTGACGTACACTGCGGCCGATTGGATAATCCTTCTTTACTCGTCCACTCTTCGTTTTGAGCTACGTACGGGATCTCATAGGCAATTTTAGACACCTATAGATACCTTCTCCAGAGTGTTTCAGCATTATTCTTTTATAGAGGAGTCTGAAATACTTTGGATATGATAGACCCCCACCTTCAATCGATGTCAAAGGACCTACAACTGGTTTCGGTTCTTGACTTCTCTACTTTTTAGTCTATTCAGTATTTTGTCGAATAGCTAAAATTCTTCCAGTGCTGCTTTTATTGTCTGACCGTTGTTGAAGTCTTGAATCAAAATTGGTGAGTTGATTTTGGCTCGTGTCATTGAGTTGACTTTGAACTAATTATCTGCATCGCCACGCATTGACCAGCGTTGACTCTCATCGCAACGAGTTGATAGGCGTTGACCTAGGCTACGCGTTGACCGGTGTCGACCCTAGGGTTTCTTATCGATATGCATTGACCTGAGGAGGACCAGTTTATACTCGTATATTCCTGGGAGTTTTGGGAATCAGTTTAACCTCGTGTTCCAGTCGGAGGTTGCCGCATTATCCTTAAGAATATTACACGTGATATTCTCCAGGACCTTCCCGTCAAGAGTGGGAAACAGTTTAGACTCGCAAACCTATTAGGGTATAAGTGGGTCCCAAATATCTCGAAAGTGAGTGAAAATGCTGCGAAGCTTCCCGAGAACATGACATTGGGACCCGAATATCCCGAGAGTGGGCGAAAATGATGCGAAGCTACCCGAGAACATGACATTGGGTCCCGAATATCCCGAGAGTGGGCGAAAATGCCGCGAAGCTACTTGGGAACATGAAATTGGGTCCCAAATATCCCGAAAGTGGGCGAGAGCGAGCGAAAATATCATGAAAACAACCACTAGACCAAACCGACATACGAGTTAACTATACCCGACCCACACGAATGCGGGTCCGGCAAATCCGACCCGCGCGAACACGGGTCAGATCAATCTGACCCATGCGAACGCGGGTCAGATCAATCCGATCCCGTGCTAACACGGGTCAAATTGATCCAACCCGTGCGTACGCGGGTAAGGTAAATCTGACCTGCGTGAACAAGGGTTAGATTGATCTAACCCGCGCGTACGTGGGTCAGGTAAATCTGACCCATGCGAACGCGGGTCAGATTGATCCGACCCACGCGTACGCGGGTCGGGCGGCAATCTGACCCACATGAAAATGTGTCTGGGGCTTCATTTGGTGATTTAAATCCAAATTTTTTTTTGCTTACTTCACTTTTCTTCCACCAGATTTTGATTTTCTTCTTCCTCAATTTAAGAGCAAAATTCCTCCCAACTGAATTTCTTTCCACAAGCTTGGCTCTCCTCTAGACTTCTTCCCATTTAAGAGTTCTTCTCCCTTAAGAGTTCTTCCCCTTCGTCAGTTTCAACAGAATCCAAGAGCTAGGGTTTTGGTTGGTAATATTTTGGTTTCGACGACTTGGTGTGGTTCTCTCTCTCGAGCTCGTCGTCTTTGGTTCAGGTAAGCTTCATCCCCAACTTTGATTAAGCTCCATCTTGTGTACTCAATTGTGAAGGGGTGGTTGAAACCCTAATTTCGAATTTGGGTTAGCATTGAGGATCTAAGAACTACTTTCTTGTTAACAGGAAATCGATACTTTTCCTTTGTGTTCTGAAGATTTAGAGTTTCCTGTTCATGAGTTTCCCAAATTCGATTTACTTATCTCAGGTAAATTTGTGCCTAAACTTTCAATCTCAGTTAATCTTTATGCCTTGATCTTAGATAAGTATTGAGCCCTGTGTACGATCTGAATTGAACTTGTGTACCCCTGTTTGTCTTGAATCTGATGAACTGAAGCTTGAATATGAACCGAAGCTTGGATATGAACTGAACCTCCTTGAAGTTTGGCTGGTTTGATTTGGGTATTCTTTGGCTTAGAACGAGAACCCTTGTTTGGTTTATTGAGCCTCGAAATCTTGGTGGCATGTGACGTTTGATTTAAACCCTCAGGATTTGTAATTGTCACTAAATCTTTATTTGGTTTTGATTACACTTGAGGCTTGAATTGAATTCTTCTTTGGAGCTTAGTTTTGAATTCTTGTCAATATTGAACCCTTGGGATGTTTGGTTTGTGTACATGACTTGATATATGTTCATACTCATGTATGTATGGTTTTGAAACTCAAGTCGATATCCATGCTCTAATTTCGGATGATTCTATGAGCTTGTAAATCTGCATGTTGACGTGGTCGAGACCCTAGGTTTGACTTTGCGACACTCAACTTAATTTTGCCTTTGAATTATCATGCTTGATTATGGATGTGAGCTATGTATGAGGCGCTTAATTTGTTTGACTTGCCCTCTTATACACCCAAACCTTGTTTCCGTGTAGGTTCTTGTTCTTACTTTTATAAGGGGCCCTAAAAGGGAATTTGTTGCTATCTGAATTTGATTTGCAAGCAACTGAGTCACTTTATTTGATTGTATGTGGGGTTTAAATACCAGTTCCAGAGATTTGCGACCATGTTTGAATCCTTAGCCTAAACCACATGTAAGAATTGAGCTTGTGTCCATGTGACGCCCCAGGGTTCACACAAGGCTGCAGTCCCAGGTGAAACCTGGATTGTCAAACCTGCCAAGCACCAAACACTATGCTACGACATGTTTCACCATCACAATCGTTATCTCTCTAGTGGAAACAATAAGTAGATGAAGGTACAGACAGGAAAAACTAGAAATAGAACAACACCGAAAATACACAGAAGAAGCATAAGAGATATTAATAATGAGCCCAACTGGAATGAATTAGATATATCTCTGAGTCTGAACTGAGTCTCAAATACAATGAGTCAAATAAACAAAGTCTCACAAGAGTTCTCAACTCTAAAATAAAATACCAATCTAGAGTCTGAAAAATAATTAACTACATGTGGAGTTCTGCAATAACTACAAAATATAATAAATAGCTACGTATAGAATAACATTATTCAATATGTGTTTATCAATTTATCTCATGTCAAAAGTGTGTCAATCTAACACAATCTAGCATATGTGCACAAATCTCGGTGTGCGTGTCCTCGTGTGCGTGTCCTCGTCTAAAGTTCACCATCATCCCAGGTGTTAAACAATTACTAACATCATAGTTTATCATCATAAGGTCGAGAGATTTGCTTGACAAACCTAAACCAAGCCAAATAAACATGCACAACCAAAGCTGACTAGCGGTCGACCATGGCGGTCGACCGTGACGGGCTCCAGAGACTACCCAGGTCTCTGGCGGTCGACCGTGACGGGCTCCAGAGACTACCCAGGTCTCTGTCCTGCACGCGGTCGACCGTGGCGGTTGACCGTGAACCCTGTTTCTAGTTTTCCAAACTGGTTGTGTGTATGTCGTGTTTTCTCGATGTAAACATATCTAAATCTTCATAAAATTTGTATACAACCATGTCACAGCAGATATGAACATCTGGAAACAACTCAACAATTATAAACATAATTTTATGCATTTGATTTGTATTCAAAACCCTAAAACATGCATAAATGCTCAAAACAACGAATCAAACTTCTTTCTTCAGGTTAACCATGTTTTAAAATCATCTTCAGGTCTTAAATACTTCTGTAAAAATCATTCTCAACATTTTTAGCATAGAAAGACCTAGTCTCTTTACATATAATACAAAAGAAGCTGACTTTATTCTTAAACTAGTCATTTGGTTGCAGGAAAACGTGTTAGAAGCAAGGTTGAAAAAAGATCTCCACTCCAAAAGCCAAGAATCACCCGAAAATCCACTTGAAAACCTTCAATCTTCTCAAAGAAATTAAACTAGGGTTTGGGGGGTTTTGGTGGCTGTTAAAGTTCTTAGGAAAACTAAGAAAATCGTGAAAAACTCATATATATATATATCAGGGGAAAACGGATATGGGTTTAGAAATCCAAAACCAACTCAAAACAGGAGAAAAAACAAACTGCAGGTATCGCGGTCGACCGTGGTGGTCGACCGGGCTGCGGTCGACCGGGCTGCGGTCGACCACGGCGGTCGACCGGACTGGGACTTTCTAGTTTCTCATGAGTTTGGCCATTTGTGCATGTTTCAACTCTTCTATCTCTCATGTATGAACTCGTTCATACTCAAAACACATGGTATTATACTCATATACCATTAAATGATATTTATCATACTAAATATCCACATATCATAATTTATCACACATTAATTTTATTATTTATAAATTATTGGGGTTTTACATTCACCACCCCTTAAGAGGATTTCGTCCTCGAAATTCCGCAGTCACATCTCAAAGCTTAAAAACTGGGAAAACACATTAAGAAGGTGTAATTCATATTAAGAATTCCTTCTTCACACATCACATAACATTAGCACAATGATATTTAAAGTTAACAACCTAGAATGCAAACATTCTTACCTAAATCCTTAACTAAACGAAATTGGTATGTCAAGCGAAATAATCCAAACAAGGAAACCCTCATGTATATACCATATACTTTAATTGATTAAGGATTAGGTAAAAAATATCCCCATTCTAGTATTAAAGATAAATATAAATGTGACTAAACAATCATAGATAATGACAACTATCAAGTCATATAAGCATATTAACATCATACCTATCCAAACAGGTCCGGGTAGTCGCGACGAACATCCTCCTCGCGCTCCCAAGAAATCTCTTCGGTTCCTTGCCGGTTCCACTGAACTTTCACTAATGGAATGACTTTATTTCTAAGCTTTTTATTCTCTCTAGCAAGTATGCATACCGATACTTCTACGGTAGTCAAATAATCCTGAATTTCAATCTCTGGTGAGTCAATCACTCTCTGCTGCTTATCATCCCGCAGATGCTTCTTAAGCATCGAAACATGAAAGACATCGTGTACACTCGACATCGATGCTGGAAGATCTAATCTGTAAGAAATAGCTCCAATGCGCTCGATGATCCTGAAAGGACCAACAATCTCGGGGCAAGCTTCCCCCGTCTACCGAATCACTGAACGCCCTTCATCGGTGATACTTTCAACATGACTGAGTCTCCGATCTGGAATTCTAAAGGTCGTCTTCGCTGATCTGCATAGCTCTTCTGTCGACTCTGCGCTGCAAGAATGCGCTCTCGAATCAATGCCACCTTCTCTGTGGTCTGTCTAACTAACTCTGGACCAATCAATACACTATCCTCTGGCTCTGCCTAACATATAGGCGATCTGCAAGGTCTTCCGTACAAAGCTTCATACGGTGCCATCCCGATGGTAGCTTGATAACTGTTATTGTATGCAAATTCAATCAGTGGGATGTGATCCTCCCAGCTACCCTAAAAATCTATAACGCACACTCTCAGCATGTCCTCTAAGATCTGATTCACCCTCTCGGTCTGTCCATCTATCTGGGGGTGGAAAACACTGCTAAATGACAACTGACTGCCAAAAGCATCCTGGAAACTCCTCCAAAAATGAGATGTGAAGACTGAGCCCCGATCTGATACAATCGCCTCCGGAACTCCATGCAATCTAACAATCTCCCGAATGAAGATTCTCCCATACGCATCTGCCGTATAAGTCATCCTCACAGGCAAGAAATGTGCGGACTTAGTCAATCTGTCCACTATAACCCAAATAGAATCATTTCCTTTCTTTGACTTGGGCAACCCTACTATGAAATCCATGGAAATATCTGCCCACTTCCACTCGGGAATGGGTAAAGGCTGTAGGGTTCCTGCAGGTCTCTGATATTCTGCCTTAACTTGTTGGCAGGTGAAACACTTAGCCACATAATCTGCAATCTCTCTGCGCATACCACTCCACCAAAAATACCTCTTCAGATCTTTGTACATTTTTGTCGTGCCTGGGTGAACTGTATATCTGCTACGATGAGCTTCTTTAAATAGTTCCCTCTTCAGCTGTAGATTGTTCGGCATAACGATCCTGCCCTTCATCCTAAGGCCTCCATCTACTCCAATAGTCCAATCATCCTTGGGTTCTTTGGAGATCTCCCCCTTGCGGGTTTGAATCCAATAATCCTCTAACTGAGCTCCGACTACTCTATCTCTCCAAGATGGATGTACAGATAACGCTCCTAAGAACACATGGCTCCCGCCAATCTCTGACCTGAAATCAAAATGGCTGAGGGTATAAAGATCCCGATATAGTGAACACCTCAAAGCTGCTAGTCCGCGACGACACTTCCTGCTCAACGCGTCTGCTACCACATTCGCCTTTCCCGGATGATACTGTATAGCAAACTCATAATCCTTAATAAACTCTACCTATCGCCGTTGCCTCTGGTTGAGTTCTTTCTGTGAGAAGAGGTACATCAGGCTCTGGTGATCTGTGAATAATTCAAACTACACTCCGTACAAATAATGTCTCCACGTCTTCAGTGCAAAGACCACTTCTGCTAGCTCAAAATCGTGCGTGGGATAATTCTGCTCATGAGTCCTCAGCTGCCTCAAAATATAGGCTACGACTCTTTGGGTATGCATCAATACACCTCCAAGACCCGATAAGGATGCATCATGTAGACAACAAAAGTCTTATCACTGCTAGGAATAACCAAAACTAGTGCTGAAGTTAACTTAGTCTTCAATGTCTCAAATCCCTTCTGGCACTCTATGCTCCAAATGAACTGTACACCCTTCTTAGTAAGGCGTGTAAGTGGTGTGGAATTCCTTGAGAAATCCTGAATGAATTTTCTGTAATAGCCTGCCATGCCTAAGAAGCTACGAATCTCAGTAACTATCTTCGGTGGCTCCCAATCAAGTACGGCTTCTACCTTAGCTGGATCCACTATAATGCCCTCTCGGCTAATAACATGGCCTAAAAATCTGACCTCTGATAACCAGAATTCACACTTGCTAAACTTAGCATACAATTGGTGTTCTCTTAATATCTGCAATGCTAACTCCAAATGCTGCTCGTGCTCTGCCTCCAACCTTGAGTAGATAAGAATATCGTCGATGAAGACTATCACAAACTAGTCCAAGTAAGGATGAAAAACCCGATTCATCAAATCTATTAATACTGCAGGTGCATTAGTCAGCCCAAACGGCATGACAAGAAACTCGAAAGACCCATATCGAGTCAAGAAATCGGTCTTGGGAATATCCATCTCGCGAACTCGCAACTGATGATAACCGGAACGAAGGTCTATCTTCGAGAAACACTGCACTCCCTGCAACTGGTTGAACAAGTCATCGATCCTCGGTAATGGGTACCGGTTACGGATAGTAACCTTGTCAACTCGCGATAATCTATACATAATCGCATACTCCCGTCCTTCTTCTTCATAAAAAGGACCGGTGCTCCCCATGGAGAATGACTCCGTCGAATGAAGCCCTGAGACAACAACTCATCAATCTGGATCTGTAGCTCCCTCATCTCAGCAGGCGCTATACGGTAAGGAGCTAGGGAAATCGGTGCGGTGCCTGGCTGCAACTCTATGCAAAACTCAACCAATCTCACTGGAGGTAATCCTGGTATGTCCTGGAAGACATCCTGGTAATCTGAGACTACTCGTATCTCACTTAAATCTGTGCTCCGATCCCGTAATATCGCCTCCTCTACGTACGCCAGAAACGACTCCGCAAACTGGTTGCCTCTGGAGGTAGCTACCACTAACTCTGATCCATCACATGCTCTCAAACTGACTATTTTTATAAAACAGTCGATACTCACATGGTAGGAAGATAGCCAATCCATACCAAGGATCACATCAAATTCAAACATATGCAACACGATCAAATCAATCGCAAACTCATAATCGTCCAAGCTGACGATGCATCTCCTACAAACACTCTCTAACAGAGACATCTCTCCCAACGGAGTAGATACAGATAATGGGAAATCTAACGGCTGAGCTACAAGCCAAAGTCTAATCGAAAATTCATAGGAGATAAAAGAATGCGAAGCGCCTGAATCAAAAAGAATACGTGTTGGAAAGGAATTCACACGGAATGTACCTTCCACCATAGCTCCGCTCGCACCATGATCACGGGGAACCACTGCATACACTCACCCGGTCTACTGCTCTGCATCACCTGGAGTGAATAGTGCCATCTGCCTTTGCTGGGTGTACTGAACTGCTCGAACCTGTCCCTCAATCCTCGGGACTGTTGGAGGTGCCTCAATCCTCAGCTGCTGACCCTGACCGCGTCCTTGAGCACGGTTCTACTGCTGCTGCTGTGTCCTACCCTGCTGGCCTGCTGCGGGTGCGCTGCGGCACTCGGCCGCTCGGTGCCCAATCTTGTTACAATTGTAACAAGCTCCCTAGAATCGGTGTTGCTGCTACGCTCTCTGGTCCTGTTGATGGCCCTTCTTATGGGGACCCTACTGATGCGGACCCTTACCCTGCTGGTGGGGTCCTCCTGAGCCTCCAAATGGTCTCTTACCCTTTCCTTTGTCCTTGGACTATCCTGACTTACCGTTATCCTTACCCTTGATGAATAAGGATGTATCTGTCTCCTGAGCCATGGCAGCATCTGCCACCTCCCGAACTAAATGAAATCACCAAGATACTATGTACGGGCGCAACCCCGGACGAAGTCCCATCAAAAACATCTAAGCCTGATGCTCCTCTGTGTGCCACATACCAGTGAACCTAATCAATGACATGAACTTACTCTCAAAGTCCATGACAGACTTATCCCTCTGCTCTAGACAAGCCAGCTCTAACTCTTTTCTGGCTTTCGCTGCAGCCGAAACATACTACTTATCAAAAAGATATATAAAGGTCTCCCACGAAACCGTCATTCTCTGCCCTGGGGTAAAGCGAAGTCGATACCATCGTCCTGCATCTCCCTTGAGGCTGAAAGCCGCTAGCCTCTGCTTCTGCACTGAATTAACATTCATCATATCCAAAATGTTACTCACATCCTCTTTCCACTTGTGTGCAGCAATGGAATCCGTTGAACCGTGGATCTCTAGTGCTTTCAACTTCTGATACCTCTCAACTAAACGAAGCCAAGCCTCTTGATCAGCTGCTCCGTCCTCAACTGGTAGTGTCGGTGGGACCACTGGTGCCCTCTCTGGTATTTCCTCTCGAATAGATGACTCCTGAACGGGTGCCTCTTCATGAACGGAAGGCTCTTGACGAACCTGGGCTGCTAACTGCTCCTTAATAGCCACCATACGAGCTGCCGATGGTGCTATGAGATCCATTAGGTGCTGCAGAGCCTGCTGTGGCTCGGGCTCCCTATCTTCCTGTCCAACTCCCTGAGCACGAAAAATTCGGCGTCCACGACCTCTTCCTGACATCTATAATTCCAAAATAGAGCTTATTTGGCAGTAGATTGGAACTCAATCATGAAGCATATAACATATACCAATAAATAAATCGTATCACCTATATCTTATATCATGCTTTATTATTCAAAGCAAATAGATCATCATAAAAAAAATTATTAGATTTTCAGCGTACATATATAGTACGTCCTCACTCATGCTAAGGATTCCTAGCGGACTGTATGCATGATCCCTAGGAAACTCTATCCTAAACTCCACAATATGACACAGGAATGATCCTAAGGATATTGGAACTAGAGCTTTGATACCAACTGTGACGCCCCAGGGTTCACACAAGGCTGCAGTCCTAGGTAAAACCTAGATTGTCAAACCTGCCAAGCACCAAACACCATGCTACGACATGTTTCACCATCACAATCGTTATCTCTCTAGTGGAAACAATAAATATATGAAGGTACAGACAGACAAAACTAGAAATAGAACAATGCCGAAAATACACAGAAGAAGCATAAGAGATATTAATAATGAGCCCAACTGGAATAAATTAGATATATCTCTGAGTCTGAACTGAGTCTCAAATACAATGAGTCAAATAAACAAAGTCTCACAAGGGTTCTCAACTCTAAAATAAAATATCAATCTAGAGTCTGAAAAATAATCAACTACATGTGGAATTCTACAATAACTACAAAATATAATAAATAGCTAAACGAACAACTAAGATGTCCCATCAACCTGCGACTCTCCGTACGCCGGACTCGCTGCCTGAAAGAGGGGAAACAATGAGCGTCAAAGCACTAGCGAGATCATCACTACCTCTCTCCAGGGAAAGGGGGGAGGAGTATATATATATAAAATAGAGTCAGTACTTACATATATCAAATCATTCATATAGCTCTTCATGAATGAAAAAAAAAACAAATAGTCAAGGAAAACATACTCCATTCTCCAACATAAAGAATAAATATCTCATCTCGAAGTACATCCGAGTAGCCTGCTCTAATATAAGAGGATGCCAACCAAAACAAAACAAAATATAAATGTCGTCCATAACGGGTGTGCCAAAATCTCAAAGTAAATACCCTACTCACGGGTAGTCTATCATGGAAGTAAAACTTATAACTGATCAAATATCTATGTGTGCATCATCTTGTGCTATAGCGATACTTTTGTAATTCTCTTACTCAATCGCTCTGCGGCAATAGGTTATATTATCTCCCTATTCCGGATATGTGTAATACCGATACTTTTGTAATACTTTTACTCAATCGTTCTGTGGCAAATAGGTTTCATCTCCCTATTTCTGAATACATATAGAACAACATTATTCAATATGTGTTTATCAATTTATCTCATGTCAAAAGTGTGTCAATCTAACACAATCTAGCATACGTGCACAAATCTTGGTGTGCGTTTCCTCGTCTGAATTTCACCATCATCCCAGGTGTTAAACAATTACTAACATCATAGTTTATCATCATAAGGTCGAGAGATTTGCTCGACAAACCAAAACCAAGCCAAATAAACATGCACAGCCAAAGCAGACTGGCGGTCGACCATGGCGGTTGACCGCAATGGGCTCCAGAGACTACCCAGGTCTCTGTCCTGCACGCGGTCGACCGTGGCGGTCGACTGTGAACCCTATTTCTAGTTTTCCAATATGGTTGTGTGTATGTCATGTTCATGTCGTGTTTTCTCGATGTAAACATATCTAAATCTTCATAAAATTTGTATGCAACCATGTCACAGCAGATATGAACATCTAAAAACAACTCAATAATTATAAACATAATTTTATGCATTTGATTTGTATTCAAAACCCTAAAACATGCATAAAAGCTCAAAAAAACGAATCAAACTTCTTTCTTCAGATTAACCACGTTTTAAAATCATCTTTAGGTCTTAAATACTTTTGTAAAAATCGTTCTCAACCTTTTTAGCATAGAAAGACCTAGTCTCTTTACATATAATACAAAAGAAGTATAGAAAGACCTAGTCTCTTTACATATAATACAAAAGAAGTTGACTTTATTCATAAACTAGTCATTTAGACTCTACAAAACATGCATATAATACAAAAGAAGTTGACTTTATTCATAAACTAGTCATTTAGACTCTACAAAACATGTTTAAAATTCTTTAAAAATATTTTAAAAACTAGGAGGGGGATTAGCAGAGATGATACTCGCCTTTGGTTGCAGGAAAACGTGTTAGTAGCAAGGTTGAAAAAAGATCTCCACTCCAAAAGCCAAGAATCACTCGAAAATTCACTTGAAAACCATCAATCTTCTCTAAGAAATCAAACTAGGGTTTGGAGGGTTTTGGTTGCTGATAGGGTTCTTAGGAAAACTGAGAAAATTGTGAAAAACTCATATATATATCAGGAGAAAACGGATATAGGTTTAGAAATCCGAAACCAACTCAAAACAGGAGAAAAAACAAACTGCAGGTATCGCGGTTGACCGTGGCGGTCGACCAGGCTGCGGTCGACCGCGGCGGTCGACCGGACTGGGACTTTCTAGCTTCTCATGAGTTTGGCCATTTGTACATGTTTCAACTCTTCTATCTCTCATGTATGAACTCGTTCATACTCAAAACACATGGTATTATACTCATATACCATTAAATGATATTTATCATACTAAATATCAACATATCATAATTTATCACACATTAATTTTATTATTCATAAATTTTCGGGGTTTTACAGTCCACTCTTGGCTTTTGAGAGAAGAATGTGCAAGCCTTTAGCTCATGTATTGCTCGAGGATCGAACTCGCCGCTTTAGCTTTATACATTTATTTTATGGATTCCAATTTGCATCGTAAATGTTTCATAGGTTTAATTGGACCTTTAACTGGAAAATTCTATTTTGTAGAATGTCAGTCAAAGATTCACAATTTTGTTTTTAATCTTTGATTTGCGTACCTTAATTCCTGATCTAACTGAACTGTTGATCTTTATTGCAGATTAACCATGTCGACGAGGAGATCATGCTTTCCGAGAAGCCGCTCAGCTACTCAATCACCTGAGAGGGAACGTCTTTCTTTCACCGGTAAGCCCTTATATTTTCCTGCTCATGAAGTTAATATTTATCATATCATATCGCCTATTGTATCCCCTCTTTGTTCTCCTTGGTGAGGCAATTGGGAAGAGCTGATATCCTCCTTTGTGGGGGGTGGACGCTTCTATATTACATCCTCGCTTTGTTCTCCTTGGCGAGGCAATTGGAAAGAGCTGATATCCTCCTTTGTGAGGGTTGATGCTTATCAGATGTGTTTTGCTTGGTCAAAATGTGTTTTAATCAATTTTGGGGCGATTTCCTACTGTATTATACTTTGGAGGATGGTTTGATTGTCGTGTCATTCATGCGACGATGTACATCGTGCTTCACGTATATAATGTAGCTTAAATTGTCTCGTCTAACTATCAAACACTTTTAACTCCCTCTCTTTTTTTTATATACATATATCCCCGCTTTGTCCTCCTTGGTGAGGCAATTGGGAAGAGCTGATACCCTCCTTTGTGGGGATTGATGCTTATCGGATACGTTTTGCTTGGTCAAAACACATCTTAAGGCAATATGGGGCGATTCCTTTACCGTATCACGTTCCGTAAGATGGGTTACATCACCGTGCTATTCGCGCGACAATATACTTTGTCTTGTGTGTTCGTGACATAGTTAAATCGTCTCACCAATTATAAGGTATTGACTCTATCTCACCAATTGGTGAAAGAGTTAAACGCACTGTGTCGCCTTAATATTTCTTCATAACCGTGTTTAATAAATACGGATTATTCATTTTAGTTGAATACCCTGCAACGCTGTTTTCTCAATTTGAGATAGATGGCCATAGGCGTAGATACTACATTGCTGTTGACGATCCGGCGTCGATTCCGTCCACTTCTTAGTTTGCTTTGGATCTCCCGGATGAATTCTCTAAAGTTGTATGGGAAGGGGGTCGCCGCATTACACGCCAGCTAATTACAGACGCGCCATTCGTGGAAGATACGGATCCTGCTCATCCTTTAAGGAAGATACATTATATGTTCAGTGATTCCGTGATGGATCCAACCACCATAACCCTCGGAGATGAGCGGTGGTTATACAGTGATGGTACAACTTGCTTATACCTTTCTCCATTCCCTCATCATTGTTCACTAATAGAATTACAAGGTCAAGCGGTGACGCGACAGATGTCATCGACTCTGATAGAAGAGCACACTAACATTCCTTGCGGATACGTCACCAGCCATTCATTCCCGAGTTCTAGTGGTAGAAAACACATCATAGAATTACACCCCGGTGTGATGGGATTGGAGGACCTGCCTAAAGCAGAGCTACCAATAGTGTCTCGCACAGTGAAGAATCGTCTCGCCAAGCTAGGGCGGGAGCTACCTGTAAAAAATTACAAGTGCTATAGTTGGTCTCATTCTTTAGATAAATCATGGTGGAGTAGGATGACAGGTTATGTCCACTACCAATGGGGTGCTGAATTGAAGTCGATAAGATTATATGAAGCTATTCGTACCACCCAATAAGGATTGCCGGTGAATGTTATCTACTTCACGGGATTAATAGAGCTGTACAATCCAGATACCAACACTTTTCTTACCCGAAACGAAGAATTGGGACTACCCTTCCATGAGATGCACAAAGTTTCCGGACTGCAAATAGGAGATATGCCGTATCAGGAATATTTCCCCTCTAATCGGGAGCTACTTTAATTGAAAATCCACAAGCCTGCTCGATACGACACGTTATGGGAACTCACGTATCACTATCTGATAGCCTTAGTCGGAACTAACGCAATTGCGAGGAAGAAGTCTCCTCAAATAAGCCTGAAGCAATTCTCAAGTTATCTATTCAAGAATTTGGAGAAATCCGACGAAGCTGTTTGTGAGCTGAAACTGTTAACTCCTTTAGTGATCAACAAGTTAATTGAAAAATGTGATGCCCGATCCTACACCATTGCGAGTGCTCAAGGTAGATTCTCTACAGGGACTAAGTTCAAGACTTTCTTATTGCAAGCGGAGAAGTCCATTCACCCTAAGACTTTGTTGGCTGGTTACATTGCACTTTGGTTGAAGAAGTGCTGGTGCCATATCAGACCTCGGACGCCTTGCCGATAGAGGTGCTATTCCCAACTGTCCAGCTTGCCTACGGAAGAAGCTTATCTCTTTTGCAAGCCATGGTTGCCGACATACATCGTGGGCTCCGTCAAGTGGTCACGGCTCTTACTCAGACGGAGGAGACTCCCTCCAAAAAGATCCCCATGGTGAAGGCAGAGCTCCCTTACACCTATCTGATGGGGTGGCTAGTTCTTCATTGCCCTGATCTGATGTCACCTCCAACTAATGCAGATCTATCTACTCCTTTGCTACAATTACTCAAGGAGTGTAAATGGAAGGCTCGGTACCTCTCGGATGTTAGGAAGAGCTTGCACATGCACAAAGGTTGGGTAATCAATCCATGCTTCCCTAGATTTTCCAGCAAATATGGGGGGTTGCTTGCCAACGTAGAAGCGCCTGGAACAAATCGGACTTCTCTCGATGTTGGCTGTTTCAGATGGCTCATGAACATAAGGCCAGGCCATCTCATTTTTCGAGTAAAGGAACACTGCTATTTAGAGCCTTATCTACTGTGCCGGTTTGCCCGTCAATTTGGATACGACCAGTTATACGTAGGGAATCCGAACCAACGGTTTCATACTCGTGGCGGACTAGTGGATGGCGCTCGAGCTTGGCTTTGGAATGTGACGTGCTGTACCGGTGCCAAGTTCAGTCTTCCAAATAGTGAATGCCAGTTAGAGCTGACATATTTATGTTGCAAATGGATTATGGCAGCTAACGAGTCCGTCCCTCTAAGACCAATTAAGGAGTTGATGGCTAAAGCTGCGTCGCATATTGCTGAGAGGATGGTCCGAGAAAATCTACAGGAAAGGAGGAGATGCGACAATAAGCCGGCTAGTCTTTCAGGCAAAGGGAAGCAGAAAATGGAGAAAGTAGAAGAGGAATCACTCGCTTCCGATGAAAAGACTTCCGAAGAGGATGAAGTCACTGTTGGTTGTGCTATGGAGGTCAACAACGACTTTGAGGAACATGCGGCAGGTTGTCTTAGTCTTTTTATAAAGAGTTATAGGATTAATCGATCGCAGATCGAGCTTGTCGACTTAAAGCTCGAAAGAAGTGGAAAATTTTGCCTACTTATAATAGAATGATGGTTGAACTTTCATATGTAGGTTCCAAGGGAGAAGAGGTGAGAAGTAGCCTTGTCACTCATACTCGATCTCGGGCCACTACTCAAATTGGATCGCAAGTTGAGTCGCATGCTACATCAACACAGGATAGACCTGTGGATCTTAAAGAGGCCCAACCTATGAAATGACTGAAGTTGACCATTAAGAGACACGCTAAATCCCAAGCTTCTCAAGCGGAGGTGGCCGGCGATGCACCCATTGGTGGGGAAGGTAATGTTTCGACTCTTGTCATCTTTTCAATCCTTTCATCTACCAAGCTTTAGACATAGCGAATTTTATATTCTAGGGGATCATGAAGAAGACGTAATGATGTACAACCCTCCTTCTCACGACTTAGACTTTTTCGGAGGATCCAGCTTTGTGCCGCAGACAGATGAGGCTATAATTGAGGATCTGGCGGGTGTTGATCATTGTAGAACCTGGTTTATCTACAATAGTCACTAGCCTAGGTACATCTAACCTCGGTAGTACACCTTTCAAATGGCGATTTTGGGAATTAACTGATTCAGAATTCGTGCCTCCGTTAATTGTTTCTATGCTTCTGGCTCTTTTAGAAAAACTACAAGAGGCCACTGCTGATGTCGGGATGGCAGAGTCTCCCGCTACTACTGGAGGTAACTTTAGTTCCCATTCATCATCAATTTCTAACTTCTCATCTCATGTCTTAACACTTAGACCTTTCTGCAGATGTTTCGATGGAAGGCCCGAGTGGGAAATAAACTTTTTACAATGCACCTCTCGCGGACCTGGACGTATCTCCATCTGACCTAGCACAAGACCCCTCAGGATCTGACGACAGGTTGTTTGACGACATGTTGTTAGAACAAGCTCGTCGTGAGACAGTCGAACCAATTATTGAAGCTGGTCTCCCCGCCGGTATGAATTTATTCCTTTGCAAAAGTTACTCACTTATCAGTCTTACTTAACCATAAGGGAGTTATGCTTGTAGGACCAGTCATTGAGACTGATACATCTACTATTGTTGGGATATCTGACAATCTTAAGGGTCTTGATTTCTTGCTATTGGTAGGAACTATCATAGAAACTCAGTCGTCAGTCGTTCAAACTCAGCTTACGATCCCGACAGCTAAGATGACTGCTGTAGATGTGGGGATCAGTCCGGTTGAATAGGTCGTAAGACCAACTAAAGAAGTTGGTACATCTACGACTACTACGTCCGTAATAACTCCAACGACCCATGCAGCCAGGCAGGCGGTGCCGAATGCAGAGTGTCAAATTGAAGAGCCTTCAGTCGCTATTGGTGAGCTCTGTTCCGACATTTATCCTGAAACAATTCGGACTAAAATTCCTAAATAGTTACTCTTCTTTTTAGGGCTTTCAGCTCAGCTTTATGATCTCGTCACAGCGCTGCTATCCAATAACGACCCACATAAAATCCTCCTCTGCATGGAAGTTCATTCTTTCTTCTCGTTTGTGTACGAGATGGTTGACAATCTTCTCCGCAACGAGCTCTCCATTGACCTCTTCAAGTCATATCTCGATCATCAGGTGACCATTCTGAGGAGTCAAGGGTATTCAGATCTAGCGGACACTATTACTACAGACTTGGTTCGCCTTGAGTGTGAGCTTGACAACCTGAAAGAATTACAGACAGCTAGAGTTTCTTCATATGTGGCTACTCAAATGGAAGCCAAGTTATAAGCATGGCGCGAAGCTCAAGCATCTACTGATTCTATGATTCGGGAAGAAGAAGGTATTGTTCACCAAATGGAAGCGGCTTGTGCTGGCAAGTCGACAG
>NC_033798.1:67882977-67893829 GCF_001876935.1 Asparagus officinalis | reverse complement strand
AGCTATTCGCAACATTGATTCTTCTCTTATGTCAGGTGAAGCCACAATAGCGCGACTCGAGCTAGAGCTAAAACCGGCGAAGGACGCTCAAGCTGCTTTGAAGATAACGAAGGTACACATGGAGCGCGTTCGAGAAGAAATGTCTGGGTAATTGGCACTCACCAAAGAGAAGTTGGCCACGATGAAAGCAGAATCCGCGAAGGTATTGGTTGCTGATGAGGACTCTATGAAGACCGCACTACAGAGCGAGCTTGAACAAGGTTATGCTGTA
Source organism: Asparagus officinalis (assembly GCF_001876935.1). Classification (NCBI taxonomy): domain Eukaryota; kingdom Viridiplantae; phylum Streptophyta; class Magnoliopsida; order Asparagales; family Asparagaceae; genus Asparagus; species Asparagus officinalis. The sequence continues at coordinate 67,893,558 of NC_033798.1, read as the reverse complement.
GAATTGTCTAAGTTAGAGCAACAAGTTCTTAGCCATAAGCTTCATGTAGATTGATTGTGACTTTTGTACCTACAAACTCAATTTTCATTAATAGAAGATATTTCTTTTTCATTTATTATGTCTCTTTTATTATGATGTCTCATTCTTTTTGGAATAATCAACCATAATGTTTATAGGATTTTTGGCAAACCCTCAGCCATCAACAGGTTTGATGAGCCTTTACCGACTACCGTTTGAGTCGGACTAGCATGCGAATTGTTTAAATCCGTTCCGCATGTAAAATTGTGCTAAAAGAGTTAACTCTTCTAGTGCTACTATATTGAATACGTAGACTTCGTCTTTCTCATAAGACTAGACTAACCGGCAACGCTTGTTAGGCGTTGACTTACCCCTTCTTAAGCTTCGGGATAAAATTCCCCAGACTCAGATTCTGGTGTCTTTTTCAATCGGTAAAAGACTAAACCGGTAACATATGTTAGATGTAGACTTAGGATTTTTTGGCAAATCCTCAGCCCTTAACGGATTTGACGTGCCTTTAGCGATTACTATTTGATTTGGGCTTGCATACAGATTGTTTAAGTCCGTTCTACATGTAACGTTATGCTAAGAGAGTTAATTCTCTTAGACTTGGTGCTATGATTTTGAATACATAGACTTTACCTTTTCTTACGGGAATATGACACCCGACAATGCGTGCAAGGTATTGACTTATCCATACTTAGGCTTCAGGATAAAATTTCCCAGACTCGGATTCTGGTATCTTTTTCAATCGGTGAAAGACTAAACCGGCAACGTGTGTTAGATGTAGACTTATCTCTAATTAGGAATCGAGATATAATCCCCCATGTACGATGTGCACGGATTTGAAATCAAGAATTGTGTCTTTTCTTAAGGTAAAGACGATCCCGATGCTGGAGATGAAGAATTTTATATTCTATCTCCTAAAACTAAAGAGGAAGAATTTTATATTCTATCTCCAGTTGCAAAGGAGACTCGAGGTGGGATCTCCACCCCCAGATTCTAGAAAGGTAAAACTAGGAGTGGGATCTCCAATCCGCTTCACACCCGTATACCACAAAATATGGGTTACACTAGTAGGCGTGCGAACTGTAGTGCAGTAGGCCCATAGAGCTTCGCCGAGTTTATCATTCCAATCTCGTTTATTAGTCTTCACAAGTTTCGACAAAAGCTTTATGATAGTCTTATTAAAGGCTTCAGCCAATCCATTCGCTATGGGATTGTAAGCTATCGACAAGACATCTTGAATTTTGAACTTCTCGCAAAACTTGATAAAGGCATTGTTGACAAACTGAGGACCGTTGTCATGTATGATTCACCTTGGGACACCATACCGGTAGATAATATGGTGTTTGATGAATGCCACGACATTGATTGTCTTAACTTCTCTGAGCAGAATCGCTTTAGCCCATTTGGAGAAGTAATCGGTAATTGTCAGGATGAATCGGTCACCTTCGACTGACGGGGGGAAAATAGGACCAACAATGTCCATTCCCCAGGTCTCAAAAGGCCATGATGTAGCCGAAGGGTGTAGATGCTCTGGGGTTAGTGCATATAATTCGTGTGCATTTGACACGCATGACACTTCCGGGCATAAACAGCTACGTCTTTGATCATGGTGGGCCAGAAGCATCCCATGCTTCTGATGCGGTCATAAAGTTTAGAGCCAGATTGGTGTGCATCACACACTCCCTCGTGCGTCTCTCTAAGGACCTCTTCCACTTCTTTAGTCAATAAGCAACATAGTAGCAAACCATCATACCCCTAATGATATAGCGTTCGATTCTCTGTGTTATAGTAGAACCTCGGTGCTCTCCATCGGATTGAGTCCCTTTCCTTCACTTCTTCTGGTAAGATCCCGTGCAGGATGTAATCTAAGATAGGGAAACGCCAGTCTCGGAGTTTGAACTCAACTTGGGTTGAATGAACTTCTTTAATATCCTCTTCTCTGTCGTCTACATCGTAGATTGGTACGAAGAGCTGGTGAGTTCTCACCGTAATAAACTATTCTACTTCGGGAGGCTGTGATAGAAATACAACTAATGCTGCTAATGCATCTGCGTAGGTGTTCTATAAGCATGGAATGTATTCGATGAAGAATCCTTCAAATGATTCTACCATCTCAATGGCCATCTTATGATATAGTATCAAATCCTGATTTCTGACCTCATACTCCCTTTGAACTTGATTAACTACCAGTTGAGAATCACCGAAAGCTTCAAGATACTCGACCCCCAGCTCTTTAGCAAAACTAAGTCCAATAAGCAGTGCATTATAGTCGGCTATGTTGTTTGAGCATGGCTCAGTCAGTGAGTAGGCTGGAGGCATCACATGTTTTCCCGGGGAAACTAAGACAAGTCCAACTCCGGAGGAAATCTTAGAACATCCAAAAGCACTTGCTATATTAGTTACTCGAGAAGCACCATCGAAGTACAAACACCACACCTGTTGATGGGAAGTTGTGTTGGCTTCATGGGTTTCATCTGGCAGATCATCGTATACCTCGGCGATATCCATAGTTGGGTTAGCTGCCAGGAGATCACAAATAGCTTGTCCTTTGACCGACTTTTGTTGTTTAAAGTGTATGTCATATTAGGACAAAAGCATGGTCCATTTTGCTAACCACTAATTTATGAAAGCCGGCTACGTCATGAACACCCGGACTGGGTTAACATTGGAGATGACGTAAATAGTCTATCCGACCAAGTAGTGCCGCATCTTTTGAATAGCGAATACTAAGGCGAGACACTCCCTTTCAATCATTGGGTTTCGGGATTCGGCGCCCACCAGGGTCCAGATCAAGTAATATATTGCCTGTTCGTGACCGTTGTCGTCGTCTTGTGCAAGTAATGCATTTAACGAGTGGCTCGTCGCCTTGACATAAATCAAGAACGGTTTACACGATTTCAGTGTAATGAGCACAGGGGGTTTCAAGAGGTATTCTTTAATATTCTCGAACACTTTTTAACAAGCGTCGTCCCATACGAATGATACGCCCTTCTTTGTGAGCTTGGAGAATGGTTGACATTTCTCCGAAAGGTTCGAGATGAACCGACAGATATAAGCCAACCGTCATTGTAATTCTCAGAGTTCCTTCAGGTTTCTCAAGGGTTACAACTCGTTAATTGCCTTTACTTTATTAGGGTCAATATGAATACCCTTGGTGGTGATGACGAATCCAAGGAATTTGCCGCTGGACATTCCGAGGAAAGATTTAGTAGGATTCATCTTCAGTTGATGATTCCACATCAGGTCAAACATCGTCTTCAAGTCTTTGATGTGATCGTTTTTGTCACGGCTTTTCACTACTAGTTCATCCACGTAGCATTCGACAGTCTTTCGGAGATGCTCCAAGAAAATCTTTAACATGGCTCTCTGATATGTGGCACTTGCATTCTTTAAACCTAATGGCATAACCGTGTAGTAGAAAAAACCAAGGGGTGTTCTGAATGCGGTATGCTTCTCATCATCTGGGTGCATCTTTATTTGACTATAACCAAAAAATCCGTCCATGAAGGACATTCTCTCAAATCCACATGTATTGTAGATGATAACATCTGTGATGGGAAGAGGAAAATTGTCTTTCGAGCAGGCGGTGTTAAGGTCTCTAAAGTCGATACAAATCCTGATTTTCCCATTCTTATTAAGGACCGGGACAATATTGGTAAGCCATTCAGGGTGTTGCTCCTCCTTGATGAAACCCGAGTTGATAAGCTTTTTAACTTTGGACTCGATTGCCTCCATAATTTACAGACGTAACTGTCTTTGTTGTTGTTTAACAGGTTTAACATCCGGCTTAATATTAAGGCGATGCATTGCCACATTTGGATCTAGTCCTGGCATATCCTTGTAGTTCCAAGCAAAAACATAGATGTACTCCCTAATGAGGGCAATTAACTCTTCTTTCTCATTTGGCGGGAGGCTATCGCTAACGAATATCAGCTTCGAATTATCTTCGTCACCCATATTGACGTGGGTTACTTGGTCCTCGGTAGGGGGTTCTCTTTGTTCAAACCTATCACTGTATTGCATATTCAGGTGATGAACCTAACGGTCTTCCCAAGTTGGCATTTGGTTATCTTCCTCTATTGTTGTTCGCGGGGAAATTCGTTGCTTTCTTCATTATTGTCATTGCTATCTTGAATAACAGTTTTTACGTTACAAAAGATCCGGTCTTTTTTAGATCCGGTTACAATGAAAATCAAAAATAAAGAAAATCAAAAATTACAACTTTTTCTCCTTGTGAACAAATCGCGAGCTCATGTTTTGCGGTCGCTCGCTTTTGTGGGTTCTTTGCCTGCGCCGGGGTTTATCCGTGGACCACCGCGAGATCTAGATCCGATCAGATCTAAGCAGTACGACGGGTATTATTCCACAAAGGAAATTTGTGTATCGGTCTTATAAAAAGGCTATCTTTTTATTTCATTGTAACGATCAAAGTTGTAATGAATGCAGCAATGAATACAGCGACTTTTTTCGCAAACAACCCCGGGGTGGCTCGGCCTTGGCCGAGCCACTCCGGGCTTTGTGTGTGTCCGTCGTCCGGTTGTTTTGGTCCTTGTATCCGCTTCGTCCGTGATTCGGTTATGCGGTTGATTGGTCTGAAATCTATTTGTTGACTTGATTCCTGATTTGGAAGTCTGGATCCCGATTAGGCAGTAAATCGGCTTTGGTGTCTGAGTTCGAATCCGTTATATGGTTGGATGACTCGTTGACTCTCTGGACCGTTGATTTGATTCTGCACGCAAGTGGATTCATTCCGTCGTTGACGTGCGGTTCGTCAGCTTCGTAGCCTTGTTAATCCGCTTCGTTGCGTGTCACTTGGCTTCGATGTTGTGGACTGACGTTCGTGCTAAGATACGTCGCCTGATGGTTCATTAGTTCGTGTTGAACCGTGTCAAGGGACCTATAAGCAATTTTATATGCCTACAGATACCCCCTCCAAAGTTTTCCAGTCTCGTTCTTTTATAGAGGAGTCTGGAATACTTTGGATATGACTGTCCCAACCTTCAATCGGTGTAACGGGCTCTTGGAATAGCTTCTATTCTCGATTCCTTCAATCCTCCAGGCTATTTGGTGCTTTGTCGAATGCTTGAGAAGGTTCCGGTGCTACATTTATTGCCTGACCGTTTGTCGGAACTTTGAATTTGAAGTCGATTCTTGATTTCCTGGCTTTTTAGCTCGAGTTAGTTGCTTCAACATGAAATTGACCATCGGTTGACGGCTTTGAATCTTCATTGTGACGCGTTGTCCGGCGTTTAACACAGTTTATACTCGTAAGTATTTTGGAGTCTACACAGTTTAAGCTCTTAAGGAGTTGGAGCGGGGAGGTCTAGTTTATACTCATACACTCCTGGGAGTTATGTTGAGTTATCCTTAAGAATATTTTTAGAAAAATATTCTCCAGAAACTTCTCAACAAAGAGGAGGGAATAGTTTATAAAATATTCTCGAGAAACTTCTCAACAAAGAGGAGGGAATAGTTTATACTCGTATACCTTATTGGAGTATTCTTTAGGTTCGAATAATCTGATCCGGCCCAAAAAATGTGCCAAAAAGGCAGTATTTGGGTTCAAAAATCTCTCCGACCCTTCCAAATATATGGTAGAGGGGTTAAATAGGTGAAGGACTGAACCGTAGGTTGATCAAAAGTCGTTTCAATGCTTAATTCAGCTTCAATTTGAATTCTGGTTCGAATTTGGTTCAAACTGGTTCAATTTGACTCAAATTGGCTCATTCTGGTTCAATCTGGCTCAATTTGGCTCATTCTGGTCTGGTCTGGTCCAGCCAGGCTCAATTTGACTCATTCTGGCTCATTCTGGCTCATTCTGGTCCATTCTGGTCTAATCTGACTTGGTCTGATTTAGCCCGGTCTGGTCTGGTTCAGCCAGATCTGGTTCCAGGCTATAAAAGGGTTCTTTTTTCTTTCTTTTTCTTTTTTTTCTTCCTCTCTTTCTAGGGCCGGCCATCCCCGTCCCTCTAATTTTGATTTTATTTTCTCACAAGCCTCTTTTCTCCCTCCAAACTTCAGATCTGTATTAGATCTAGCTTTCCTTTGGATCTTGGACTAAGGAATCTCCCAAAATCTCCAAATAAAAAGTTTCTCTCAGGCCCCTCGAGCGTGTGGTTCAAGTTTCCTTAAAGGTCTCGCCTTTATTGGATTTTGGGCTTTTCTTCAGGTAAATCCTCTGCCACCTTGATCTATTTCATGTTTGATCTAATATATGGAGTCGCGGGATCACATATAAGGGTTGAGGGTGTGATTTGATGCCTCAAACTTGCCTTTTTTGGGGTAAAAATGGGGTTTTTCCTTTTCTAGATCTGATCCTTCAATTTACCTTGCAGGTTTCTATGTCCCGTATGGCGAGGGGTCAATCCTCTACCATGCCGACTGATGGTGCGCCTCCCTCTTATGCCGGTGAGCCACTTTTTTCTGAAAATTTACAAATTAGTCCATTTTTTCTTGGAAATTTGCAAATTGGTCCTTTTAACCCCACGTTGTTCTCCTTGGTGAGGCAATCGGGAAGAGCCTTGATTCTCCTTGGTGAGGATCGACGCTTTGAAGATAGAAAATTTACAAATTAGTCCATTTTTTCTTAGAAATTTACAAATTGGTCCTTTTAACCCCACGTTGTTCTCCTTGGTGAGGCAATCGGGAAGAGCCTTGATTCTCCTTGGTGAGGATCGACGCTTCAAAGATATGTTTTGCTTGGTCAAAACACTATCTCATAATAAATAAAGGGGGCGTTTTGTCGCTGCGTTGTGCCTTATAAGGCAGGGATATATTATCGATATACCCTATCTTATGAAGGCGCAACGTGGCCAAAACGTCACACCCTTTATAAGGCAATGACTCTATCTTACCCCTTCGTAAGATGAGTTCAATTTCCTTTTATAACTGGAATTAACAAACGTTTAATTGCTTGTTCTCAGTTGAATACCCTTCTGGAGCGTTCTCATCTCACGCAGTATACGGGCGTCGTGGCGAGTATTATTCGACCTCCGACGATGTTTCCCCTATCCCAGTCACCTCTCAGTTCGTTTTGGACACATCGACTGAGGTTGTACAGGCGGTGAAGGAAGGTGGGCACCGAGCTCTTCGACAGTTGATTACCGATGCACCTCTTGTGAAGGACGCCAGTTCCGTTCAGTCTCTCAGGAAGACTGATTTTTTGTTTGGTGATTCTGTCAGAGATCCCGATGCAGCGTTTATTGACGCTGAGCAGTGGCTTCATAAGGCTGGCAGTAGTTTCCTGTATTTGCCGAAGATTCCTCGACATCGTTCTTTGACTGAGCTTAGGCGTCAGGCTGTGAAACGGGAGATGTCGTGGCGCATTCTGGCTCAGTTTGGCTCAATCTGGCTCAACCTGGTCCAATCTGGCTAGGTCTGGTTCAGTCTGGTCTGGTCTGGTTCAGCCAGATCTGGTTCAAGGCTATAAAAGGGGTTTTTTCTTTTTTTCTTTTTCTTTTTCTTCCTCTCTTTCTAGGGCCGGCCACATCCTCCCTCTCTTCTCTTGATTTTTCTTTCTCACAAGCCTCTTTTCTCCCTCCAAACTTCAGATCTGTATTAGATCTAGCTTTCCTTTGGATCTTGGACTGAGGAATCTCCCAAAATCTCCAAATAAAAAGTTTCTCTCAGGCCCCTCGAGCGTGTGGTTCAAGTTTCCTTAAAGGTCTCGCCTTTATTGGATTTTGGGCTTTTCTTCAGGTAAATCCTCCGCCATCTTGATCTATTTCATGTTTGATCTAGTATATGGAGTCGCGGGATCACATATAAGGGTTGAGGGTGTGATTTGATGCCTCAAACTTGCCTTTTTTGGGGTAAAAATGGGATTTTTCCTTTTCTAGATCTGATCCCTCAATTTACCTTGTAGGTTTCTATGTCCCGTATGGCGAGGGGTCAATCCTCTACCGCGCCGACTGATGGCGCGCCTCCCTCTTATGCCGGTGAGCCACTTTTTCTGAAAATTTACAAATTAGTCCATTTTTTTCTTGGAAATTTGCAAATTGGTCCTTTTTCTTTTTTTACTCCCCGTTGTTCTCCTTGGTGAGGCAACCGGGAAAAGCCTTGATTCTCCTTGGTGAGGATCGACGCTTCAAAGATATGTTTTGCTTGGTCAAAACACTATCTCATAATAAATAAAGGGGGCGTTTTGTCGCTGCGTTGTGCCTTATAAGGCAGGGATATATTGTCGATATACCCTATCTTATGAAGGCGCAACGTGGCCAAAACGTCACACCCTTTATAAGGCAATGACTCTATCTTACCCCTTCGTAAGATGAGTTCAATTTCCTTTTATAACTGGAATTAACAAACGTTTAATTGCTTGTTCTCAGTTGAATACCCTTCTGGAGCGTTCTCATCTCACGCAGTATACGGGCGTCGTGGCGAGTATTATTCGACCTCCGACGATGTTTCCCCTATCCCGGTCACTCCTCAGTTCGTCTTGGGCACATCGACTGAGGTCGCTCAGGCGGTGAAGGAAGGTGGGCACCGAGCTCTTCGACAGTTGATTACCGATGCACCTCTTGTGAAGGACGCCAGTTCTATTCAGCCTCTTCGGAAGAGTGATTTCTTATTTGGCGACTCTGTCGAAGACCCGGATGCCGTGTTTATTGAGGCTGAGCAGTGGCTTCATAAAACTGGCAGTGGCTTCATATACTTGCCGAAGATTCCTCGGCATCGTTCATTGACTGAGCTCAGGCGTCAGGCCGTGACACGGGAGATGTCGTGGCGCTTGACGGAGGAGCATGAGAGCGTCCATTGCGGCTACATCACTCATCAGGCGTTTCCTGGCTCGAGCAGAAGTCACATCACCGGATTGCGTCCCGGAGTACTGGGGCTGGATGCACCACCACGTAACGAGTTCCTCGCCACCGCTTCTACCTTGAGGAATCGCCTCGCTGCTCTAGGACGGGAGATGCCTGCGACGCGTCACAGGATTTATGGTTGGGTCCATTCTTTGGACAAGTTTTGGTGGACCCGTATGACGACGTATGTCTTGAGCCGATGGGGCGAGGAGTTGCACGCTTGTGGTTTATATGCAGCCGTTCGTGCCACCATGTATGGCTTGCCTGTCAGCGCAAGGCATTTCTGTGCTTTGTTCGAGCTTTATAATTCAGATTCGAACACTTTTCTGACCCGGCAAGGGGAATTGGGCTTGGCTCTTCACGAGATGCACAGGATTTCTGGCTTACCCATGGGACAGATGTTGTATCAGGAATACTTTCCCTCCAACCATGAATTAAGTCTGCTGAAGGATCGTATGCCCGATCGCTACGAGACTCTATGGGATCTCACTTGTCACTATCATATAGCTTTGGCGCAGTCTGAGCCTTTAGCAAAGAGGACTAAGACATTCGTGAGTCTGAAGCAGTTTGCCAATTATTTGTTCAAGAATCTGGAGAGTAATTCTGGCGAGGCTATTTGTGAGTTGGCCCCACTTACTCCCTCAGGGGTGAACATTCTGATGAAGAAGATTGACGCTCATTCTTATACCACTAGCAGTTCTGAGGGTGGTTTTCCTGCAGGGACCAAGTTCAAATCATTCTTGTGGCATGCTACCGCACCGATTCGACCCATGACTCTTCTTGCCGGTTTCCTCGCTATTTGGTTAAAGAAATGCGTGGTCTCATATCAGTCTTGTGACGCTCTGCCCTTGGAAGTACTCTATCCAGCAGTTCAGCTTGCCTACAAGAAAGAACTCTCACTTCTTCCGGTGATGGTGGCTAACATTCACCGAGGACTTCGACAGCTTTCTGGTGCCTTTACACGGAAGGAAAAGGAATCGCCGACTCAGATTCCCACCCTTAAGACAGAGCTCCCGTACACTTACTTGATGGCTTGGTTTGTCCTTCACCGTCCCGATATGATGTCGGTACCGAGCGCCACAGATCATTCCGTTCCTTTACTACAATTGCTTGAGAACGGCAAGTGGGAGGGGCGCGGATTTTCTGACGTCAGGCAGCAGCTGCAGGTCCACAAGTGTTGGACATTTTCCACTTGCTTTCCGCAGTTCTCCGGACGATACGGCGATAGTTTGACAGATGAGGAGAGGCCGAGAGAGTATCGAACTCACTTGGACATCGGGTGCTTTAACTGGCTGGTAAACATTAGGCCAGGTTATTTGACTTTTCGGGTGAGGGATCAGTGCTTCATAGAGCCATATCTACCCTGTCGATTCGCTCGTCAGTTTGGCTACGATCAGCTTTACGTCGGGAATCCTCGTCAGCAGCTTCGGGCCCATGGTGGTTTGGTAGATGGTCTCCGTGCGTGGTTGTGAACCGTGACTGGCTGTACTGGTGCTAAATTCAGTCTCCCGAGTGCTGATCGGCAGTTGAAACTTACTTTCTTAAGCTGCAAGTGGTTGTTAGCAGCCAACAAAGACCATCCCCGTGAAGCCGATTGCAGAGCTAGAGGCCGAGGAAGCTTCTCAGGTTGATTCCCGTAGGATTTGGGAAAATGCCCGATCACAAAGGACACGGAACAAGACTTGTCGGATTGATGAAGAGGGAAAGAAGACCTTTCATTCCGCAGACGAGGCTTCAGGCGGAGATCCTGAAG
>NC_033798.1:67870705-67881977 GCF_001876935.1 Asparagus officinalis | reverse complement strand
CGGTAGTGCCCGAAGAAGACGGCTCCTTCCTTTTCTTAGAAGCAACTCTCTTTACCTTCGGTGCCATTATGGGTACGATGAAAAGAAAACTTGGATTTCCTCTGGGGAAGACAATGAAAGAAACTATAACCTCTCTTAACAGAGGGTAAGGGCGTTAAATATTCTAAAAAAAAATCCTAGACGGTTACTCACCACTCGATTGGACCGTTCAGGGCCAAAACAGTCGAGAGTAAGGCCGAACAAATCGGATCTCACCTGGATGGCCAGGATCCGACGGGTCCTGGACACGATCTTCAGCAACGGTCCGAACTGGGCGCGATAGACGAAGAGCCCCACTACGCCGCATTTAATGCGAAACGACGTGCCCACGTCCTCCTGGCTGGCGTACACGTGGATCAGTACATGGCCCACTAAAAACGGAGCCCACCCGACATCAAATTCGTCGTTGAGGTTCCCGCAGGCCAAAATCGATTGGATCCGCATACCCCTCTGAAGTTCGAGTCAGTTCCCAATCCGCCTGCGGATGAAATCCGCCCGCGAAGGAAACAAACTTACGGCCGAAATTCGCCGACAGCTGAAAACACCCCTGCAGCTAAGACTCTCTAGCTAACGCATGTTAAAAAAAAAATGGAGCATGCACAGAAGTAATAGTGACCAAAAGCGAAAGGATAATTTCATTCATAAAGAAATCCTATTACAACGGGGAATTAAAGGCAAATTACAAAGCTTTCAACCGCAGTTCCGCCTCACGAATCTCTCCGGCTAGGCGAAGCTCAAGCCTCCTTAGGACCTCTCGACGGAGATCTTCCTCGGTGCGCGAGACTAAGTCCTGAACGGCATCTTTGACCTCTTTGAGAGCTCGATCTTTCTCCTCAACAGAATCGGCGACCAATTGCCGACGATACTCAACGTCCTCTAACTCCTTTGCCGCCTGCTCACGAGCCTTCTCTTGAATGACCAAAGAAGCCTGTGTGTTAGCTATAACTTGTTTCAGTTCCTCTATCTCGGAGGATAGGCGAGAAAGGTGGTTATCGGCTGTCTGTTGCTCATAGGCCACTCGTGCATCCTCAGCCTTGGCCTGCTCCAATTCTGCGAACAACCTTGTCTCTAGTGACATAGTCTCATTCAGGCGGCGATCGCGGTCTTCCACTGCTGCTCGGACTTCGTCGGAGGCGAGATCAACCATTGCGGAACTCTGCGCACGAAGGGCGAGCAACTGCTGAACAGCCTCCTCCACTTCTTTCAGACGCTGAAAGTACGGCTTCGCCGCGGTGGCGCCAAGCCTCTTGATTAAGAAGAACATGTTGTGATCGAGGTCCTCCTTGAGCTCCTCGAAAGGACAACTCTCCTCCAAGACGAGTTTGATGCAGTCAGCCAAGGTGTCTTGAAAGTTAACCAGGGCTCGGGCCGCGCAAACGTTCCAAGGGAGAAAGGGCGGCTTCCTCCGCCAAAGCCGGTATGACCGCCGACGCCATCGGGGTAGCAGCCACGGCATCACTAGCCACTACAGAGGAGGAAGCGGCCACCGACCGAGTGGGAGTCCTCCTCTGTGGCGAAAGCTCTTGCGACAAGGGTTCCCCACCAATCAGTGCTCCCGCGGGAATGGAGGTTTCCTCTTGTTGGCCGGACCTGTCCTCAGGAGCCAACGCCTCTTCCTCGCTAGATAGCGCCTCATGAATCGAGACGTCGTCATCCGCCTCTGATTCACCCATTTCTCCGGCCGAATGACCCTCCCAAGAAGGAGGATCCTCCTTGCCAGTAGCTTCATGAGAAAAACCGACTGCGGATGCAAAGAGAAGATTGACAAATGCCCCTTCAGCTCAGAAGGATCAACAATACTTAAACCTATGCTTACCTGAATCACCGGGCTCTTTTCCGTTTCCGGTCTCCCCCTCTTCGTCCGAAGGGATGGAGATCACTCTCTCGGCTGCACCTGCACAAATTAGACACAAATGTCAGAAGAAACAGATCCGGCTTCGTACCCGAGAGTACCAAAAATTATTACCTCCGGGTGCGGGCGTAGGAGTCGTTGAGACCCCCGCCTGTGGCCCCACACCAGATGGAGGAGGAGTGTCCTTCGAAGTCACCGGAGCCGCCTTCGATACGGCAGAAGAGGTAGACCGAACAGCTCCAGCCCCAGAGGCAGCATCATCCTGACCCTCCGCCGCTCTGGCAGCCTCCACAACTTCCTCGCAACGGGCCTTCTTGGCCGCTTCCGCTCTGGAACCCTCCGCCGTCATCTCCCGCTGCCGCTTAGAGATCAGCGAACTACTCGGAGATAGAAGGGGCATTCCCATCCGCCCAGCTATTGCGCCCCGGGCTCGCTCCAGTCACTCCGCCAAACACGAGCCCTGGAACCAGAAGCCTTCGGGATTAGCGCTGGCACCCCGATACCACCGGCAGTAGAGGAGAGTATGATGCAAATCACGATCCTTCACGGGTAGTTCAAAATGAGCATGGGTACTGCCAGCATGAGTCCAGAACCATCCCCGAGCTCCATCCACCAGCCCTCCTTCGAAGTGCAAGTGGGGATTGGCGTTGCCCACGTACAACTGGTCGTACCCAAACTGGCGGGCGAACCTACAAGGGATATACGGCTCGAGATAGCACACGGAGCCTGTTCGTAGGATATGATACCCCGGCCGAATGTTCACCAACCAGCGGAAGGCGCCACATGAGAGAACCGTGTGATGATCCGCCGTCGGCTCGTACCTAAACTGGCGGGCGAACCTACAAGGGATATACGGCTCGAGATAGCACACGGAGCCTGTTCGTAGGATATGATACCCCGGCCGAATGTTCACCAACCAGCGGAAGGCGCCACATGAGAGAACCGTGTGATGATCCGCCATCGGTGCATCTCTAAGGGACTCCTCGTATCCTCCTCCACTGAAATAAGGAAAGAAACGGCGGAAATTGTAGTGGACGAAATGGGAAAGCGTCTTCCGCGCGTCGGGAATGTCCTTGCACTTCCAAGAGCACCTCTCCAAGCGCTCAACGAACGGCACAAACCTGTCTCCCGGAAGAGTCGCGGGGGTGCTCATCAAGCATTCGCAGTGATAGACGAACCACTCCATCAAATAAGTATACGACAACCCCACCCTAGGATTGGGGGTCCTGATGACCTCTCCGTCCCCCTCATCAACAATCGATACACAGCAGAATTGGGTCGTCAGGGTGAGAAGCCCCCGATGGATACACGCTACCATCGTCGACACCAAGGAATAGGACTTCCCGTGGGCTAAGCAAACCGCGGGGTACACGACTTCCACGGGAAGAGCCTTAAAAGAGTGAGTGGGGACTACGCACCTCTTTAGCCACAACATGAGGTACCCCACAAATAGATCCTTCCGAGATATAGGAGACTTGGCCTAGTGGTGGAACGAGTGGAAGACCGTTCCAGACTTGAACCCGCCCTCGTCATGCTCGAGAACTACGGTGGCTTCCCCTTCGGCCATCCTCCTTTCCACTTCAGCCTGGTCACATCCGCTCAACGGCAGAGCAGGTCTCCCCTTAACATCATTCTCAGTGAATAGATAATCAGCCCAATTCTTGTGGCTGATCCCCGGGGCCCTTTTCTTTTTACCTTTGTGATCAACCGCCCCTAAGGTATTGAGGCATATGTGATAGTGACAGAGCAATTCCCACAAAGTCTCAACCACCAAAGGGGAGCGGTCAGAAAGCTGGTCGATCTCATCTTGACCAGGAACGTACTCCTCATACGGAAAGTCTCCCAACGGCAGTCCCGACACATCGTACATCTCGTGAAGGGCTATGCCGAGCTCACCATTGGGGGTGAAAAACGTGCCACTATCCGCACAATACAGCTCCAAAATGCTGTGGAACTGGGAAGCATTAATCTTCAGACCGTGCCGAGTGGCCTGAATGGCCGAATACAGCTCTGAGTTCGTAAGATCAGAGTTCTCGGCCAAAATGTAGTCAGTAATCTTGGACCACCAAGTCTTGCTGCCAGGCGCAGAGTAGATCCACCCCGGAGCTCTGAAATCCTTTCGGGGAAATTTCCCACCGGCTTGGAAGAAGCGATGACGGAAAGTCTCCGCGACCGCCGTCGTCTCCCCAGTAGGCGCCTCATTGGAAGGTAGGCCCGGACGCAGGCCAGTCACCCGCTTACAAGAGCTCTCTACCCCGTACCCAGCCGTGGAGCCTATAAAGACGCCGCAAGTCACCCCGTCTTGAGTAGGGGTCAAATACCAATTCATTGTCCTCGGAACCGCAAGGGAGCGTAGCTCGACGATGGAGAACCCTCTCGGCATGTTGGGAAGGTAGTAGTGGACCCCGTCCATTACGCGAATCCACCTGCTCTCCTTGATCAGCAGGGCAGAAGGATCAGTCGCAGCATCGCCGAACAAGAACTGAGGCTTGTGTAACTCTGTCCTGGCCTTGTCTGTCAACACCGCATCGGTGGTCAACTCACGCAGTGTTAGATGGTGCCCGTCAGTGACTCTCTTTATCAAGCCATCCGGCTTATCAGCAGAGAACACATGGACCAGATTCAAGGAAGGAAATCAGGGAGGCACCGTATAGCCTGTACCCCCGGCGAGACCGATGGCCACGCCCTTCGAAAGAGCTTCGTCAGAAAAGGTCGCTGCAAGAATTAACCAAAGAGTGAGGACAGGATCCGCCCTAAAGGTAGATCCGCCAATCAAGTAAAGACGAGCTAATTCGCCTGTCAGAAGGCGAAACCCGCTCAACTAGAACGAGATCCGCCTGTGAAAATGATGCTCCCCTTTGCCAAAGAAAAAGTCAAACTCGCCTATCAAAAACGAGTTCGCCTTCGCCCAATAAAGGTCGATTTCACCTGTAGAGGCAGAAATCGTCCTCTATGAGTAAATACAAAATCCGCCCAAAAGGGGGGCGACTTTGCCCTAAGTCGGGGAAGCTACCAAAACATGACTGAATCCAAGGGAGACAAGCAATGCTCATCCCCCCAACCCGACGTCCGTAACCTACGCAAAGTCGTCAGACTAACCTCTCGACTTACCCAAGTGCGTATCAGGTATGCTGACAGGTGCGCCATCGGCAAGGTGGTCGGAATAGCGTCCGGGACCTCCTCCTTTCGCAACACACCTCTTGGATTTCGACGCCATTGAGAGAATTAAGCAGGAACTCTTTCTCCTTAGAAATTTTTCAAGATTTGCGAGCACGGTAACCCTCAAAGGAAGAGAACAACCTTTTTAAAGGCGGAGTTGCTAACGTGGCCACGATCGTCCTCAAAAAGCGAAGCACCGGCGGACGAGAGATGTAACCACGATCGAAATCAACGGCCCAGATTTCCCCCGACATTTCGAAATGCCACGTCAAGACGGGAAACGGGCCGATCGAAAACCCGGGACCTGAGTCGAAATTGACGGTTGTATCCAACAGCCGGGTTCGAAAACTACGGCCACGATTCAGACGAGGCGCACGAAGCTTACGTCAGAGTGCGACGTGATGGAACCACACCGTCTTAGCTGGAAAGCACGAAGCCCACCAGCGGACGCGTGGCTCACCCACGCCGAATCTAGTCTCACCCGAAAGGAAGGGTCTCGCTAGCGAAGACTCGACCCAAATCCACGGGTCGAACAGAAATCCACCTCCAAAACCCAACTTCGCCTGAACGGCTCATTCGCCCTTGGAGACAAATGACAAATAACACGATTTGTCCTAAACTTGGAACCGCCAACGAAATGACCTCGCTAAAGCCCACGCCTCGAATGGCTGAGGTTTAGAGTAGAGATCTTAGCATCAAGTCTAAGAGAAACTACTCGACAACTCATCATACTGAGGGGAATAGTATGGCTAGCCTGATTCAAACGGTAATCGGTAAAGGCATGTCAAACCCGTTGATAGCTGAGGGTTTGCTAAAAATCCTAAAAGAAACCAAATGTACTTGTCTCGCCTAAAACTTCTTTATTCAAAGTATTCCAGACCACACGCAAGCCGGTTTAGGTCTGAAAACTTTGAAGGGGGTCTTGTAGACGGTAAAAAAATACCTTCGTGAACTTGCAAGAAATCCGCCTGTAAGGGGAAGTCGCCCAAAGCCACGCGAGTTCACCCTTTATCACAACTCACCTAACCGAGTCTGTATTCAAATCCGCCAGTAAACCTCAAGGCCGACGTGCTGCGATGGGCTTTCCCCCCCCTCTCGACCCGAAGGGAGAGGGCACAGTACTCCAAGGCCGTCAAGTGGCCGCTCACAGTACGAATGATTGGGCAGGTGTCGAGTCGACCTGAACATTCATAAATGCAGCTCACTTCGGTTGTCCGAGTCAGGAGCCGGATCCACCGGCATTCGACGAAGCTGCCCATGCCCACTCGAGTACCGGGAACCCGCTTTCCCACCTCTCTCGGCCTGAAGAGAGAAGACACATCACTCCAGGCCCGCCGAATGGCCGCTCACGGTACAAGTGATTGGACAAAATGCCAAATCAACCTGCACCCTCATAAATGCGACATACCTCACTTGTCCAAGCGAGAGGCGAGAGCTGCCGGCGCTCAGTGAGTTGGTCAGGTCCACTCGTGTACCTAACAGTCGTTGTCACACGTACGAGGAGGGGTTTCCCATTCCTACATAACGTGATGCAAAACACAGCTCCTCGAAGGACCGCTCATGGTACGGGTGAACAGTAGAATATCTCTGAAGCAATGTATGGCCACATTCCTTAATTCGGGGGACAGCAGAACTGTCTTTCTTTCATTTAAGAGCCTCTTCCAACAACCTTTAAAAGGAGGTCGGAAAACTCTGAAAAAAGCATCGAGACCAAGCTGTTTGCATAATCCTTGCATTACAGCACCACTGTCTAGTTCTGAGCCCTGATCGCCGGCGAACTAGCAGATCCGAACCTCATCGACTCGAGCTTCTACTGCGTACTGAAGCTCTCCAGCAACCTCGATCGAACGGTCCAAGGGAAGCAGACTCGCCACGAGCATCGAGCGAAACATCCTGTAGCCACCAAAAGTCCCCACACTAAACAAAGAGGGCATTCCCTCTGCTTCTGTTGTAATTTCGATTTATTAGTTTGTAATAAGCTTTCTTATCAATACAAACGAAATTCCCTGTTTTCGGGAAATCCAAATGTTTGTAATAAGCTTTCTTATCAATACAAACGAAATTCCCTGTTTTCGGGAAATCCAAATTTACACCCTATAATGAATAGTAAAACTAATTTTTAAAGTGCCTTTAAAAATAGCAAATAAATTCAGAAAAATATAAAACTTTGGGAAATGATTGTAGACATGATAATAAATATATTACAGAAAGAAATTTTCAAATTGCATTCCCCATTATGAGAAATCTCTTCATTTTTCAATAATGTCCAAAGCATGAAAATGTGATATATTTGAAATTTAATGTTTTAACATAAACCAAGGTTTTGAAAACTCTTGTATGGCTTTATAGGCTTAATAAAAGGTATAACCTATTGTTCTAAAGTTTGTAACCCAAAATTACAATATATTTCCAAATATAATAGAATATAAAACATATGAATGTGTATATGAATATATATTTGTTTCATATCTACATAACTAAACCAAAACAAGTTAACTATATGAAAACAAACATGTATATATATAAATATGTATTTGTTTCATATTTAAACTTAAAAATCAAAAACCATAAACCAAATACGTGTGTGTGTGTGTGTATATATGAGCTTAAAGTATCTAAACACAAGTATAAACCTAAAACAAAATTACCCAACCTTGATAGATCTTCATTGAACCTCTTCTTGGTAAATATTATGGATGAAGCTTGAACTTGGATCTTGACTTGAATTGCATTGCTTTACTCCACTGTTCCGCCAACCTCCATTGGATATGATCGTGAAAGCTCGATTTTATCCATCCTTTAACATATTATTTGTCTACAATAAATACAAAAACACAAATACTAAACAAACAACATTAATAATAAATTGTTTGTTAAATATCATCAAAACAAAAAGGCCAACAATTCTGAGATCGGACTAGAAAATTATAGGGAAAACACTCAAGGCATACTAAATAGCATCCCGGTCAAAACCGAGACACGTATTGTGTCTCGGCCAAGGCCGAGACATATCTTGTGTCTCGGCCAAGGTCGAGACACGAAGTCTGTCTCGTGCCTAAAACGCTATTTTCACTGCTAACCATCAGGATTTTAGTATATTCTGATCCAAAGCCTCTCCAATTGATTTGAAGCTATTTTGGAATATGGTTAAGCAGTTACAATTGAGTATGAGAGCAAATCAGCCATTCATATCTAAAAACCAAGCTTCGGAAGCCTAAAAATATAGCCCTAGGGCCTTCATTTACACAGATCCAGAATTCTCGAGTCTCGGCGAAGCCCTGTCAAATTGAAGAGTGAGGAGCATGAATTTAAGAGAGGATAAAGAGATCTTGGCGAGTTCTTCAATATGAAGAGAGGAAGAGTTCAAGAGATCTGCATCCGTTTATCCATTTTCCTTAAGATCACAACTAGCTCTGATTCTCAAGAAGAGTGATTGTCTCGCTGTTGCTGAGATAGTCACTTCAATTTCTTGTCTTCTTTGTGAGGCAACAAAATCTTTATTCAGATCTAATCAGTTGGTGGTCCACAGATAAACCCCGACACCGGAAAAGATTTGCGCAAGCAGAAGATTGATAAATAATCTCTCTACATGTGTTCTCAGGAAAGTTGTAATCTTTTTATTTTTATTGTGTAAGGAGACTTATAAAAAGTCTTCCTTTTATTGAACTTATTATAACGAATGAAGTTGTAATGAGTCCCGCAATGAACAAACCAACTTTCGACGCGAACATGGATCTATGGCCGACCCAATAGCATGTTGCACGAGGGGTCTGCATTAATGACGTAGCAGGTCACCTCTGTTTTCATGTCACCCAGCTAGTATTTTAGGCGAATCTTCCCAAGTGGTCGGGTTCCAGCGGCATTAAAGCTAAAGATGGTAGTAGTTATAACGGATAACCACTTTTGGGGCACCCCCAGGTGTTTGATAAGCTTCAGGGGGACAATACTTAGTGCAGACCCTAGGTCCACTTGGATGCGGTCAACCCGAGAGGAACCGATGTATCCTGTGAAGTACAGGGGTCAGTCATGAGACGTGCTCTTGATGAGCATATCTTCAGGAGTGAAGGTGATGAAGGGAATCTGTTGTTTGGATATCTGGCAGAATTGTGGACATCCTATTTTTGCATCTCCTTCTGAAAGGGGCGAGAAATGCATGGCAAAGGCCTCTTAGTCAGTCATTGCTTCTCATAGAGCTTCCCGAGTAGGTTTGCATAACCGCAGGAGTTCATACAGGCTGACCCTGGTAGGAATATTCTTTTGCTGTGTGAGCAGGTCGAACTAAAAGGGTTGACCGTTCGAACTCGGTTGATCGAGGTTTTGTTGGACCGTTGGTGATGGTCCCACTGGTTGCCTTCTCGGACTTCCGCTATTGGAGGGTTATTCTTGGCAAAGTCCTTCCCTGCTCGGGTAATCAATGTGTCTACCTTGCTGTCAGAACTAGTGAGGGTAGCTATCTCCACTTTGATGTTGTCTGGGATTGCCAAAAATACGTTATAGAGCTTAGGCTTGCCTTTGGGCTTCTTGGAAGTCCATTGCTCCTCATTGAGAAGATCAGGACGAACCTACATTACTTGTCTTGACGGCAAAGTCTGTGACACCAAGCCTTTCTCTCATTGGTTGTGAGGATCGGCATTGATAATCTTTAGCTCCACCTTAGGGATGGGTACTACCCCTGTTGGTGCATGGACTTTAGGAAGATATGTCCTGAATTTCAAAGTGACCATGTTTGTGGTTACCTTCTTCTACACCTTCTCCTTCTTTAGGACTCCCGCATGGTAAAGAGCTTGAAGCTTGTCCTTAAGAACATAGCACTTGGAAGTATGATGACCGACAAATTTGTGAAATGCACAGTAGTTTGGGTCATCTATTTTGCTCACATCTGTAGGCTTCGTGATCTCTGAAAGCTTGATTCTATTGCTCTGAAGGAGAGTGTCGAAGGTAGGCACTATCCAATCTTCTTTGAAGTCATTGTGCCTTGGAGGGCACTGCTCGAAAGACTTGGTCTTCTGGTGCTGTGCCATCTTGGGGGCTGGATTTGCGTCAATAGTCATGATCTCTTTCTCTTTTGATCGAGGGTTCCAAGAGGTTTTTGGTTACGAAGCTCCTCTCTTGGGTTGAGGCTCTTCGGCTTCTAGTCATTTGATCATGTTTTCCACTTGATCGCCCTAGCGAACAAACTCTTTCTAGGTTTGGGTTTCCACCGCGCTGATCCTGGACAGAATGTTGATTGAGAGGTTGTTGCGACAGATCTCAATCAAGGTGCCTAAAGAGACCTGGTCCCGAAATTATAGTGACCAATTACTGAATCTCTTGATGAAGTCGTTGATCAACTCCGCCTTCTTCTGCTTATCAGCAAGCAGGGTGGCAATCAACACTTCTGTGTCGTCATCAAAGAAACAGGCCAGGAAGAGCTTTTCCATGTCAGCCCATGTTGTGATAGAGCCCGGTTCTAGCTTGCGAAATCATTCAAAGGCTACCCCTCTTAGGGTACCGATGAACAGTCGGGTTAGGATAGCATCATTCCCCATGAGAAATCTTGTTTAGGATAGGATGTGGTAGATGTGCTATGAGAGAGAGCCCTTGCCATCGAACTGGACTAAACTCATCGGTTTGAACTTTGCCGGGTAGGCGACCGTGTCCCATTCGACTGGATACGATCGAACTACCCCCAACTCGTTCATGTTCCTTTGTAGCTTTAGGATGTTGAGCTGACTCTGGAACTCGTCGAGCCTTTTGTCTCGTGGGGTGCTACCAGCATGTAACACCTGTCCTGAAGACGTGGATGAGTAATTTGAATGTGATCCGCAATTATCTTCCTCTTTAGTTGTGTTAGTGGGGTAGGCTCCCACTCTCTGTTCTTCGAGGATCTTCGCCGATTCTGTGAATTCCTCTTCTTTTTCTTCAGAAGTTGTTCCATCATTCCCTTTAGGGAGTTAATGGTTGCTTGCTGCTCTTTGACTCTTTTGATAATGTCATCAGAGTCGTCCACCATGTGCACCTTTGTCATAAGCTGAACTTGAGGTCTGAGACGTTTCCGCCGCTGAGCACGCTCCATCCTCGTTATCATAGATAGGTGACAAGCGCGCATTTTCAAAGGGGATGGCAACCCCCGTTTGAGTACGCGTGAATTGGTAGACACCTTCTCACTCGACGAGGATCTAGTTCAATCCCGAGAAAAATTTCGGATCTGACAAATCTGAATATTTGGCTTTTCCTTTCCCT
>NC_033798.1:67839645-67867174 GCF_001876935.1 Asparagus officinalis | reverse complement strand
GCAGCGGTACCAGTCTCTACAATACCAGTGGCTTTTGTAACCATTAGATCTGAAGGAACAGTAGCCTTAAGCTAAGAAATAGGTGGCTAAGCTGCAGGCATGTCCCTTTCTAATGATGAAAAGCCAGAGCCCTTAGGCTGGTCAGGAGCGCTGGTGATTGTAGTTGTATAAGCTCTGATGACTGGTCCTACAATCAAAACTACCCTGTGGTTAAGTAAGAATTCACAAACGAATGATGGAAAAGTTGTAATAAAATTCATACCTGCAGATGAGCGAGCTTCCGTGCATGGTCCTGCAGCCTCGCGATAGCCTTGCTCCAATAACATATCATCAAACAACCTATCATTAGCCTCAGAGGAGCTCGGAGTAGGATCGAACGTGTACCCATCCAACTCCTCGATGTTGACATCATGATGGGTTTCATCCTCAACTGAACCCTCCGTAATGATATCTATAGAAAGTAGAAGTTAAGCAAAAGAAGGAAAAGCTGGAATTAACAATTTGTAAAGATCAGCCTTACGTTCTGTGGCTACAGTAGTTTTCTCAATTCCTGCACTTGGAGTTGATCCCTTCATTTTCTCCAAAAAAGCATGAACTGCAAAAATGATTAGGGGAGGCACGAATTCTGAATCGTTCCATTCCCATAATTGTCACTTGAATGGTATACTACCGGTGTTAGATATATCTAGGCTTAAGATCCTCGTAAGTGGATCAAGCTCGTTGATATCAGCACTCTCGCCAGCCATGGCACGTGCAGGCTCTTCATCAATAGCCACACGCATCTACTGCATGAAGCCCAGGCCTTCGAAGTAAGCAAAGTCGGGAAAGAGAGGATCATACGAGAGTTCACCTTATTCGCAACCCCCTGAGAACGTAAAAAAAAATGGTTAAGCCTGAAGAATTCATAAATAATATAATCAAAGGTTGCATAACGATGGAGCATTACCTTAATTGCCGGTTGGTACGTTGCTGAATGACTCTGCCTCAAGGGTGTGCGGATTGACATATGATTTCTGCACTGTCTTCTTCCTCTTTGGGGATCGAGCTTCCTCGTGAGTAACAGGTCTTTCCTGTCTGAACTTGGCACATTACTCGACCCATGAAGAAGCCTCTGAAAGACCCTAGAGGGGGGTGAATAGGGTTATTGCTAATCTTATTAGATATTAATGCCGATTAAAACTTATTAACAAATTATTCTTGCAAGATAGATATACAATGCAATATGAGCAAGAATATAAACAAAAGAGAAAATAAACAAGAGTGATAGTGTAAACAAATAGTGGACACAAAGAACAATCCAAACATAATAATATGATCACGGAGTTTGGACCTTTCATCCTATGTCTCCGCTCCCCACTGTCGCCTCCCTCAAGTGCTCGGCTTTACTACCTCTCTCTAGGCTTTACTACCGATGCCACTCCTCTTGGTATCGACTACATCCTCACCACACACTCCTCTCAGTGTAAATGTGTATTACAAAGTGATACTCTCACAATAAGGCTCAATTACAAGATTTCTTCTCTATGATAGATGAGAACACAATTTAGTCTCACTATCAAGGTTACACTCACCACAACCTTAGATTATACAATATGTGAAAATACTTAAGCTCAATGGTTGTGTGTGTAAGCAATGAGAAAATAAAATCAAATATGTGAAAATACTTAAGCTCAATGGTTGTGTGTGTAAGCAATGAGAAAATAAAATCAAACTCAATTAAAATCTAGCAAATATAAATATGACAGTGTGTAAGCAATGAGAAAATAAAATCAAACTCAATTAAAATCTAGCAAATATAAATATGACAATGTAAACAAGCTAGATAAATGAGTTGAGAAAACTTCTCTAGAACAAGAGAGAGGGATTGGAAAATTGAAAGCTCAAACTGAAATTGATCTCCTCTTCTTGTAAGACAATCATCACAAAAAACTGATTTTGTAAACAAACACTTAAAACAAACTAAAACTCTTTTTAAACTTGTTTTAAAACATCCTCTTCTTAGTTCAGAAATGAAATGGTATAGGGTATATATAGGATGAAGAAACAATGCACAAAACCCAAGCAAAACACTCAAAAATGATAAAATAACGAAGGCTAGAAATATAGCCATTATCGCTTATCAGTCGACTGATGGAAATTATCAGTCGACTGATGAGATGATCATTGTAGGCGTCAGACAGCTCATCAGTTGACTGACTATCTTTATCAGTCGATTGATGGATCATCAGTCGACTGGTCAGTTGACCAAAACAAAACAGAAACTTTTGAAGATTACATGCATATTCTTCAATCGACTTATCAGTCGACTGATATCATCAGTCGACTGATAACAGGTTATCAGCCTGAAACGATTGAATAGTAAAACAAAATTCAAACCTCTTTAAAAATATCAAATAAATTCAAAAAATATAAAACTTTGGAAAATGATTGTACGTATGAAAATGAACATGTTACAAAAAGAATTTTTCAATTTGCATTCCTCATTTGTAAAATCTCATCATTTTTGCAAAATCACATAAGTATGAACATGTTGAAAACTTGATTTTGCTAGAATGACTTAAACAAAACTTTGAAACACTTTAGAATGGATTTATAGACTTATACAAGATATGAAAA
This sequence comes from Asparagus officinalis, assembly GCF_001876935.1. NCBI lineage: Eukaryota > Viridiplantae > Streptophyta > Magnoliopsida > Asparagales > Asparagaceae > Asparagus > Asparagus officinalis. The sequence goes on along the minus strand of NC_033798.1, from coordinate 67,864,558 downwards.
TAGTGTAAATAAGTCTTTAATCCATAAACATAATATTTTTCAAATTCAATAGAATATGAAGCACAAAAATATGAAAATAAAGATATATATTGCTTCATATCTATATAGCTAAACCAAAACAACTTGTCCATATAGAAAACAAATAAGTATTATATATCTATTTGTTTGCAAAAACTTTTGTGGATAAAACACATAAACTATTAAATTATGTGTGTATAATATCGAGCTTAAGATATTAGCACACAAAGTATAAACCCTAAACTAATTTACCTAAGCTTGATAGATCTTCATTGTAGCTTGTCTTGGTAAACATGGAAAAAGCTTCAAATTGGATTTTGACTAGTATGCATAGACTTCATTCCACTATTCCGCTAACCTCCATTTGATGTGATCGTGTAGGCTCAATCCATCTAACCTCCAACATGAATATTTGTGTAGATTACCTAACAAAACAAATGCAAACACTCAACACACATTGTTAGGAATTTTTTGTGATCATAAAAACAAGATTAGGAAGTAGGCTCATAAACATGAGACCTAACAAGGCTAACAGCCTCAGCAGCGGATCAGGATCTCGTACGACAGAAAGGACAAGGCTCTTCTTTTTCAACCGCCTCACCTGGAAGGACAGCTATCATTTTGTTAGGATATGTAAATAAGACCTCCAGCCTCGACTTCTTTGGAGTCGTCGGAGGCTTAAACAAAGCAAATGGATGAGTCTGGCGGATAATCGCTAGTCTCATAAGTGATCCTGAGGAAAAAAAGGAGTCTGACACACCTGTCTTGACGGCCGCCTCATCACCACCAGCCCTCATGTCTCAAACAACATCGACATCTTCTTCTGAGGTCTCCTCCTCTTCATCAGTAGGAAGTACCTCTTCTTCATCCTCCACTATCTGTTTGCCCTTAACAGAAGACCCGGTAAGCTTTTTCCCCCACCTCTTCAAAAGCTCAGCATCACGGACGATGCTATTGGCGATCCGAACTTCTTCTTCCGCCTCCAACTCTGTATTATGCCTTAGCTTCATGGACTTTATAGCAACAATGAACCACTTTTAGCATAGAAAGGTAAGTCATATCTTACGCCCTACCGCAGGGAGATTGAAGGTTGTGCCTGTGCAACTCGCCACGCTCCAAAGCAACGCTCGGGCACTATCTATAAGACCACCCTAAGTCCTTAGCTCTTGACTTGGATTCCCGACATACAGTTGGTCATAACCAAACTGACGAGCGAATTGACATAGTATAATAGCCAGATAGGCCGGGCATGCTCAACATCGCTGCCAACGACACGGTATAGTGTCCTGAGTCTAAAGCCACACTCAGCATCACGTAAGATAGGCCGCGCACCATCAATCAGTAGTTCGTTATAATGGCCAAAGAAGTTGGGGAAGCATTTGAAGAACTCCCAGCATTTGTGGATGTGAAGCTCTCGTCTCGCCTCAAGGAAGTGTTTCGCTCCCTATTTGCTATCTTCTAATAGCAGCAGAAACAGAATGGAAGGATCTTCGATGCTCGGCGCTAACATTAAGTCAGGACGATGAAGGACAAGCTATGTCATCAGATAGGTATACAAAAGCTCGACCTTGACAGTAGGAATTTTGGTCGACGTCTTGCGCCCCACCTATGTGATGCCATTAACTAAGTGTCGAAGTCCGCAATGTATATCGGCGACCATCGCCAGAAGTAGGGGTAAGCTGGACAGCTAGAAAGAGAACCTCTATCTGTAAGGCATCAGAGAATTGGTACGGCACGACGTACTTCTTTACCCAAATGGCGAGATATCCCACCAGAAGAGTCATGGGCTGAATCCGCTTGTGTATGCCACAGGAACGTCCTAAACTTAGTCCCCGCCAGAAACCTGCCCTCAACAACAAGAATAGTGTATGATTGAGCACCAATCTTCTCAATCAGTTTATTAATTTTTGAGGGAGTCAGAGGTTCTAACTCGCAGATCGCTTCACCAGAATCATCCTCCATATGCTTGAACAAGTAGTCGACAAACTGCTTTAGGCTTAACAATGGGAATTTCTTCTTCGCCTGAACACCTACGCCAGCTAAAGCCGTCTGATAATGACATGTGATATCCCACAATGTGTTGTAAATGTCGGGAGAGGCTCTCTTTATTTGACTCAGCTGTCGGCCGGGAGGGAAATACTCTTGATATGGATGATCGCCCATAGGAAGTCCCAAAACCTTCTGCATCTCATGAAAAGCTAACCGTAGATCTCCATGATGAGTCAAAAATGTGTTAGTGTTAGAATTGTAAAGGTCCAACAATGCTAGGAAATGGTACGAGCTAATCGACAATCCATACATGCTGGCGCATATCGGAGTATATGATCCGTTATTCTTTAGCTTATCACCCCAGTGCCCAAGAACTCAAGAAGTTTGAACCCAAGAAAATGGAAAACCCAAATCAAGAGGCTTGAGATCCAAGAAGAGGTTGAATCCAACAAACCCAAATCCTAGATCATGAGAAGAAGAGCTTGGCCAAATTTCTTGAGGGATTAAAAGGTTTTAAAACGCAAGAAGATGAGAAGATTTGGAGTTCTTAAAGAGAGAAGAGTTGGGTTTGGAGGAGAACTTGAAGAAGAAGGAAGAAAGAAGAAGAGGGAAGAAGATAAAAATGGTTTTAGGGGAAGGATTTAAAAAAACCCTTGGACAAAACCCCTTCTCTCTTTCTCTTTCTCTCTCTCCCTCTCACGTACACTCTCTCTCTCCCTCTCACGTACCCAGGCAAGACACTCTTAAGTATCTCACACGCGAGACACGTGTGAGTATTATGCACATGTACGAAACACTCACATGTGTTTCTCACAAAGGGGAGGGTCCCGGATGTTTTTACAGTGTTATTTTGCTCGTTTTTGATCATTTTCGCCTGTTTTGATGTATTCGGGGACCGTATTCACACTCCGATTTACATACGAGTATAAACTATATCTCCTTGAACCTCCAATGTGTATACAAGGTTAAACTGATTCTCGAACCTCCAACGAGTATACGAGGTTAAACTGATTCCCGAAACTCCAATGAGTATACGAGTATAAACTGATCCTCCACGCTCCAATACCTTAAGAGCTTAAACTATATAGACTCTAGTTAATGTATGAGTATAAACTATGTTCACGCCATGATGCCGGTCAACACATTACAATGTAGGTCAACACTGGTCAACGTGTCGATAAATTCGATAAAATAAGGCTCAAGATGAAGTTCCAAGTTAAAATTACCTCTGGGAGTTTAATCACAATTCAGAAACAAACTTCCGATGAATATAACCATTTCAATGTTGATTCAATGATGCGAGCTAATTAGAGTATCAACACACCAGTTCCAGTTCAAAATTTTGACAATGCTCAGACGATAAACGCAGCACCGGAAGAATTTTAGACTATTCAACAAAATATTGAATAAACTTAAAGCTGAAGAAGTCACAGAATTGAATGTTGGGTCTATCATATCCAAAGTATTCCAGACTCATTTGTAAAAGAATGAGGCGGAAACACTTTGGAGGGGGTATCTGTAGGCGTTAAAAATTACCTATAGGTTCCCACACGTAGCTCGAGATGAAGAGAAGATGATGAATGCCATTATCAGAGTCTAGAGGATCATCTGATACCATGAAGAAGCAAAGTGAGTCGACAAAGCGAATGAAACACGCGAAACGGCAAAACGACGGAGAAACGACATAACCAACACTATGTTTGGTGCTCAGAGTAGGAAACACTTAAGAGTGTTTCGCACATGAAACCCACCTGAGTGTTTCGCACCATGTGCAAAATACCCAAGAGTGTTTTGCACTATGTACGAAACACACCTGAGTGTTCCACATCGGTACAAAACACACACAAGTGTTTCGCACAGATCAGTCTCCCAATGGTGGGTATTTTGATGGATTTGTGGGATTCGTCATTCCAGAGCCTTCCTAACTGCCTTGAGGCTATCCTTAAACATGGGAGAGGTATTATTAACTAAAGATACATTATTATCCATGAACACAGTGTCCGAAGCTCTATAAACACCCTACCCCCCCCCCCCTTGTCATTTGTGAAAAGGAGGAGAGGGGATTAACGCACTGACAGAGCAAAAGCAAAGCCCTGACATTTTGAGAGTAAAGAGCCACGAATTTCTAATCAAAAGGCAAGTTCTTAGCAAGTTGTTCAACATAAAGAAAAACCTTTTGATAGATCTACACGCTATCACTTGTTCTTATAGGTGTCAAAAATTACCTATAGGTTTCCGCACGTAGTTCGAAACGGGGAGAATGTGATAAATGCTATTATCCGAGTCAAAGAGGATTATCCAAGTCAAAGAGGATTATCCAATACTATAAAAAGAGGCAAAGGAACACATGTGAAATGTCAAAATATGTGAAACAATGAAGCAAATACAATCAGGAGGGCTCAAGGTGGCTTGCAGACGTGAGGGTCACTCTAGAGTGACCCGCACAAAGATGTAAAATTTTTACCATGATGATATTTATATACCAACAATCTCAAAAGACAAAAATTGTATCTCTCTTTATTATCTTTTCAATGCATCTTGAATGACTTCATTCTAAAATTGGACGAGAGAATTAAAGCCAAAATACTAAAGATAGTACAAATTGTCTCAGAAAATCCGAGTCACCTCAAAGTGACTTGGAAATTCTGAGTCACTTCAAAGTGACTCGCACCCAGGTCAGCTCTCGACATATTTTCTAATAAGATTGGCTTCTAAAATTCCTTGGGGCCATCTATAAATATGTGGGATTATCCTTAAACATGTGAAAGCTGTTACACAGCCAAAAACCCACCTAAACGGATAATAACGGTTGTTCTTCGATCCTATCCATAAACATGGTATTTAAAATATATAAATACATCCCTAGCACTCTCATAAAAGTAGATCTGAAGAGAGCCATAAGTTTTAGAGGAGCTAGGGCGAGGTTCTGACGAATTTGAGAGAGGCTAGCGAGATCTTGGCAAATTCTTGTGCATGATCTAAAACCCGTTCCACCTTTCCTCCATATCAAACTTAGTTTTTCTCTCAAGAAGAGTAGTAATCTTGCTTGGTCGAGATTACTTACTTTTACAAATACTTCCTTTGTGAAGTAAGAGCATTGAATTTTCGTTCTGTCAACCGAATCTGATCCGCGTCTGTCCACGGACTAACGCGTCCTCGGCACAGGCAAAGATTCCACGCAAATAACGGGTGATAAACATCATTTGCGTGTGTTTGAAGAGAGTTATAATTTTTGTTTTATTTGTGTAAGTGAGTAGTCTTATAAAAAGACTAACTCTTTTGAATTCATTGTAATCGATAAACGTGTAATGGATTCGATAAATAAACCAACTTTTGAAGCAAACACGCTGACAACCACAGTGGAAGCTAACAATCTCACTGCCGAGATTGTCGTGTCGTAACCAAAGATCAAGATCCTGGTTGATTCAGCGGTTGAGTACGAGTTTGATGAAGCCAAGTTCGAGGAATATTTCTCTTCGTCTTCATCAAAATCCTCTTCTCCCTGCAAATGGGGAAAGATATTATCTTTGAAGGAGGCATACTCACTGATGAAGGCTACAAGTGACTCCTCTCCAATTAAGTCGACGGGGACACCAACGCCAACTCTGACGAATGGTATCAAATGGTATCAAAGTATGCCAACTCTGACGAAGAGAGCTCGTCAGAGGCGACACCAACGCCAAGCTCGTCAAATTGCCAAGGCATTGGAACAAGTCGACGGGGTTCGATATTACGCAAACTTGGAGTCCAGGAGGCATCAAGCAATTGAATTACTTCAACAGTGTGTGGCTGAAAAATCCTCTAAGCCATCGACGAAAGAATGTATCCTTGTCAAAAGGAATCGTTCAACCCAGAAGGAGCATATCCAAAGACGCCGTGCACGTGCCGCACATGCTCGCACCCTTTTACAAAAGGCACAAGACATAAGAAGGAAGAGGTTACCAAAAAACCACCAAGACAACGCCAAGTCTAGAGGCCAAAGTCCAAAACGGCATCAAAAACAACTCCGACAGCGACCGAAAAGATCAAAATTCCAGAGCCACTTTAGGGTGACTCGCGCCAAGCCCTAGTCACCTCAAGGTGTCTCGTGCCTAATTCGCCTCCTGTAGCTGTTTCTCTAGTTTTGTCAAGCCTCGTTCCTATTCTAGTTGATCTCATACCTCCGAAGAAGTCTCATGGCAGCGTTGACCTATCAAAATTCAAGGTTACGACGACGTACCATCTTGGTCCTTCACACAAAGATCAAGACAAAGCTCTGGTGATCAAAACCCAAGTAGTTCCTCAGGTTGGGGTTCGTACAAATACTCCCGTCAAGCCAAATGCTGCTCAAAGGTGTCCCGCCATCTCCAAACAAACCGAGGAACCTTGTTGTACATGTTTGTGCGTCATGCATAAGAAGACTCCTTGCATTAATCGCTTGGGGGTTCGTATTGAAACCCAAGACCCCATTAAGGTTCCACGCTCACAAGGGGGTGGTCCTAAACGTGTGACTCCTGATGCGACCTTGGATCATTTAAAGGCAACAACAAATCGTCCCGAGAATATCAACAAGGTTCTTCATCCCTAAAAGAAGACGTGTCCGTCAAAAGACAACATTATACTTGGGGCATCACACCAACAAATGATGAATTACTCTAATGAGATACACCATCAGGCTGGGGGTGTGAACAAATCCCAAAAGAAGGGTGTCCAAGAAACCAGCTCTCATTGTCCATGCTGGAGATTTATCAGGGTAGTATTATCAAAATGTAGCTGCCCCAAGACCATTTCACAAATGATCTCGATATTCAAGAAACTCACCACCGAACTGTCAAAGCCCAAGCCAAGATGTTTCCATGAGAGAAAATCCACCATCCAGAATGATGAATTCCCTAAAGTCGCCATTAACATGGTAGACAAAGGAAAGTCTGTGATTGCTTCAAAGGGCTCTAATCCCGAATTTTCTCCTGGAAGAAAAGTCAATTCAGGGATAGCCTAACGAATGTCTCGGTTCCAGGTAGAAGCCATCAGACATAGGGATTACCCAAGGATGCACAAAGGACTATCTTTGGAAGATGAACTATCGGAAACTCGCTCCGCAATCGCATCCAACGATACAATTTCTAGCATGGGGGAAGCAAGGGAGTCGTTCACAATTACTCCCGACCTAGTGGCTCAAATGCTTCAAGAGGCTTTAGCTTGACAGCGATAGGAACTCAGAGCTGAAATGATAATGGAGATGGAGTTGACCATGTAGCAGATGGGAGAGTTACATGCTCAACAACTTCAAGCACCACCTGAGTCCAGTCAGCAGGCTGAATCTAGCCATCGCACTCAAAACATCATAGTTGACAGCGATCTAAAAGAGGAAAAAGTCATCATGGTTGATGCACCCCTAAAAAATACTAAGGGTGGCCCAATCGCATTCGTTAGTAACACTATGGGTGGTTCAATTGCGCCCCTCAATATCGCTGGGGGTGGTTTAGTTGATCTTTCTCAACATCCTCTGAAGAAAGATGTGGGCAAGGACAACAAGATGTTGTAGGATATGGATGATAAGGTCAACACCTTGCTATTGGCTCAATAAGTGAAGAGGACCAGGATTCCATGTCCATATCTAAGAGAGTGGGATTCAATCTCATACCCGATGAAGTTCAATCTAATTAACTTCACGTGATTTGTTGGGAAAGGTTCACCCACTCAGCACCTAATTTATTTTAAGTCCCACTTGGGAGTGATCTTTTGGAATGAACCCTTGATTATTCGGTCATTCGTAGGCACCCTTTATGGGGTGGTCTTCGATTGGTATCGACGTCTCAAGCTGGGAAGCATTAACTGCTAGGACGACATGGAAAGCTCATTCCTCAACAATTTCTTCACGATGACACCGAAGTGTCGATCAGAGCTCTTTTGGATGAGAAGCAAAAGGATGATGAGTTAGTTGATAGTTTTGTCAAACGCTTCCGCAACAAGGCAATGAATTGCAGGGATCTTGTCATAGATGAGTTCATCTTGTAGACATGCCATAACAATCTTTCCATCGATGTCCTAGAAGCCTTGGGGGCCGTACCATCTAAAACTTAGAAAGAGTTAAAATTGTATGGTGAACAGGCCGAACGCTTTCTCAAAAGGAAGAAAGCCAAAAGAGGCCAACCGATGGGTAAAGCACCTGCAACTGCTATCGACATTCATTAACAACAACTTTAGAGGCAACAAGGGACTCTTAATCTCAAGTTCTAGGAGGAGTATTCTTTCAAAGATGATGATGTTCCAGCCATCTTCAAGTACCTCCTCGCCAACAATAAAATTAAGCTACCACCGATTATAAATCAGGAGGAAGCAAATAAGATTTTGGATCCGAAGTACTGTGCATATCACAGGAGGATTCATCACCCCACCAAGGCTCATATTACTTTGAAATATAGCATTCAAGCCTTGGTTGACACCGATATCATGAAGGCAAAATAAGCCAAATAAGAACGAAATCCTCTAACAGGTATATGAGGTTAAACTGCTCCCGTACTCTAACAGGTATACGAGTATAAACTGTTTCCCTAACCTCCAATAGGTATATGAGGATAAACTATTTTCTTTATTTCTAACGTGAAGTTCCTGGAGAATATTACACATAATATTCTTAAGGATAACCCAAAATCGAAGGATTGTTCAAGTCTACGCCCAACACGCGTTGCCGGGTAGCCTATTCCTGTAACAATAGCAAAGTCTATGTATTTAATATCATAGCACTAAGCCTAAGAAAGTTAAATCTTTTAGCACAACGTTACATACGGAACAGACTTAGGCAATCTGCATGCTAACCCGACTCAAACGGTAGTCGGTAGAGGCTTATCAAACCCGTTGATGGCTGAGGGTTTGCCAAAAATCCTATAAGAATGATAGTCACTGACGCACCAGCTCATTAGTTGGTATCGTGACTTAAGCACCCAGGACAACATCAACTCTAGCCGAAGCCTCCATAAGGAACCTTTAAAGCATTCGCAATGGTAATCATATCAGCTCCAATAGCTGGTCCTATAGCCAAAACTCCCCTATGGTTAAGAAAATAACTAGCGAGACGTAAGGGTAAGATCTGTACCTGCAGATAAACAAGCATCAACAGTTGGTCATGCAACCTCTACACTTGGGCCTGCCAAGCGTTATAAAGTTGGTCGAGCATAAACTGTATAGACTCTAGTAAACGTACGAGTATAAACTATGTTAACGCTAGATAACGCGCTACAATGAAGGTTAATGTCGATCAACGCAGCGATAGATTCATCGAAATAAGTCTCAGAAAAATTCCAGGTCAAAGGATAATCCCCGAGAGTTCAATCGTGATTTAGATACGAATTCTCGATGAAGATGGTAAGTTCAACATCAATCCAACGACATGAGCTAATTCAAAAACCAACACTCCAGTTCCAATTCAAGATTTTGACAACTGTCAGACGATAAACGCAGCACCGCAAGAATTTTAGCTTTACGACAAAATACTGAATAGACCGAAAGATGAAGAAGTCTAAGAAATTAATGCTGGGCCTATCATATCCAAAGTATTCCAGACTCCTCTATAAAAGAATAAGCCTAAAACACTTTGGAGGTGGTATCTGTAGGCATCAAAAATTGCCTATAGCTTCCCGTACGTAATTTGAAACGGAGAGAAGCCGATGAACGCTATTATCCGAGTCAGAGAGGATTATCCAAGTCAAAGAGGATCATCCGATGTTGTAAAAATAAGTGAAGGAATGCACATGAAATGTTGAAATGTGTGAAACGACGAAGCAAATACAATTAGGAGGGCTCAAGGTGGCTTACACACGTGCGGGTCACTCTAGAGTAACCCACACGAAGAAGTAAAATTTTGACCATGATGAGAATTGAATCCAAACAATCTCAAAAGACAAAAGTTGTGTTTCTCTTTGTCAGATTTCCAATGCATCTTGAATCACTTCATTTTGAGGTCGGACGAGAGAATTAAAGCAAAAATGTGTGTGTGTGTGTGTGTGTGTGTGTGTGTATGTATGCATATATATGTATATATGTATTTATATATATATAGTCATTGTAAGAGATTCTTGTAAAAAGTTTTGTAAATGAATATTAAAGGCTTTCTTTTGTTGACTTGTTCTTTCACACTTAGTTTATGAATTGTTTTGCATTTTTGCTTTTGACTTTTGAGACATTTTTGAACGAGTCCATGAGGACCAAGATGTGAGTATTCTCATCTTTTGGGTACATTAGTGAAGTCCAAGTGATGCCTTGGTGTCGTATACTGAAGGCTTATTAGAGGTTTTTGGCGAGGGCCCAGCTGCAACATCTTATGTTTGTGCCTTAGGCATAATTTTGAAAACTGATGCCATGGACATGTGAATGCCCAATGAGTTGATAAAGACCTAGTCATGAGGGCTCCTCACCGTGCCTTAGCTTTACTCTGAAAAGACACCATGTGCTTTGGTGATCATTGCTGAGTCAATGAAGATAGAGTGACAAGAGCTTTAGGCCTTGGTCTTACCCATGGGAATGATACCAAGGGCTTCGTACGTGCCTTGGTTTTACTCTAAAAAGACAACAAGTGCTTTGATGACCATTACCAAGTCAATGAAGATCGGGTGGCGAGAGCTTCTACCTAGGTTTTACTCATGAGAAAGATACCAAGAGTTTGGTACATGCCTTGGTAAAACGACACTAATGACTTTAGTGATTGTTGTCGAGTTGATGAGGATCGGACAACAAGAGATTTGTGGCCTTGAATTTTCTCATGAGAACGATACCGAGGGCTTAGCATGTGCTTTGGTTTCACTCTGAAAAAACACTAAGGGTTTTAGTGACCATTGTAGAGTTGATGATGATTGGGCAGAAAGAGGTTTGTGCCTTAGAACTCAAGATAACGATATCAAGGGCTTGGCATGTGCCTTGGTTTTGCTCTAAAAAGACACCAAGGGCTTTGGTGACCTTTGCCGAGTCAATGAAGATCAAGCAGCAAAAGCTTTGTACCTTGGTTTTACTCGTAGGAATGATTCTAAGGGCTTGGTACGTGCGTTATTTTTGCTCTAAAAAGACGCCAAAGGGTTTTCTGACCATTACTAAGTCGATGAAGATTAGGCAACAAGAGCTTCGTGCCTTGGTTTTACACGTGAGAACAATACCAAGGGCTTAGTACATGCCTTGGTTTTAGCCTAAAAGATACCAAGGTCTTTGGTGGTTATTGCCATGTCAATGAAGATTTAGCAGCAAGTTCTTCATGCCTTGGTCTTACTCGTGAAAATGATACTAAGAGCTTAGTAGGTGCCTTGGTTTTACTCTGAAAAGATAAAAAGGGGTTTGGCGATTATTACCGAGTCGATGAAGATTGGGCGGAAAAAGCTTCATACCTTGGTTTAACTCATGATAATAATACCAAGGGCTACGTATGTGCCTTGGTCTTACTCTAAAAAGATACCAAGGGCTTTGGTGACCATTGTCAACTCGATTAAGATCGAATTGCAAGGGGATGCATACAAATTAGCCAAAAAGCAAAGCATTTTCTATTTCCAAATTAGTTTTATATTTACAATGTGTCGGGAGTACTTACTAAATTACTTTACAATTTTTTATCTTGCATTTTATTGGCAACATCCTTTGTTGTTTTCGACGAGCTTTCCACGATGAGGGATTTGCATTTTATTGGCAACATTCTTTGTTGTTTTCGACAAGCTTTCCATGATGAGGGATTGGTTATCATAGCGTTAACAGGTAGTTAATTGCTGGTCACAAAGTAGGCACAACAACTTCTATTGGCAGCTTTTCACGATGACTGCTCCCATTACATGCACTACGGGGTCTCTCCTGGCATGTTTCGACCAAGTTAGTAAAAAAGTCTCATGTTGTCTCTGGTAGCTGTTTTTCATTATTTGGTGCATGTTGTTAGCCGTGGGAAAATAGTTTCCCTCGTCCACTCTTCCTACTTTCACCATCGATGTTCATTTTTCTCCAAGAGGGACGATAGGTGGTAGAGAAAGTTGAGCGGATAAGCGCAGCATATGTCGATTTATTCTTGTTGGTCGATTTATCTGACATAGTTGGACATGATCGCTTTTCATGATTTAGAATTGAAGACTAACCATTCCACAAAAGGTGAAGAATATGCCCCACAATGGACGCCAAACTGTTGTTGTTAGAAAGTTGATGTGTGATTTAGGGGAGTTAAACCTAATTTTTGGGTTCCTTAATTGCCTTTGATGGTTAGTTTTTAGTTGAGGGTCTTGATTTGTACTTCGCTATACAAATAACAGAGGTTAGAGGCACCAGAGATTGTTTCCTCTGGCGTATCTCTGATGCTCAAGTCAGTGACTATTTCTAGTTAATCTGAAGAAACATAGTTTTATTGACTTTTATATGTAAAAACGGTTACATCGGTTTGGTAGAAATCACTGTTATTTATAGAAGGTTTATAAAGGAAACTTGGTTGATCAATTGTGAGCACGTGTAAAGTAAAGTCTAAAGCAAAACAGCACACATCATGCTAAAATTACCACCATGCCCCCGTAAATCCTCTATAAATAAAGGTGATTTCTACCAAACGAAGGACGCATTTTTATATACAAAAGTCAACAAAAATATACTACATTTTTATCTTCAGATTAATTAGAAACAAACATTGACTTAAGCATCACAGGGCACGCCAGAGGAAACAACATTTGATACCTCTGAAATTGCTCTGATACCAAATAAAATTATCCTAGAGGGTAGGTGAATAGGGTAATATGCTAATCTAATCCGATTTAATGTCAATTTAAAACTTGTTAACAATTTATTCTTGCAAATATGATATACAACTAATAATAAACAAGAATATGCAACAAAGGGCGATATAAACATAAACTAAAAAGCAAATGAGGTAGTGTACAAATAATCAACACGAACGCACGAAGTTGATCACGGAGTTTGGTCCTTCCGACATACGTCTCTGCTCCCCACTACTGTAATAATCAATTTTTTAATGCAAGGTCATATATGGGAAGCCCACGTGATATCGAATTTTTAAAAAAAGAAAAAAAAAATCAAAACATATTTCTTAAGGCCCATTAATGAACTAGCAAGCTTTCATATAGGGGCCCACATCATGTTGAAATTGACAAAAAGAAAAATAAAACAATAACGACCCATTAGAGTGCACAACCTAGCAAGAGCCCATGAGATATACAACTCCTCTCTACCCCCTTGTTTTTCATGCACGTGTGAGTTTTGAAAGAGTTAGTTTTGGTAACTAACTCAACATTTTATAAAATTTGTTTTCAAGAACTTATTTAAAACTGATTTGTTTCTAACAAAAAAATCCTATCCTAGAAAATCTTTAACAACCTAACCACATTATCTTTAAAAATCTCTACACATCCCCTCTACCCTTATTTTCTTCACTGTAGTTTTCAAAAGAAAAAAAAAAGAAACCAGAAAAAAAGAAGAAGAAGGGAGAACACAAGGAAGGAAAAAGGAGGCTGCAACGAGATTTAGAAAAAAAAAGAAGTGATTTTCTTGCTTCAGTGTAGCTTTTGGAGTTTCTCTCAAATTTTGCCAAGCATATCTTTCCTATAAAAAGTTTTCTAAAATTTTTACCTTCATGCAAGCATCTCTTCTATTAATTGTTTTCTTCATTCAAATTTTTAGATCTGTTTTTTTTAAATAATGATATTGTTGCATATCTTTTACTTGTCTATCTGATAGGATTATCAATTGTGAAACTACAAATCATTGTGATTTGTACTGGTTTCATATGCTTATAAAAATTTAGAGATATTGGGCGTTAGATAGCGTTAAGGCTAATACCTGCTAGCGATCAAGCACAATTAATTAGAAATCATGACTTTCTATCATCTTTTGTAGGGACCCCTTGTCATTGAAATTTAAGTTCTTCCTTTTAATATCTATTGAAGTTTTAGTTTGCACTTGGCATGCTCTCGGTGTTTTTTTCGTTGGGTTTAACTCCTACTGAACTATCCTATTGATAGTTTGAACTTTAGTCTTATGGGCCAATATAGTGAATTAGATAAGTGCTAAGGTAGTTGGATGTAACTTAGAAAATTGGTTAAATTATCTCAGCATATAAGTGAACAAAGATGGCTGTAATCTAGCCAATTTGGGCTTGGGGTGCAGGAATATCAATTTATATGGGCTATATGCTTGTGCAGACTTCTTAGGAGTATCTTCTGAATACCACGTTGATGGAGTTGGAAAGAAATCTTTAATACAAGTTCTCCATTAGTTTCCCACTTACATTAACTAAGTGAGATCTCAGCAGTATTTGTTTCTTATTTCCTGATTGTCTTAAAAACCCACCCCATGTTGCACTAGTATATAAATAAATCGAAAAATTTTCCTCTCTGATAATAAACTTATTTTTTTTTAATAAATTTTGCCCACAAAACTGAGTATTTAAGTTTTCTAAATCCTTAGTATCTTATTTATTCAAAAAAAAATTCATAGTCAACTGAAACTAGGGTTAACAGATTTCCAACATTCAAAGCGTGTGAATTACACTTACAAGTTGTAGTTGTCTCATATATGGAGCATGATCAACCTGTAAAGATAACACCGATAGTGCTTAGCACTAGCCCAAGACCGTAATACCTGAGAAACCCGAAAGAAACCAAGGAGAATAAACCTCTAAGTATGAAGAAGAATATGAAGAACACTTAGAGAACACTTGAAAGACTTTTAGAGAAATGTAGAGAACTTATGAAGAGGAAGACTCTTTATTTGAACTTGCTTTATTCACTTGTTCAACTTTTTCTTCTTTCTTACAAATGAGAGAGGTGAGGAGGTATTTATAGCCTGCTTTATTCACTTGTTCAACTTTTTCTTCTTTCTTACAAATGAGAGAGGTGAGGAGGTATTTATAGCCTTCCAAAGATATGTTACAAAGGATCTATATTCTTCTAATATCACCTCCATAGTTCCTAGATATTTTTCTAATCTCTAGAAATTTCTACATAATATCTAAATATTTTTATCACAAATTATCTAGATGTTTCTATATTATTATCTAGATATTTAGCTAAAAGATTTCTCTAGAACACTTTAAGGAGGTGATCAACCTTCTAGAGTGTTTCTAGAAAACCTCTAGAATTTGGACCTAATTTTGGGTTTGGTCAAACTTAGAATAATTCCATCATAAACCCAAAATTAAGCTTGATCCAAAATCATGTTTAATTTCAATACTCCCCCTTAAACTTGATTTTGTCAACCATCCCAAGCTTCGAGCGAAGTAACTCAAATTGGCCCTTTGGTAGTGACTTGGTGAAGATATCTGCAACGTTATCTTCGCTTCGAACCTCCAAAGCTTCAATTGTTCCATCAAGCACCTTCTCCCGTATGAAATGATGTTCTAACTCGATATGCTTCGTCCTTGCATGAAACACCGAATTATTAGCCAACTTGATAGCACTTTGATTATCTCCATAAATTGCAACCGGCTTATTGATTAGCTCCAACAAATCTTCAAGGAGTCTTCGAAGCCATGTACACTCTTGAGCTGTGAGTGTTGAAGCTTTATACTCCGCTTCAGTGGTAGACAATGACATCGTTGCTTGTTTCTTGCTGCACCACGAAACACTTGTGTCTCCACATAAGAACACATACCCTGAAGTTGATTTTCGATCATCTAGATCTCCACCAAAGTCAGCATCCGTGAAACCATGAAGAGAAACCTTGGCATTGTACTTGTACATCAGACCCATGCCAAGAGTTGTCTTTACATACTTCAAAATCTTCTTTGCCGCTTCTAGATGTGGCTTCCTTGGTTCTTGCATAAACCCACTTACAAGACCCACCGTGAAGGCAAGGTCAGGTCTTGTAATGGTTAAGTATAGAAGACTTCCTACAAGAGAGAGATAAGGTCGAGGATTAGGTAGCAAGGACCCTTCATCGCGTTTAAGCTTTATGTTCACGTCCATCGGAGTAGTAGGTGTCTTCCCTTCGTGTACTCCGAACCTTTCAACAATCCTTCTTGCATAGCTTTGTTGGCCGACAAATATTCCATCCTTTACCCTTTCGACCTCCAAACCAAGAAAATTGTTCAACTCACCCAACTTCTTCATCTCAAACCTCACCGACATATCCTCTTGTAGACGAGCAATTTCAGCATCATCATTCCCGGTGATGATCATATCATCCACATAAAGAAGAACCACCACGTGGACTCCTCCATTCTTATTGAAGAATAGACTCGGATCAGAATTTGATGGCACATACCCGCAAAACTGAAGGAATTGAGCAAGCTTTCCATACCAAGCTCAAGGAGCTTGTTTTAACCCGTACAAAGCCTTTTTAAGCTTGCAGACATAATCAGGATGCTCTCGTGACTTGAAACCAAGCGGTTGCTCCATGAAGATTTCCTTATCAAGCTCTCCGTATAGAAAAGCATTCTTCACATCTAGTTGCCATAACTTCCAACCAAAGCTTGCGGCTAAAGATAAAAGTGAGCGTACCGTAGTCATCTTTGCCACTGGACTGAATGTTTCATCATAATCTTCTCCATATTTTTGAGAGAACCCTCGAGCAACCAACCTTGCCTTAAATCTGTCAATGCTCCTATCCGTTTTTCGCTTAATTTGGTACACCCATTTACAAGAAACGGGTTGGACATCCTTGGGTTTTGGAAACAAATCCCAAGTTTTGTTCTTCATGAGAGCATTTATCTCCTCCTTCATTACGCCCTCCCACTCTTGAACTCCTTTTTCTTCATCATACGATGATGGCTCCTCTTCAACTAATGGAGCTGCAAAGTAGCATGAGTAAGTAGTGACAAACCTTTCATCTCTGAACCGAGCAGGCTTAACAATGTTCCTTTTTGGCCGTTGATTAGCCATGGAACTACGATCTTCTTCCTCATCTTCCTCTTGATCAGTGCTCCCCCTTTCACCTTGCGTCTCTTCTTCAAGACTTCCGCTTTCACTTGGCATTTGAACAACTGGTTCATCGATCTTGGAGGAACCCCCACCTTCTTGTTCGACCAAGACTTGAGGTGGCCCATAAAATAAGGAAACTTCATCAAAGACAACATCACGAGACACGGTGTACCTATGTGTCTCTGGATCCATACACCTCCAGCCCTTCCTTTGTTCATCATAGCCGACAAAGATGCATTTCTTCGCCTTTGCCTCCAACTTGGTTCTTTGAGAGTCAAACACGTGGACGTAGCAGATTGATCCAAATATCCTGTTTGAGAGTCAAACACGTGGACGTAGCAGATTGATCCAAATATCCTGAGATGTTTCACCGTTGGTTTCTTCCCATGAACCATCTCATAAGGAGACTTCATATTGTTCGGACAAAGTGGCATCAGGTTGATGACATACGCTGCACATCTCATGCCTTCCGCCCATAAGGCCTTAGGCAAATTTTTGTCATGTAACCAGCTTCTACATGTCTCGCTTAGATGTCTTATCTTCCTTTCCGCTACTCCATTTTGCTGAGGTGTATACGGACATGTAAATTCTCTCTTGATACCATGTTTTTGGCAAAAAGAGAGAAACTCCTTTGACATGAACTCCCCTCCATTATCCGTCCTTAAAGTCTTGATCTTCTGACCTAATTCTCCCTCCACGGTAACCTTGAATTCTTGAAACTTGGAGAATACTTCTGATTTTTCCTTCACAAAGTATACCCAAGTGTACCGTGAGAAGTCATCAACAAACAGTAACATGTACCGAAACCCAGAATAGGAGGATGTTCTCGTCGGACCCATCAAATCATTATGGACCCTCTCCAACGGAGCGTTGCATCGTGAAGTGGAGTTGTCAAATGGAAGCCTATGTGACTTTCCATATTAACAACCTTCACAAAGCTTTCCTTCATCATGAATCTTCAACTTTGGGAGCCCGTTAACCAAATCCTTATTCACCCACAAAGCTTTCCTTCATCATGAATCTTCAACTTTGGGAGCCCGTTAACCAAATCCTTATTCACCATAACCTTTAGCTTAGTCATATTTATATGACCAAGCCTAGCATGCCATATAAAGGCATTATCATTCGTACTCATCTTCTCAACATAAGAATTTGAGGCTGATAAAACATATAAATCCTTAACCCGGGCTCCGGTGTGAACCACATCCGCTTTTAATTCTTTAATATTCTTTAAGAATTTAACGTCTCTTGGGCCAAATAAAACGTAGTTACCTGAGTCAACCGCATTCACCACAGAGAGAAGATTCTTCCTTACTCCAGGAACATGATATACATTCTTGAGAGTGATTGGGCTTCCATCATCTCCTTCAATAACGACTGTCCCTTCCTTCTCAACGCGGTGGATTGAATTATCCGCAGTAATGATGGCTTCTTTCCCGTCATGACGCTGAAGACTAGAAAATAACTTCTCGTCTCCGGTAATATGATGGCTACAACCAGAATCCACAATCCAATCATTTCCAAGATTTTTAGCTGTGGATGTACGTGAAGATGCAGCCTCCACCGTGAAACATTTTCCCCATTCTTTGTCTTCAGTATGACCCTTTAATTCCGCCATATTTGTTTCCTTCAGCTTGACTCGACAATCCTTTTTGAAATGCCCAAGTTTTCCACACCGATAACACTTGAATCGCTTCTTGTCTCCCGTAGAAGATCCTTCTCGTCCATCATTATTCTTCACATTACCATATTTGGGTTTGGCTCTGAAGCTTTGTTGTCTCCCCGCTACAAAAGCGCTCCCCGAGTCATCATGGACTTTAACTCCCGCCATTTGCATGGCTAGTGATTCTTGCGAAGCTAGTAGATTTTCAAACTCCTCCAAGGAAGGTTGTGTAGCCCATCCTTGAACTGAAGTAACAAACGGTGTATATTCGGGTCGTAGACCACGAATAATAGACCGCTTCAACCGTGCTTCCGAAATCGGCTCCTCCGGATTGAGAGTATTAATCTCAGAGCAAAGATTTTTTTACCTTGATGAAAAACTCTGAGATTGAAGACTCCCCCTGCTTCGCATTCGCCAACTCGTTCTCCAATAGTTGTAGACGAGCCTCGTTCTTCTTGTTGAACAATTGATCTAGTGCCTGCCAAATAGCACTTGCGGATGTACATCTTGAGACATGCTCAAATAGTCCTGAAGATATTGACCTCTTCAAAGCAAACTCCGCCTTGGCATTCTTCCGTGTCCACTCCTTTGTCGCTTCCGCTGTTGCAGCATCTCCCCTTGGTGGTGTTGTGCTGCTACCGCCGACGACATCCCATAAGTCCTCACTAACCAAGTATGACTCCATACATGACTTCCATAACCGGTAGTTAGATTGGTTTAAGATCTCCATTCCCAATCCAACGACACGACCCATTGATTCCATACTTAGAGTAAACCCGAGCTCTCTTTAAACCCTGATCTTGAAGAGCACAAGATTAGAATGGCTCTAATACCATGTAAAGATAACACCGATAGTGCTTAGCACTAGCCCAAGACCGTAATACCCGAGAAACCCGAAAGAAACCAAGAGAATAAACCTCTAAGTATGAAGAAGAATATGAAGAACACTTAGAGAACACTTGAAAGACTTTTAGAAAAATGTAGAGAACTTATGAAGAGGAAGACTCTTTATTTAAACTTGCTTTATTCACTTATTCAACTTTTTCTTCTTGCTTACAAATGAGAGAGGTGAGGAGGTATTTATAGCCTCCCAAAGATATGTTACAAAGGATCTAGATTCTTCTAATATCACCTCCATAGTTCCTAGATATTTTTCTAATCTCTAGAAATTTCTACATAATATCTAAATATTTTTATCACAAATTATCTAGATGTTTCTATACTATTATCTAGATATTTAGCTTAAAGATTTCTCTAGAACACTTTAAGGAGGTGATCAACCTTCTAGAGTGTTTCTAGAAAACCTCTAGAATTTGGACCTAATTTTGGGTTTGGTCAAACTTAGAATAATTCCATCATAAACCCAAAATTAAGCTTGATCCAAAATCAAGTTTAATTTCAATAATCATTATTAAACACAATAGAATAAATTATATGTACAACAATGACTATAACACCATAAACATGTGCATACTGCACAGAGTAGTTATGTAATTATTAAATTACCTTATGGCTACACCAGACATCAATACAATTGTATACTATATGGTGATCAGAAATATGAACAAGTGTTATAATTTGACGATGAGTATATTATGATTTTACTTGAATTTATTATGATAACTGAATACTTGAAAAATAACAACCTACCTACATCCTGTGTCCATTGTACTTATGCATGTAATGTGTGTTAATTGTTGACTGAACTATAAGTGTATAAATGAGGCTATAAGACTTGACTACGTGTACATTTGATTAAAATTTGTTTTCTATTTATATATAATGACTATGAATGGCCTAAGTAGAAACTGGGCATGGATCAAGTGGGTACATGGAAACTATCTTCGTTGACCATTTATATGGACTGTTCAACCCAAGACAAATGACTCTTGGATGTGGAGGCAACTCCTTAAAGTGAGAGATATGCTTTTGAGTAAGTTTGGAAGTGTTGTTATTGCAAAGAATGTTATAGCAGATTGTTACACTGAAGGCAAACTTCATTTATCTGCAGTTTACAAGGCTCTTATACAACCTGCTAGTACAGTTGCTTGGGCTAAAACAGTTTGGGATGGCTTCCTGTACCCTAAACACTCCTTTGTGTTATGGTTAGCATGCCACTCAAGACTACTTACCAAGGACAGATTGTGCCGAATGAATAACTTGAGCATTAATCAGACTCAATGCATTCTGTGTAACAGACACCAGTTAGAGGCAAGGGATCATATCTTCTTTGAGTGTCAATACTCAGCTGAAGTATGGAACATGGTGATGCACTGGTTGGGGTATAAATGGAGGTCCTGTACATGGAGCATGATACTGAACTGGTACTCTTTCAAATTGAAAGGCAAATGTCCTATGAAGAAGCTGAAAAGGATGTGTTTATCTACTGCTGTATATATGATTTGGAGGGAGAGAAATTAAAGAATTTTTCAAGACAAGAGGAGGCTGCCTGCTCAAGTTTTTAGGGATATTAAACTTTTGGTTTTTTATAAAGTTCTAAATGATAGTTCACATGTGCATATGAAAGAACTACTTGAAAATTTGTAATTTTTCCTTTGTTTTCCAGGTTTCTGGTACTTTGTTATACCTTACATGTTCATATTTGGGAGATGAATAAAAATTTCAGTTCATTGACCAAAAAACACCAAGGCTCTAAGTATTTACCTGCTGGTATGTACTGTGTTTGACATGAATGATTTTATTAAAAATTGTTGCTTGATCACCTAGTTGTCATCCAATAGGAGAAACTGTGTATAAAGACGACTCCTGTTAAAAATGTGATTTATAAGCGTGCTTTCATAGCATGGCTATTCCCTCGATATCGATATCCCAATATGAGGTTTTTACTTGGCTATTACTATTATAGCATTGACTAGACGATGCACCTCTCTTGATTTGACATGTTCTGGGTCACGGTTATTTTTATAGTTTTACAGAAGTCATTACACGGTAACTCTGTGGTTAGTGCATAATATTTCATGCACAGTCACTTAAATTAAACCGACAAACATGGGGTTTATAAAAGAGAATTAGATGGAGAATATAACATGTATATAAACGGGTACATGCGCATTTCTGATATCCTAAGTTGTATATACATGGGCCAAAGGGCCAATACTTGACTTGAAGCCGTGTTCTCGGGACGGTTTACGGGGAACCGATTTATTTACATGAAAATATTCTTCTCTAATTCAAATAACATGAAAAATAAGAATAATGTGTTTATATGCTTTGTAATAGATTTGGCATGCACGGCATGACCTGAATGAAGTATTGGTGATGTATATTTTGATTGCTTGTTTATAGAAATTTTGGGAGTTGTTATTTAGAGATTTATAATTTGAGATATATGGTATATACGAGGGTTTCTTTATTTGGATTATTCCCTCGACGCACTCATCTCGTGTTGTGGATTTTGAAATCTTAACTCCTTTTAGTATAGGGTATAAGATATGTGCTTTGTGGTAGACCTTGTTTGATATCCATATTTAGAAATTTCCTTTATCATCTTTAATTGAGTTTCCATCTTTTCTGTATCCTTGCCACATACACTTACACACACCTATTTTCCTCATTTTACATGCTTGCTGGGAGTTTTCTGACTCCCCTAGGGTTTGCATACCCCAGACTCGGGAACCGTTCTTGCTTAGTAGGACCGAGCGTACCTTAAGGATCAGATCCAGTGGCAGTGTTACTTTCGGTCATATCACTCTCTCAGCTTCAGTTTATTTAGGTAATTACTTATTTTAGACTTTTCCTGTAATTGTAGGCATCGAAAATTGCCTATAGGTCTCCACGAACGGTTCAGCGTTAAAGAGCGACGATGAACATCACTATCCAAGCTATAGGAGCCCAATTGACGTTGATGAACGACTGAAGTGAGTCGGCGAGCTATGTAAGCTTACAGGATTTCGGAACAACCAAGACCCGGACCAATCGGGAACCCGGCACTGTTCACAAAAAGGACAACGCCCTTCGTGCCTCGACCACTCTACAGATAATCCAATCACCAGAGCGGATCGAACTCTTCGTCAAGCATCCAACGCACCCGGAATCACTCAAATCCAAGTGAAAATTGCCTATAGGTCTCCACGAACGGTTCAGCGTTAAAGAGCGACGATGAACATCACTATCCAAGCTATAGGAGCCCAATTGACGTTGATGAACGACTGAAGTGAGTCGGCGAGCTATGTAAGCTTACAGGATTTCGGAACAACCAAGACCCGGACCAATCGGGAACCCGGCACTGTTCACAAAAAGGACAACGCCCTTCGTGGCTCGACCACTCTATAGATAATCCAATCACCAGAGCGGATCGAACTCTTCGTCAAGCATCCAACGCACCCGGAATCACTCAAATCCGAGTTCGGACGAAGAATCTACGGGGAAAACAATCGAATACACCTCAACGCGTCTCAGGAGTTCCAAAACACCCCCAGGGGTGTCTCAGAAATTCCGAGACACCCCAAGGGTGTCTCGGAAATTCCGAGACATCCTAGGGGTGTCTCGGAAAATCCGAGATACCCCAAGGTGTCTCGGAATTTCCGAGACACCCTAGGGGTGTCTCGGAAATTCCGAGACACCCTAAGGTGTCTCGAAAAATCCGAGACACCCCAAGGGTGTCTCGGAAATTCCGAGACACCCCAGGGGTGTCTCGGAATTCCGAGACACCCCTAGGGGTGTCTCGGATTTGTAGAGACACCCCAGGGGTGTCTCAGATCTGTGGAGACACCCCAGGGGTGTCTAGCCCCCCTACATGCCTATAAATAGACCCCTTGACCCTTTGTTTTGGAGGAGGGAATTTTGGAGAGCCTTGGGGAAGCCCTGCTGCAGTGGAGAGTGGTCGTGCGCTTCAACAAGAAGAGGAGAGGTCTACATCAGCGCCTTCATCATCCGATCCTTAGTATTAGCCTTAAGCGTTAATACTAAGAAGAGCTAATACCTCGCTTTAGCCGAGGTATACGCTTAAAACTTCTAGATCTCACGCGGATCGACGAAGTTCTGCTTCTATATCCCTTCGCGGATAGACGAAGCTCTGCCCGATTTTCTCAGAGCGGATCTGATTGCCCGGTGGTCCACGGATATCAATGATGAACAGATCTTGCGTTTGTTTGAAAAGAGTTGTATTTGTTTTGTTTTCATTGTGTACCGGTCTTATAAAAAGACTATCTTTTTGTTTCATTGTAACGATCGAAGTTGTAATGAATGCAGCAATGAATACAGCAACTTTTTCCGCAAACAAGCTGGCGACCACAATGGGAGCCAACGGCATCGCTTCCGACGCCGTCGTGACGCAACCAGCACTCAAGATCGGGGTGAATGAAGAGATCGGATACGAGTTCGATCGACAACAGTTCAAAGAAAGCCTCTCTTCCTCCTCCTCCAGATCCGCCTCTCCAAACGGGGACAGAAAGGTAACCTCTTTCATAAATGATTGCAGGTCCTTCGGTTCAAAAATCCAAGACCCCGTTGCCGCCTCTGCACTTGCACCACGTGACGTACCCGCGTCGTCCAACGTGGTCAAGATCGCAGATCCGGACTCCTCTTCCGCCGTGGTCAAGATCGCAGATCCAGACTCCTCTTCCGCCGAGGAGATGGCTACTGAAGACGCTCCAACATTGTCAAAGAGAGCGCGACAAAGACGGCGTCAAAGCCTTGCTCGTCAGCTGGCCAAAGCTTTGGAACCGATGGACGGGATCTGCTATAATGAACGTGGATCTAAAATCCAGGCAACGCCAGGAGCAACCACGGCAAACAACCAGCCCCTCCTCCGAAGCAGAAACAAACAAATGGGTTCATGTCAAAAGAACCCGTTCTACTCTCGAGGAGCGAATCCAGAAGCGCCGCGCCTTGCGTGCGCATGCCCGAGCCCTGGTCCAAAAAGCACGAGAAATGCTAAAGGGAGAGGCCGTTAAGAGATCACCGAGATCCGAACGAGTTTGGATGCCGAAGGCCAGATCAACGCCTAAGGTAAAAGCAGGTAAGATTGCTCTCCAACCTTCGTCAATTTCAGATCCCGAACCTCCGGTAAAGCCCCACCGTAGCGTGGATTTCTCCAAGTCCAAGAATCCTCCGAAGGATCATATCGGTGCTCTACCCGAGAATCGAGGAAAAGCACTTGATAAGGAGAGCTCGAGATCATCAAACGAGCTTCAAGCCAACACCCAGACCGGGAGTCGTACACGACCTCTTAACAAATTGATTGCTGCGACGACCCACTTGGCGGTGCATGCAGAAAATCAGGAGCCCGTTAAGGTTTCACCCTCACAAAGGTGTGATTCCAAACGTGCGACTCTTGCAGAGGCCAACAAGGCAATGTTTACTCAGAAGAAGACGCGTCGAACAAACGAACGCGTTATACCTGAGAACCCATGTGAGCAGC
>NC_033798.1:67779688-67839152 GCF_001876935.1 Asparagus officinalis | reverse complement strand
TTTCGGTCGACCGAACGTTCTGTCGGTCGACCGACAATAGATCCGTTAGACACTAACGGCTATTTTTCTGAGCTGTCTTCTGGGGACTGTTTTGTCATTTGGTTTGGGGTTTTTGTTGAGATCTTGAGTGGGTATAAATACCCAATTGCTGATCTCTTTTCAAGTACTTAAGAAATGTTTTAAAAAAAGCTAAGAAGTTTTTAAACAAGGGTTTTAAAAAGAGTTTAAGCTTGTTTTAAGCTTGTTTAAGGGTTTAGTTTAAAGCAGTTTTAGCTTTCACAAGTGGAGGAGATTATCTTCTTGTTTGGGCCTCAAAATCTCCATCTCTCCATCTTGTTCTAGAGAAGTTTTCCTAAACTCAACTCTAGATTTTATTTATAATTAATTGTTAATTATCATTTCTATTAAAGCTAGTTTTATATTGAGTTTAGATTTGATTTTGATTTCACTCATTGTTACACACACCCACTTTGAGCTTATTGTATTTGCATACATAATATATTAGGGTTGTGAGAGATTGTAACATTGAGTTGTGCTTAATTGAGTTCTCATCTATTGTAGAAAACAAATTTATATTTGTTACATTGTGAGTGTTGTAAGGTTTTCGGTGAGCTAGAAAACCGAGTGTGTTGTGAAGTTTTCGGTGAACTAGAAAACCGAGTGTGAGGAGATACGTTGATCGGTGAGCGTTGAAAACCGACACTGTGAGGTGTAAACATTATTCGGGTGAACGTAGAAAACCCGGTTGTGAGAGTGGATTTCTCCCCGGGAGTGGGGAGCGGAGATGTAGGACAGAAGGTCCGAACTCCGTGATCATATTGCTTGTTTGAGTTTGTCTTTGGCGTATTTATTTTTGCATTTATCTTATATCGCCAATTGTGCATTACTCATTTATTTCATCCACTATCTTGTTTAGATTATTTACCCTTGTGTTGTTTATATATCCTTGCATATATCTCTATCATATAGTATACCTCTTTGCTAGGATATATCTTATTATTCATATTGCTTATCCTAGCTCATATATATTGTTGTATTTCATACTTACTAGGATAACATATTAATTATTTTTAATTGGCATTTAATCGGATTAGATTAGCATAAGATCCTAATCACCCCCCTCTAGGGTCTAACAATTGGTATCAGAGCTTGGTGCTCTTTGATTTAAGGTCTAATCGCCTTGAGTTAAAGATCCAAGTTAGCTTGTTGTGCTAATCTAATAAGAGTATACGAGTATAAACTGCTTCTCAATACTCCGAAGAGTATACGAGTATAAACTGCTTCTCAACACTCCGAAGAGTATACGAGTATAAACTGCTTCTCAACACTCCGAAGAGTATACGAGTATAAACTGCTTCTCAATACTCCGACAAGTATATGAGTATAAACTGCTCCTTGATACTCCGAAGAGTACACGAGTATAAACTGCTTCTCAAATCCTCCGACCGGTATAAGAGGTTAAACTGCTCCCTGATACTCCGACATAGTATACGAGTATAAACTGCTTCTCAATCCTCCGACCGGTATAAGAGGTTAAACTGCTCCCTGATACTCTCTTTGATTTAAGGTCTAATCGCCTTGAGTTAAAGATCCAAGTTATCTTTTTGTGCTAATCTAATTTTTAGCTTTTTTTTTTGTATCTTGCTTGCTTTTTATATTATGGATATGCATGGTTTAGGTTATGCCATTAATATTACTCCTAGATTAGATAATTTCCCCTATTACGCTAATATTCTTAAGGATAACCCGGTCGGACAACAAAATCAAACCCAATTCCAAGAGAGGAGCTAGGGGTGGATAATTCAATGCATCGGGAAGTTCCCGGAAGAATACCACATGGGTATTCTTAGGGATAACCCAATCATTGTGGAATGGATATGCATGGTTTAGGTTATGCCATTAATATTACTCCTAGATTAGATAATTTCCCCTATGCCCAATGTGAAAGTACCCTAATACCGCTAGGAAGGAACCCTAGAGGGGGGTGAATAGGGTTTATGCTAATATAATCCGATTTATGCCAATTTAAAACTTATTAACAAATATCCTAGCAAGTATGATATATGACAAGATATTAGGTTAATCTTTCCTCACCAAACCATCCGCTGATCAAATTAAGCGACAGGGGATCCACCAACGTTTCCAGTTGCCCGTCATTAGCATTTCTCAGACTTAACGTGCTAGGTCCTAAACGCCTAGCATTAAAGTCTCCCTTTGAGTGAGAATACGAGTTGGCACTCTCTTTGCTACCCGTGTTCCATTTTCTTTGCTTTCTGGTCAAACCCGTAAAAGTTAGGACCAAAGCCACAATCCCCTCTCGATTCCCCCAATGAACGAGAGGTCCACTTTCAAATCGAGTGATCAAACCTTCCGACAGTTAGGGTCATCTCAAACTCCTGCTTGGTCAAACCTTCCTACAGTTAGGACCAAAACCACAATTCACTCTCGATAAACGAGAAATTTATCTTTAATTCGGTAATCAAACCTTCCGACAGTTCCCTTTCCGGCCGAAGATAGAATATAAAATTCTTCCTCTTCAGCACCGGGAGATAGAATATAAAATTCTTCCTCTCCCGTTTCTCAATCTGTCTTTGCTTTTAGAAAAGACACGATTCTCAACTTCCAATCCGGGTACTCGATGCACGGGCAGGGATAAGTCAATGCCTAACACGCGTTGCCGGGTAGTCTATTCCCGTAAGAAAGATGAAGCCTATGTATTCAACGTCATAGCACAAAGTCTCGGAGAGTTTACTCTCTTAGCACAACGTTACATACGGAACGGATTGAGACAATCCGCATGCTAGCCCGACTCAAACGGTAGTCGGTAAAGGCTAATCAAATCCGTTGAAGGCTGGGGATTAGCCAAAAATCCTAAAGTCAACGCCTAACACGCGTCGCCGGGTAGTCTATTCCCGTGAGAAAGACGAAGTCTACGTATTCAATATCGTAGCACTAAGAGCGTTAACTCTCTTAGCACAACGTCACATGCGGAACGGACTTAAACAATCCGCATGCTAGCCCGACTCAAACGGTAGTCGGTAAAGGCTTGTCAAATCCGTTGATGGCTGAGGATTTGCCAAAAATTCTATAACTACGAGTCATTGACGCATCAACTCCACTAGTTGGTCTCGTGACTTGAGCACCCAACAAATTCGGGACAAAATCCACACATGCAGATGAATCAACTTTAACAGTTGGTCCTGCAACCCCAACATTCGGGACCGCGATGCTCCAATACCTTAAGAGCTTAAACTGTGTATACTCCAGCAAACGTACGAGTATAAACTATGTTAATGGCGATTCGAAACCCTAGAGTCAACGTCGGTCACCGCGTAATCCTAGGTCAACGCCAGTCAACGCGTTGCAATCAGAGTCAACGTTCGACGAACCAAAACCCTAAGGGTCAACGCCAGTCAACGCGTAACCCTAGGTCAACGCCAGTCAACGCGTTGCAACCAGAATCAACGTTTGACGATTCGAAACCCTAGGGTCAACGCCGGTCAACGCGTAACCCTAGGTCAATGCCGGTCAACGCGTTGCGACAGAAAAGTCAACACACGGGGATCCGAAACCCTAAGCCAGCACAATATGGCGGAGGTAGTTCAAAGTCAACTCAATGACCCGAGCCAAACTCAATTCATCAGCTGCAGACTCGAGACTCCGACGACGGCCAGACGATAAACGCAGCGCCGGAAGTCGGCTATTCGTCAAAGCATCGAATAGACCGAAAATCGAAGGAGCCAAGAGTTGAAGCTAACTACAGGTCCTGATGCCGACTGAAGGCTAGACCAATCACATCCAAAGTATTCCAGCCTCTTCTTTCAAAGAAACGAGTCAGGAACACTTTGGGGGGGTATCTGTAGGCATCGAAAATTGCCTATAGGTCTTCACGAACGGTTCAGCGTTAAAGAGCGACGATGAACATCACTATCCGAGCTATAGGAGCCCAATTGACATTGATGAACGACTGAAGTGAGTCGGCGAGCTATGTAAGCTTACAGGATTTCGGAACAACCAAGACCCGGACCAATCGGGAACCCGGCACTGTTCACAAAAAGGACAACGCCCTTCGTGCCTCGACCACTCTATAGATAATCCAATCACCAGAGCGGATCGAACTCTTCGTCAAACATCCAACGCAACCGAAATCACTCAAATCCGAGTTCGGACGAAGAATCTACGGGGAAAACAATCGAATACACCTCAACGCGTCTCAGGAGTTCCAAAACACCCCCAGGGGTGTCTCAGAAATTCCGAGACACCCCAGGGGTGTCTCGGAAATTCCGAGACACCCTAGGGGTGTCTCGGAAAATCCGAGATACCCCAAGGTGTCTCGGAATTTCTGAGACACCCTAGGGGTGTCTCGGAAATTCCGAGACACCCCCAAGGGGGTCTCGGCATTTCCGAGACACCCTAGGGTGTCTCGGAAAATCCGAGACACCCCAAGGGTGTCTCAGAAATTCCGAGACACCCTAGGGGTGTCTCGGATTTGTGGAGACACCCCAGGGGTGTCTCAGATCTGTAGAGACACCCCAGGGGTGTCTAGCCCCCCTACATGCCTATAAATAGACCCCTTGACCCTTTGTTTTGGAGGAGTGAATTTTGGAGAGCCTTGGCGAAGCCCTGCTGCAGTGGAGAGTGGCCGTGCGCTTCAACAAGAAGAGGAGAGGTCTACATCAGCGCCTTCATCATTCGATCCTTAGTATTAGCCTTTAGCGTTAATACTAAGAAGAGCTAATACCTCGATTTAGCCGAGGTATACGCTTAAAACTTCTAGATCTCACGCGGATCGACGAAGTTCTGCTTCTATATCCCTTCGCGGATAGACGAAGCTCTGCCCGATTTTCTCGGAGCGGATCTGATTGCCCGGTGGTCCACGGATATCAACGTCCCCGTCACAGGCCAAAGCCCCACGCAAGTAAGAGATGATAAACAGATCTTGCGTTTGTTTGAAAGGAGTTGTATTTCTTTTGTTTTCATTGTGTACCGGTCTTATAAAAAGACTATCTTTTTGTTTCATTGTAACGATCGAAGTTGTAATGAATGCAGCAATGAATACAGCAACTTTTTCCGCAAACAGTAATCACCTGTGATTTTGTAGACTACGATGTATTTACCTCTTTCCCATTTTGGATAGTTGTGGACTTGTCGTAGAACTTTGTAATTACAGAGATTTCTTTACCTATCTATTTTTCGTTGTTGTCTTAGTTACATGCTCTATGTAATAGTTCTTTAGCAATATATCTGTGTACAGGATGATCCAAAGGCGTGAATATGACCGTATGGTTGCATTGCTGACCAAGTCACGTCCTAAACTCTCACTTTTTGGAAACCGGTGCATGACAACTCCCGGGGAGAATCCACTATCACATGGGTTTTCAACATTCACCCAAAATGTTTACACCCTACAATCGGCTTTCTAGCTCACCTAAAACTCTCACATTCACTCATTGTGTAATCACACTCTACAACCTCAAGTGTTGGTCACTCACGTGTCACCTCCCTCAACTGCACAGATTTACATCCTCTCTTTAGGCTTTACTACCGATGCTACTCTTCTTGGTATCAACCACGTCTCTCACCACACACTCCTAGCGGTGTACAAGTGTATTACAAAGTGATCTCACAATGAATGCTCAATAACAAGGTTTTGTTCTCTGCAATGGATGAGAACTTAATTATAAGCTCACACTCTAAGTAACACTCACCACAACCTAAATAATACAATGTATGAAATACTAAAAGCTCTATAGGTTGTGTGTATAAACAAAGAGTAAAAATAAATATAAACTCAATTAAAGTCTAGCTTATGGAAATGATAATCAAACATATAAATAGCTAGAGATTGAGTTTAGAAAACTTCTCCAATGATAACAAGAGTGAAAGAGATGAGATGAAAGCTCAAACACGAAATGATGATCTCTTCTTCCTCTTGTCAAAACCTCTTCACAAAAACTTTTGTAAAACACACTTAAACAAACTTTAAACATCCTCTAAAATTATTTAAAAAACTCTCCTGCACAGATTTACAACCTCTCTTTAGGCTTTACTACCGATGCCACTCTTCTTGGTATCAACCACGTCTCTCACCACACACTCCTAGCGGTGTACAAGTGTATTACAAAGTGATCTCATAATGAATGCTCAATAACAAGGTTTTGTTCTCTGCAATGGATAAGAACTTAATTGTAAGCTCACACTCTAAGTAACACTCACCACAACCTAAATAATACAATGTATGAAATACTAAAAGCTCTATAGGTTGTGTGTGTAAATAAAGAGTAAAAATAAATATAAACTCAATTAAAGTCGAGCTTATGAAAATGATAATTATACATATAATTAGCTAGAGATTGAGTTTAGAAAACTTTCCAATGATAACAAGAGTGAAAGAGATGAGATGAAAGGTCAAACACGAAATGATGATCTCTTCTTCCTCTTGTGAAAACCTCTTCACAAAAACTTTTGTAAAACACACTTAAACAAACTTTAAATATCCTTTAAACTTATTTAAAAAACTCTCTTAGTTATTGAAAATAGTTATGATAAAGAGGTATATATAGGGTGGAAGAAACCAGCCCAAGAAACCAACAAAAACCCATAAAAAACAAAAAAATTAGCAAAATATGGAAAATAGCCGTTATTGTGCAACAATCATTTGATGGGTCGACTCATCCAGGTCATGAGTCGACTCATGATTGTATGGGTCGACTCATTAGACTAAAATGCTAACTGCGCAGGACTTCATGAGTCGACTCGTCACTGTTCATGGGTCGACTCAATCATGCACACAGCCTGATTTGCACAGTAAATTCCAAATTTAAATTTTATTTAAAAATATTAAATAAATTCCAAAAAATTTAAAACTTTGGAAAATATTTATAAACATGATAATGAACATGATACAAAAAGAATTTTTCAATTTTCACTTCTCAATTGTGAAAACTTATCATTTTACAAAATAGTCTAAAAACATGAAAACTTAACAACACATGTTTTTGACAAACAAACTTGCATATTAATTTTGAATGGATTAATGGACTTAGGAAAAAATATAAAATGGTGTAATTAAGTCTTTAATTCATAAACACATACTTTTGCAAATAAACATGATTTCATTGATTTGTTAAAGCTTGATATTAATGAAATTATTGTAAGCATGTATAAACATGAAACAATTTGTGTAAATATAACTATATCCATTTTTTCATATTTCTATGGCTAAACACATTATTTCAAAACAAAACCGATAAATAGGAAACTAGTATAGATGTATATATATTAGTGTCATATTTATACGATTTAAACATGAAAATCAAAACAATAAAAATGAAAGCAATGTGTGTGTATAGTTTGAGCTCTAAGTATCAACACACAAAGTATAAACCTAAACTAATATACCCAAGCTGTAGATATTCGTTAAGCTCAACTTGGTTGCGGATGAAGCTTGATCGGATCTTAACTTTGAATTGTAAGGCTTCATTCCACTTTTCGCCAACCAACTTTTGATATGATCGTTAAGCCCGATTCTATCAAACCTCCAACATCGATGTTTGTCTAGAATTCCTAATAAACAAATACAAACACTAGACAAATAATGTTAGGAATTGTTTGTAAATCATTAAAATAAGATTAGAGATATAGGCTCATAAACATGAGACCTAACAATCTCCCTTTTTTTATGATGATAAACAATCTACACAAAGAGTATATATAAAATTTGCAATAAAGAAAAATATTCATAAATACTCACAACCCACTTTCATAAACCACTTGTTTCTCCCGCTTTGTCAACATCAAAATGGGGAAAACAATAGGAGAGCGAAAACTCCCCCTACAAATAAGCCCGGTGAGAATAAAACAATTATAGGGAATACTCCCCCTATCAAAATGCCACATAGAATATATGCAATAATAAGATAGGCAAATATATGTGAGCAAGCATAGATATATAATATGCTAAACACAACCTACATAGAAAAAGACCAAGCGAAAAAATATATATGTATTATTAAGACAAAGTGTCACAAGGGTCTAAAACATAATTATATATCAAAAAGATATATACAAAAAACAAAAAGAAATTCCAAAAATAGGAATTGAAAAATAAAAATCGATAATCAAATGATTAACCAATAAATCCAAAATTTTATTAATTATCAAAACATAAGTCATGATCGATTGAGAACACATATATATATCATTATGAAAATGGTGTCTCAATACACAAACATATATAGATTTATGAAATCAAAAGAATGAAAAACATGAGAATCATGAAAAATATTTTCAAATGAAAACAAATCATGAGAATCATGAAAATCATGACAATCATGAAAGTCCAAATGAAAATCAAATCAATCAAATAAAATCAAAAATCTAAATCTAAACCATAATCACATAAAAACATACTTAATTTACAAATCATCATTTTTTAAGCAAATAGCAATGTCAAAACATTTAAATATTTTATCCATAAAGGTCAAAAAGAGTATGCTTAGGATAAAAATTTCCAAAATCAATTTACAAGAAAGCAAGAGAGGAAACTATATCAAGCTCTTGGAGCTTGTTCCAACCTATATAAACATTTAGCACCCGGTAAACATGAATTTGAAGAAAAATTAATAAATCTGGGGGATTGATCAAATATAAACCTCTCATACATAAATTTAAAAACAATGTATGTTAAAAAGTGTTTGATCAAGGAAATCTTCTTGGTGAAAATGTTATCAATTCATAAAAAGTGAAAACATGAAAATCTATAAAATAGAATAAAAAATATGAAAGATAATTTTTAAATCTTATACCAGGTTTTCCTTTTCTTTTAATGATTTTAAAAATTGTTTGCAATTTGTTTATAAAATTTCAAATAAAAATCATCTTTAAGAACATGAAAAACTAAAAAGCTAAAAATTTGTTCATAAAGATCAAACATGTTTTTGGTACCCAAATATTCTTGGTACAGAAAAGTTTAGGGATATGACCCCTATCATTAAAGTTCAAAGCCTAGGGTTATGATCCCTTTTGGGCATATTTGGTGCTCTAACACGGTCAAAATAATAATAATGTAAATGGCCCTTTCGATTGCAATACGTGCAATGAAAAGTGTGCATTTGTTTATGTTGACCTTGTGATCGTGCACGGGAATCATTTACAAACATAGATGGTCTTTTAAATTCATTTTCTAAATATAAAACATTATTAAACAAATGTGGTCTTCTTGGAACATTTTGCAAAATTGAAGCTTTTTGCAAATCAAAATAATATTTTGCCAAATGACCAACTCTACCACAAAGATTACATTCAAACACACATGGTATTTTAGAAACATTTGGCAAATAAGAAACCTTCTGTAAATCAAAATAAATTTTTTCCAAATGGGCAAAGCGACAACAATAATCACACTTGAACACATCAGCATACTTATTGTGACTCCCCTGGTTTTACACATGACTGCAGTCTAAGGTGAACCCAGAGATGTCAAACCTGCCATTCACCCACACTGTCCAATAACAAGTTTCACCAATCACAGCAATATCCTCTAGTGGAATCAAAAATAAAGTGCAGGTACAAATAGGCAAAAGAAGGAAAACAATTGCAATTTACATGATATAAGAAAGAATGTCTTATAAATAAATCATGTCTCAATGAACAAGTCCGGAATACATCTGTCATCATGAAATATATGAATGCATCACGACATAGATCAACTAAGAATGTACAAAGGCTCACAGCCTTTACAAAGTGAGAAAAATAAAGAAAACTCTAATAGCAGATCAACTAAGAATGTACAAAGGCTCACAGCCTTTACAAAGTGAGAAAAATAAAGAAAACTCTAATAGCTGAATATAAGGTCTGTCTACAGGCTCACAGCCTTTACAAAGTGAGAAAAATAAAGAAAACTCTAATAGCTGAATATAAGGTCTGTCTACTGTAGAGTCTCATCTACTAGCTTATATGACTGCGCCTATACAAGAACTCCTTCATCATGCGACTCTCCGATGCTCTGAACCACCTGAAAGGAAAATAATAAACAAAAAGAACAACAACAAGAGCATCAGAGCTCTACAGTAAGATCACCTAAATCCACCCCTAGGGGAAGGGCTACTACATGTAGTGGAGGCTTTATCTATTAAGCATAGTCTACCTAAATTATTTTCCCCGTATCTAATGGAATTAATACTTAGAAATCTACAACGCGCGACATAGTACGTCAAGCGAAGTAATCCAAACAAGAAAACTCTCATATATATACCATATGTCTCAAATAGTAGATAACTAAATATTAATCCCAAACTAGAACTAAAAGAAAGAAATACTGAAATGTAAAGAATCATAACCAACATTAGCAAATGGATCTCATGCACTCGCATAACATAATATTTTGGTCATCAAATATTTTAACAATGAGTCATGTCTCATTTGGCGTCCGCCAAATACTCGGCTATCAAGTTATAAAAGTCATCACTTTTCTAAAATTCTAAACTAATAGTACATTCGTACATGACACTAATAACCATTTTAGATTTTGCGCATAACTATGCAGAAAGAAAGATATAAGTTCCTTTACCTCTACGCACACTCGTGTGGATACAACAACATAGGTATATTGACCACTACGCACACTCATGCGGATACAACAACATAGGTACATCGACCTCTACGCACACTCATGCGGATACAACAATATAGGTACATTGACCTCTGCGCACACTCGAACAAATACAATAACATAGGTACATTGACTTCTGCACACACTCGTGCGGATACAATAATATAGGTTCACAAACCTCCGCGCACTCTTGTGCGGATAGAACAATATAGGTTAACAAACCTCTACTCACACTCTAGTGCGGATACAATGATAAAGGTTTACAACCTCTGCGCCCACTAGTGCGGATACAAATTCATATGAAAAGTGTACTTGAAACAATACTTATCAAAACCCTATTCTAGGGTATCAACGCGTGTGCTACGATACTATTCATGTATAATTATGATCACATATATACTATCATGTAACTCGAGCCTCGAGCTCGCATTTCAAATCAAAACAACACAATGTCAAGAAGATCAGCCTTAGTAGTCGACTACTGAGCTTAGTAGTCGACTACACTGAGTCTACTCAGACTCTGTAAAACATGAATCAATATTAGTAGTCGACTACACTGTACACTAGTCGACTACTCTATAATCAGATAGATTATATAAAAACCAAACTGGACATTAGTAGTCGACTACTACTCTTAGTAGTCGACTCATGAGCAGAAACATGCACAGCTTCGTGTACATACAACTCTTAGCAATCGTCACGTGTAAATCATGCTTTAGTACAATGCAAAATTAGTAATTACAAATCAAAAGAATCATCTCCATGATTATTTAAACCTTTAATTCAACAATTTCGGTTTAAACTTCTCATTTAAACAAATATTTGATAATAACCCTAATTATCGATTAGGTCAACATGAAATATGCTTGCATATAAAACTCAAAATTTATATAAATTCGTTTGTTCACATTTACAGAACAATAAAATCCTAAACCTAGGGTTTAATTATACTTGATTAGCATGAAAGCTCTTTTTATCACAAGTTTAGGGTTTTAAACATGATTAATGCATAGATAAATAGATATAAATGAAGATGTACACAACCTAGTGATTATAATCACGTTTTTGTTAATACCAGCAAGTAAAACTTGTAGATCTAATATCAGATTAAGATTTCACATCACAAATCTACCTTATATCATGTTAAATAGAAAGTATCTATGCATTAAAATAACCATATTACTTCATAAACACATGATTAACACTATTGGTAAGGTTTGGATGCAGGAGATCTTGCCTAAAACATCATGTCGAGCCTCTAGACATGCGTGCAAGATCACTCCTCACTCAAAAGCATGCGATCTCGCCCTCCGCTCAACGATTCGCCTCGAATCTCCTCTAGGAACACTACGAACAAGCTCTAGGGTTTTAGGGGAGATGGCGGCTGTGTTCTTTCATGAAATATCTTAGAAATCAGGTTTAAAACACATTAATTGATGCGACATAAACATGTACCAAAATTGCAAGTGCACAATTGATCAAGTTATAGTATAAAAATATAGATCCCACGAGGAAGGTGTTTTGTAGGAGAAAATATAAAATTGGTTCTTAGGTCGTGTGCGTGACAAATAAGATTGATGAGTGAATGTGATTGTGAAGAGATTGAGAGAGTGAAAATGGTGTGTGAAAAGGTGCA
The DNA here is from genome assembly GCF_001876935.1 of Asparagus officinalis. NCBI lineage: Eukaryota > Viridiplantae > Streptophyta > Magnoliopsida > Asparagales > Asparagaceae > Asparagus > Asparagus officinalis. The sequence continues at coordinate 67,826,904 of NC_033798.1, read as the reverse complement.
AAGTGTAAGTGAGAGTAGATTTGAAAAAGAATGAGTATGATCAATAAGGTGAGAAGGAAAAATGAATAAAATCAAGAAACAAATAAAAAAAATCAAGAATGAAGAACAAAATTCTAGAATAAAAGAAAATACAAGAAATTAAAGATGGTGGATTCAATTATAGATATGGGTAATCTAAAATTGAACCCACTTCTTAGAAAATGGTGATTCCCTAGAGGGTTCTAGCATAAAGGCGAATCAAACAAAATAAAAATAAACAAAAAGAAAAACTAAACCCAAGAGGGTTTTAACCTCAAGGTGAATAGTATAAGAAATTAAAATCTAACTATAAAATAAATTGTAAAATCTAAACTACAAAATAAAATTGCAAGAAAATAAATCTATTCTATAAGCATGAAATAAATCTAAGGTAAGAGGGTTCTAACCTCTTGGCTATTTAATAAGAAAATAAAATCTAAACTACAAGCATAGAAATAAATCTACACTAATAAGCAATAAAAAAGAAATAAAAGAGAAATGCAAACCTTCAAATAATTCTTCATCTTCATCTTCATCATCCAACAAAGAGAAGAAGAGAAAAATTTAAAGTGGTGAAAAAATTATTATTATTAATTGCAACAAAAAGTTACAATCTTGGAAGGCCTTCTCAATTAAGAGTAGCCCTTCTCTCCAAAAGAAGTTACAAAAATTTTCACACCCTTAACCCCTCACTCTCTACCCCTATTTATAGTAATCATCAATGATTATGAGCCATTGGATTTGTCTTGAGCTCCAAGCAAAGCAATCTCTACCTTTGAATTTGTTTTTTGTTCTTCTCTAGCCCAACATAGGAGGCCCATTTTCATATGATTTTCAAAGATGAAAATCACATCTCAGCAGGTCCGGTCTTTGAGTTCATCTTTGGGCCTTCAAGCTTCAAATATATGAAAATCCACTGCAGCCATCAAGTCCAATGAAGAAAATTCAAAGCAGCTGGCCCAATTAATTTCATTTGATTTTGAAAGTCCAGTCCAATTCATTTCATTTGAAAATCTGCAGCACAGTCCGTCTAAGTCCAATGTAAAATCAGCAACCGGCCCAATTCATATGTGATTTTTAAAACTAAATTTAAGTCCGGTCTCCTATGTAAATCTGCAGCAACCAGTCTTGGCATTTGGCTTCCTTGGTGTAATTTGTTTGATGGGCTTTGGGCTGTGCATTAAAACATGATGTCTTGTGGATTAAGAATTTTGCTTCTTTTCTTTTTCCTTTGGGCCATCATTTGATTGATCCTCTTTGGGCTTCCATCCTTTCAATCATGGCTTCTAAAATGCTGCAAAATAGAGAAGAGGGGTTTTTAAGGGGTTTTTACATTTAATAATATTTATTTATATTTTTATTCATTTATGTGCAAACTAATCTGACAACAATTATTAATGGTATATTTATTCATGTAAAATAGATAATGATGGTATAAAATTGTAATAAAAATATGATTATCAAAAACCCCCACACCTAAACTTTTGCCAGTCTTCTAGCAAAGAAAATAAAAAGAAAATCCTAACTCACTTTCGTAGGAATCGTGGTTGTATTTAGCGCATACAACAAGCCTTTAAACCCCTAGGTTACCCTAGTGGACGAGTTGTAGTCTCGTGAGGGTTTGCAGTGAATATACCCACAAAATTCGGTCAACTTGCCAAATTAAAGAAGTCAGTAAATAACTAAATTCACTTGATAACTTTTAGATAATCTAATTGGAGCCAGTTATCACTCAAGAAAATATTTTATATATAACTCTAAGATATATTTTCAAGAAAATCTTCTCATTGTAGCAATACAAAACCAAGCCAAACTTAGAAATTTAATTTAAAAGTTTTGAAAAGAACATGCTAACTCTTTATTTTAAATAATTTTCAAGCTGCTTGATTTAAAATATTTTCCAAGAACATATATACAACTATAAAACATTTATTAGTTTTTTTTATAATTTTTTTAACTCTTTCTTCCTTGGTGATTTTTTTCTACTTTAACGGGCTTTCTAAGTGACCAATTAACGAGTTTTGGGCCAATGGATCCCAACCCAAATGTGCTTAGGTCATTAAGTATAGAAATACTCCTTGGGCTTAATTACACGGTCAGCTTAGCCTTTATAAGACAGAATTACCTTGAATTCAAGAGTTTTTTTTTCTTTTTCTTTTTGGTGCCCATTTTTCGCACTCTTCTTTTGCAATTTTTTTTTTGTATACGTATATATATTTTGAAAATATGTAAATCAAGACACTTTGAAAAAAATTATTTTCAACTCTAAGTTAAGCATACAAAAATTTTATTATTTTAAATAAAAGTCCAAGTTAAGGCTTAAGTAAAGTATACTTCTTTGAAAATTATTTCTTAAGAAATTTATTTAGAGTTATCATAAAAGATGAACTTAAGTAAATAACCAACTAGGGATTAGAAAATTTCAAATTTATCAAATAAATTAATTATTACATAACTCTATCAATTTGGGAAGTGACGATATTTTTATAAAAAATTTTTTTAAAGAAAAAAAGGGGGAAAAAACAAAAATGTAACTACAAATATAAAATAAAGAGAAAAAATAACTAATTCCTACCCCCACACATAAATTTTGCATTATCCTCAATGCAACTCTATGATGCATAAAGTAAAACAGATAAGAAGTGAAGCACTTACATTTGGTCGGCTGATAAAAATTTGCAATTACCTTTTGTCTGAGGAGGATGAAATCAAAAATTTATTCTCTATTTTTTTTCTTTTTTTTCTTTTTTTTTCTCTTTTTTTTTCTTTCTTTTTTTTCTCTTTTTTTTAACAACTAAACAAGAAACTCTCAAATGAGAGAAGAATAAATTCTTTTTATTATTCTGAAATAAACAAAATAAACAATGTAGAATGAAATATTCAACATGAAGAGTTCCTATTCTACATTGAATCCTACCTTACTGTTGAAAATTCTTTCCCGGATTTTAATTTTAAACAAATTCAGAATGATATAATCAATAATATGAATTTCCAAGTATTTCGGGGTGTTTAGTAATTCTTGCAACAAAGTAAGGTAGATATTATTGGTGTCATGCATTTTGCATTTCTTACTGAACTTAGACTCTTGTACTGTGAAGTTTTGTTTTCTAACAACCAATTCTTCTGTGAAGTTCTGAAAATTTGGTTGTTGATTATTCTCCAAGAATCTAAGTTCATCAAGAAAGAGTTCTTCAAAATTTAATTCAAAGCAGCAAATGTTTAACACAGTTTTATTATTCTCAAGGACCTGATCTGCTTCTTCTAAAAACTCTAACTCTTCATCAAAAATTTCCTCAAAACTCAAATCAGACTCTTCTTCTTCTTCTTCTGATCTTTCCTGAATGTAGTTTATTTCTAGAGGCTGATTATTTGGTTGGTCCCCTGGATTAAAAATGTTAAGATCAGCCGTCAAATTCCCAAAGGACAGCTTCATTTGACCAGTTCTACAGTTGATGAGAGCATTAGAAGTGGCTAAGAAAGGTCGTCCTAAGATAACAGGTATCTGTCCTTTGGGATTAGAAACAAGCTGTGTTTCCAAGACTACAAAATCTACTGAAAAAATAAAATCTCCAACCTTAATCAGAACATCCTCTAACTCACCCATAGGGACCTTGACAGATCTATCAGCCAATTGTAAGGTGCATTTGGTTGGGTTCAGTACACCTAGACCTAATTGCTGGTAGACTGAATATTGAAGCAAATTGACACTGGCCCCTAAGTCTAAAAGCGCCTTATCAATGTGAGTATTACCAATGATACATGAAATGATGGGGGAACCTGGATCTTTACGTTTCAAAGGTATGGGATTTGACAGCATTTCACTGATATTGGCGGCTAAAAAGACTTTCTTTGGAACATTTATTCTCCTCTTCTTAGTGCACAATTCTTTTAAAAATTTAGCATAAGATGGAATTTGTTCAATTACATCTAAGAGAGGAATATTGACCTTAACCTGCTTGAATGTTTCTAGGATCTTCTCCTCCTGAGGAGAGTGTTTCCTAGACCTGAGTCTATCTGGAAAGGGAGCAACCGGTCTAAATCTATCAAAAGCAGGCTCAGGTTCGGGTTCAGGTTCTTGGTCATCTGAGGGGAGTGATTGTTGAATAGATTCATCAGAAGGAGAAGGAGAAGGAATTTGTACAGGATCAAGAGTTTGACTTGGAGGAGTTCTCACTTGATTATCGACCTGTCTACCTGACCGAAGTGAATGGATTGCATTCACTTGGGCTTTATAGGATGAACTGCATCCTGTGTTCTTAGGGTTGACCACGGGTTGACTTGGAAATTTTTCTTTTCTCTCTTTCACTCACGGCATTAGCTAGTTGACTAAGTTGGGATTCTAATCTAGGTATAGCTTGAGTGTTGGAGTTGAGCATTTGTCCAGTGGATTGCATGAAGGAATTCAGAGTGCTAGACGTTTGAGTCAACATATTCGTGGTTTGAGTGGAGGCCTTAATTATGATTTCCAAACCCCTTTCCAAGACGTTGAGACGTTTATCCTGATCTGGATTGTGATGAGTCTGAATTACAGCTTGATGAAGAGGAGACTGATTTTGATACGGCAGGTTGGGTTGTTGAAATTGTGAATGAGAATTGAACGGAATTGTGTTTCCCCTAGGAAAATGTTGGGTCGAAGCGGGAGTGAAGTTTTGAGTTCCAGGAGAATTTCCTAGATTCCATGCAAAGTTGGGATGATTTCTCCAACCTGGATTGTAGGTTGAAGAAAATGGATCATTTCTAGGGTGCTGGAATGCAGCGTTCATCTGTTCTAATTAATTGTTGTTTCCTAGGAGAGGGCATTCCTCTGAAACGTGGGTAGGAGACAGACAATTATGACATCCTGAGGCAGAAACATGATTGATTTGAGCCGGAACTCGTTCCTTAATTTCTAAAGCTTCTAACCTTCACAGAATCGTCGCCAACTTCGCTTCAGAAGCAATGTTTGACTCTAAGGAAAGACCACTAGACTTAGATTGGGGAACTGATGAAACCCTATCATCGCACTGTTCCCATTGCATTATTTTTTCCGAAAGACTCTCCAAAAACTCCCAAGCTTCATCAGCATTTTTCCTCATAAAATCCCCGTGGCACATTGATTCTAAGGAAGTTTTTGCAGAATAATCTAATCCCTCATAAATTATTTGGCACAATCGCCATTTTTCTAAACCGTGATGAGGACATTGGATGAGAAGATCTTTAAATCGGTCAAAATACTTCCAAAAAGGTTCTCCCGGGATAATTTTAAAGTTTTGAATGCTGTTCCTAAGCTTTACCGTTTTATGAATAGGAAAAAATTTCTTAAGAAAAACGGTGACAAATTCATCCCAAGTTGAGATGGAATTTGTTGGTAAGCTGTACAGCCATTTTTTAGCTTTATCCTTAAGAGCAAATGGAATAAATCTAAGCTTAATCGCATCTTCATTTAATTCTCTCATTTTAATCATAATACACACTTCCTCAAATTCCGAAATAAAAATATATGCGTCTTCTGTTTCATTACCAAGAAATTTGGGAAGTATGTTTATGTATTGCGGTCTAAGCTCAAAATTTATTCCATTTGTTTCGGGGAGCCTAATGCACGAAGGGATTGCATTCCTAATGGGATAGCACATATCATGAAGAACGGGTGGATTAGGATGCTCCATTTCTATAATTGGTTCAAAGCGAATTAATCGATGTGTATTATCCCTAACCCACTGTTACATACACCAAAATATTTCCTTTTTTTTATTTTTTTTAAGAAAAAAAAATTAGTTTTTTTTTATGAGAAGAAAAGGATAAAGAAAAATCTTAACTAAAACAAATCAAAACAATCACTTTTCAATCACTCTAATTCTAGGGTTTAGCGTAATTCACTAAACTAGCTCCTAACCAAAAACTCCTACAGTGAAAAGATAAAAATTTTACCCAGGTAGTTAGCCAGGTAAGGATAGTATTAGAGGGTGATCAGAGATCAATTAAGTACCTCGTTCCTTACGGAGCGCTTTACGCAACCCCTAAACCTTACCTTAGACACCAACTAATCTGAGAAAACTTAAACCGGTTCACTTAAGGATTTCTTGTTCCTTATTGAGCTCGAATCCTTAGGGACCAACGTCTAATGAGTTTTATTAGGCTTGGGTTTGCGAAGTGAGGAATTAGTGATTTTTAGGCTAAGGAAAGGGTGATGAAATCCCTCACCTTATCTTGATTATGGGGTTTTGCCCTTAAAAATATTTTTAAGTGTGTACCAAATCAAGATGCTCAAATCACTTGGTGAATTCCTACTATCAATATGAAATACAACCCTATGAATTAAAAGCAACTAAAAATGATGGAAAAGAAAAATCCTTTTTTTTATTAGGGTTAACAATCAAACAAATAAGAAGGGGAGAATTTGTTTGAATTTATTATCTTGTTAGTAAATATCAAAGTGAAGGGTGAATTTTATTATGGTCAACGAAAAATAAAATCCCTTTTTTTTAAGTCCTAATTGTCTCTAATTGTGAGGAAGTAGCTAAAGGGTGGAATTAAAAATTAGAAAGAGAACTTACCCGAAAGCAAATCTTCAAATCCTAGTTCTCCACTCCGCGATATTTAAGCTCCAAGCATTTCCTTCACAATAAACACACAAGTTAAAGAACCAAAATAATTAAAACCTACTTAAGCACCTTCCCCGGCAACGGCGCCAAAAACTTGATGCGACATAAACATGTACCAAAATTGTAAGTGCACAATTGATCAAGTTATAGTATAAAAATATCGATCCCACGAGGAAGGTGTTTTGTAGGAGAAAATATAAAATTGGTTCTTAGGTCGTGTGCGTGACAAATAAGATTGATGAGTGAATGTGATTGTGAAGAGATTGACAGAGTGAAAATGGTGTGTGAATAGGTGCAAAGTGTAAGTGATAGTGGATTTGAAAAAGAATGAGTATGATTAATAAGGTGAGAAGGAAAAATGAATAAAATCAAGAAACAAATAAAAAATAAAGAATGAAGAACAAAATTCTAGAATAAAAGAAAATGCAAGAAATTAAAGATGGTGGATTCAATTATAGATATGGGTAATCTAAAATTAAACTCACTTCTTAGAAAAGGGTGATTCCCTAGAGGGTTCTAACTTAAAGGTGAATCAAACAAAATAAAAATAAACAAAAAGAAAAACTAAACCCAAGAGGGTTCTAGCCATCTAACTACAAAATAAATTGCAAAATCTAAACTATAAAATAAAATTACAAGAATTAAATGCAAGAAAACAAATCTATTCTATAAGCATAAAATAAATCTAAGGCAAGATGGTTCTAGCCTCTTGGCTATTTAACAAGAAAATAAAATCTAAACTACAAGCATAGAAATAAATCTACACTAATAAGCAATAAAAAGGAAATAAAAGAGAAATGCAAACCTTCAAATAATTCTTCATCTTCATCTTCATCTTCATCATCCAACAAAGAGAAGAAAAAAAAAATTTAAAGTGGTAAAAAATTTATTATTATTAATTGCAACAAAAAGTTATAATTTTGGAAGGCCTTCTCAATTAAGAGTAGCCCTTCTCTCGAAAAGGTGTTACAAAAATTTTCACACCATTAACCCCTCACTCTCTACCCCTATTTATAGTAATCATCAATGAATATGAGCCATTGGATTTGTCTTGAGCCCCAAGCAAAGCAATTTCTACCTTTGAATTTGCTTTTTGTTCTTCTCTAGCCCAACATAGGAGGCCCATTTTCATATGATTTTCAAAGATGAAAATCACATCTCAGTAGGTCCGGTCTTTGAGTTCATCTTTGGGCCTTCAAGCTTCAAATATATGAAAATCCACTGCAGCCATCAAGTCCAATGAAGAAAATTCAAAGCAGCCGGCCCAATTCATTTCATTTGATTTTGAAAGTCCAGTCCAATTCATTTCATTTGAAAATCTGCAGCACAGTCCGTCTAAGTCCAATGTAAAATCAGCAACCGGCCCAATTCATATGTGATTTTCAAAACTAAATTCAAGTCCGGTCTCCTATGTTAATCTGCAGCAACCAGTCTTGGCATTTGGCTTCCTTGGTGTAATTTGTTTGATGGGCTTTGGGCTGTGCATTAAAACATGATGTCTTGTGGATTAAGAATTTTGTTTCTTTTCTTTTTCCTTTGGGCCATCATTTGCTTGATGCTCTTTGGGCTTCCATCCTTTCAATCGTGGCTTCTAAAATGTTGCAAAATAGAGAAGAGGGATTTTTAAGGGGTTTTTATATTTAATAATATTTATTTATATTTTCATTCATTTATGTGCAAACTAATCTAACAACAATTATTAATGGTATATTTATTCATGTAAAATAGATAATATGGGTATAAAATTGTAATAAAGTGTGATTATCATTAATATAGTTAGTTTATTAATTGGGCTCGAAGAAAAATGAATTCGACCTGAAATCTGCAACCTGTCAGCCCAGAAAATTTCCCGATAGTCGACTACTCTGAGTAGTAGTCGACTACTAAAAGTTTCTGAAAATTGTATTCAGTAATTTGGCTGTAACTTTCACATCCGACCTCGGAATGAGGTGATTTAAGATTTGCTGGAAAGCTGTTGAAGATACCTATAACTTTTATTGTTGAGTTTTCCTAGTTTCTAACTGTATCAGTATAAAAAATATGTAATCTCTTAACTAGTCATTTTTCCATATTTCTTCTTCGTGCATGTTTTGTGCATTTGCACTCAGATATTCACAAATATATATTGAATTGATCTCAAATCAATTCCTATCATACTCAAATATCAAAATATGTTATTTTCACCATATAACATATTTATTATTATTTATCATAAAATATTCAAATTTTCGGGGTTTTTACATTCTTACCCCCTTAAGAGAATTTCGTCCCCGAAATTTTGCAAACGTATTACAAAAGTATCTACTTAATAGTCTAGAATGTTAGTGCTTCCACTTAACCCATAACTACGTGAAACTAGTACGTCAGGCAAAAAATTCTAACAAGAAAACCCCCATATATATACTATGTTTCCAAGTGATTTGGAGTTAAACATTAATACCCCCATTCTAGTGTTAAACGCAAACATGTCCACATCAACTATCACATGAATAATTATAGCATAATTAAATTAATCAATTTACCTGCTCAAACAGGTACGAGTAGTCGTGACGCATATCCTCCTTGCGCTCCCAAGAAGCCTCTTCCGCTCCTGTCCGGTTCCACCAAACCTTGATCAAATGTATCTCTTTGTTTCTAAACTTTCTATTGTAGTCAAGTCATTATTAAACTCAATCTCTGGGGCATCTGGTAACCGCTGCTGCACCTCATCGTATATATGCTTCTCAAGCATCGAAACATGGAAAGCATCGTGTATACTCGACATCGATGTTGGAAGATTTAACCGATATGAAACGGCTCCAAAAGTTTAACTCTCATGAATGGACCAATATACTTTGGGGCAAGCTTTCCCTGACTATTAAATCGCTGAACTCCTTTCATCGGCGATATTTTTAGTAAGACATAGTCCCCAACCTAGGCTCTAATGGTACGTCTCTAATATGAGTAACTCTTCTGACGATTATGCGCTGCAAAAGTGTGCTCCAGAATCACTATTATCCTCTCATTAATCTACCTCACAAGCTCCAGCCCAAGTAATAAGCTACCCTCCGGCTCTACCCAACAAATTAGGGATCTACAAGGCCTCCCGTACAATGCCTCATACGGAGCCTTACAAAATGAACTCAATCAATAGAATGCGATCCTCCCAACTACCCTGGGAATCAATAATACATGCTCGCAAAATGTCTTCCAACACTTGGTTAACTCTCTCTGTCTGCCCATCTGTCTACGGTTGAAAAATACTAGAACAAGATAGCTGACTACCAAACGTATTATGAAAACTCCTCCAGAAATATGAAGTAAATAACTGAGTCTCGATCTGATACAATCGTCTCTAGGACTTTGTGCAATCTCATGATCTCCTGGATAAATATCTTCACATAAGTCTCTTCTTTATAGGTTGTGTTAACTAATAGTAAGTGTGCTAACTTCGTCAGCCGATCAATTACAACCCTAACTGAATCATTCCCCTTCTTCGATTTCGGCAATCCTCCCATGAAATCCATAGAGGTATCTGCCCATTTCCACTCCGGAATATGTAAAGGCTGTAGGGTTCCTGCCGGTCTCTGGTGCTCTGCTTTCACTTACTGGTAGGTAAATCAATTGGCCACATATTCTGTGATCTCCCTACGCATACCACTCCACCAAAAGTGTCTTTTCAGATCCTTATACATTTTAGTTATGTATTGATGCATTGTGCACCTAGTGCGATGTGCCTCATCAAACAAATCATTCTTCAGCAATGCATTACCTGGTATCACTAATCGGCCTTTCATCCGAAGGCCTTCATCTGCTCTAACGGACCAATCCGCCTTGGGCTCTTTGGAAATCTCCTCCTTTCGAGTTTGAATCCAAGAATTCTCTACCTGAGCTCTAACTACTTTATCACTCCAAGATAGCTGCATTGACAGAGCTCCCAAATATATGCTGCTCATGCCGATCTCTATCCTAATTTAAATTGGCTAAGGGTGTGAAGATCTCAATACAACGAGCACCTTAAAATCACAATTAGATGGCGACGCTTCTTGCTCAAAGCGTCTGCTACGATGTTCACCTTCCCTGGATGGTACTGAATTGTGAACTCGTACTCCTTGATAAACTTAACCCATCATCACTGTCTATGATTAAGCTCTTTCTGAGAGAATAAGTGCTTCAAATTCCGATGGTCAATAAATAACTCGTTTTGTACTCCATACATATAGTGTCTCTATATCATCAGTGCGAAGACTACTGCTGTTAACTCCAAGTCGTGCGTGTAATAGTTCTGCTCATGTGTCCTCAACTAACGAGAAAAGTACGCCTCTACTCTCTGGGTCTGCATCAAAATACCTCCTAGACCCGCTAATGACGCATTTGTGACAAACGTCCTATCTCTGCTCGGAATAGTCAACACCGTTGCTGTGGTCAACTTAGCCTTTAATGTCTCAAAGGCCTCCTGGTACTTCGTTTCCCAAACAAACTGTACACCCTTCTGCGTAAGGCGTGTAAGTGGTGATTACTTCAAGAAGTCCTGAATGAACTTCCTGTAATAGCCGGCCAAACCCAAGAAACTATGAATTTCTATGACGGTTTTGGATGGCACACAATCAAGTACTACCTCAACTTGGGCTGGGTCTACTACAATGCCCTCCTGGCTGATAACATGGCGCAAAATCTGACCTTAGATATCCAAAGCTCGCACTTGTTGAACTTAGTGTATAGCTAGTGCTCCCATAGAGCCTGCAAAGCTAGACGAAGATACTACTCGTACTCTGCTTCTGATCTCAAATAAATAAAAATAGCTTATTGATTCATTTTAATAACTTATCTATATTTAAATTGTTTATTGAGAAGATACTACTCGTACTCTGCTTCTCATCTACTGTTCTTCTTGTTTATTGAGAAGTTTTCTAAACTCCTTTCTATATAGCTTATTGATTCATTTTAATAACTTATCTATATTTAAATTGAGTTATATATTTTCTATTCACTGATATCACACACACTGTATTGAGCTTATAATATTTCTATACTATATATTGTTGGGTAGCGGTATGTGATTTAGTGAGAGTGAGCTTTATTGCAATCTCATTTGTTATCGAGAATAAACCATTGTATTTAACTTTTATTGTGAGTATCACTTGTAATACACTTGTACACCGAGAGAAGTGTGAGGCGTGAGACGGGGTCAAATCCAATAGGAGTGGCGTCGGTTGACGAACCTAGGAAGAGGCTACTTCCGAGCACTTGAGGAGGAGGACATGGGCTAGATACCTACACTTAGTGTGTAAAATGTGATTGCATAGTGTTTGTTGTGTGAGAGTTTTTGGTAAACTTGTAAACCGAGTGTGTAGAAGTTCCGACTTCCAAACCGGATTGTGATAGTGGAGATCTCCTCGAGGTGAGGAGCGGGGATGTAGGTCGTGGTGACCGAACCTCGTAAACATATCGTGTGTTTTTGTTTTGCTTAGCGTATATTTTATTTGTGTTTATTCATATCATTCTTGTTCATATCCATATCTTATATACTTATTGCATGAAAAAAATAATCAATATAATTTTAATTAGCATTTAATCAGGATTAGATTAGCATAAGACCCTAATCATCACCCTCCCTCCTCTAGGGTCTAGCAATTGGTATCAGAGCTTGGTGCTCTTCGATTTAAGGACTAATCGCCTTGAGTTAAAGATCCAAGTTATCGTTTTTATGCTAATCTAATTTTGATTATATTTTGCTTCTTACATATAATCATTATGGATTTGTATGATGCATCTAGTCTAGGTTATGCTATTAATATTGCTTCTCATTTGGATATTTTTCCCTATGCTCAATGACGTGTTAGATTCAAACTTTTTGTTCAATCTAAACAATTCGATTTATGGGAAATTATTGAGCATGCTTATGTTATTCCCACTTCAGAAAAATCCAAGTGGAATAAAGATGATAAAATAATGTTTAATATGAACTAGCTTTTGTTAGAATATTTGCTTAGTGCCTTTCACTCATCGTTTTCTAACAAATTTGCTCATTTTGATAGTGCTTACACCTTACGGAAATTTATTGAAGTACATCAAGAGGACTTGGAGGCTATTCAACAAGCGTTGGAAAATCCCGCTTTGAGTTCTAAAGAAGCCTCATCTCCATGTACACTACCACTAGGTGATAACCCTAGTGAGGTATGCGAGCTTGACAACGATGATATTATTACTTTTGATGAGCTTGCTCTTGAGTTTGAAAAATTACACAATTGCTATATTGATGTAAAATGTAAGTATGTGAATATAAAATCCACTCATGAAACACTAGTCACTAAGTTTAATTTCATTACAAATGAAAATATAATTCTTAAAGAATGCAATGAAAATTTGAGATTAGAAAATGCTAGTTTGCTTCATAAAAAATATGATGCCATGATTGAAGTAGATAAATTAAAATCTAAGAAAACCAATCATGTTTATCCTACTTCTAGTAGTAATGCTTGTATGCACAATGATGAGTTGAATCAAATGAGAAAACACATATCTACCATAGATTCAACACTAAACACTTGTATTGCTAATAACAAAAAGCTTATGGACTTGTGTGCAAAGTTTAATGTTAATTCTTCTAAAAAACCTATTCACTATGCACACATGTATAACAAAATTTACAAATATTCTATATGCGGTCTTAAAGGCCATTTAGCCCAATTTTGTCATAATGCATAAAAGATTGATAAGTCTATTCATGATTGTGCATCTCATCAAGCTTCTTCATCACATACACATGTAAACACACATAGTGTAAATCATAAACATGCTCATGTGTACAAATGTGATTATTGTGGTCGTTTTGGTCATTTGGCCATGTTTTGTTTTGATTTGAAAAGAAATTCTCGTTTGTAAAATAATTACAAAGAAAAATCTATTTTTGCAAATGAACCACGTGCACATCATTTCGGTCAACGCAAACCATTCAAACCCCTACATTGCACAAATTGCAATCGCATGGGTCATGTTTGCAATTTTTGTTTTGACCGTATCGATGCACAAAATACGCCCAAGAGGGTTCATAACCCTAGGGCATTGGATTTACATGATAGGGGTCATGTCCCAAATGTTATTGGTACCAAAATAATTTGGGTACCAAAATGAGCTTTATTTCAAATTTTGCTATGTTTTTTTTTTTGAATATTTGGTTTTTGAGCTTAAATGTTGATTTTTCTTTTTTATTAAGCTAAAATAAAAATATTTTCATGATTTAATAGCTAAAAGCTTTTTACATAAATATATATCTGATAAAATAATTTTTATTAAGGTCCAAAATGAAAATTTACACAAAAATCTAGATTTTACAATAATTTTACCTTTATTTTTCTCGCGGTCGACCACCACGATCGACCGTAAAAGTTTCTGTGATTTTCGCGGCCGACCACCACGGTCGACCGCGAGGGAATTTTACAGTTTTGGTTTTATTTTGTTATCGGGTTTCAGTTTTTATTTGGTTATTTTTCTAAACCTGATTCACTCACCACCTTTGATCTTATTTTTGAACTGATCCTAGTTGTTCCTTCTTCTTCTCTAAGACCCGGCCCTTTTATTTTCCCTCATTTCGAAAATTTTCCCCAAAAATCAGATTTTCCCCACGGTCGCCCGTCACTCTGGTCGTCGATCGATCGCGGATCACCTGTTCTTCAGTCTCATTTGCGAAACTTGTTGGGTAATCTCTCCTCTCTCATTCTTGTGTTCTTTTTCTGTTCTAGGGCTTCTATTATCAATTCTAGGGTTTCTATTTCATCTGCCATATCCTATCATTGATCCTATCTTGTTATGATGCCTCTTAGAAAGAAATCCAAGCAAGATTCTGGTTTCCTCATCATCATCTATTGCCTCTAACTATGAGGATTTACTACTGTTCAAACCCCTAGTTAAGAAATATAGGGAACTTTGTAAGCTGAAAATCCTGCCTAGTAGGTATATCAAATATGAGGAATTAGCTATCTATAATATTCATGAAATTCTATCTGTTGTTGGTTTGCATGATTTGTTAGATGTGGAACGTAAGGTTTCATATTATCCATTTCTTGTTTATCTATTTTATACAAACCTATCTGTTACATCTACAGCTGATGGTCTCCAAACCATCAATACATCTGTTAAGAATATTTTTATATGTTTTTCTGCTGACGAGCTTGCGGGAATCCTTAAGATCCCGTCAAGTGACGTTGAGCTTATGTCTATTGATCACACCGATCAGGACGTGAATGATATTATGATTAAGCCCGGTTGTTCCTACCCTATGAACAACAAATCACTTAATCCCACTGCCAAAATCATCGCACGTATTGTTGCTCAAAATCTTATTCCTAAGACCGGTAGCTTTGATCACTTTGCTCCTGACAAAGTCAATGCTGTATATGTCATTTTTGCCAAGATAAAAGTGAATTGGGCAAACATTTTTCTCAAAAACATGGCATGTAAGCATTTCAAGTTTCTACCCTTTGGTTGCGTCATCACTCTTATTCTACAACACTTCGATGTTGCTCTGTCTCATGAACCCAAAGTTGATCCTAGTAAGGAATATTTTGATAGAGTCTCTCTCTCCCGAATGCAAATTTCAGACTCCTTATCTGATCCTACGAAACCATCATCTTCTCATTCTCGGTCTAGAGCTTCCACTATCTCAGCTTCTGATGTTTGTGACCGACTGGATCGCCTTGAGATTCAGGTCTTAAGTATTCAGAAGGATGTTAGGACTCTTCTTAGCTATCAGCGTCAGTCTCTTTTGATTCCGGATCCCTCTTCTAGCTCTGACACTAGTTCTGAAGAGGGATCTGAAGAAGGATTTGCTTCTAGCTCTGGTTCTGGATCTGGCTCCGACTCTGCATCGGATGATGATGGTGGTGATTGATATTTGATGCTATGGATTTATGTTTTTGTGGAACTTAAACTGGATATTTGTCTTTTATTTTGAAGTTGTAATAACTTTATGGTTTGTGGTTGAAAACTTTGTGGCTTATGGAACTATTTCTGTTTATTGTAGTTATGATAGCTTATGAATGGTTTGTGGTTGAAAACTTTGTGGCTTATGGAACTATTTCTGTTTATTGTAGTTATGATAGCTTATGATTATCTTTTTATGGTTTTTAGATCCTTTGAACAATGTATTGTGAAAACAGGCTGTTGAGGATGCTTTTTGTGTTAAAAATTTGGTTTTAGTACCTTGTTAAAATGTTTATGTTCTTAGATGTTTATGGATGTGTATGGATGGTTATGGATGTTTAGCTCCCATATATGTTCTTTTTATGTCACTTATGCAAATTGACAGGAGGAGTATTGGCCAAACATTTTCTTATAATTTGTGCATGAATGCAGGGGGAGCGTTGCTCCTAGATATTATTTTTTTTCTTTTCCCTTTTTGATGTTGTCAAAGGGGGAGAAAAACTACATATTGTTGTTTAGTTTATTGGTTTATTCATGTTATTCACATGGTTGCTTTATTCATATATAACTACATGATTCATATGTTTGGTTTGGTTTATTTGGTTTATCAATATGAATTTCACATTATTAAATAATTTTTTTACCATCATCAAAAAGGGGGAGATTGTTGGCCCTTTGGTTTTGATGATGATTTGTCAAACAATTTATAGCTAATCGATTTTCTAGTTTTTGTTATTTCTTTTTCTCTTTACAGGTATTCAACACACGGCAATCAAGAGTAAAAGATTTAAGTTCATGTGTGTGCATTCACCTAGGTATAAGATCAGTTTGCTTACATATATCGTATGATTATATTTAAGCTCAATATGTAAACACAACACAAATTTGACTTTTTATATCATATAAATAATTTTTATCAAACTTTGTTACAATAGCTTTCATTTCATGTTTACATCTCTTTCATACTTCATAATATATATCTAATGTATGCATGATATATATACACAAGTTTATAAGTCATAGTTCAATTTTCATGTTCACGAAAAACAGGTTTAAATTTTATGAACACTTTTCAAAAACAGTGAATTTTCACAAACAAAAATTGTTTTTCCAAAAATTCCTTTTCAAACATATCTATTTTATCATTTAGAAACTTTTTCCAAAGTTTTACTATTTTTGGAATTGATTTAATATTTTAACGTATTTTTGAAATCAGCCCAAAACCTGTAATTTGACATGTATCAGGTTGCGGTCGACCGCCACGGTTGATCGTCAGTTGTTATTTTTCATACTATGCCTTTTATTGGATCGCGGTCAACTGTGACGGTCGATCGCCAGTTGTTAATTTTCATACTATGCCTTTTATTGGATCGCGGTCGACCGCCACGGTCGACCGTCAGCTTTTAAAATTCATTTCTCAGCTTTTTGTGCTTCATGGTCAACCGCGAGATTTCCACGGTCGACCGCCGAACTCATGATTGCTTTCCAACGGCTATTTTCTGATTTGATTCTCTAGGGCTATTTTGGTCTTTTTAAGGTTGTTTTGGCTGATGTTTTGAGTGGGTATAAATACCCCATTTCCTTCCTCTTTCAATAACTAAGAGTTTGTTTTACAATAAGTTTTTAACAAAAAATTAAGAGCTGTTTAAGCTAATTTCGTTAGTCTGTTTCAAAAGAAGTTTTCTACAATAAGAAGAGGCTTTCAATTCCAACTGAGGATCATATCCTCATGATCATCTACTGTTCTTCTTGTTTATTGAGAAGTATTCTAAACTCCTTTCTATATAGCTTATTGATTCATTTTCATAAATTAGCTATATTTAAATTGAGTTGTTTATTTTCTATTCACTGATATCACACACACTGTATTGAGCTTATAATATTTCCATACTATATATTGTTGGGTAGCAGTGTGTGATTTAGTGAGAGTGAGCTTCATTACGTTCTCATTTGTTATCGAGAACAAACCATTGTATTTAACCTTTATTGTGAGTATCACTTGTAATATACTTGTACACCGAGAGAAGTATGAGGCGTGAGACAGGGTCGAATCCAATAGGAGTGGCGTCGGTTGACGAACCTAGGGAGAGGTTGCATCCGAGCACTTGAGGAGGAGGACACGGGCTAGATACCTACACTTAGTGTGTAAAGTGTGATTGCATAGTGTTTGTTGTGTGAGAGTTTTCGGTAAACTTGTAAACCGACTGTGTAGAAGTTCCGACTTCCAAATCAGATTGTGATGGTGGAGATCTCCTCGAGGTGAGGAGCGAGGACGTAGGTCGTGGTGATCGAACCTCGTAAACATATCGTGTGTTTGTGTTTTGCTTAGCGTATATTTTATTTGTGCTTATTCATATCATTCTTGTTCATATCCATATCTTATATACTTCTTGCAAGAATAAATTAATCAATATAATTTTAATTGGCATTTAATCGGGATTAGATTAGCATAAGATCCTAATCACCCCCCCCCTCTAGGGTCTAACATCGACTTCCAAGAAAGAGCAGGCATCGTGATAAGTGTCCATCTTGGCCAAAGGTACGGTGTGTTGCTTGCGCAGGCGTTTAACCTGAGCCTCCTTCTCTAGGATTCGCCTGGCCAAAGCTTCGTCGTCTTTGGGGTTGGCGTACACCAGTGCCTCCAGACGGTACATCAACCCCTCCAAACGATGGAGCTCTCACTTGCAACGCTGGGAGAGTTGGGGGCGGCCCACACACCGGATCTCCTCAAGGGTCTCGGCCACGAAGGAGAGCATATCGTAGTACCTCCCAACGCCTTGGATAATGAGGGTAGCCATCCCATGTAAGTCACCTTCCAGCTTTCAGAGGATATCGAGCGTCGCGGCAAGGCTCGGAGGGCTCGACCCCAAGGTCTGGTTAATAGCGTCGGCCGGCACCACGTCAGCACCAGCAGCGCCGGAGGAGGAAGCGACCCCCTTGCCCTTGGAAGCACTCCGGCACCACGTCAGCACCAGCAGCGCCGGAGGAGGAAGCGACCCCCTTGCCCTTGGAAGCACTCGGCTTGGTCTCTGGAGCCATTGTTCAGGACAAAGAAGGTTTTGCAAAAAATTTCTTCAGATGAACCTTCGTGAGCGTGAGAACTCTACAAGGAGAGTGTCTGACACGTTATATAACTAGGATCCAACGGTTGAGATTCACCGGCTCAAATGAATCAGGCGGTTCAGATCTCCAGCGGCATTTTGAGTTCGACGCCCATAAAAGCCTCAGCCTCAGGGACTCCTAACCAATGGTTCGGATCAAGCGCAAAAGGCGAAGCGTTCCGTCACTTCACAATTAATGAGAATTGACACGCCCGCATGGCCCTAGCTAGCAAGCATTTGGGTCCGTAGGCGGACGCGTAGCACAGACTCGCCTATGTTTGAGTTTCGCCTGAAGCACAAACTCTCCAATGTTTGAGTTTAACTTGTGGCATAAACTCGCCTGTGTTTGAGTTTCGCCTATGGCACAAACTCGCATGTGCTTGAGTTTCGCTTTCAGCACAAACTCGCCTGCACTTGAGTTTCGTTTTTAGTACAAACTCGCATGTGTTTGAGTTTCGCCTATGGCATAAACTCGCTTGTGGCATAAACTCGTTGGCAATTGAGTTTGCCCATCGCATGAGTTAGGCGCTGAATAGAGACACAATAAAAAAAATGAAAAGAGTGTGTGTGCAGCATCTCAAGGAGTCAAGAAAGCGCAAAGTTCATTAATTGTTTCTAGACATTACATTCGAACAAAGCTATGACTTTACAATCAAGCGAGTCATAACATTACACCCAAGAAACAAAAGATGTAACAGGACATCTTTAACCTATTCCTATTCTACGAGCTTATTCTAGAAGTTTAAAACACGCAAGCTCAGCTTTGACCGCGGCTATCTTCTCTGCATGCATAGCACGAGCTTCGTCCTCTACCTCTTGCCGGACCCTTGCCTCGAAAGAAGCGTTAGCGGCGGCATCCTCCTGGCACAGCATTGGAAGAATACGCCTCTCCCTTGCAAGATCACCGTGCACAATCTCGCTCTAAATGCGTAGGCCCGTCAAAGTCGATTCCCCCTTAGCATACGGGATCATGCCTAAAAGAATCGAAGAAGCAGTAGCCTCTATGTCAGTTTGCAATAGGCATTGCCAAAGATCCAAACGACTGATAAGGGATTCTTTGTCTTCTATGTCTTGCCTTCAATACTCTCACTGCCATATTCCGCGACGATGAGCTGAAGCCAAGAAAAGAATCACATCGGACTCCAAATTCGCCTGCTGAAGACTCTCCAACTTTGTTAAAAGTGACTTCAGATCGAGGAGCCTCATCGAACAGCGTATGGCGAGCCTATAGTCGCTCCGGCGCCAGATGCGGGCCACTTGATCTAAAAGAGACTACTTCAGATCCACAAAAGTACCACGGCCCTGATCGACGAGCGAGATCACCCGCTTTACGGTGTTCTCCAATTCCTCAAATTGGACCTACAAATTAGCGGAGTCTGAGGGTTGAGACTCCGGACCGCGATCGGATACAGGAGCCGAGGAAGAGGCGCCATTCTCCGTCTTCTTCGAGGTAGATGCCTTTGCTCGTGGTGCCATCCTGAACGAGTAGGGAACGATGAACATCGCGACCTCATCAACAAGAAGGGAGAGCAGTATATAACGTACGGCCCAAGTGTGCGCCTATCGTTTAATGGACCAGATCGGGCATGGGAAACGAAGAGCTTCCATTACACCACTATTAATGTGAAGCGACGTGCCAACGTCCGCCCAGCTGGCAAGCACATGAGACCGAGACCGGACATATGGCTAGCCTAAATCAGCATTCATCTCACCTGTGGCTTGATTCGCCTATGGCTAAAGTCCGCCTGTGATTACAGTTTGCCCCTAGCTCGAATACGCCTATGGCCAAAATTCACCCGCAGCTTGAATTCGCCTATGGCCAGAATTCACCCATGACTTGAACTAGTCTTAATTCCACCTATGGCTCGAATTCACCTATGGTTAAAAGTCCACCCACGGTGACCTCACAGAGAAAGATAAAAACTGAAGGATAAGAGGCAACAGCAACAGGAAAGAGTATATGCACAAACACATTTGGGAGACCAAAAGAGCATAACATTCATCCAGTTCTAAGACAATACATTTGAACAAAGTTATGACTTTACAATCAAACAAGTCATAACGTTACATTGAAAGCGAAATGAGACAAAATGTCTTAACACTACTTTAGCCCTGAGAGCCTAGTCCAGCAAACTAAAGGACGTGAGCTTGGCTTTAACCGCGGCCACCCTTCTTGCGTGGTCCTCCCGAGCCTTGTCCTCAGCCTCCTTCTGAGTCCGGACCTTGAAGGTTGAAGCGGCAGTAGAATCTTCCTGACACGGTGTCTCAAGATTTTTAGTTACCTCTTCGAGGGCCATACTAGTATTCTAGCTCTCAAATTAGAGCCCCCTCAAAGTCGTCTCTGCTTGCTCCAATTCAGCCTTCAAACGGGAGATGGTGGAGGTAAAGACGTCCATCCGGACCTGCAGTAAACGTTGTCAGTCTGTCAAAAGGTCAATGGGGAACTCCAAGTCAGCTATGTTCTGCGCCCGCACCTCCTGTTTTCACGTCCCCCGATGACGAGCGTGAGACAAGAATAGCTCCGTGTCAGCCACCGGATCCACAGGAAACAAGTACTCCAAGCGCGTGAGGTGCGATTCTAGGTAAAGTAACCTCGTTGTACAGTGCGCAATAAGTCGGAATTCGCCCAGCCGCCTAAGGTCGGCCACGTGATCCAAGAGGGACTGATTGAAATTAGAATATGCCCCCAAACCAAGACTAACGAGGGAGATCACCTGCTTCACAGCATTCTCTAGTTCTTCAACACGAGTCGGTATAGGGAGAAGTTCTGAAGGAATGGGCTCTTGGCCACTGGCAAGCATCACGGTAGGCAGAACCTTGAGGCAAAGTCTACTTCAGGTGGTGGAATAGAGTGCAAAGCGGACGCAGCCGTAGGCTCCCCGGATTCATCATCGAGACAAGGATAGGCTCAGGCGAAGACCTCTCGACGGCCGGCGCACCATCTTGAACTGATCGATACAACAAAAGGGTTAAAAGCGTGAAATAACTTATGAAGATTGAATGCAAAGATACCTTCGACGGCAGTAGCCTCGGTAGTAGCAGGGGAGGAATCCTCCCGTTTCTTCTTCGAGACGGTCACTTTCACTCACGGAGCCATCTCAGACGTAGGGATAGGAAACTTGGGTTTCCCCGGTAGAAAGCAATGAGTTCTATAACTCCTTCTAACTTGGGAGATGAGCATTATATACACATTGCTCAGATGATCACCCACCATTCGATTGGACAGTTCGAACCAAATAGTCAAAAGTAAGGTCGAACGATTCAGAATCCCACGTGAATGGTCGAGATCTGGCAGTTTTGAGCATGATCTCTAGCCAACGGCTCGGATCGGGCGTGAGAAATGGAGAGCCCACCACTACACTCCCTTTAATGTGGAATGACGTGCCCGCGTTGTCTTAACTAGTGAGCGTATTAATGCACGAATAGACGCGTGGCCTACTAAAAGTGAAGCCCACCTACGAGTCGAATTCATCATTCGAACTCACATGGCTTGAGTTTGCCTGATAGCCCAGGCTCGTGTATCACTTTGGCCTACCTAGTCAAGGTCTAGCTACATCTAGAGTCTTCACCGCTCTCAAGTTCACCTAAAAGTTGGACCCAATTGAGATTCAACCACGGCTTGAGCTAGTCTTAGTTCTGCCTGCAGCTGAAATTCGCCCGCAGCTAGAATTCGCCTACTGCCAGAACTCAACTGGCGCGAATCCATCGACGGTGAACTTGACCTTGCCCATTGTAAACGGTGACAAAAACAAAAATGCGTACACACAGAATAAGATGAACAATGACTGGGACAAAAGCACGATTCTATTCATTAAGAGAGATTTGAATACAACAATACAATCAAAATCAAGTTACAAATCTCTCAGCCGTGACTCCACCTCGCGAATCTCTTCAGCACGCTTAAGCTCGAGCCTCTTCAAGATCTCTCGACGAATATCCTCCTTAGAGCATGAAACCAAGTGATAGTCACCGCACTTAAGCTCGAGTCCTGTGCATTAGCGATGGTTTGTTTGGTCTTCGCTATCTCCGAAGACAGGCAAGAGATATGGGAGTCAGCTTTTTGGTGCTCTCGGCTCACTCGCTCGTCCTCGGCCTTAACGTGCTCCAACTCTTCCGTTAGCCTCGTCTCTAATGACATTGTCTCCTCCTGTCTATGATCACTTTCCTCCAATGTTGTTTGGACCTCGTCGGATGCAAGACGAAGAATTTTAGAGTTCGTGGCGCGAATGGCGAGCAGCTGTCGAATAGTCCGCTCTGCCTCCTCCAAAAGCTTGAAATACGGATTGGCGGCAGAGATGCTAAGCATCTTGATCAAGAAGCCTATGTGATAGTCAAGAGCCTCCTTGAACTCCTCAAAAGGATAACTTTCTTCTAATGTGAGCTTGATGTTGTTAGCAAGGGTGTCTTTGAGGTTAGCAAGGGTTTGATCCACCGCCCTATTGCGTGAACGAGCCAACGGAGAAAGGGTAGCCTCATCAACCGCAGATGTCACCGTCGGGGCCATGATTGAAGTGCTGGTGGCCACGACAGCAGAAGTGGTGATAGATATCCATAAGACAGAGACACCGACTGACGCCATTGGGGTCTCGACCATAGATATAACCGAAACCTCGGCGGTCACCCAGATAGGTGACGTGGAAGCGACCACCAGCCGAGTGAAAGTTTCCCCTCAGGCCAGAGACTCCTGGGATGATGCTTCGCCCCTAACCAACGCTTCTTCAGGAATGGGGACTTCTCCTGGTTGGTCCAACACTTCTCCATGAGTCGACGCCTCCTCCTCGCTTGACATCGCCTCATGGATTGAAGCATCATCTTCTTCCTCTGATTCATCCCTCTCTCTAGTCGACTGGGCTGGCCAAGAGGGAGGATCCTCTTTACCAACGACCTTGAGGGGTAGATCAGCTGCAAATACAGGAAGAAGTTTAGTAATAACTCCTGAGAAGAGCCCCATTAGCAGTTCAGCATGGGCAGATCAACAATGTTCGATCCTACTCTTACCTGAGTTGCTAAGCTCTGCTTTGTCTCTAGTCCCCCCCCTCTTCATCGGAAGGAATGGAGATCACTCCCTCCACCGTACCTGTATGAAGTCAACAAAAATGTCAGGTAGTACAAATTCGACCTTACGCCAGAGGATATGGTATTAAAGGTTACCTTCTGGTACAATCATTGAAGTAGTCAAAGCCCTTGGGATTAGCATTGGCACCCCGATACCACCGACAATACAGGAGCATATGGTGAAGGTCGCGATCCTTTGCAGGTAGTTTGAAATGCACGTTGGTGCAACCGGCATGGGTCCAGAACCATCCCCGCATGCCATCCACTAACCCTCTCATAATGCAAGTAAGGGTTAATATTTCCTACGTACAGCTGATCATACCCGAACTGACGGGCAAACCTACAAGGAATGTAAGGCTCAAGGTATCACACGGAGCCTGTTCACAGGATTTGATACCCCAGCCGGATATTCATCAACCATCGAAAGGCACCACATGAGAGGACGGTGTGATGGTCCACCATTTATACATCCCGAAGAGATTCGTCATACCCTCCGCCACTGAAGTAGGGGAAGAATCGGTGAAAACTATAGTCACCGAAGTGGGACAGTGTCTCCCTTATGTCGGGGATGTCTTTACACTTCTAAGAGCATCTCTCCAGAGGTTGGACGAACTAGACGAACCCTCCCCCCTGGACAGCCGCAAGGGTGCTCATCAAGCACTCGTAGTGGTAAACAAACCACGCCATCAAATAGGTATACGGCAGCCCTACTTTGGGATTAGGAGTCTTAGCGACTTCGCCTCCCCCCTCGTCAGCATGCGACACTCGACAAAATTGGGCAATCAACATACAAAGTCCCCGATGGATGCATGCCAACATTGCCGACACCAACGTGTAGGGCTTCCTGTAGGCCAAACGAACCATGGGATAGACGACCTCCACCGAAAGCGCCTCGAAGGAATGAGTAGGAACCACGCACCTCTTCAACCATAGCATGAGGTACCCCAAGAACAGAACCTTTCCGGATATAGGGGACCTAGCCTGATGATTGAACGAGTAGAAAGTCGTTCCAAATTTGAACCCACCCTCGTCATGCTCAAGGGTTTCGGCAGCTCCCCCTTCGGCCATCCGCCTCTCCACTTCGGCCTGATCACACTCACCCAGCAGCAGAGTAGGCCTTCCCTTGACATCATTTTCTGGGAATAGGTAGTCAGCCCAGTTCTTATGACTGATCCCCAGAGCCCTCTTCTTCTTGCCTTTATAGTCCACTACCCCTAAGGTGTTGAGGCATATGTGGTAGTGGCCGAGGAGCTCCCATAGAGTCTCCACCATTAGAGGGAATCAGGTTGAAAGGTGGTCAATTTCATCTTGACCTGGTACGTACTCCTCGTAGGGAAAACTCCCCAAAGGTAACCCCGACACGTCGTACATTTCATGAAGGGTTATGCGAAGCTCACCGTTGGGAGTGAAGAACGTACCACTGTCCAGACAATAAAGTTCCAGGATCTGTGGAACTTAGGAGCGTTGATCTTTAAACCGTGTTGGGTGGCCCGGATAGCCACGTATAGCTCTGAACCCACAAGGTTGGATTTCTCATCCAAGATGTACTCGATGATCTTAGACCACCAAGTGCTGCTACCAGGTGCTGAGTGAATCCACCCTGGAGCCCTGAAATCATTCGGAGGAAACTATCCCCCGGCCCGAAAGAAACGGTGACGGAAGGTCTCCGCGACCGTAGTCATTTTCCCGATGGGCAACTCGTTGTACAGCAGGCCGGGACGTAGAGCGGTCACACGCTTGCAGGAACTGTCGATCCCGTACCCAGACATGGAGCCCGTGAAGACCCCACAAGTCACCCCATATTGAGTCGGAGTCAGATCTTAGTTCATCGTCCTCGGAACCGCATGTGACCGCAACTCGACGAATTAAACACCCTTGTCATACTGGGAAGGTAGTAGTGGACTCCACCCACAACACGGAGCCACCTGCTCTCCCTAAGCAATAGAGCTGAAGGGGCCAAAAACTTGATGCGGCATAAACATGTACCAAAAAGGTTGCAAGTGCACAACCGTGTCAAGTTATAGTATTTAAGATATCGATCCCACGAGGAAGGTGTTTTGTAGGAGAAAATATGAAATCGGTTCTTATGTTGTGTGCGTGACAAATAGGAGTGATAAGTGAATGTGATTGTGAAGAGATCGAGAGAGTGAAAATGGTGTGTAAATAGATGCAAAGTGTAAGTGAGAGTGGATGTGACAAAGAATGAATAAGAGAGTGAAAATGGTGTGTAAATAGATGCAAAGTGTAAGTGAGAGTGGATGTGACAAAGAATGAATATAATCAATAAGGAAAGAAGGAAAAAGAAAATAAAAATCAAGAATAAAAGAAAATAAAATTCAAGAATAAAAGAAAATGCAAGAAATTAAAGATGGTGGATTCAATTATAGATATGGGTAATCTACAATTGAACCCACTTCTTAGAAAAGGGTGATTCCCTAGAGGGTTCTAGCCTAAAGGCGAATCAAACAAAATAAAAATAAACAAAAAGAAAAACTAAACCCAAGAGGGTTCTAGCCTCAAGGTGAATAGTATAAGAAATTAAAATCTAACTACAAAATAAATTGCAAAATCTAAACTACAAAATAAAATTGCAAGAATTAAATGCAAGAAATTAAATCTATTCTATAAGCATGAAATAAATCTAAGGCAAGAGGGTTCTAGCCTCTTGGCTATTTAACAAGAAAATAAAATCTAACTACAAGCATAGAAATAAATCTAAACTAATAAGCAATAAAAGGGAAATAAAAGAGAAAAAAGAAAGAAATGCAAACCTCTAAATAATTCTTCATCTCCATCTTCATCATCCAACAAAGAGAAGAAATATTTAAAGTGGTGAAAAAATTATTATTATTAATTGCAACTAAAGTTATAATTTTTGGAAGGCCTTCTCAATTAAGAGTAGCCCTCCTCTCCAAAAGGAGTTTACAAAATTTTCACACTCTTAACCCCTCACTCTCTACCCCTATTTATAGTAATCTTCAATGAATATGAGCCATTGGATTTGTCTTGAGCCCCAAACAACAATCTCCACCTTTGAATTTGCTTTTTGTTTCCAACATAGGAGGCCCATATGATTTATTTGATTCTCACAAGAAAATCAAAATTCAATTGCAAAAGCCTAGTCCAGTCCAATTTGATTTTTCAAACTAAATCAAGTTCGGCCCATTTCATATGTGAAACTTGTGATTAAATTCAAAGCTTCAAGTCCGGCCCATTTTCTTTGGTTTTGAAGATTAAATCCAACTGTGCAGCAACTCAAAGTCCATAATTCAGGTCTCCAGCATTTGATTTTTCGGACCAAAGTTTGCAGCAGGTTCTGGTGTAAATCCGGTCCATGAGATTTGATTTTTAAATGAAAAACAGAAATGGAAGTCCAAGTCCAAGCCCACCGGTCCATCCATGTCCCTTTGCTTTTGAAAATCAATTCCGGTTGCATTTGTTTTCGGCCCATCTAGGAAGCTTGTGATTTTTCGGCCCATGTTGTTTGCAGCAATCATTCTAATTCGACCCAATCAAAGCTTCCCTTGAATGATTTTCCACAATTAAAAAAAATAACAAGTTCGGCCCATGCATCCAAGTCCATGAGAGCTTATTTGATGTGAAAATCCGGTTTTCATTTGCTTTTGAGCCTTCAAAAAGTCAAAAATTGCACTTAGGCTTCTTGAATCATTTCTTTATTAAATTATGGGATTTTTGTTGAGAGATGAGGGTTTTGAGATCTATTCTTCATTAACCTGCAATTAACAGATAAAAGCAATTATTAGTGGTATATTTATTCATATAAAATAGATAATGAGGGTATAAAAATTGTAATAAAATGTGATTATCAGGTTAATAGTGGTATCACCAAAATAGAACTGAGGCATTTTTAGCTCTATCCTAGCCTCATCCGTCAACACTGTGTCTGTAGTCAACTCGCGCAACGTCAAGTGGTGCCCGTCGGTTACTCTCTTGACCAATTCATCTGGCATGTCGGTAGTAAACGCGAGCACAAGATCAAGGAAAGGGAATCGGGGAGGTGCTGTATAACCCATACCCCCGGCTAGACCAATGGCTACGCCTTTCGGGAGGGCCTCATCAGAAAAAGTGGCTGCAAGGAAAAACCAAAGAGTTAGAACAGAATCCACTCTCGGGGCTAGAAGCTTTCTCAAGTCCCCCAAACAGGCCAATCTCACCGGCGAAACCAATTTCTCCTAGCAAGTGTTGAATTCACCTGACAATGGGAAAATCTGCTTGACAAAGCAAAACTCGCTTGTCAAAACAGAAGTCGTCTTCACCCGATAATAGCTAAATCCGCCTAAAAAGGCTAGTTTCACCCAAATCAGAAAAATTGCCAAAAATGGTAAAACCCACTGAAGAAGACAAGCAGTTCTTATCTTCATGACCCAGTGTCGATCGTCAATGCAAAGTCTTTAAAAAACTCACTAGACTTACCAGAGTGTGTCCCAGAAGCGCTGGCAGCCATACCGACGGCAACGCCACCAGTATAGCGACCAAGACCCTTTCCCTTCAAGACGTATTTCTTAGATTTCGGCGCCATATTGAAAAGTCGGAGATGAAGCTGGAGTTCTTTCTCTCTAAAAAACTTTTCAAGCAAACAAAAATCCCTGAGCACAACAATCCTCAAAGGAAGGGGACGAGGCCTATTTGAAGGCGAGATGCTTGCGGTTGAGGGGCGTGGCCACAATCGAAATTGACGGCCCAAATCACTCTCAAGATGCTGGTGGTTGAGAGGCGTGGCCACGATCGAAATCAACAGGCCCAAATCGCTCTCAACAGTTCAGTTTTCAGTGGTTATGAAGGAACCATCGAAATAGGGAGCGGGTAGGGCAAGTTGAAACCCAGAACTCGAACCAAAATTCATGACTGAATCTAACGGCCAAATTCAAAAACTATGGCAATGGTTCATCATTGAGCGAGGCATACAGAAGTGACATCGCTTTGTCAAATCGCATTTAATACGACCTGACGAGCCCACGCGGCCTTAGCTGAAAAGCACAACGCTTCGTTGGTGAACATGTGGCTCGCCTTCCGCCAATTCGAACTTAGCCTTTGAGGACAAATTTCACCTGCGAACACATGGTTTGTACTCCACCATTTCAAATTTCGCCTACGAAAATGAAACTCGCCTGCGAACGTCTAGCTCGCTTCGCCAGTGAGCCGCTCGTTTGCTTGGTCTAGTTTGCCTGTGAAGGCAAATCTTGAGTGGTCCAGCTCATCTGAAGTGTCAATCTGTCAATGGAACGATCTCACCCGCACAGTCAAACCTACCAAGCGATACAACCCTTTGACACACCCTCCGAGTGTGCCCACAGGCTAGAGCAAAAATCTTAGCATTAAGCCTACAAGAAACTACTCGACAACTTATCGTGCTGAGGTGAATAGCACGGCTAGCCCAATTTAAATGGTAATCAAGAAAGGTATATCAAACACATTGAAGGCTGGAGATTTGCCAAAAATCTCAAGAATCAATCATGAAGGGGGAAATATACACCTAAGATATGAAAAAGCGATAGATAGATAAAGAAAATATGATTCCATTTATAGCTAACTTAACAATACGTTTAAAAGCCGTGATGATACATTCGAAACAAAGTCATGATAAAACAAGAAAAGCCTTAAAATATCGACCCACTCTCTCGAACCTACGCCAGCTCAATGAAGGAGGCGAGTTCAGCTTTAGCGGCGGCTATCTTCCTCGCCCGATCCACTTGGACCTGATCCTCCGCCTCCCTTCGGATCTTAGTCTCGAAAGACGCAAAAGCAACAGAATCTTCTTGATGAAGCGTTTGAAGGACCTGCATTTCCCTTTCAACTGATCCGTGAATGTTCACACTTTCGAGTTGCAAGCCTTTCAGAGTCGCCTCTTCTTCCAAGAGCTGGGCCTTCATTCTAGCGATAGTAGAGACGGAGGCATCAATCTCTGCCTGCAGTAGATGCTGCCCTGTGAGCAGATCCGCGATGAGAGCCCCTTTTTCCGATAGGTCCCTCTCCCGAATCTCCCACTCCCGAGCCTAAGCCATGAGCCGCTCCACGTCTGGTTCCAAATTAGCCCGTAGTAGGACTTCCAAGTGTGTCAGACGTGACTCAAAACCGAGAAGACTGACCAGATAACACGAGGCCTCTCGAGCCTCACCTATACGCCTAAGAGTGGTGACACAGTTCATCAGGAAAGGCTTAAAGTCTGCATAGGTTCCCCAGCCAAGGCTAGTGATAGAGACCGCCTGCTTCATGGCATTCTGCAATTGCCTGAGGACGCCCTGTGTAGATCTGGAACTCGGAGAGGTAGATTCCTGACCAACTGGAACCATGGCAATGGGTTGGATCAGAGGGATAGCCACTTCGCCAGGAAGAGGAGACATTGAAGACCACTGAGGGGGAGCATAGGTGCGTCCCTCCTCCTCGTCGTCCGAAAGAATGATGGGTTTAGGCTCGACAGCCTCCCTCTTCCCCTTTGAAGCATATGTTCTTGCTCTTGAAGCCATTTTACATCTAGGAAGTCTGAGTTTTCTCTAAGAAGATTTGAATGAGAGAACTTACGAGTGTAGTGATCCTCCTGCAAAAGAGATGAATCAGCACTATATACGCAGGATCTCGACCGTCAAGATTTGCTAACCGCTTGAAGCAGACAGTTTCAATTCGGCGGTTCCAATCGAGCGGGCACAAACAAAGAAAAATGTTTGGAATGCTACACGGAATGGCCAAGATCGGGCGACTCACACACGACCTCTTGTCGGATCAGCGGTTGAGATCAAAAAACACCGTCGGATCCACCCCCTTGAGGCGAGCGCGCGAAGACGAGGTGTCATCTTAATTGACAAGCATGGGAACTTCCCCCACAGACACGCGGCTCGCCCTCATGAGCCCGAATTTCGTCTGGGGGGGCCCAACTCGAATGGCACCAATCTCGCCTGGGTGCACTCGCACCGCTCGAATTCGCCCAAAGGTCACAACCTAGCCAAGGGAGTCAAATTCGCCTTAACTCATTAGGAAACTCTTTATTCAAAGTATTCCAGACCACACGCAAGTTAGTTTAGGTCTAAAAACTTTGAAGGGGGTCTTGTAGGCGGTAAAAATTACCTTTGCAGATAAGCCTAAAATCCTCCTACGTATTCGAGTCGCTCGCACAACTCAAAAATTAGGCTCACCCATGTGCTTGACTCACTAGCATGAGCCAAGACCGCACGAGCCAAGACCACACAATCACTAAATTCGCCTATGCATCTGGCAATCCGCCAGGCGATCAGAAACTCGCCTAAACACCTGATTTGCCTTCACAAGTTAAGTTTACTCAAGAGCTGAACTCGCTTGCATGCCCAGACGATCAGCCAGGCGATCAACATTCTAACCACAAACTTGCCAGGGTACTAGGCAGCTGCTATATCATGTATAGGAATGGGACTTCCTATTTCCCACGACGTAAAGGGAAGGAACAAAGTACTCTGAGCCCATCAAGAAGCCGTCCACAGTACGAATGACCAGTCAAATCCACGCAATCGCCAAACTCGCCTACTTGACTCACCCGCACGAGTCAAGATCATCCAAGTAACTGAAATTCGCCTGTTTACTCGACTCGCCTGCACGAGTCGAGTTCGCCCTAGCGACTGAGACCCATCGGAACGTTCAAGTGACCAACCAGACAATCCACAAACTCACCAGACTCATCCGAGTAACTGATGGCCGCAACATCACGTATAGGGATGGGCCTTCCCATTTCCTCACGACCTGAAAGGAAGGAGTACAGTGCTTCGAGCCCATCAAACAGCCGCTTATAGTACAAGTGAGAAGCATGGTATCTCGTAACAGTACATGGTCACATCTCATGATTCAAGGGAGCGACCACGCCGTCTCTCCTCTATTTAAGAGCCTCTCCTGACTACAGGAAAGTGGTTTGTGGTTAATTGATTAATTCAATCAGTTAGCTGGACCATTAGCTCTCAACTCTTGACTGAGTTCACGATAGGCTCTCTGCATGATCTTTGTACTATAGCACCTTCTCCTAGCTTTGGGCCCTGATCACCATCGAACTCAGAGACTCGAACTCGACCGACATGAGCTTCTAATGTGCACTGAAGGTCACCAGCAACCTTGATCGAATCGTCCAAGGGAAGCAGACTCGGTACGAGAACCGAGCGAGGCGTCCTATCGCTACCAAAGTCCCCACGTTAAACAAGGAGGGCCTTCCCTCCGCTTCTGTTGCAATTTTAATTCATTAGTTTGTAATAAGGTATTCTTATCAATACAAACGAAACCCCTATTTCGGGAAATCAAAATTTACACCTACACCTATCAAGGATTGAAGGAGGCAACATTTCCTCAGGTGGTGGTGAGAAAGGTAAAATTGTAGGTATTGGTACTATTGGTAAGATACTTTCTCCCATAATTGAAGATGTTTATTTTGTTAAAGGTTTAAACCATAATCTTCTTAGCATTAGTCAATTAAGTGACAAAAGCTTTGACATCATTTTTAAACCGAATAAATGTATTGTTAGTATGAATAATAAAATTATTTTTGTTGCTTTTAGAAGATCTAATGTTTATATTTTTAAGATGAATGAGCTAGTAGATCAAGATGTAAAGTGCTTTGCCGCGGTAGATGGGGATCCTTGGATTTGACACAAGAGACTTGGACATGCTAACATTAAGCTAATATATAAGGTATTCAAGAAGAATTTAGTAAGAGGACTACAAAATCTATCTTACATTAAGGATTCTATTTATGAGGAATGTGCTAAAGGTAAACAAACTAAGACTTCCTTCAAATCCATAAATGAGGTATCCACTTCTAAACCTTTATAATTATTACATCTTGATCTCTTTGGACCCATGCGTGTTACCTCTATAGGAGGCAAACACTATGTTTTTGTTATTGTTGGTGATTTCTCTCGCTTTACATGGGTAATTTTTCTTGCTAATAAAGATGAATGTTTTGAAAAGTTCTCATTTTGTAAAAAGAATTGAAAATGAAAAAGATTAAAAAGTTGTTAAAATTAGATGTGATCATGGTGGAGAATTTCAAAACAAATTCTTTAACGATTTTTGTGCTCATCGTAGTATAACACATGTGTTTTTCGCTCCTAGAACACCCCAACAAAATGGTGTTGTTGAATGGAAAAATAGAACCATACAAGAGATAGTACGCACAATAATAAACTCTTATGATTTGCCAAAATATTTTTGGGTCGAAACCTTCAATATGGCTTGCCATGTTTTAAATCGTGTTTTGATTAAACATACTTTCAAGAAAACTGCTTATGAACTCTTTTTCGACAAAACTCCACATATTGGATATTTTCGTATCTTTGGTTGTAAATTCTTTATCATAAATACTAAAGACCACCATGATAAATTTGATTCAAAAATTGATGTTGGGATATTTTTGGGATATGCTCCTAGAAGCAAGGCTTATAGAGTTTTCAACAAGCAAACCCTCGTTGTTGAAGAGTCTACAAACGTTACTTTTGATGAATCTAATGTTGGTTTGCACGAAAATTTGCCTAGGGATGATGAAGAGATTGAGGAAGGAATGGAGCTCTTGCAACTAAATGATAAATCCTCAACGAATGTACCAATTGATGGGAAGAACATAAATGAACAAACTCAAGATCTCCCCAAGGCTTGGAAGTTTGCACCGGATCACCCTAAAGACCAAATTATAGGGAGTCCATCCAAAGGCGTTTTCGCTCGCTCAAAAGTAATGAGCGAATATGGTAATGTAGCCCTTTTATCCCAAATAAAATCTAAACATATTGATGATGCTTTATAAGATGAGTTTTTAGCTATGCATGAAGAGTTGAATAACTTTCAAAGAAATAATGTTTGGAAATTAGTTCCTAGACCAAATAATACTTCTATTATTGGAACTAAATGGGTTTTTAGAAATAAGCTTGATGAGTTTGACATAGTAACTAGAAATAAAGCTTGTTTAGTTGCCCAAGGATACAATCAAGAGGAGGGCATAGACTATGATAAAACTTATGCACCGGTTGTAAGATTGGAATCTATTAGAAGGTTTTTGGCCTTTGCAAGTTTCAAAAATTTTAAATTATTTCAAATGGATGTCAAAAGTGCTTCTCTAAATGGTTTTATTGAAGAAGAGGTTTATGTTGAGCAACCCCCCATCTTTATTGATTCATCTTTACCAAATCATATATACCGAGTTCAAAAAGCTTTATATGGGTTAAAACAAGCTCCTAGAGCTTGGTATGCTCGCCTCTCAAGTTTTCTCATTAAAAATTATTTTTTAAAAGGAACGATTGATAATAATCTTTTGTTAGAAAATGGAAAAATGATTTTATTTTAGTTCAAATTTATGTAGATGATATTATTTTTGGTGCCACTAATGAATCTTTATGTAAGGACTTTTCTAAAGTAATGCAAGATCAATTTGAAATGAGCATGATGGGAAAGCTCACTTTCTATCTCAGCATCCAAGTTAAGCAATCCAATGATGGCATCTTCATATCACAAAGTAAATATGCTAGGGAGTTAGTAAAACAATTCGGGATGGAAAGCTCAAAACATGCCCCAACTCCAATGAGCACCACCATCAAGTTGGATGCGGATGAAAGCGGTGAAAAGGTAGACCAAAAGCTATATCGAGGTATGATAGGTAGTCTCCTTTATCTCACCGCTAGTAGGCCGGATATTATGTTTAGTGTTTGTGCATGTGCACGTTTTCAAGCTTCTCCTAAAAAGTCTCATTTAATTACGGTTAAAAGGATTATTAAATATATTAATGGTACCTTAGAACTTAGTTTGTTTTATCCTAGAAATACATCTTTTGATCTTTGTGGTTATTGTGATGCCGACTTTGCCGGTTGTAAGGTGGACCGCAAAAGTACGAGTGATACTTGTTAATTTTTGGATAACTCACTTGTATCTTGGGCATCTAAGAAAAAAAATTGTGTTGCTTTTTCCACTACGGAAGAGGAATACATTGCCTCCGGCTTATGTTGTGCACAACTTTTATGGATGAAACAAAATTTGGTTGATTTTGATTTACACTTTCATGATACAAAAATTTTTTGTGATAACACTAGTGCTATCAATATCTCAAAAAATTCTGTTTTGCATTCTAGAACAAAACATATAGATGTATGGCATCACTTCTTGTGTGATCATGTTGAACGGAAAGATATTTCCCTTGTTTATATTAACACCAAATCTCAATTAGCAGATATCTTTACCAAACCGCTTTGTGAAGTTAGAAATGAATTAGGCATGTGTATCCTTTAAAAATATTCTTTTTGTGTCTATTATGTTTCTTTGCTCTATCATTGTCATTTTTTCTTATTGATCCTAATTTGTCAAGTCATGCTTAAGCACACATGGGTACCAAGGGGACTGAAGAGGTGAGAGACCGGAGTCGTCCCAAGAGGAGTGGGGTAGGTGGTAATGCCTAGTGGTAAGTCGTAATTCCTAACACTTGAGGGAGAGACGGGTAGGCCAACACTTGAGGTGCATTTGTGTAGGTTTCTTAGCATGCATATTGTCTTTATTTTACCCTATTTTTTATGGTGACAAAGGGGGAGAGAAATCTCCTCTTTTGTGTACATAGTAAGGGGGAGCCATATAGATAGGGGGAGAAACTATCTATAAGCCAATTAGTCATTTTTTACTTGCTCTTGCATAATGGTCGTTTGTCATTATCAAAAAGGGGAGATTGTTTGGTCCTTTGTTTTGATGATGATTTTCAAACACCATTATTGGTGCAAATCATTTGTTGATCTATATTATAGATCACATATCATTAGCACCTTTTATGGAGGATTGGATGGAAAATGAGCTATAACGATATTATTCAAGGAGGTGGAGGCAAAGTGATGAAGCAAATATTTCAAGACACTATATGTATGAGAAGCTTCATCAACTCAAGAGCAAATATTAAGACTCTGTTAGACCCTAGAGGGGGGGGGGTGATTAGGATCTTATGCTAATCTAATCCAATTTTATGCTAATTAAAGAATAACGTTTACACCTCACACTCGGTTTTCTAGCTAACCGAAAACTTTACAATCACCACTCTTGCAATCCCACTCTACACCCTCTCAAGTGTTGGAACTAGACGTGTCTCCCTCAAGTACTCGGATATAACATCTTCCTAGTTTCGTCAACTGACACCACTCCTCTTGGGACGATCCCCGACTCTCGCCACACACTTCTCTCGGTGTACAAGTGTATTACAAAGTGCTTCTCACAATAAGCACAATTACAATAAATGATTATTCTCTAATATGGATGAGAATACAATGAAAGCTCACACTTTAATTGTTACAACTCTCACCAACCCAAATATACTATGTATGAAAAATACAATAAGGTCAAGTGGGTGTGTGTAAACAATGAGTGAAATAAAATCTAAACTCAATATAAAAACTAGCTTTAAAGAATGATAATCAAACAAATATGCAAATGTAAAGCTAGATAAGAGTTTAGAAATTCTTCTCTGAAAAACAAGATGGAGAGATGGATTAAGATGAAGCTCAATCAATATAGATGATCTCCTCCACTTGTGTAAAACTTTTTCCCAAATAAAAACTCTTTTAAACAAACACTAAACAAACTTAAACCCTTGTTAAACTCTTGTTTAAAAACTTTTTGGGTTATTTTGGTAGTTGGGGTTTGAGAGGTTTATATAGGAAGAGAAACCAACACAAAACCCCCAACCAAATCCCCCAAAAACAAAGAAAAGGATTTTTCAGATTCTGTACAAAAAGAGTCGTTGGGCATACGGCGGTCGACCGTGAAATTCTAGCGATCAACCGCGAGCCATGTTAGAGACTGAGAAAATTTCCAGAAATATCTGCGGTCGACCGTGACAGCCGACCGTGGGAATTTTTAGCTTGACGATCGACCATTACAGTCGACCGCGAAAGTCTCTACTGGATCCACAGGGTAAATAAAAGGCACGGTCGACCGTGGCGGTCTACCACAAACAGATATATGAAAATGACAGTCTTGTAAGCAGTTTTTCTGATTTAAAACCCTGTTTAAAAATATCAAATAAATTTAGAAAAATGTAAAACTTTAGAAAATGATTGTAGATATGATAATACACATGCTACAAAAACTAGTTTTCAAAATGAACCTCCCAAATGATAAATATCATCATTTTACAAAATAGTCCAAAACATGAAAATGTGAACATATGAGTTTTGATATTTTAGCTTAACCATGTTTTGAAACAATACAAAATGACTTGAAGAAAGATGTAAACTATTGTTATGAAGTCTATAAACAATGAATATAGTATTTTCATAAATACAATAGAATATGAAACATATGAGTATGAATATGAATATATATTTATTTCATATCTATGAAATTAAACCAAACCAATTTATCCACGTAAAAACAAACATGTATGAATATAAATATTTATTTATATGCTAGTAAAAACTTTGTTTGTGGATAATCAAAAAACCAAAATGTGTATATATATATATATAACTATAATATATACACATAGAAACCAATAAAATGTGTGTGTATATGATATTGAGCATAAAGTACTTAACACACATAATATAAACTCCTAAACTAATTATACCCAAGCTTGTAATCATCAACGAAGCTCTATCTTGGTACACTTGCGGATGAAGCTTGAACTTGGATCTTGAACTTGAATTACATTGCTTCACTCTACTATTCCGCCAACCTTCATTGGATATGATCGTGAATGCTTGATTCCATCCATCCTCCAACACATTGTTTGTCTACAATCAATAGAAATATGCAAACACTAGACAAACAACATTAGTGGTAAATTATTTGTTAAACATCATCAAAACAAAGAGGCCAACAGACTCAAGCCATGTACTCATATGTAAGGGATATTTGCTATTTTGTTTTCTCTCTAGTACTTAATGTAGGCAAGTAGTTAGTTGATAATATTTGAATCTCATGGGATAACACACTTTCAAAAACTTGTATTTTGGTACTTTTACTAAATCAGTGATTTTCACAAATATGAGGACTTTTTTGCAAAATTCCTTTGTAAACAAGTTTGTTTAAATGTTTATAAACTGTTTACAAAGTTTCATAATTTTTGAAATTTATTTACTATTTTTAACAAAACTTTAAAACTCAATTTCAAAATTATTTCAGGCTGATAACCTGTTATCAGTCGACTGATCAGTCAACTGATGAAATCAGCCGACTGATGTGTCGACCGATGAAAGTATATGGAATCTTAAAAAAAAATTCGGTTCTGTTTTGGTCGACTGATCAGTCGACTGACGAGTTGTCAGTTGACTGAAAGTGATCGTCAGTCGACCGATGCGCTGATATTTGAATACAATGCTCAGCTCGTCAGTCGACTGATGCTTCCCGTCAGTCGACTGATAAGCACAGTAACGGCTAGTTTTTACAGAATCTGTTTCTCGATTTCTGTGGATTTTCTGCTGATTCTTTGGGTTTTGACTGTTGTATTCTCTTCCTATAAATACCCAACAACCCCAACTACTTCAGTAACTAAGCATTCTCGACTGTGTGGTTGTGAGATCTCGGTGGAGATCGTTGTGTAGAAGAAGTTCTAGCTTCCAAACCAGGTGTGTAGTGGATTTCTCCTCGAGAGTGGGGAGCGGGGACGTAGATCAGCGGACCGAACCTCGTGAACATACCGTGTGTCATCAATTGGCTAACTATCTCTATCCCTACTCTCTTTTATTGTCATTGCATTTCATACTTGTGTGTGGTTTGTTGGAATAGTTTTTAATTGCATATTATTTGTCCATAAACCTTATTCACCCCCCCCCCCTCTAGGGCCTTTCAATTGGTATCAGAGCAAGGTCTGTATTGTTGTTAGGCTTAAACCCCTTAGAGAAAAGATCATTATGGAGGCTTCTATGAATATGCATATGCTAGAAGGACAATCCACCACTAGGCCACCCCTATTCACCGGTAGTAACTTTGCCTATTGGAAAGCTAGGATGATAATTTATTTACAATGCATTGACCTTGATATCCTAGATATTGTGGAGAAAAAACATATCTAGAAGCTTAGTAGTGAAATGACCGAGGATGAGAGGAAACTATCTAACCTTAACATTAAGGCAATGAATACACTAATTTGTGGTCTTACTCCTAATAAATATAAGAGAGTTTCTACATGTGCAACCGCACACGAAATTTGGGAGAAGTTATATATCACCCATGAGGGAACCCCCAAGTGAAGGAGTCTAAGATTAGTGGTCTCATGCATGATTATGAACTTTTTAAAATGCTTCCAAATGAATCCATCAATTCTATATTTTCTCGGTTCACTAACATCATAAATGATTACATGGTCTTGACAAGGTCTTGGAGAATCAAGAGATGAATTATAAAATTCTTCGCTCTTTGACACCGGCTTGGGAACCTAAAGCCACGTCCATCAAAGAATCTCATGACCTCTTAAGTCTCACTCCTTATGAACTTATTGGCATGCTCAAGGTCCATGAAAAGAAGATCAAGGAGAAGGAAGAAGCAATCCTAAAAGCAACCGAGGAGCCACCCCAAAAATCAAAGTCCATAGCTCTCAAGGGAGCAATCGACAATTCGTCCTCCTCGGATAGTGAAGATGATGTCTCTAGAGAAGTGGCACACCTCTCTAAAGGAATATCAAAATTAATCAAAATGAATAAAAATTTTAAGAATCGATCTAACAACAAATTTCCTTCTCGTATAGGAAAATGTTTCGAATGCAATGAACCGGTACACTTAGCCAAGTATTGTCCCAAGCTCAAGGAAAAGTATTTAAAATACAAGAAGAAGAAGTCTATGTATGCCGGTTGGGATGAGTCCGAACCAAGCGATTCATATAGTAATGATGAGGGCACCAAGATTGCTCTTCATAACCAGAACATTTGCTTCATGGCTCATGAAGATGAGGTACAATCCGAAACCGAAAGTGAATCTCTCTATATACAATGTGAACTAGAAGCGGCTTTAGAAGAATTGAACTTTGAATTTAAGAAACTAGCAAAAGAACATTCCTCATTCAAAAAATTACATGTTTCTTGTGATTCTAAGTATAAGCAACTACAATCTTCTCTTGCTCTAAAAGATGAAATGATAGGAGATTTAGATTTGAAAACAAACATCTAAGATCTAAAGTTGAGAGATTAGAAATAGAAAACAATAAAATTAAGTCCAATCATGCTTACCCTAGTCATCATCATATTGGTAGAAAATGGTATCATCAATCTCATACTCCTACATACAAGAAAAAGTTTTTATGCACATATTGCATGAAATATGATCATATTTCTACTCATTATTGGATTAAAAATAACAGTGATTATTATGAGTTAATGTGGGTACCCATGGGTACCAAAAATACTAATACTCAAGGACCCAAAGCTTGGGTACCTAAAGGTTCTACAACTTCTTCATATGTAGGGAACGTCTCGCACAAGACGTAAAGAGTTGTGGTACCTTGATAGTGGTTACTAACATCACATGATAAGAAACAAAGAATTATTTGTAACCCTATCAAGGATTGAAGGAGGCAAAATCTCCTTTGGTGGTGGTGAGAAAGGTAAAATTATAGGTATTGGTACTATTGGTAAGATACCTTCTCTCATAATTGAAGATGTTTATTTTGTTAAAGGTTTAAACCATAATCTTATTAGCATTAGTCAATTAAGTGACAAAGGCTTTGACATCATTTTTAAACCGAATAAATGTATTGTTAGTATGAATAATAAAATTATTTTTGTTGCTTTTAGAAGATCTAATGTTTATATTTTTGAGATGAATGAGCTAGTAAATCAAGATGTAAAGTGTCTTACCACGGTAGATGGGGATCCTTGGATTTGGCACAAGAGACTTGGACATGCTAACATGAAGCAAATATCTAAGCTAACCAAGAAGAATTTAGTAAGAGGACTACCAAATCTATCTTACATTAAGGATTCTACTTGTGAGGAATGTGCTAAATGTAAACAAACTAAGACTTCCTTCAAATCCATAAATGAGTATCCACTTCTAAACATTTATAATTATTGCATCTTGATCTCTTTGGACCCATGCGTGTTACCTCTCTAGGAGGCAAACACTATATTTTTATTATTGTTGATAATTTCTCTCGCAAACGAGGTATCCACTTCTAAACCTTTACAATTATTGCATCTTGATCTCTTTGGACCCATGCGTGTTACCTCTCTAGGAGGCAAACACTATATTTTTATTATTGTTGATAATTTCTCTCGCTTTACATGGGTAATTTTTCTTGCTAACAAAGATGAATGTTTTGAAGAGTTTTCTCATTTCGTAAAAAGAATTAAAAATAAAAAAGATTTAAAAGTTGTTAAAATTAGAAGTGATCATGGGGGAGAATTTCAAAACAAATTCTTTAACGATTTTGTGCTTATCGAAGTATAACATATGTGTTTTCCGCTCCTAGAATACCCCAACAAAATAGTGTTGTTGAACGAAAAAATAGAACCATACAAGAGATGACACGCACAATGATAAACTCTTATGATTCGCCAAAATATTTTTGGGTCGAAGCCGTCAATATGGCTTGCCATGTTTTAAATCGTGTTTTGATTAGACATAATTTCAAAAAAACTCCTTATGAACTCTTTTTCGACAAAACTCCATATATTGGATATTTTCGTATCTTTGGTTGTAAATATTGTTAGACCCTAGAGGGGGGGGTGATTAGGGTCTTATACTAATCTAATCCCGATTAAATACCAATTAAAATTAAGTTAATCAATTTGATCTTGCAAGAATGATATAAGATGGATATGAACAAGAAAGATAAGAATAAGTACAAATGATATATACGCTAAGCAAACACAAACACAAGATATGTTTATGAGATTCGGTCCCCATGACCTACGTCCCCGCTCCTCACCTCGAGGATATCTCCACTATCACAATCCGGTTTGGAAGCCGGAACTTCTACACACTCGGTTTACAAGCTTACCGAAAACTCTCACACAACAAACACTATGTAATCACACTTTACACACTAAGTGTAGGAACCTAGTCCGTGTCCTCCTCCTCAGTGTTCGGATGCAACCTCTCCCTAGGTTCGTCAACCGACGCTACTCCTATTGGATTCCACCCCGTTTCTCGCCTCACACTTCTCTCGGTGCACAAGTGTATTACAAGTGATACTCACAAAAGAAGATTAAATACAATGGTTTGTTCTCAAATAACAAGTGAGAACACAATGAAGCTCACACTCACTAAATCACACCCCCAATCCACACTATATGGTATGAAGATATTAAGCTCAATATGTGTGCGTGATAACAGTGAATGAAAATAATACAACTCAATAAATATAGCTAATGAAATGAAAATGGAATAGTAAGCTATATAAGAGTTTAGAAAACTTCTCAAACAAGAAGAACACTAGATGATGATCCCAATAGGATTTGAAAGCCACTTCTTGTTGTAGGAAAACTTCTCTTGAAACAGACTGATGAAATCAGTTTAAACAGCTCTTTTAAACACATTTAATATTTTGTTAAACACAAAACTTGAATTGTAAAAGAGAGCAGCAATGGGGTATTTATACCCTCTCAAATATCAGCCAAAAACTAACTTGAAAAGACTAAAAAGCCCCCAGAGAGCCGTTGTGAAAATAGCCGTTAAAAACCAATGATTAAATCGGTGGTCGACCGTGAAAATCTCACGGTCGACCGCGAGGCACAAAAATCCTAAGTATAGGGTTTTAAGGCTGGCGGTCGACCGCGGCGGTCGACCGTGAAACTCTCTGGTCGGATCACAGTCGACCGTCATGGTCAACCGCGGGCATAGAAAGGTCAAATGCTGAAAGATAACTTCCGGCGGTCAACCATGGCGGTCGACCGCAAACTGATACTTGGCATTGATAGGTTTTTGGGCCAAATATGAAAATGCATTAAAAATATTAAATCAATTCCAAAAATAATAAAACTTTGGGGAAAGTTTCTAAATGATAAAATTGAACATGTTGACAAGGAATTTTTAGAAAATAATTTTCGTTGCGAAAACATAACTGTTTTTTGAAAGTGTTCGTAAAACCTGTATTTTAACGATTATGAAGATTTTGATATGACTCAAATACGTATAAATATATACTCATGCATCACACTTGTCATATATCTATAATCCACGAGTATGAAAAGAGCTGTAAAACATGAAATAGGATAAATTGTAAAACGTTTGATGGAAAAAATCAATTTATATGATAGAAAACAGTCCAAAATCGTGTTTAAGTGTAGCATATATTGAGGCTTAAATATAAACATTACAATATATGTAAGTAAACTATTTTTATACCTAGGTAACTCCACACATAAGAACTTGAATCTTTAGCAGCTTGCTTGTTGTTTGTACTGAAATACTGTAAAAGACACATAAACACAAAACTAGAAGAATATATTTAGCGATAAATTGTTTGCAATCATCATCACACACAAAACAAAAAAAAAAAAAGAAAAACTATAGGGTTCAACATCTCCCCCCTTTTTGAATGATGCAAACATTTATATATTGATATGAAATATACTACTAAATAAACCACATACAATATGAATTAAACATAATAAACCACATGCCAGTATGAATTAAACTTATAAACCATATTACAAGAAACAAATATAAAAACCATTAGATTTTCTCCCCTTTGACAAGCATCAAAAGGCGTGAAAATATATATATAAATAAGGAGCAACGCTCCCCCCTACATATAAGCACAGATAAAAACAAGTAAAATTGGCCAAAAGCTCCCTGTCAAATGCAAAAATGACATCTAAAGAGGGCATATATAGGAGGCTAATCCATAATCTTTATACACAGGCCATACACATTTAGAATCCAAAGAAAAGCATCATTAGGCAACAATTATCACAAAACAAGCAATGAAATTATTTCAACATACATAGTTCATAGAAAAGATAAACTAACACATTAAGATCACAAATGCATGCAAACTTCACACAAAAAAAAGCTACATAGTTTTCCACAAACATAGTTTGTTCGCACAATACTAGCAAACGCATACACAAATGTTTCACAAAGACAAATATTTCCAACAAACATAGAGTTATTACAACTCAAAATAACAATCATAAGTATCAGCTCAAAAATAGACATAAGACATCACCAAAAGCATAGAACAACAAACTCCAATAGCAACAAAGTCATATCACCACCGATCATCATCAGAAGCATGGCCAGGAGCCTGAACTCAGAGCCAGATGCAGACCTCAGGCAGAGGCTCCTCAAAGTCAGAACTGGAGAGATGGATTCCAGAATCCCTAGAGCCTGACGGCTGATAACTAAGGAAATGTCGCTAGCATCCCTCTAAATGTAAGACCTGAGTCTCAGGTCGATCCCCAAGGGCACAGATATCAGAGGAGTGGAAGAGGAATGCTCTAGATTGACGAACGGGAAGATGATGGAACAGTGGGATTCAGATAAAGATCTGATAGTTGGACATACGAGAGACGAGAGAGACTCTATCAAAAAAGTCCTTCTTGGGTTCAACTTTGGGTTCATGTGTGAGATCAACACTGAAGTGTTGAAGGATAAGGGTGATGAAGGAGCCAAAGGGTAGAAATTTGAAATGCTTAGATGACATATTTTTGAGAAAAACGTTTGCCTAATCTACTTTTATTTTGGTAAAAATGGCATATACAGCATTGATCTTGTCAGGAGCATAATGATCAAAACTACCAGTTTTAGGAATCAGATTTTGAGCAATAATTCTAGAAATAAGTTTGGCATTGGGATTAAGAGAATTATTGTTCATCGGATAAGTGCAACCAGGTTTAAACAAGAGGTTTGTTTCACAGCTGGATCATCATGTTCAAATAGACATTAAGCTCAAAACATCACCTGTCGGGGATTTTTAAGAATCCTCGCAAGTTCGTTAGCAGAAAAAGAATGGCAACATTTTTAACATGTACCTA
Source organism: Asparagus officinalis (assembly GCF_001876935.1). Classification (NCBI taxonomy): domain Eukaryota; kingdom Viridiplantae; phylum Streptophyta; class Magnoliopsida; order Asparagales; family Asparagaceae; genus Asparagus; species Asparagus officinalis. Next base: position 67,782,348 of record NC_033798.1, on the reverse strand, counting down.
ATGGTCTGCAAGACCATCAAGCAGAGGATGACACAGATAAGTTGGCATAATACAGATAAACCAGAAAAGGATAATAAGGAACTTAATTCCACATCTAACAGCCTAGCCATACCAACATTATGAAGAATCGTATGGCAGTTCATACCATGGCTAATTGATCAAATTTGATTATTAAAGGTGACAGGATTCTTTAACTTACAAGCTCCCTATATTTCTTAACTAAGGGGTTTGAAAATAAAAAATCCTCATAATGGGAGTAGCATACAGATATGAGTGCCAATGTGGTCTAGATCCTCTTCTTACCATGGTGACAGAATGATCCAACTAGGGTTTTGAAAAGTATGAATGAGACAAAAATTGATAAAAACCCTAGATTAGGACAAAGAAACTAAGAAGTCAATGGATCACGAGAGTACGATGAGAGATTACCAAAAATTAAGATGAAAATATCCGCAGTCGAAAGAAGAATTTCAGCGGCACCTGAAGAGAAACGATGAAATTTGGGGAAAAGTTCGAATAAGGGAAGTTGAAGAGAATCGGATCTTTAGAGAGGAAGAAGGAGGCAGACCAGATTAGATCAAATCAAGAATCAATGGTTGTGAAGAAGCCGGGTTTAAGAATTAAACAACATGAACAAAACGAGTAACCAAAAGTGCAGAAAACCGAAAACTCTCTTGCGGTCGGACCGTCTGGCGGCGACCATAAAAACTCCAGAAACTATTGACGGTCGACCGTTGGCGGTCGACACGAGAGAAAAAACTGCATAGACAGTTTTTAAATCTGGCATTTTGAGGAAATTTATTTTGACCTTAATAAAATTATTTTATAAGATTATAAATACATATAAAGGTTTATGTTATTAAAACAAAAAAAAAAATTTTATTTTAACTTCATAAGAGATAAAATTTATCATTTAGAACTCAAACCAAATTATTCAAGAAAACAAAGCGAACAAAAAAAACAAACAAAAACAAAAAAAAATGATATAAAAATCATTTTGGTACCCCAATCATTTTTGACCCTAAAATATTGGACATGACCTCACATTTAAATCCACATGCCCTAGGGTTATCGAACCCGCTTGGGCGTAATTTTGTGCACCGATACGATCAAATAAGAAAAATTGTAAACAATGACCCGTACGGATTGTAATTCTATGCAATGTAGAGGTTTGAATGGTTTACCGTTGACCGAAATAAAATGCACGTGGTTCATTTGTAAAATAGATTTTTCTTTGTAATCTTATTTGCAAACGAGAATTTCTTTTTAAATCAAACAAAACATGGCTAAATGACCAAAACGACCACCAATAATCACAATTTATATATCATGGAGCATATTATGATTATACCTATGTGTGTGTACATGTGTATGTGATGAAGAAGCTTGATGGGATCACAATCATCAGATAGGCTTGTTAATTTTTGGTGCATTATGACAAAATTGAGCTAAATGGCCTTTAAGACCGCAAATAGAACATTTGTGATTTTATCATACCATATGTGCTAGTGAATAGGTTACTTAGAAGAATTAACATTGAACTTTGTACATAAGTCCATAAAGCTTTTTAATTATTAGCATACAAGTGTTTTGTGTTGAATCTCAAGGTTAGATACTTCGTTTTCTCCATTTGATTCAACTCATCATTGTGCATACAAGCATGTGCTACGTAGAAGTAGGATAAACAAGATCTATTCATCATAGATTTCAACTTATCTACTTCTACATAGCATTCACGTGTTTCATGAAGCAAACACATTTTCAATTTTAAATTTCAATTGTATTCTTTAAGCAATATATTTTCATTTGCAAATAATTAAACTTAGTGGCTAGTGTTCATGAGTGGATTTCAAATTGAACATACTTCACTTTTACATTAATACAATTTGTGTAATTTTTTTCAAACTCAAGAGCAAGTTCATCAAAAGGTAATAATATCATCCGTAGCGCCATAACTCACTAGGGTTACTCACCTAGTGGAATTATATGAGATGAGTCTTTAAGACTCAAAACGGGATTTTCCACCTTGTTGATATACCTTACAAATTTCCCTGCATGTGCTTGCAATACACTTCCAAAGACGTAAGCGATAATCATGAATATAGCAAATTTGTTAGAATATGATAGAGTGAAAAAGCATTAATAAAATATTCTAACAAAAGCTTGTTCATATCACAACAATCCTAAGTTATCGATGCTTACACATTTGGACTTTTTTCGAAATAGGAACAACATACAGCATCTAAAATATTTCCCACAAATCCGAATTGTTTATATGAACAAATAGTTTGATCTAACACGCCATTAAGCTAGGGAAAAAATAATCCAAACGAGGAGCAATATTGAAGCATGTCCTAACTAGATGAATCATAACATATCCATAAAAGATAATATGCAAGAAGCAAAATACAATCAAATTAGATTAGCAACAATACGATAACTTGATTTTAACTCAAGACGATAGACCTTAAATCAAAGAGCAACCAAGCTCTGATACCATTGTAAGACCTACTATAGGGGTGATTAGGGTCTTTATGCTAATCTAATCCCGATAAAATTATACCGAAATTAAATTAAGTTAATCAATTTGATCTTGCAAGAATGATATAAGATGGAATGAACAAGAAAGATAAATAAGTACAAATGATATATACCGCTAA
>NC_033798.1:67717664-67778688 GCF_001876935.1 Asparagus officinalis | reverse complement strand
TCTTCTTAGGGGGAGAGGGAATCTTCTCCTCCTATCTTTTCGATCGTTGGATTTGACATTCAATTTTTAGATCTCTTCTTAGGGGGAGAGGGAATCTTCTCCTCCTATCTTTTCGATCGTTGGATTTGACATTCAATTTTCTCTTCTTAGGGGGAGAGGGAATCTTCTCCTCCTATCTTTTCGATCGTTGGATTTGACATTCAATTTTTAGATCATTTAATCTAATGCAAGCAAATCCATACCAAATAAGAAGGAAAAGCTATAATTGGAATTTAGACAAATTCATTAATACTGCTACTTCTAATTCTCGCTCTCTTTAAAAATTGGCCTCCTCCTCGTGTCCTCTTGTCTTTCTTCACTTTTCATCACACCTCCAACAATCTAGTCCACTTCATAGCACTCAATTGACAATTCATCAATCACGAGCTCATCCCCTTAAGAATTTTTGTTTACTCAGTAATTTTAAAATAAAATATAAGAATTCAATGAGGATTATGAGAATTTTAGTTTATCAGTTAGTTTTAATTTAATCCATAACCTAACAAATGGATTTGTTTATTCATGAATTAATAATGATAGATCTCTTGTTTGTGCCTTCAAGGACTCGACGGATTTATATATATGATAAGTGTTCATAATGTGGCACCTTAGATTCGATCTAAGATAGCACCTCTTCATTCATGAATTAAACTATTCCAATTAATGATCCGTTCCATTCGTTGCTATCTAAATGTCTCATAATATCTATAAAATAAAAATTATGCTGATTAAATACTTCTAACCCATATTTTTTCATTGTCTCTTTACTCATATTATCGTAAAATTGTTAATTTTACCATCACTTGATGCATGAGTAATTACAACCCAATATGGCTAATTTTTTCTTTGTATAAAATCCAAAATATATAAATCAAAATGAACGGAATGGATTGAGTAATTTGATATTATATAAAGTAGCTTTGAATGCGCTTCCTCGGATTAAATCTAAAGTGCCACATTATATATGAACATTTTTCCTATATATACACACACACAGAGATATGCAGACATACATGCACACACACACGCACACACACGAGGGTAAAACCCTAACCCTTTAGGATTAGGAACCGGCTCACTAAAGAACTGGGTTGAGTCGACTTTGGATTCACCCACTCAATTGGGTGGACCCCACCAATTACTAATAGAGGGGTTAAGATCTTTATATGCCTTGGCAATTTTAAATATACCATGAACGCACCAAGTCTAAAGTTTGGCAATCGAAGCATCAGAACCACCCCAGATTGCAATGGCTCTATTTTTATACTTGATTAACTTCTTCCACTACCAAAAATGTGCTATCTAAACAGGAATATAACAATATTATAAAATCCAAATTAAAGAATTAAAAAATTCAGGTCTGATCGGGAGCAATCGTGATGTTACTACCCTAGAAGATTGAGGACCTGCCTATCGCTCTGGCGTAATCTATCCCCTCTCCTCTAGTGATAAAAACCCTCAAAATCGGCCGACCTCTGCGCTCGGGCGTGAGTCACAGAGCTTATGCTCAGACGAAAATGGTTGCCCAAAATATAAATGTAATGTAGCCGAAATAACTTGGGAGAAAAGAGAGTGGAGAAAGAGAGCTTTGGAAGTTGTTCTTCTCTTTGTTGTATTTCTGAAGGAGGTCTACGGCTGCTTATATAGGTGAGGAGAAGTGTAACCCCCGCTGAATCAAAGGAACCGTTATGCACGAATCTTGCTTCCGTTACCCGCATGCAGCCGTTACAAAACGTGTAAAATATGCAAAATAAAAGCTTGAGAAGCAAAAAAGTGTGCGTGTGCAGTGCGGCGTCACGTGGCGCGCACATGCGAGCGAGGCGAGGCGTGGCATGGTGTGTGTGTGCGCGCACGCGTGTGTGAGATAGATATGCAAAGCCCACAAAACCCAAAACACTATTTAAAGCCCAATAAGGAGAGAACCATTATATACCTCATACTATTCATCTCCTTTTCTAATGTGGGACTATCCACAAATGCAAAATTGTCTTTTCATGAATTCATGAACAAAACATCAAACAGTCCCCCCCCCAAAAAAAAGGAAATATTGACTGAAAACTCAAAAAATAATAAATAAATCAATAAATTACAAAATAAATATAGGTTGGGCAACCTTTCGTATCATGAATTCGGGAGAGGTAGCTTTTGGTTTTGAACCTTTCCTTAGTAAGTTCATCGCCACCTGAGGGACATAATGGACTAGGCCTTGAATTAGGCCCCTTGAATCAGGTATTGATAAAAACACACACAATACATTTTCATCTATTGAGCTAAGCGGGTTAAGCGTTAAAGGCCATGCTCACAAAAAACCTACTCATGAGAGTTTCTAGGGGTCAGCCCTGCCCCCCCCAACCGCGGCCATCACGGTTCCTTCAAGTAATTGCTTTTTGATTACAAAAGATCCGGTCTTTTTATAAGATCCGGTTACAACGAAATCAAAGAGAAAAAATAAAAAGATTACAACTTTCCTTTCGAATGAATCGCGAGCTCCTGTTTTGCGGTCACTCGCTTTTGTGGGTTCTTTGCCAACGCCGGGGTTAATCCGTGGACCACCGCGCGATCTAGATCCGATCGGATCTACACAATTTGATGGGTGTTATCTCACTAAGGAAATAACAGCCGGGGGGTACTATTTCACCAAGGAAATAATAGCCTTTAGTTCTCGGGTTCAAAGGCCAAGCTTTGATCCGGAGTATTACTTCGTGTAGATCTTAGATCTGATTTCTCTCTCTCGAACTCCTACCTTTTGTAACGTGGATGCTCGCCAAGAACCAGATCTGAATGTCCAAGTCTTCAAGTCTTCAAAACTCCAAGCTCAGTTCTCAATTCGGCAGAGTTTCGGCTCTAGAAGTTCCAACCCTCAAAAATGAGCCAAGGGGAGTCTATTTATAGGCTCTCAAATCTGTGCCTTGGCACAGATCTGGGTCGGCCACCCATAGGTGGCTCGGCCACCGAGCCACCTAGAGGTGGCTCGGTTTTGGCCGAGTCCCCTTGGTGTTTGGGTTTTGCCACCCCTGGGGTGGCTCGGCCCCCCCATGGGGTGGCTCGGCTTTGGCCGAGCCACCATGGGGTGGCTCAGCCATGGCCGAGCCACCTGGGTGGTTCGACTTCGGCCGAGTCGCCTGGGTGTGGCGCCATTGTCTCTGTTGTCCGGTTCTGCGGTTTATCTGAGCTTCGTCGCTGATCTGGACTCTGATATGGCAGTCTGGATCTCGATATGGTAGTAAATCCGCTTCGGTGTTCGAGTTCGAATCCGTTCTACAGTTGGATGACTCGTTGACTCACCGAACCGTTAGCTTGATTCTGCACGCGAGTGGATCTATTCCGTTGTTTGCGTGCGGTTCGTTAGCCTCGTCACCTCGTTAATCCACTTCGTCGCGTGTCACTTGGCTTCGGTATTGCGGACTAACGCTCGCGTTTAGATACGTCACCCGATGGTTCGTTGATTTGTCGAATCACCGTGCTGAGCTGTGTTAAGGGACCTATAAGCAATTTTATACGCCTACACCCCCAACCGCGGCCATCATGGTTCCCCTCACGTAGGTAAGTCCTCAAAGGGTACTACAGCTGTTTATTTAAAACCCCCCACAATACACACGTTAGACTTATTAGGAGTAAAACATAGCCTAGCCAGCTGTATCATAAGAGCATCGTCATCATAGAGAAGGGGTAGTAGCAAATATTACATAATGATATATAAATATATCTAGGTCGATGCTCCACATGAGAATCACTTGTCCAGATTGTTTCTACCACATTGAACCAATATTGGGACTACGTCTCCAAATAATGATTGGGTTGTCGCTGTCAGTGACCTCATTTATGGGATTAACCCCATCTCCCTCGATGAATCCAGAACCACACTCCTAGATAATCCCTTAGTCAAAGGGTCAGCAAGATTTTTCTAAGACTTTACAAAGTCCAAGATCACAACTTTGCCTAACAGGCGTTGTACAGACTTATATCTTATTTGGATATGTCTGTTATATTTTTTATTTACATATACTTGCTTTAGAAGCTCTATGGTAGATCTAGAATCAGAGTAAATGGAAATAGGAGGAGAGGGTTTAGGGACCAAAGGAAGTTTAGAGAGAAGATCTTTTAACCATTCGGCTTTTGTGCAAGTAGTATCAAGAGCAATCAATTCAGACTCCATGGTGCTCCTGGCAATTACAGTTTACTTACAAGATTTCCAGGATACAGCTGCACCACCAAAAAGAAATACATATCCAGATGTAGACTTTACACTATTGGAATCCGTGACCCAGTTGGCGTCACTATACCCATCTATAGCATCAGGGTAACCAGTGTAAGTCAAGCAATAGTCAATTGTGCCTTTCAGATATTTGAATACTCTTTCTAAGGCAGTCCAATGATCTTTGCTAGGATTGCTAGTATACCGGCTCAGTCTCCCTACAGCATAAGCTATATCGAGTCTGGTCCGATTGGATATGTAAAGAAGAGATCTAATCAGCTGAGAATACTTCAGTTGGGAGACTAGTTCACCTTCATTCTTCTTCAAGGATATAGAAGAATCTTAAGATGTGGAAACATGTTTAGAGTTATGAAAGTTGAATTTGATTAGCATTTTCTCAATGCTATGGGAAAGACTCAAAGATATTCCTCTGGTGTCTCTAGTGATTTTCATTCCAAGTATCATGTCAGCAAGACCTAAGTCTTTCATATCAAAGTTTTTGGAAAGATAAACCTTAACCTTTGAAATTAATTCAAGTGTTGTTCCAAAGATAATGATATCATCAACATAGAGACAGAGAATGACATAGTCATTGTTTATCACTTTAGAATAGACACATTTATCGTGTTCATTCGTAGTGAAGCTATATTGTGCAATGACGTTGTTAAATTTCTAGTGCTATTATTTAGGAGCTTGTTTAAGACCATACAAAGATTTAACAAGCTTATAGGCTTTATTTTCCTGATCCTTGATAATGAAGCCTTCAGGTTGGTGCATATAGATTTCTTCATCTAAATCACCATTTAGGAAAGCAGTCTTTACATCCATCTGATGTATAATTAGCTTATGGATAACAGCAAAGGCTAATAATACTCAGATAGTAGAGATTCAGGCTACAGGAGAGTAGGTGTCAAAATAATCAATGCCCTTTTGTTGAGTATAGCCTTTAGCTACTAATCTAGCTTTAAATTTAGCTATGGAACTAGGGGTGAGCACGGTTCGGTCCAAACCGAAAAAATCGACCGAACCGACTAAAATTTTTTGCAGTCCGATTCGGTTTTAATGCTCTGTCGGTTCAGGTCGTGTTGAAAATTTTTCAACCCGAACCGCCCGAACCAACCGCCCATTACATTAAGTCCATAACCCATTATACCCAACCCGTGTCCAGTTCTTCACTCAATATAAAATGAAATCCCTAAACCTAGCTCTCCATTCTCCAACCTCAGATCCAGCCGTCGCCGCTCCTCCGTCACCCCCCTTCATCTTCGTCTTCGTCTCTGTCTCCATCTCCGTCTCCAGTTACTTCATCTCCATCACTGACCTCCGTCTCCGTCCCCGGTTAGTGTTTCTTCATCTCGTCTTAGGATTCAAGATCTAAGTTTTACAACTTTTTTCGATTTGCTTCTGATGATTTGCTTTTTGGGTTCAAAACTTCAAACCGAAGATCTTCATTCTCTCGGAATTTTGATGTGATTTCTTTTTTATGCTATAGAGATTTGCTCTAGACTACATGTTAAATTATGTTTAAGCTGCTTGTTTTAGCGTTTAGTTGAAGAACTTGATAGTAAACATGGAAATTTTGGTTCCTTTCTTGCTAATTTGTCTTGTTTAATGTGAAAGATTTGATTCTTTTGGAGTAATGTGACTTGCTAGAAGTTGTTCACACTGAAAGCTGACCTCCTCTTTCTTTACTCACCTACATTTTCTTTACACGCATTCTAATTGTCGAATACTATTACTGTTGATCAAATCTTTACTAAAATTTCTCTGAATTGGGTTCTTTTTACAATAACCTTTTAGAACTTACTCATTGATTAAATCTAACTGGATATTGATATGACTAAGAGATTGGCTATAAAACCAGTGAGAACTCTAATAAAGGACTTGAGCAGGGTTCATTCTCTGTTTTATTTCGTTGGTAACTGACCAGGTTCAGGATGGTTGCTGAATTGAGTTTATGGCTGCATCCGCTAAGTCTGTCTTAACCCTCTGTCTCTAATACGACTATGTTTGCAATTCTTCTTCCATTTTTTTGTGCTTGGAAAATTATGAGGGGTGAACTTAGTTTACACCCCCTTGTAAATTTTGAGTTTGGCAGGCTAAGGAGCGGTTAACTCTTTAACTTGTATAAATTATCATATTTTTTATCATTTCTTCTTGGGAAGACAGTAATCTTGTATAAATAATTTTCATACTTTCTTAGAGCAGCCACTCATCACTCGTTATCGTCTTCATGGTCGAGGCTGAACAATCTCCTCAGGATCCATCTCCAGCTTTAGGGACACCCGCACCTGTAGTGGAGGTATAAAGTGAATTGTGCTAAAAACTAATGCATATTGGTGTGCTAAAAAGTTAAAAATCCTAATTTAATTGAATTGTTGAAATAATCTGCAGGCTTCACAAAGGGAGAATCCTAATACAAATGCAAGTCAAGTTGATTCTAATCAATCTACACAAGGCTCTCAGACTTTGACTAAAAGGAAAGCAGTAAAAGCAAGATCGGAGGTTTGGGATCATTTTACTAAGTTTAAAGATAAAACGGTGATCCAAAAGCAAAATGCAACTATTGTAAAAAAGTGTATTTTGAATATAGTAAAAAAATGGTACTACAGCACTACACAATCACATGGAGTCTTGCAAAAAGCACCCATATAATGTCGACACTCGACAGAATCTATTAAATTTCAAACCGATTCTTGATTCACAAAGTGGAGCTAGTACGAAAATAGGAACCCTTGGTAGTTGGAGTTATGATGAAGGAGTCATAAGAAAAGCCCTCAATTATTTCATCATTTTAGATGACCTTCCATTCAAGTTAGTAGATGGTTTAGGGTTTAAAAATTCCATGTCCACTGCTTGCCCTAGATTTCATATTCCATCTCGTTGGATAATCCAAAGAGATTGCTATGATATTTACCTTGAAGAAAAAAGTTTAAAGAATTTATTGAAAGCTATATGTCAGAGGGTGTCTCTAACAACCGATACTTGGACTTCCATTCAAAATATTAATTATATGTGTTTAACGGCACACTGGATTGACAATGATTGGAAATTGAACAAAAGAATAATAAACTTTTGTCCTATTTCAAGTCATAAAGGAGATGATCTTGGGAAGGTGGTCGAGAAGTGTTTACTAGATTGGTAAATTGAGAATGTTTTTACCATCACAGTTGATAATGCTAGTTCAAATGATACCATGATTACATATTTAAAAAAGAGGTTCAACAATTGGGGAGGCATAATGTTGGGTGGGAAATTTCTTCATATGAGATGTATTGCTCATATTGTTAATCTTCTTGTTAGTGATGGGCTCAAAGATTTGGGGGATTCCGTTGCCCGTGTTCGTTCAGCGGTGAGATATGTGAAGCAATCTCCATCTAGATTAGCTAAATTCAAAACTTGCATTGAACAAGAAAAAAATGAATTTGGTTTATCTTTATGTTTGGATGTATGCACTAGATGGAATTCTACTTTTTTGATGTTGAACATTGCTCAAAAATATGAAAAATCTTTTGAAAGATATGGTGAAGATGATCCCTTTTTTAGATTTGAACTTAGTAATGGAAATGGAGCTCATGGAATGCTATTGGAGGATGATTGGGTTAATGTGAGAAGGTTATGCATTTTGCTTGAAAAATTTTATAAGCTAACATTACGTGTTTCAGGTTCTTCATATGTGATAAGTATTTTTTTCCTTCAAGAAATTGGTAATGTTGCTTGTGATTTATAAAAATGGAGATTGTCTGATGATGCATCATATGCTAGAATTGCTAATAGAATGACAGATAAATATGAGAAGTATTGGGGAAGTTGGGAGAAGACAAACATGTTGATTTACATTGCGGCGCTTCTTGATCCACGAAATAAAGAAGATTTTGTGACTTTTATTCTTGAGCTCACATATGGTGAGAAAGAAAGTGTTGAAAGTTAAAATTCATCAAAGATGTCGTATTTGCATTATTCAATGAGTACAAAATTAAATATGGAACTGAAATAGATGCAAGTGGGCAATCAATTGGTGCTTCATCTAATAATATTGACAATGATGATGTTAATCAAATAACTGATGTAATAAGTCAGTTTAAAAGGTTGAAAGCCGCAAAAGGAAGTGTCGAAGCAAAATCAGAGTTGGATAAATTTCTAAGCGAGGATGTTGAAGCCAATCAAAGTAACTTTGATATTTTAGCTTATTGGAAAGTTAATTGTGTAAGGTTCCCAATTCTCTCTCGGATGGTTCGTGATGTATTGGCTATTCCAATTTCTACAGTTGCTTCTGAGTCTGCATTTAGTACAGGTGGTCGAGTACTTGATCCATTTAGGAGCTCATTGACTCCGAGAATGGTACAAAGCCTAGTATGCACTTCCGATTGGTTTCGAAACTTGTTGGCTACGCTGGGTTCAAGCAAAATTTGCTTTGAAGAAGATTTGGATGCTCTTGAGAAGTTAGACATAAGTATTTACCATTTATGTTTTGTATGTTAAATCATTTGATTTTTTTTATTAATTTTTTATTTGTTTATCTTTCAGATTTGGGTAAGCTTTCAATTGAACTGACAATCATAGATTTGTAAGACCTTGAAGAACACAGGTAATAATTGTTTCTATTTGGGTAAGCGTGTAGATGGTATTGATCCTTACTTTTGAAATATTGTAGATGGTATTGAAGTATATAACCTTTGTTCTCTTGCAAAAATTTCAAACCATTTTAGTTGACATGTTTCTGCAATAGGATGAATATATAACAGATGCAACTTATGCAATATAGTACACAACAAACTTTATTTGAGTACACAACTAGCAGACTGAATTTATATAACAAGTTAACAACAATGATGATCCTAGATCCCACAGTCAGAAGAATGCTACCTGTGTACTTTATTTGAGTACACAACTAAACTCTCTCTCTTTGAAACTGATTTACTTATAAAGATCAAGGCAATCATCTTAGACTGAAGAATTAGTATTGATCTCTTTGAAACTAAACTCTATCTCTTTGAATACTATGATCTTAAACAGGTGTTGCTGCAAGGTACTACCAAGGCAAGTTGGTGCCTCTTCTTACCGAAGCCGGAGCTCTAAATTCAGCATCATAAGAAGCAGCAACAGTATAAATTGGTTGTGTTTTGTGTGGGCTGGAGAGGTATCCACTATCCAGCTAGTGGATGATAAAGACTCATTGAAACTATAATAAGACTCGTGTTGGTGTTGATGTTCATTTTATGACTTTTGTTTTAACATGCGCCTACCCTAATGCTAGCAAAGTTTAGTTTTCTGTGTAATTTAAGAATACTTCCATGTTTCCTTTTTGTCTTCTGTCTAAAGATGGTATTGAAGGCTTGAAGTTGTGCATCCTTTATTCATTTTCTCCCTTTTCTAGTTTTTGCTTGGTTTGTTAGAAGAATGTACTTTATGTAATGTAATGTTAAGAAGGTGGTGTATTGTATGTGATCATTTTTAATAAATACAGACTTTATTGAAAGTTCAAAAAAGTTAGATCCAAACAAACCGAACCGAACCGCACTGAACCGACTTGTAACGGTTTGGTTCGGTTTTGAATAATGGGTGGTTCGGTTCGGTTGTTCAAAATTTGATAAGAACCGAACCGAACCGATCGTTTGCTCACCCCTATATGTAACAATCAGCTCTGAGTTTCTTCTTGAATATCCACTTACAACCATTTGGTTTACAACCTGGAGGTAATTCGGTGAGTATCCAAGTGTGGTTTTTCATGATAAATTTAATTTTATTATCAATGGCTTCTTTCCAGAAAGGAGATTCAGGTGAATCCATTGCTTCTTGGAATGAGCTTGGATCACCTTCAACAAGAAAGGTTAGGAAGTCTTCTCAAAATCCTTTTTGATTCTATCTCTTTTGCTTCTTCGAGGTTCAATATCAAGAGGTTGAGAAGAACTGGAAGACAGTAGATCAGAAGGAAGAGATGATCTGGGATTTTCTGAGATTTTAGATTTGAAAGGAAAGATGTTTTCAAAGTTGACTGCATCTCTTGCTTCAATGATGATATTGTTGGATATGTCACTGATTTCAGAGTTGATGACTAGAAATCTGTTAACATTGCTATCTAGTGCATATCCAATAAAAGCAGCATCTACAATCTTAGAACCAATTTTTCTTTTCTTAGGTTCGGGAATAGCTACTTTAGCCAAGCAACCCCAAACCCAGAAGAAGTTCAAATTAGTAGATTTCCCCTTTCAATATTCATAAAGAGTTGTATCAGAATTTTTCTGGGGAATCTTATTGAGAATGAAGTAAGCAGAAAGAAAAGCTTCACCTTAGAGATTTTCAGGTGCTCTTGAACTGAGTAACATACAGTTTACCATGTCCATTAGGGTTCTATTCTTTCGTTCAACTACCTCGTTAGACGGTGGTGTATAAGGAGCTGTAACCTCATGAATAATACCGTGTTCCTAGCAATATTCAGTCATATGATTTGAGGTATACTCCCCCCCCCCCCCCCCTCTTTTTGATCTTCCCGTCAAGTTGGTTCTCAGATTTAGCTTTGTACACGTTAAACATATCTAAGACTTCATCTTTAGTTTTGAGAAGATAGGTGTAAAATATATATGCAGTGATCGTTTATAAAAGTCACAAAATACCTCCTACCCCCTCGAGTGAGAACTCGGTTTGAGTCACACACATCACTATGAATTAATTCAATGGGTTCGGAGTTGGTTCTCAGATTCAGCTTTGTACACCTTAAACCTATCTAAGACTTCATCTTTAGTTTTGAGAAGATAGGTGTAATAATATATGGAGTGATCGTTTATAAAAGTCGCAAAATACCTCCAACCCCCTCGAGTGAGAACTCGGTTTGAGTCACACACATCACTCTGAATTAATTCAAGGGGTTCGGAGTTTCTAGTTATAGACATGAAGGGTTTTGTAGTGTGTTTCCCTTGAACACAGATTTCACACTTAAGAAGAGGGATCATGAGAAGATTTGGGAATAAGGTTTAATTTACTCATTCTCTGCAAGGTATGGAAATTAACATGTCTAAGTCGTCCATGCCAAACATCACAAGACTCAACAATTTGTGCAACAGAAAGCTCAGGAATTTCATTAGAACTGGAATTGATTACATTAAGTTTGAAAAGGCCATTACAGATAAAACCTTTTCCTATGAAAACATTACTCTTTGTAATCACAAATTTGTTGGATTCTCTTACAATCCTATAACCAGCTCTAAGAAGAAGAGATTCACTAATCAGATTACGACGGAGAGAAGGAACATGATAAACGCCTTGCAAATGCAGAATTTTCCCAAAAGTCATGGTGAGCTCTATACGTCCACTTCCTATTATTGGTTTAGTAGAGTCATCTGCTAAGCTTATGTTTTCTCCACGTGATTCCTGATAATTTGAAAACTTAGAGCGATCATTACAGACGCGGATATTTGCTCCGGAATCCAAATACCAATCAGTGGAAGAAGTTAGAGAATTTACAAGATGAGATGAAGAGGCTAACCTGAAGGAGGTTGGATTCATTTCAATCATATTTACTTTGTTTGCTGAAGGAGGTTGGATTCATTTCAATCATATTTACTTTGTTTGATCCATTTCCTTTAGGGGCAGGTTTGGTCGGTTCCTTCTTCAGAAAGAAATAGTTAGGAGCTATGTGATTGGTTCTACCATAAACATAGCAGAACTTTCCATCAGACTTATGGCTAGAAGAGTTGGGATTTGATTTGACGGAAGATTTGTCGAAAGGTTGTTGGTTTTTTTTGAATTTCTTCCCTTTGGGTTTAAAATTACTAGATTTAGGTTTATCCTCTACCAAGTTTACTTTAGCTTTTGATTCATTCTTGGTTTTGGACTTTTACGTATGCTGGTCTTCAATATGAATAGCCTTGAGGGATTTAGTTAAGGTTAGATCTTCTTGCTTGTGTCGGAGATCTCCAGCAAATCTAGACCAGGAGGGAGGGAGTTCATCAATCAAACATGAAACTTTATAGTCGTCAGTAAAGTGTTTCCTTTTGATTGGAGATGACAGAGGAAATCTAGGAATTCATGAATTTGTTCATTAATGGGCTTGTCATCATCCATCATTAAACTTATTGAAGGAGAAAGAAGTGAAACGCAGAATTTCGGCATCATCATAGCCATATTCTGCTTCAAGGGCATTCCATAAGTCTTTTGCACTTTTGAACTCATAGTATATGTCATAATGGTTGTCCACAATTGCACTAAGAATCCTATGACAATAATGATAATTGATTTCTTCTAGTTTCATAGAGCTAGAAAAGGAGCTAGCATCAGAACCAAAAGTGGAAGGAGCAGGCTGTTCAGGGTCAAGAGTCAAAGGTTGAGAACCACTAGTAGAAGACTCAGGAGTGTCAATAGAAGATAAGAGACCTAAGGTAGTGAGCCAGTATCTTATCTGATTAGCCCACCATTTATAGTTGACACCGGTGAACTTCTCAGGTTTGACACTTTTTGAATGATCAGGAATTGTCATAAGTCCAATTCGAGTTTACTAGTCTAGGTAGATGGAGTATGATAGAATAAAGGATTTTGTCAAAACTACTAGACCAGAAACTTAATTAAACCTGCTCTTAACCAAAAACTCTAAAAGTGAAAAGATTAAAGTTTTACTCGGGTAGTTTGGCCAGGTAAGGATAGTACTAGAGGTTGATCAAAGATCTATTAAGTACCTCGTTACTTGCAGAGCGCTTTACACAACCCTTAAACCTTACCTTAGACACCAACTAATCCAAGAAAACTTGAACTGGTTCACTTAAAGATTTCTTGTTCCTTTACTGTATATATGTATATGAAAAGTGACAGATACAGAAATTGAGTACAGTAGCAGAAAAATAAAAAATCCTTTTTTAACAACTAATTTAGAGGCAAAATTAGTTAACAAATTAAAACAGTTAACTATAGGTTAAAAATGCAGATTTAAAATTAACAGCAAAAAACTTCAATCTTCTAGAGTGCTGTCTAAACAGGAATATAATAATAATATAAAATACAAATTAAAGAGTTAGAAAATTCAGGTCTGATCGGGAGCAGTCGTGATATCACTGCCCTAGAAGATTGAGGACTCGCCTATCGCCCTGACGCAATCTGTCCCCTCTCCCCTAGCGGTAAAAACCCTCGGAATTGGCCAACCTCTGTGCTTGGGCGTGAGTCACAGAGCTTATGCTCAGACGAAAACGGTTGCCCAAAATATAAATGAAATGTAGCCGAAATAACTTGGGAGAAAAGAGAGTGAAGAAAGAGAGCTTTGGAAGTTGTTCTTCTCTTTGTTGTATTTCTGAATGAGGTCTACGGCTGCTTATATAGGTGAGGAGAAATGTAACCCCTGTTGAATTAAGGGAACCGTTACGCACGCTTCCGTTACCCGCATGCAGCTGTTACAAAACGTGTAAAACATGCAAAATAAAAGCTTGAGAAGCAAAAAAGTGTGCGGTGCGGCGTGGCGCGCGCGCGCGTGTGTGTGAGATAGATATGCAAAGCCCACAAAACCGAAAATACTATTCAAAGCCTAATAATGAGAGAACCATTATATACCCTATATTATTCATCTCCTTTTCCAATGTGAGACTATCCACAAATGTAAAATTGCCTTTCTATGGACAAGCATCCAACAAAATGTCCTACTCTATTATGAACCTCCCAAATTGTATTCCTTTTTAAGTATGTTTCATGGATTCATTTAATCCATATAATATCCTTTTAACATGAGTAATGCATTATAATTTCATAACTGAGCCAATGCGCCAATTTACTGTTAAAGAAATCCACAGAAAACGCGGGGGGGGGGGGGGCGCTTTATACCTCACAACAGAGTGTTCCATGACTAGACGGGGTTTTCATTTGTTATCATGAGAGCTTCCCCACAGAAATCTTCTACAAATCCCATCAATCACTTCCAAAACATACTTAGGCAGAATAAAGTTCACTGACCAATGTAAAAAGAGCACACTTTTAATGAGTTGCACTCTTCCCACACAAGACAAGTTCTTGGCTTGCAATGATTAAAATTTACTAGTCAGTTTATGAATGAGCAATTGAGCATACTACAATCCAAGTTGGTTATTTCTTTTACATACCATAGGAAGTCCCTGGATTGGAAGTTTTCCTTCTGTATAACCCAATTCACTTAGGATAGCATGCTTGATCTCCTCCGAAACCCGTCCAAAAAATATTGAGCTCTTACTAATATTGGCATTTCCTCGATCCACTAAAATATTAGGATGCATATTATATGACATATGTGCAATCAATATTAATGAAACCAACAGTGTATTGTGAAATGATCATTAAAATTACACTAATGGAATCACTAATATTGTATCATGCAATTAGAGTATTATATCAGCGCAGTCACCAACTTAATTTCAAATCTATGTTGCCACAATCACTTGGCTATATATGATTTTTTATTTTATTAAAGGACCCTATAAAGGACGCTCTATAGATTTTTTTTTTTTTTTGATTTTGTCATATTAAATCTTTGTTGAGCGTATATTAGACCTCCAAATCTGCATATTGCACAATTAGATCCGCAAACCTTTTATGTTCTTTAAAAAAGGTTCTTTCAAAGAGGCCTCTCGCTTTGGTTTTTGTGATTTCACTATCATTTTTAGTTCTTTCTTTATTTTACTTTTTTTTCTTTTTTTCTTTTCGCAGGCAATAGTTAGATTTTGATCCCACTAAGCCCTTTGTCTTCCAACCAATCCCTCTGTTTCTCAATCTGACACTCCCTCTCAGTCTCTACTCTTTCTCATTGTCTTCTTCCTCTTTCTCCCTTAATCTTTTCTCCTTTTCCATCTCTCTCCCCTAATTGGTGGGTGGACGAGAGCTAACTGTTGGTTTTGGGGTATAGACCCAAACCTTAGAACAAGCACACAAAGTTAAAATCCACTAAGTGATGAAATCAGGCGGGGTCAAGCAGTTCAGGCAAGCTCAGCATACAAGCGAGCTCTAGTGCAGGCTAGCTCCAGGTGAAGGCGAGCTCCAGTGCAGGCGAGCTCCAGGTGCAAGCGAGCTGCCAGTGAAGGCGAGCTCCAGGTGCAGGCGAAGACCAATTCAGGCGAAGGAGCTATCCAGGCAAGCTCGCAGGCGAACTCGCAGAAAAGGCCAAATGATAGCCCGTCTTTGACCTAGGGTTTCCCGATAAAAGGGAACCCTGATAACGAGAAATTGCTGAGATTTTCAGCGCATCTTCTTTAGAGAACTGTAGCGACGGCGGCGATTTTTCAAAAGAAAAATTCACACCACTCTTGTAGCCTTTTGAGCAGAGAATTTTCAGGAGAAAATTCTCACGATTATTGTAGTGATTTCTACAGTTGTGATTTTTGATTTAGAGATCTCAAGGAGTTTGATTGTAGTTTGATTTCTACAGTTGTGATTTCTACAGAGTTAGTGACTTAGAGAAGAATGAGTTAATACTTTCGGATATAGATGATGTCCCAAATAGTTCCACAGAGGAACCAAATGCAGCAAGTCCTCAGCCAGAAGAACTCGTTGAACAAAGTGGTGCGCAACAGTCCGACACACCACAGTCTCCTACTCCTATGTTGGGAAGGTCTTCTCGGCCTCTTGTGCCTAACAGGTGATACATGAACTATCTGTTGCTGATGGATGGACGGGAACCTGAATGCTATTATGAGGCATATCAGACTGAAGATGCTAGAAAGTGGGAGTTTGCCATGAAAGAAGAGATGAAGTCTCTGATCTCATACCAGACATGGGAACTAGCTTAGTTACCCATGTGGAAGAAGGCACTACACAACAAATGGGTATAGCAGGTGAAAGAGGAGCATGATGGTTCCAAGAGATACAAAGTCCGACTAGTTGTCAAAGGATTCCAGCAGAAGGAAGGAGTTGACTACACCGATATTTTTGCTCCCGTTATAAAGCTCAACACTATCAGATCAGTGTTAAGTATTATAGCTATGGAAGATCTTCATATTGAGCAGTTAGACGTGAAAACCGTATTTCTTTATGGAGATTTGGACGAGGAGATATACACGCACCAGCCAGAAGATTTTCTGGAAGAAGAGAAGAAAAACATGGTGTGCAAACTTAAGAAGAGTTTGTATGGCTTGAAACAAGCACCAAGACAGGGGTACAGAAAGTTCGACGGCTTCATGCACAATGAAGGTTTTTCAGAAGTGCAACGCCGATCACTGTTACTACTTCAAGAGATATGAATCCAGTTATATCATCTTGCTGCTGTATGTTGATGATATGTTAGTTGCAGGTGCAAATATAGTTGATATCAGAAGGTTGAAGCAGCAGCTGTCAAAGGAGTTTGACATGAATGACTTAGGTCTAGCTAAGAAGATCATTGGAACGTAAATTATGAAAGATAAGAAGAAAGGGTTCTTATAGTTAACTCAGACAGAGTACATCAACCGCGTTTTACAGATATTCAACATGAGCGACACCAACCCAGTCAGCACACCCTTAGCCAGTCATTTTTGTCTATCAAAGGATCAGTCTCCTCAGACGGAGGAAGGGAAAGATTTCAAGGCTAAGGTTTCTTACGTATCAGCCATTGGGAATCTGATGTACGCTATGGTCTGTACGAAACCAGACATTGGCTATGCAGTGGGAGTTGTCAGACGGTTTATGTTAAATCTAGGGAAAGCTCATTAGAAACCAGTCAAGTGGATTTTGAGGTATCCACGAGGCACCACAGAAAAGTGTTTGTACTTTGGTAAATGAGAGGTAAAAGTACAAGGCTACGTAGACGTAGACTTTGGAGGTGAAGTCGATTACCGAAGAAGCACCACCGGCTATATATTCACTGTTAGAACTATAACGGTTAGTTGGATGTCACAAATACAGAAGATTGTCACTCTATCCACTGTAGAGGCTGAATATGTAGCAGTGACTGAAGCCAGTAAAGAGATGATATGGCTTTTAGGCTTATAAATTGAGCTAGGATTCAAACAGGAGAGGAATGTCTTGCATAGTGATAGTCAAAGTGCGATACACTTGACTAAGAATTCCACATTTCATTCTAGAACCAAGCATATTGGGCTTCGTTACCACTTCATTAGATCTCTATTGGAAGATGATGTGTTAACATTGGAGAAGATCCATGGGAGTAAAAATCCAGTGGATATGTTAACAAATATGTAGCAGTGACTGAAGCCAGTAAAGAGATGATATGGCTTCAAGGCTTATAAATTGAGCTAGGATTCAAACAGGAGAGGAATGTCTTGCATAGTGATAGTCAAAGTGCGATACACTTGACTAAGAATTCCACATTTCATTCTAGAACCAAGCATATTGGGCTTCGTTACCACTTCATTAGATCTCTATTGGAAGATGATGTGTTAACATTGGAGAAGATCCATGGGAGTAAAAATCCAGTGGATATGTTAACAAAAGCAATGACTATTTAGAAATTAGAATTGTGCGTAACTTTAGTTGGCCTTCACGCGTAGGAGATGAAGGCGGAGCCACACTTTAAGAAAAATGCTTGTTAAGAGAGCTTGTTGATGACAGTTTGGTCTCCAAGTGGGAGATTGTTGGTTTTGGGGTGTAGACCCAAACCTTAAAACAAGCACACAAAGCAAAAATTTGCTAAGTGATGAAATCAGGTGAGCTCCAGTGCAGTCAGGCTCTAGGTGTAGGTGAGATCCAGTGCAGGTGATGCGACATAAACATGTACCAAAAAGGTTGCAAGTGTACAACCGTGTCAAGTTATAGTATAAAGATATCGATCCCACGAGGAAGGTGCTTTTGTAGGAGAAAATATAAAATTGGTTCTTATGTTGTGTACGTGACAATTAGGAGTAATTGTTAGACCCTAGAGGGAGGTGATTAGGGTCTTATGCTAATCTAATCCTGATTAAATGCTAATAAAACTAATTAACAAGTTATCCTAGCAAGTATGAAATACAACATGATATGTGAACTAGGATAAGCAATATGAACAATGAAATATATCCTAGCAAAGAGATATACTATGAGATATATATGCAAGGATATGAAACTAACACAAGGGTAAACAAAATGAAACAAGATAGGGACAAGCTAGATAATGTGACAAAGGCGATATGAGCAATGAGCACAAATATAAATGAACGCCAAAGCACACTCAAACACAATCAAATGATCACTGAGTTCGGACCTTCCGTCCTACGTCTCCGCTCCCCACACCCGGGGAGAAATTCACTATCACAATCGGGTTTTCTACGTTTACCCGAACAACGTTTACACCACATAATACGGTTTTCTAGTTTACCGAAAACTCTACAACTAACACACTATTGTAATCCCACTCTACACCCTCTCAAGTGTTGAACTAGACGTGTCTCCCTCAAGTGCTCGGTTACAACCTCTCCCTAGGTTCGTCAACCGACGCCACTACTCTTGGGATGATCCCCGACTCTCGCCACACACTTCTCTCGGTGTACAAGTGTATTACAAAGTGAATCTTATAATAAGCACAAATACAAAGTGTTTGTTCTCTACAATGGATGAGAACGAATTATAAGCTCACTCTCTAAGTTACACAATCCCACAACCCAATTATACTATGAATGTAAATACAATAAGCTCAATGGTTGTGTATGTATAAACAAAGAGAAAATAAAATTAACTAAACTCAATATGAACACTAGCTTAATAAAATGATAATCAAACAATATGAAATATAAAGCTAGATTGAGTTTAGAAAACTTCTCAATAGATCAAGAGATTGAGGGAAATAGTAAAACAGCATTTCCCAGTTGAGAGAAATAAATATTTGAACACAGATATACAGTTTCTAAAAATCTGCTGACATACATGATTTTGTAAAATCAATTGGGCACAGTAAATCAACTCCAAAAATAGTAAAATTTTGAGGGAAGTTTCTAAACATGTAGATAAACATATCAAATAAAGAATTTCTTGAATATCACTTTCCATTTATGAAAACTTATCTGTTTTCTAAAACATGTACGAACATGTGCACGAACAAAAATATGATTTTGTAAATTCCATTAAACATAACAAATCAATTCCAAACTTAATGAAACTTTGCGAAATGTTTATAAGCATGAAAACAAACATGTTAGAAAAATAATTTCTCAAATTGAATTTCCATTTGTGAAAACTCATGTATTTTGCAAGTGTGTCCAAAGCAGGAAAACTCAAAACCATGCATGTTTATATATAACTATATATATACATAGAAACCAAATACGTGTGTGTATATGATATTGAGCTTAAGGTACTTAACACACATAATATAAAACCTAAACTAAGTTATCCAAGCTAGATCTTGATTTTCAATAAGCTCTTCTTGGTAATCTTGCGGATGAAGCTTGAACTTGGATCTTCAACTTGAATTTGCTTAGCTTCAACCACTATTCCACCAACCTCCATTTGATATGATCATTATGGCGCAATCCATCCATCCTCCAACTCGTTGTTTGTCTATAATAAATAGAAATATATCAACACTAGACAAACAACATTAGTGGTAAATTGTTTGTTAAACATCATCAAAACAAAGAGGCTAATAGTAATGAGTGAATGTGATTGTGAAGAGATTGAGAGAGTGAAAATGGTGTGTAAATAGGCGAAAAATGTAAGTGAGAGTGGATGTGACAAAGAATGAATGTGATTAATAAGGCAAGAAGGAAAAATCAAATAAAAATCAAGAATAAAAAATAAAATTCAAGAATAAAAAAAATGCAAGAAATTAAAGATGGTGAGTTCAATTATAGATATGGGTAATCTAAAATTGAACCCACTTCTTAGAAAAGAGTGATTCCCTAGAGGGTTCTAGCCTAAAGGCGAATCAAACAAAATAAAAATAAACAAATAGAAAAACTAAACCCAAGAGGGTTCTAGCCTCAAGGTGAATAGTGCAAGAATTTAAAATCTAACAACAAAATAAATTATAAAATCTAAACTACAAAATAAATTGCAAAAACTACAAAATAAAATTGCAAGAATTAAATGCAAGAAAGTAAATCTATTCTATAAGCATGAAATAAATCTAAGGCAAGAGGGTTCTAGCCTCTTGGTTATTTAACAAGAAAATAAAATCTAATTATAAGCATATAAATAAATCAAAACTAATAAGCAAATAAAAAGAAATAAAAGAGAAAAAGAAAAGAAATGCAAACCTCTAAACAATTCTTCATCTCCATCTTCATCATCCAATAAAGAGAAGAAATATTTAAAGTGGTGAAAAATTTATTATTATTAATTATAATAAAAAGTTACAAATTTGGAAGGCCTTCTCAATTAAGAGTAGCCCTTCTCTCCAAAAGGAGTTACAAAAATTTTTACCCCTCTAATCCCTCACTCTCAATCCCTATTTATAGTAAACATCAGTGAATGAGAGCCCTTGGATCAAACTTGAGCCCCAAGAATGCAATTTCGGCCGTAGATAAAATCTGGATGACTTCGCATCGATACGGGCATCGATGCTCGCATCAATGCCTGCATCGATGCTGGCATCGATGCTCTAATAAGAATTCTGACTTCACGGTTAGCTTCGTCTCGTCGAGATAGGTGATTTTTATATATTATATGTTAAATTCCGCCTCCCGAATTGGGAGATATCGTCGTTTCTTTGCGCCCAACTATATTGAATACATTTTTTTTCATATTTAATTTTTTTATTTTCTCCGGCTTCTATAGGCTACTCGGCTTGATTCTGGGCTTGGGATTTTTGACTCTTGCTTGTGTTCTTCATTTAATTCATGGGTTTTTTTTGAGATAAGAGATCTTGGGCTTTATTCTTCACTAAAATGTAATTAAAGATTAAAAACAATTATTAATGGCATATTTATTCATATAAAATAGATAATGAGGGTATAAAATTATAATAAAATGTGATTATCAAATACCCCCACACCTAAACTTTTGCTAGTCCTCTAGCAAAGAAAGAAAACTAAAAGAAAACCTAACTTACTTTCGCAGGAATCGTGGTTGTATTTAGCGCATACAACAAGCCTTTAAACCCCTAGGTTACCCTAGTGGACGAGTTGTAGTCTCGTGAGGGTTTGCAGTGAATATACCCACAAAATTCGGTCATCTTGCCAAATTAAAGAAGTTAGTAAATAACTAAATTTACATGATAATTGAAGCTAGTTATTACTCAAGAAAACATTTTTATATATAACTCTAAGGTATATTTCCTAGAAAATCTTCTCATTGTAGCAATACAAAACCAAGCCAAACTTAGAAATTTAATTTAAAAGTTTTGAAAAGAACATGCTAACTCTTTGTTTTAAATAATTTTCAAGTTGCTTGATCTAAAATATTTTCCAAGACCATATATATAATTATAAAACATTTATTATTATTATTTTCCAATTTTTTTAACTCTTTCATCCTTAGTGATTTTTTTCTACTTTAACGGGCTTTCTAAGTGACCTTTTAACGAGTTTTGGGCTAATGGATCCTAACCCAATTAGGCTTAGGTCATTAAGTATGGAAATACTCCTTGGGCTTAATTACTCGGTCAGCTTAGGCTTTATAATATAGAATCACCTAGAATTCAAGAGTATTATTTTTTGCGCAAAGTAGTGCGCTTGGGTGCCATGATTTCTCTGTCACGTTGAGGGTTGCGGCGACCCCCAGCGTGATGATTCGTTCGGGGCTTTCTTAGTAAGCCCAAATGTTCTTGGATCGGAGCTTTGCTTCGCTCCTCGGGAAGTGGACCGAGGCACTCCAAGACTGGCTTTCTTCTTCGGGAGGATTCTGCATGATCTCCCGGAGTAGCTATGGGAACTCTCGGCTAGGGATTAGAAAATTTCAAATTTATCAAATAAATCAATTATTATATAACTCTATCAATTTGGCAAGTGTTGATATTTTTATAATTTTTTTTAGAAAAGGAAAAAAAATGACAAAAATGCAACAAAAAATGTGAAACAAAAGAAAAAATAACTAATTCCCACCCCCACATGCGTTCTCCCAGCGTCGAACGATTCCGTTTGACACGGACCCATTCCATCATTGGCGACTTGGAAGAGGTGCCGTTCATTTGTTGCTGAGGCTGTTTGCCTCTCTCGTTCTTCAGACCCGCGTTGTAGCGGACTCCTTCGGTGGACTCCATCGCTTTGGCGAATTGTTTGGCCAAGTTTGGTCTGAGGAGGATGGAATCAAAAATTTATTCTTCTTTCTTTTTTTTTCTTTTTTTTCTTTTTTTTTATTTTCTTATCTTTCTTTTTCTTTTTTTTTCAACTGAATAAGAAACTCTAAAATGAGAGAAGAATAAATTCTTTTTATTATTCTGAAATAAACAAAACAACTAATGTAGAATGAAGTGTTCAACACGAAGAGCTCGTATTCTACATTGAATCCTACCTTATTGTTGAAAATTCTTCCCCGGATTTTAAATAAATTCAGAATGATATAATCAATAATGTGAAATTCTAATTCAGTAATTCATGCAACAAGGTAAGGTAGGTATTATTGGTGTCATGCATTTTGCATTTCTTAATGAACTTAGACTCTTGTACTGTGAAGTTTTGTTTTCTAACAACCAATTCTTCTGTGAAGTTCTGAAAATTTGGTTGTTGATTATTCTCCAAGAATCTAAGTTCATCAAGAAAGAGTTCTTCAAAATTTAATTCAAAGCAGCAAATGTTTAACACAGTTTTATTATTCTCAAGGACCTGATCTGCTTCTTCTAAAAACTCTAACTCTTCATCAAAAATTTCCTCAAAACTTAAATCACACTCTTCTTCTTCTTCTTCTTCTTCTGATCTTTCCTGAATGTAGTTTATTTCTAGAGGCTGATTATTTGGTTGGTCCCCTGGATTAAAAATCTTGAGATCAGCAGTCAAATTCCTAAAGGACAGCTTCATTTGACCAGTTCTACAGTTGATGAGAGCATTAGAAGTGGCTAAGAAAGGCCGTCCTAAGATGACAGGTGTCTGTCCTTTGGGATTGACAACAGGTTGTGTTTCCAAGACTACAAAATCTACTGGAAAAATAAAATCTCCAACCTTAATCAGAACATCCTCTAACTCACCCATAGGGACCTTAACAGATCTATCAGCCAACTGTAAGGTGCATTTGGTTGGGTTCAGTATACCTAGCCCCAATTGCTGGTAGACTGAATATAGAAGCAAATTGACACTGGCCCCTAAGTCTAAAAGCGCCTTATCAATGTGAGTATTACCAATGATACATGAAATGATGGGGGAACCTGGATCTTTACGTTTCAAAGGTATAGGATTTGACAGCATTTCACTGATATTGGCGGCTAAAAAGACTTTCTTTGGAACATTTATTCTCCTCTTCTTAGTGCACAATTCTTTTAAAAATTTAGCATAAGATGGAATTTGTTCAATTACATCTAAGAGAGGAATGTTGACCTTAACCTGCTTGAATGTCTCTAGGATTTTCTCCTCCTGAGGAGAGTGTTTCCTAGACCTGAGTCTATCTGGAAAGGG
Organism: Asparagus officinalis; assembly: GCF_001876935.1. NCBI lineage: Eukaryota > Viridiplantae > Streptophyta > Magnoliopsida > Asparagales > Asparagaceae > Asparagus > Asparagus officinalis. Next base: position 67,755,063 of record NC_033798.1, on the reverse strand, counting down.
AGCAACCGGTCTAAATCTATCAAAAGCAGGCTCAGGTTCGGGTTCAGGTTCTTGGTCATCTGAGGGGAGTGATTGTTGAATAGATTCATCAGAAGGAGAAGGAGAAGGAATTTGTACAGGATCAAGAGTTTGACTTGGCGGAGTTCTCACTTGATTATCGACCTGTCTACCTGACCGAAGTGAATGGATTGCATTCACTTGAGCTTCATATGATGAACTGCATCCTGTGTCCTTAGGGTTGACCACGGGTTGACTCGGAAATTTTCCTTTCTCTCTTTCACTCACGGCACTAGCTAGTTGACCAAGTTGGGATTCTAATCTAGCTATGGCTTGAGTGTTGGAATTGAGCATTTGTCCGGTTGATTGCATAAAGGAATTCAGAGTGCTAGATGTTTGAGTTAACATATTCGTGGTTTGAGTGGAGGCCTTAATTATGGTTTCCAAACCCCTTTCCAAGACATTGAGACGTTTATCCTGATCTGGATTGTGAGAAGTCTGAATTACAGCTTGATGAAGAGGAGACTGATTTTGATACGGCAGATTACGTTGTTGAAATTGTGGATGAGAATTGAAAGGAACTGTGTTTCCCCTAGGAAATTGTTGGGTTGAAGTGGGAGTGAAGTTTTGAGTTCCAGGAGAATTTCCTTGATTCTATGCAAAGTTGGGATGATATCTCCAACCCGGATTGTTGGTTGGAGAAAATGGATCATTTCTAGGGTGCTGGAATGCAGCGTTCATCTGTCCTAATGGCTGATTATTTCCTAGGAGAGAACATTCCTCTGAAACGTAGGTAGAAGACTGACAATTATGACATCCTTTGGCAGAAACGTGATTGATTTGAGCTGGAGCTCGTTCCTTAACTTCTAAAGCTTCTAACCTCCGCAGAATCGTCGCCATCTTTTCTTCAGAAGCAACGTTTGACTCTAAGGAAGGACCACTAGACTTAGAATTGAGGACTGATGAAACCCTGTCATCATAATGTTCCCACTGCATTGTTTTCTCGGATAAACTCTCTAGAAATTCCCAAGCTTCATCTGCGTTTTTCTTCATAAAATCTCCCTGACATATCGATTCTAAAGATGTTTTCGAAGAATAGTCCAATCCTTCATATATGACTTGGCACAATCGTTATTTTTCTAGACCATGATGAGGACATTGGATTAAAAGATCTTTGAATCGGTCAAAATATTTCCAAAATGGCTTTCCCGGGATAATTTTAAAGTTTTGAATGTTGTTCCTTAGCTTTACCGTTTTGTGAATAGGGAAAATTTTCTTAAGAAAAACGGTGACAAATTCATCCCAAGTTAAGATGGAATTTGTCGGTAAGCTGTACATCTATTTTTTAGCTTTATCCTTAAGAGCAAATGGAATAAATCTAAGCTTAATCGCATCTTCGGTTAATTCTCTCATTTTAATCATAATACACACTTCCTCAAATTCCGAAATAAAAATATATGCATCTTCTGTTTCATTTCCAAGGAATTTGGGAAGCATGTTTATGTAATGCAGTCTAAGCTCGAAATTTGCTCCATTTGCCTCGGGGAGCCTTATGCAAGATGAAATTACATTTCTGGTAGGGTAACACATATCCTGGAGAACAAGTTGATTTGCCATTTTTTGGATTGGTTCAACACGGATTAAACGATGAGAATTATCCCTAACCCAAGTTTGCATACACCAAAACAATTTTTTTTTTAAGAAAAGAAAGAAAATTAGTTTTTTTAAAGAAAAAGATAGAGAAAACCTAACAAATCAAAGCAATCACTTTTCTATCACTCTAATTCTACGGTTTAGCCTAACTCACTAGACCAGCTCCTAACCAAAAACTCCTACAATAAAAAGATTAAAGTTTTACCCAGGTAGTTAGTGATAATCATATTTTATTACAATTTTATACCCTCATTATCTATTTTATATGAATAAATATGCTACTAATAATTGTTTTTATCTTTTAATTGTAGGTTAATAAAGAATAAATCTCAAACTCTCATCTCTCAACAAAAACCCATTGATTAAATGAAGAAATAAAGCAAAGAAGCCCATTAGAAAATCAATTTCCAAATTATCCAAAAGCCCAGAATCAAGTCGAGTAGCCTGTAGAAGCCGGAGAAAATCAAAAATCCAATATGAAAAGAAATCATATTCAAAATGGTTAGCCACAAAGAAACGACGATATCTCCTAATCCAGAAGGCGGAATTTAACATATAATATATGAAAATCGCCTATCTCGATGAGACGAAGCTATCCGTGAAATCAGAATTTGGAAATAGTGGGTATCAATGTCAGCATCGATGTGGGCATCGATGCTTGCATCGATGCCTGCATCGATGCCATATTACTGTAGCACGCGTCAATGACTGATTTTTCTTGTCTTGGGGCTCAAGTTTGATCCAATGGCTCTCATTCACCGATGTTTACTATAAATAGGGATAGAGAGTGAGGGGTTAGAGGTGTGAAAATTTTTGTAACTCCTTTTGGAGAGGAGAGCTACTCTTAATTGAGAAGGCCTTCTAAATTTGTAACTTTTTGTTACAATTAATAATAATAATTTTTTCACCACTTTAAATATTTTTTCTCTTTGTTGGATGATGAAGATGGAGATGAATAATTATTTAGAGGTTCGCATTTCTTTCCTTTTTTCTCTTTTATTTCTCTTTTATTGCTTATTAGTTAGATTTATTTTCATGCTTGTAATTAGATTTTATTTTCTTGTTTAAATAGCCAAGAGGCTAGAACCCTCTTGCCTTAGATTTATTTCATACTCATAGATTAGATTTATTTCATGCTTATAGAGTAGATTTATTTTTTTGTATTTTGGCAATTTATTTTGTAGTTTAGATTTTGCAATTTATTTTGTAGTTAGATTTTAATTTCTTGTACTACTCACCTTGAGACTAGAACCCTTTTGGGTTTAGTTTTTTATTTTGTTTATTTTTACTTTCTTTGATTCGCCTTTAGGCTAGAACTCTCTAGGGAATCATCTTTTTCTAAGAAGAGGATTCAATTCTAGATTACCCATATCTTTAATTGAATCCGCTATCTTTACATTCTTGATTTTTTATTTGTTTCTCGATTTTATTCATTCTTCCTTCTTGCCTTGTTGATCACATTTATTTTTTACTCACTTCCACTCTCAAATATATTCATTTCCACAATCACAATCATTCTCTCCACAATCACATTCACTCATCACTCCTATTTGTCACGCACACAACATAAGAACCAATTTTATATTTTCTCCTACAAAACACCTTCCTCGTGGGATCGATATCTTAAATACTATAACTTGACACGGTTGTGCACTTGCAACATTTTTGGTACATGTTTATGCCACATCAACTATGAGAGAGAGAGTGTGTGCGTGTGTGCGTGCGTGTGCGTGTGTGTGTGTTTGTTTTAACTTAGATGAATAATTCGCTTGGAGCTTGAAGATCGCGGATTGGAGAATTAGGATTTGAAGATTTGCTTTCGGGTAAGTCCTCTTTCTAGTTTTTAATTCTACCCTATAGCTACTTCTTCACATTTAGAGACAATTAGGACTTAAAAAAAGATTTTATTTTTGTTGACCATAATAAAATTCACCCTCCACTTTGATATTTACAAACAAGATAATAAATTCAAGCATATTCCCCCCTTCTCATTTGTTTGATTGTTAACCCTAAAAAAAAAGAAGATTTTTCTTTTCCATCATTTTTTAGTTGCTTTTAATTCATAGGGTTGCATTTCATATTGATAGTAGGAATTCACCAAGTGATTTGAGCATCTTGATTTGGCACATACTTAAAAATATTTTTAAGGGCAAAATCCCATAATCAAGATAAGGTGAGGGATTTCATCACCCTTTCCTTAGCCCAAAAATCACTAATTCCTCACTTCACAAACCCCAAGCCTAATAAAACTCATTAGAAGTTGGCCCCTAAGGATTCGAGCTTAATAAGGAACAAGAGATCCTTAAGTGAACCGGTTTAAGTTTTCTCAGCTTAGTTGGTGTCTAAGGCAAGGTTTAGGGGTTGCGTAAAGAGCTCCGTAAGGAACGAGGTACTTAATTGATCTCCGATCACCCTCTAGTACTATCTTTACCTGGCTAACTACCTGGGTAAAACTTTAATCTTTTCACTGTAGGAGTTTTTGGTTAGGAGCTGGTCTAGTTGAGTTAGGCTTAACCCTAGAATTAGAGTGATTGAAAAGTGATTGCGTCTAGTTGAGTTAGGCTTAACCCTAGAATTAGAGTGATTGAAAAGTGATTGCTTTGATTTGTTTTAGTCAGGTTTTCTCTATTTTTTTTCTCAAAAAAAAACTAATTTTTTATTTTTTCTCTTTCTTTATAAAAAAAATATAAAAAAAATAGTTTTGGTGTATGCAACAGTGGATTAGGGATAATACACGTCGATTAATTCACTTTGAACCAATCATAGAAATGGAGCATCCTAATCCACCCGTTCTTCATGATATGTGCTATCCCATTAGGAATGCAATCCCTTCATGCATTAGGCTCCCCGAAACAAATGGAATAAATTTTGAGCTGAGACCGCAATACATAAACATGCTTCCCAAATTCCTTGGTAACGAAACAGATGATGTATATATTTTTATTTCGGAATTTAAGGAAGTGTGTATTATGATTAAAATGAGAGAATTAAACAAAGATGCGATCAAACTCAGATTTATTCTATTTGCTCTCAAAGACAAAGCAAAAAAATGGATGTATAGCTTACCCATAAATTCCATCACTACATGGGAGGAATTTATCACCGTTTTTCTTAAGAAATTTTTTCCTATCCTTAAAACGGTAAAGCTAAGAAACAGTATCATGAATTTTAAAATTATCTCAGGAGAACCGTTTTGGAAGTATTTGCCCGATTTAAAGATCTTCTCATCCAATGTCCTCATCACGGTTTAGAAAAATGGTGATTGTGCCAAATAATTTATGAGGGATTAGATTATTCTGTAAAAACTTCCTTAGAATCAATGTGCCATGGGGATTTCATGAGGAAAAACGCTGATGAAGCTTGGGAGTTTTTAGAGAGTCTTTCTGAAAAAACAATGCAATGGGAACACTGTGATGATAGGGTTTCATCAGTTCCCCAATCTAAGTCTAGTGGTCTTTCCTTGGAGTCAAACATTGCTTTTGAAGCGAAGATGGCGACGATTCTGCGAAGGTTAGAAGCTTTAGAAATTAAGGAACGAGCTCCAGCTCAAATCAATCATGTTTCTGCCTCAGGATGTCATAATTGTTAGTCTCCTACCCACGTTTCAGAGAAATGCCCTCTCCTAGGAAACAACAATGCATTAGAACAGATGAATGCTGCATTCCAGCACACTAGAAATGATCTATTTTCTCGAACCTACAATCCAGGGTGGAGAAATCATCCTAATTTTGCATGGAATCTAGAAAATTCTTCCGGAACTCAAAACTTCACTCCCGCTTCGAGCTAACATTATCCTAGGGGAAATACAGTTCCGTTCAATTCTCATTCACAATTTTAACAACCCAATCTGCCGTATCAAAATCAGTCTCCTCTTCATCAAGCTGTAATTCAGACTCATCACAATCCAGATCAGGATAAACGTCTCAACGTCTTGGAAAGTGGTTTGGAAACCATAATTAAGGCCTCCACTCAAACCACGAATATGTTGACTCAAACGTCTAGCACTCTGAATTCCTTCATGCAATCAACTGGACAAATGCTCAACTCCAACACTCAAGCTATAGCTAGATTAGAATCCCAACTTGGTCAACTAGCTAGTGCCGTAAGTGAAAGAGAGAAGGGAAAATTTTCGAGTCAACCCGTGGTCAACCCTAAGAACATGGGATGCAGTTCATCCTATGAAGTCCAAATGAATGCAATTCATTCACTTCGGTCAGGTAGACAGGTCGATAATCAAGTGAGAACTCCTCCAAGTCAAACTCTGGATCCTGTACAAATTCCTTCTCCTTCTCCTTTTGATGAATCTATTCAACAATCACTCCCCTCAGATGACCAAGAACCTAAACCTGAACCTGAGCCTGCTTTTGATAGATTTAGACCGGTTGCTCCATTTCCAGATAGACTCAGGTCTAGAAAACACTCTCCTCAGGAGGAGAATATCCTAGAAACATTCAAGCAGGTTAAGGTCAACATTCCTCTCTTAGATGTAATTGAACAAATTCCATCTTATGCTAAATTTTTAAAAGAATTGTGCACTAAGAAGAGGTGAATAAATGTTCCAAAGAAAGTTTTTTTAGCCGCCAATATCAGTGAAATGCTATCAAATCCCATACCTTTGAAACGTAAAGATCCAGGTTCCCCCATCATTTCATGTATCATTGGTAATACTCATATTGATAAAGCGCTTTTAGACTTAGGGGCCAGTGTCAATTTGCTTCCATATTCAGTCTATCAGCAATTGGGTCTAGGTGTACTGAATCTAACTAAATGCACCTTACAGTTGGCTGATAGATCTGTTAAGGTCCCTATGGGTGAGTTAGAGGATGTTCTGATCAAGGTTGGAGATTTTATTTTTCCAGTAGATTTTGTAGTCTTAGAAACACAACTTGTTTCCAATCCCAAAGGACAGACACCTGTCAGCTTAGGACGACCCTTCTTAGCTACTTCTAATGCTCTCATCAACTGTAGAACTGGTCAAATAAAGCTGTCCTTTGGGAATTTGACTGCTGATCTTAATATTTTTAATCCAGGGAACCAACTAAATAATCAGCCTCTAGAAATAAACTACATTCATGAAAGATCAGAAGAACAAAAAGAAGAAGAGTCTGATTTGAGTTTTGAGGAAATTTTTGATGAAGAGTTAAGAGTTTTTGGAAGAAGCAGATCAGATCCTTGAGAATAATAAAACTGTGTTAAACATTTGCTGCTTTGAATTAAATTTTGAAGAACTCTTTCTTAATGAACTTAGATTCTTCGAGAATAATCAACAACCAAATTTTCAGAATTTCACAGAAGAATTGGTTGTTAGAAAACAAAACTTCACAGCACAAGAGTCTAAGTTCATTAAGAAATATAAAATGCATGACACTAATAATACCTACCTTACTTTGTTACAAGAATTACTGAACACCCTGAAATGCTTGGAAATTCACATTATTGATTATATCATTCTGAATTTGTTTAAAATCCGGGCAAGAATTTTTAACAGTAAGATAGGATTCAATGTAGAACAGGAACTCTTCATGTTGAATATTTCATTCTACATTGTTTATTTTGTTTATTTAGAATAATAAAAAGAATTTACTCTTCTCTCATTTGAGAGTTTCTTGTTCAGTTGTTAAAAAAAAGAAAAAAAAGAAAAAAAGGAAAAAAAAAGAAAAGAAAAAGAAAAAAAATTGATTTCATCATCCTCAGACCAAAGGTAATTGCAGATTTTTATCAGCCGACCAAATGTAAGTGCTTCACACCAAAGGTAATTGCAGATTTTTATCAGCCGACCAAATGTAAGTGCTTCACTTCTTATCTGCTTTACTTCATGCATCATAGAGTTTGCATTGAGGACAACACTTCTTATCTGCTTTACTTCATGCATCATAGAGTTTGCATTGAGGACAATGCAAAATTTAGGTGTGGATGTGGGAATTAGTTATTTTTCTCTTTATTTTACATTTTTAGTTGCATTTTTGTCTTTTTTTTCTTTTCCTTAAAAAAATTATAAAAATATCATCACTTGCCAAATTGATAGAGTTATGTAATAATTGATTTATTTGATGAATTTTAAATCTGTTATTTACTCAAGTTCACCTTTTATGATAACTCTAAATAAAGTTCTTAAGAAATGATTTTCAAAGTAGTATACTTTACTTAAGCCTTAACTTAGTTTTTTATTTAAAATAATAGAATACAAGCTTAGCTTAGAGTTAAAAATAATTCTTCAAAGTAACTTGACTTACATATTTTTCAGTATATATACACATATACATATAAAAAAATTGTAAAAAGAAGAGTGCGAAAAATGGGCACCAAAAGAAAAAAAAACTCCTAAATTCAAGGTGATTCTATCTTATAAAGCCTAAGTTGATCGAGTAATTAAGCCCAAAGAGTATTTTTATACTTAATGACCTAAGCCCAATTGGGTTGGGATCCATTGGCCCAAAACTCATTAAATGGTCGCTTAGAAAGCCCGTTAAAGTAGAAAAAAAAATCACCAAGAAAGAAAGAGTTAAAAAAAAAATTTAACTAGCTTCAATTATCAAGTAAATTTAGTTATTTACTAACTTCGTTAATTTGGCAAGATGACCGAATTCTGTGGGTATATTTACTACAAATCCTCACAAGACTACAACTCGTCCACTAGGGTAACCTAGGGGTTTAAAGGCTTGTTGTATGCGCTAAATACAACCGCGATTGCTGCGAAAGTGAGTTAGGTTTTCTTTTATTTTTCTTTCTTTGCTAGAGGACTAGCAAAAGTTTAGGTGTGAGGGTATTTGATAATCATATTTTATTACAATTTTATACCCTCATTATCTATTTTATATGAATAAATATACCACTAATAATTATTTTTATCTTTTAATTGCAGGTTAATGAAGAATAAATCTCAAACTCTCATCTCTCAACAAAAACCCATTGATTAAATGAAGAAATGAAGCAAAGAAGCCCATTGGAAAATCAATTTCCAAATTATCCAAAAGCCCAGAGCTAAAAAGAAGAAAAAGAGTAGCCTGTAGAAGCCGGAGAAAATCAAAAATCCAATATGAAAAGAAATCATATTCAAAATGGTTGGCCACAAAGAAACGACGATATCTCCTAATCCGGAAGGCGGAATTTAACATATAATATATGAAAATCACCTATCTCGACGAGACGAAGCTATCTGTGAAATCAAAATTTAGAAATAGTGGGTATCGATGTCGGCATCGATGTGGGCATCGATGCTGGCATCGATACCAGCATCGATGCCTGCATCGATGCCATATTACTGTAGCACGCGTCAATGGCTGATTTTGCTTGTCTTAGGGCTCAAGTTTGATCCAATAGCTCTCATTCACTGATGTTTACTATAAATAGGGGTAGAGAGTGAGGGGTTAGAGGTATGAAAATTTTTGTAACTCCCTTTGGAGAGGAGGGCTACTCTTAATTGAGAAGGCCTTTTAAATTTGTAACTTTTTGTTACAATTAATAATAATAATTTTTTCACCACTTTAAATATTTCTTCTCTTTGTTGGATGATGAAGATGGAGATGAAGAATTATTTAGAGGTTTGCATTTCTTTCCTTTTTTCTCTTTTATTGCTTATTAGTTAGATTTATTTTTATACTTGTAATTAGATTTTATTTTCTTGTTTAAATACCCAAGAGGCTAGAACCCTCTTGCCTTAGATTTATTTCATACTCATAGATTAGATTTATTTCATGTTTATAGAGTAGATTTATTTTTTTGTATTTTGATAATTTATTTTGTAGTTTAGATTTTGTAATTTATTTTGTAGTTAGATTTTAATTTCTTGCACTACTCACCTTGAGGCTAGAACCCTCTTAGGTTTAGTTTTTCATTTTTTTTATTTTTACTTTCTTTGATTCGCCTTTAGGCTAGAACCCTCTAGGGAATCATCTTTTTCTAAGAAGAGGATTCAATTCTAGATTACCCATATCTTTAATTAAATCTGCTATCTTTACATTCTTGATTTTTTATTTGTTTCTCGATTTTATTCATTCTTCCTTCTTGCCTTGTTGATCACATTTATTTTTTACTCACTTCCACTCTCAAATATATTCATTTCCAAAATCACAATCATTCTCTCCACAATCACATTCACTCATCACTCCTATTTTGTCACGCACACAACATAAGAACCGATTTTATATTTTCTCCTATAAAACACCTTCCTTGTAGGATCGATAACTCTTTATACTATAACTTGATACGGTTGTGCACTTGTAACATTTTTGGTACATGTTTATACCGTATCAGTTAGCCAGGTAAGGATAGTACTAGAGGGTGATCAAAGATTAATTAAGTACCTCTTTCCTTGCGGAGCGCTTTACGTAACCCCTAAACCTTGCCTTAGACACCAACTAATCTGAGAAAACTTAAACCGGTTCACTTAAGGATTTCTTGTTCCTTATTGAGCTCGAATCCTTAGAAGCTAACGTCTAATGAGTTTTAGAAGGCTTGGGTTTGTGAAGTGAGGAACTAGTGATTTGTGGGCTAAGGAAAGGGTGATGAAATCCCTCACCTTATCTTGATTATGGGGTTTTGCCCTTACAAATATTTTTAAGTGTGTGTCAAATCAAGATGCTCAAATTACTTGGTGAATTCCTACACAATATGAAATGTAACCCTAAAAATTAAAAGCAACTAAAAAGGATGGAAAAGAAAAATATTTTTTTTAATTAGGGTTAACAATCAAACAAATGAGAAGGGGGGAATATGTTTGAATTTATTATCTTGTTAGTACATGTCAAAGTGAAGGGTGAATTTTATTATGGTCAACAAAAATAAAATCTTTTTTTTAAGTCCTAATTGTCTCTAAATATGAAGAAGTAGCTAAAGGGTAGAATTAAAAACTAGAAAGAGGACTTACCCGAAAGTAAATCTTCAAATCCTAATTCTCCAATCCGCGATCTTCAAGCTCCAAGCGTTTCTTTCACAAAAAACACACAAGTTAAAGAACTAAAATAATTAAAACCTACTTAAGCACCTTCCCCTGCAACGGCGCCAAAAACTTAATGCGACATAAACATGTACCAAAAAGGTTGCAAGTGTACAACCGTGTCAAGTTATAGTATAAAGATATTGTAAGACCCCGTAGATTTTGAGTATGTATATGTACATCAGTAATGAGGTTGAGTGCGTAAGATTTCAAATCATATGCAGCAGAGTCATAGTATGCAGTTTCTAGTCCATGAGTCGACCCATGACTGTCATGAGTCGACTCACAAAATCGAGTCCTGTTGTCAGTTAGTCTCTGCTGAGTCGACTCATTATATCATGAGTCGACCCATGAGTCATGAGTCGACCCATGACTATCATGAGTCGACTCATCGGGGTTTTTTTGGTTTTCTGGGTTGGGTTTGTTTAGGTTTCGGGTCGGGTTTTATCCACTCATATATATTTTCTCTCTACCCGAAAACACTCTTTTTGATCAGAAAACCCTAGAGAAACCCTAGCCTCTTCTCCCCCTCTAAACCCTAGCTCATTTTTGGGATTTCTTGGGTGATTTTTAGGGATTTTCAGTGGCTTTTCGAGGATTGCAGCGAAGGGGATTGTTCATCATCACTTTTATTGAGCCTAAGACTTATTTTCAAGTATAAATCAATGTTCTTGTTAGGGTGAATGCTAGAAATCATGTGTTTCAGATTTTTAAATCCTCACCAACGCGTTTTGAAGAAAACCCAGATCTGGAAATATTTTTAAGAAATAAGAATATGAGTTTTCTTTTTGACTAAATGCTTTATTTCATGTTTCGGAGTTAAAAGTTAGATCTAACATGCTAGTATCGTTTCTCATGCTATATACATGAATTTATCACTACCTCATAGTCTAGAATTAATAGTTATGGAGGTAAAGATCAGTATGTTGGGAGTATGGGACGAGATGGATGAGCTGCAGTTGTGAAATTTCCAGTTTTCAGCCCGTGAGTCGACTTATGACTCATCATGAGTCGACTCATCAGGTTGAGTCGACCCATGACTGTCATGAGTCGACTCACAAAGTCAATTCCTGTTATTCATTAGTTTCTGTCGAGTCGACTCGTCAGTTCATGAGTCGACCCATGAGACATGAGTCGACTCATAGTTGATTTGAGTCGACTCATCGGAGTTTTGCCTATTTTCGTTTGTATTTTCTGTTTGATCAACTACTATGCTTATACTTTCATACAGTGTTCATATATGATCGAGGGTTCTACTGATCTTTTGTTGAACATGAGTAGTTGCCTTGTTTATCGGGTATTAAATTGTAGTATTCATGTTTTCATCTACACATATGAGATGGGATTATTGTTAAACTTTGAGTATGTTTATTAACCAAGTTTGGAACACAACATATTATATGAGGCTGGGACATGATAGTTACCTTGGTTGGACATGACATCTATAGTAGATTTGACAAGTTTACACTTTATCGGTAGAGTTGGGTTTGTATTCTTTTTCTTTATTTGTTTCTTGTGTTAAACCTCGGGAATTGTATTTAGGGATTTCAATTTGAGATATAAGGTATATACATGAGGGTTTCCTTATTTGGATTATTTCGCTCGACGTACCTATGCTCATGTTGTAATTTCCTAAGTACTAATACCCACATTGGTTAGTATAAATGATTTATATTATTGTGTATTAATTGTATTTTCTTATACAACGAGCCCTATCCCTTGGGGTTGGTTGTGATGTTGCTCGCTAGCGCTTTGACACTCGTTGTCCCTCCCCCTTTCAGGTAACGAGCCAGGAGCCCGGAGAGTCGCAGGTTGAGGACGATCCTTACTAGTGTCTACTATCCTCTTTTTAGATGTATTTATTTTTGGTACTCCACTTGAAACATTTTAGACTTGAGAGGTTTATGTTCTAGAGTTATAAAGGCTATTTGCCTTATTTCCTGTATCAGACATTATGTACTTTGAGACATGTTGAGCTCTACAGATCTTTATTATTCATTTCAGACTTTGACTGTGTACTTCAGCTTATTTTTGATTTATGAGATGTATTTATTTGAGTCCTATCATTCCATTAAGCAATTGTTGTATAATCTTTTACTTGCTTTGTACTATACCTGTTTTTGATTCCACTAGAGAGATGGTAATTGTGATAGTGAAACATGTTATTGCACGGTGTGGTGCATGGTAGGTTTGACATCTCTGGTTTCACCTCGGACTGCAGCCTTGTGTGAACCCAGGGGCGTCACAGTTGGTATCAGAGATCTAGTTCCAGTATCATTAGGATCATCCTGTGTCGAGTCGTGGAGTTAGGTTAGAGTTTCTTAGGGTTCATGTATAGAGTCCGCTAAAGATTTCCTAGTATGAGTGAGGACGATATATGCGTATATCTCAAAATTTTGAGAATATTTTTTTTATGACAACTATTTTTGTTTAAAGTATATGTGTGAATACTATATAGTGTGAAAATCGTATTGTGATACATTATGTATGTATATATGTCTATTTTGACTCATGAACTTTTATTTTCTTATTATCAGAGAGAAATGGCAGGACGTGGCAGACCCCGTACTCGCAGAGCCGCTCAGGCAGAGCCACAGCAGGCTCCACCCGAGCAGGAGCAGGCACCACCTGAGCCGCAGCAGGCTCCCCAGTACCTCATTGATCTCATGGCTCCCATCGTAGCTAGGATGGCAGCAATCGAGGAGCTTGTGGCGAGTCATATCGCGCCACCGACACCACCACCACCTCCAGTAGTTCCACCACAGGGGATACCAACCGTCCCAATCAGAGGGAGAGACCCAGAGGTAGCACCTACAGGTATTCCACCAACGGTACCGGATAGAGCCACGGAGCAGGAAGCTTGGCTTCGCTTGGTAGAGAGGTACCAGAAGATGAGAGCACCGGAGTTCCAGGGCTCTTCAGACCCACTTGTAGCCCACAAGTGAAAGGAGGATGTGAGTAATGTCTTGGATATACTCAATGTATACATAGTTCAGAAGCAAAGACTGGCATCATATAGTCTAAAGGGGGATGCCAGGAGATGGTACCGATTCCAGTTTCCAGTAGAGCAGCGGATGATCCTCACTTGGGAGGATTTTGTTTACTTCTTTGACGCGCAGTATGTTTCTTCCGCAGCACAGACTAGGAAGGAATTCGAGTTGTCCCGTTTGACTCAGGGGGATATGTCAGTTGCAGAGTTTGAGAGCAAGTTCATGGAGTTGCTGCATTTCACGGGGATGTGGCAGACAAGAGAGCGTCAGGCTTAGATGTTCCTAGCAGGGCTTCGCCCTAATTTTCGCCGATACCTCGTCTCGAGGAAGTTCTATTCAGTACGGGAGGTAGCTGAGGCCGCCACCTCACAGGAGAATGAGACGGCTATGTTTCAGAAGGACAAGGAGGGAAAGACAAAGACAGGACAGATTGGAGACAAGGGGAAAAACAAGAGGCCCTTGTCAGGACAGCAGCAGCAGCAGCAGGGCCCTCATAAGAGGGGACCTCAGCAGGATCAGAGGTCACATCATCAGCGCAAGTTTCAAGGGGTATGCTTTAACTGTCGCAAGGTGGGACACAAGGCATCGGAGTGTCGTAGTGCACCAGCAGGAGCTCAGCCGAGCAGGGGTCCGAACCAGCAGCAGCCGCGATAGCAGGGCCGAGGTCAGGGTCAGCAGGTCAGGCTTGAGCCACCGCCAGCAGCACAGAGGCCAAAGGGGTAGGTTCGAGCAGTCCAGGAGGGCCCCCAGGGGCAAATTGTCCCGTATTTTCCAGCACCAGCAGGGGTACGAACCAGCAGCAGCCGCGATAGCAGGGCCGAGGTTAGGGTCTGCAGGTCAGGCTTGAGCCACCGCCAGCAGCACAGAGGCCAAAGGGGTAGGTTCGAGCAGTCCAGGAGGCCCCCCAGGGGCAAATTGTCCCGTATTTTCCAGCACCAGCGGTAGATCAGTCTTTAACACCAGGCAGAGTGTATGCAGTGGTTCTTCGTGATCATGGTGCCAACGGTGCAGTTGTGGAGGGTACGTTCCTCGTGAATTCCTTTCCCGCCCGTATTCTTTTTGATTCAGGAGCTTCGCATTCTTTCATTTTGTATGCTTTCATGGTTAGACTCCAGCTCGTAGCTCATTCGTTAGACACCCCTTTATCAGTTTCCACCCCTCTAGGAGAGGTATCGCTACTGGAGAGCGTTTGTAGGAGGGTGTATTATTAGTTTAGACGAGTCCGAGTTCATAGTCGATCTGATAGTTTTGCATATGTCTGAGTTTGATGTCATCCTTGGTATGGATTGGTTGTCGTCCTACCATATTAGTATTGACTGTTTTGCCAAGACAGTTAAATTGCGAGCGTCTGATGGGTCCGAGATGATTGTGGCCACTTCTCAGGGCAATCGCTTTGCGGAGTCGTTTCTGGCGTTCATCGATGAGGTGATGCGACGGGATCAGAGTTTTGATTTGTTGGAGACTAGAGTTGTCTCGGATTATCAGGATGTCTTTCAGGACATACCTGGGTTACCTCCTGTGAGAGAGGTTGAGTTTTGTATTAAGTTGCAGCCGGGCACAGCCCCGATATCCCGCGCACCCTATCACATGGCACCAGCTGAGATGAGGGAGCTTCAGACCCAGTTGGACGAGTTGTTGGCTCAGGGTTTTATTCGTCGGAGTCATTCTCCGTAGGGCGCGCCGGTCCTCTTCGTGAAGAAGAAGGATGGCAGTATGAGATTGTGTATAGATTATCGGGAGTTGAACAAGGTCACTATCCGGAATAGGTATCCACTACCTAGGATGGATGACTTGTTCGACCAGTTGCAGGGAGCGCAGTTCTTGTCGAAGATTAATCTTCGTTCTGGTTATCATCAGTTGTGGGTTCGGGAGATGGATATCCCCAAGACCACTTTCCTCACGCGATATAGATCTTTCGAGTTCTTGGTCATGCCATTCGGACTGACCAATGCACCCGCTGTATTCATGGACTTGATGAACCGGGTTTTTCGTCCCTTCTTAGATCAGTTCGTGATTGTTTTCATCGACGACATCCTCATTTATTCGAGATCGAAGGCAGATCATGAGCGGCATCTCCGATTAGCTTTGCAGACCCTACGGGAGCACCAGTTATACGCCAAGTTCAGCAAGTGTGAGTTTTGGCTTTCAGAGGTCAGGTTTCTCGGCCACATCATCAGCAGAGAGGGCATATCAGTAGACCCAGCTAAGGTTTCAGCAGTGCTTGATTGGGAACCACCGAAGACGATGACGGAGATTCGTAGCTTTTTGGGTTTAGCAGGTTACTACAGGAAGTTCATCCAGGACTTCTCGAAGATTTCGATGCCACTTACACGCCTTACGAAAAAGGGTGTACAGTTTATTTGGAGCACAGGGTGCCAGGAGGCCTTTGATATATTAAAGGCTAAGTTGACCACAGCACCAGTTTTGACTATTCCAAGCAGCGACAGGACATTTGAAGTCATGGAGGCACTACTTGTATGGTGTGCAGTTCGAGCTGTTCACAGACCACCAGAGTCTGAAATATCTGTTCTCTCAGAAGGAACTCAACCAGAGGCAGCGGAGGTGGATTGAGTTTATCAAGGACTACGAGTTCGCAATTCAGTACCACCCGGGAAAGGCGAACGTCGTAGCAGATGCCTTGAGTAGGAAGCGTCGACATCAGATTGCGGCTTTGAGGTGCTCATTGCACCGAGATCTCCTCACTCTTAGCCAGTTTGATTTTAGACCTGAGTTTGGTGGCACTAGTGCATTTTTGGGAGCTATATCAGTGCAACCAACTTGGAGCGGCAGAGTTGTTAGAGCTCAGTTGGAGGATTCTTGGATTCAAATCCGTAAGGAGGAGATTTCCAAAGAGCCTAAGGCCTATTGGACCATTGGAACAGATGGAGGTCTACGGATGAAGGGTAGATTGGTTATGCCAGCCAGTGCAGAGCTGAAGAGGGAGTTGTTTGATGAGGCACACCGTACTTGGTATACAGTACATCTAGGGACTACCAAGATGTACAAGGATCTGAAGAGGCACTTTTGGTGGAGTGGCATGCGAAGAGAGATTTCAGAGTATGTGGCCAAGTGTTTTACTTGTCAGCAGGTGAAGGCAGAGCATCAGAGACCGGCAGGGACACTTCAGCCGTTGCCTATTCCAGAGTGGAAGTGGGCGGACATTTCTATGGACTTTATTGTAGGATTGCCCAAGTCGAAGAAGGGGAATGATTCAATTTGGGTCATTGTGGACCGGTTGACAAAGTCAGTACATTTTATCCTAGTGAGGACTACTTATACAGCTGAGGCGTATGCGAGGATCTTCATTCGAGAGATAGTTCGACTTCACGGAGTTCCGGACACGATCGTGTCAGATCGAGGATCAGTATTCACTTCACATTTTTGGAGGAGTTTCCAGGGCTCATTTGGCAGCAGGCTATCTTATAGTAGTGTATTCCACCCACAGACAGATGGTCAGACGGAGAGGGTGAATCAGGTGTTGGAAGACATGTTGCGGGCATGTGTCATTGACTTTTAAGGCAGTTGGGAGGATCACATTCCATTGATAGAGTTCGCTTATAACAACAGTTATCAAGCGACGATCGGTATGACTCCGTATGAGGCATTGTACGGGAGACCCTGTAGATCACCGATATGTTGGGCAGAGCCGGAGGATAGCTTGATGCTTGGACCGGAGCTTGTGAGGCAGACTACTGAGAAGGTAGTATTAATCAGGGAGCAGATTTTAGCTGCTCAGAGTTGGCAGAAGAGTTATGCAGATAAGAGGCGAAGACCCCTAGAGTTTTAGATTGGGGATTTGATTATGCTGAAGGTATCGCCTATGAAAGGCGTGCAGCGATTCGGGAGGCGAGGGAAGCTTGCACCGAGATATATTGGACCTTTCCGGATTTTGGAGCGGATTGGAGCTGTGTCATATAGACTAGATCTTCCAGGTTCTATGTCTAGTATACACAATGTATTCCATGTTTCTATGCTCAAGAAACACTTGCATGATGAAGAGCAGCAGCGGGTGTTAGATGCACCGGAGATTGAGCTTCGAGATGATTTGACTACTATTGAGATCCCAGTGTCTATACTTGCTAAGGAAGACAAGAAACTCAGGAACAAGGTGATTCCATTAGTGAAAGTTCAATGGAACAGAAGTGGAGTTGAGGAAGCTTCTTGGGAGCGCGAGGAGGACATGCGACGCGACTACCCACACTTGTTCGAGCAGGTAAAACAAATTAAAGTATTTATGATATGACTTATTACTTGAATATTTATATCTACATATATATATTTTGATACTTATATTTAACACTAAAATGAGGGTATTCTTACTTAATTCTTAATCTTTCGGAACACATGGTATATACATGGGGGGTTCCTTGTTTGGATTTTTCGCCCGACGTACTAGTTTCTTTAGATTAGGGGTTAGGTAAGAATATTATCATTTTAGGTCGTTAAGTATGAATGTCACTATGTGCTAACTAGCATTCATTATTGTGAAATGTATATGTGTGCGGGTTAGATTAGAACCTTGTCATATTTTTTCAAGTATCTTTATGAGTTAGATGTGATTTCCTGAATTTCGAGGACGAAATTCTTTTAAGGGGGGAAGAATGTAAGACCCCGTGATTTCCTGAATTTCGAGGACGAAATTCTTTTAAGGGGGGAAGAATGTAAGACCCCGTAGATTTTGAGTATGTATAAAAGGGGGGAAGAATGTAAGACCCCGTAGATTTTGAGTATGTATATGTACATCAGTAATGAGGTTGAGTGCGTAAGATTTCAAATTATATGCAGCAGAGTCATAGTATGCAGTTTCTAGTCCATGAGTCGACCCATGACTGTGCAGAGTCATAGTATGCAGTTTCTAGTCCATGAGTCGACCCATGACTGTCATGAGTCGACTCACGAAATTGAGTCCTGTTGTCAGTTAGTCTCTGCTGAGTCGACTCATTATATCATGAGTCGACCCATGACTGTCATGAGTCGACTCATCGGGGTTTTTCTGGTTTTCTGGGTCGGGTTTGTTTGGGTTTCGGGTCGGGTTTTATCCACTCATATATATTTTCTCTCTACCCGAAAACACTCTTTTTGATCAGAAAACCCTAAAGAAACCCTAGCCTCTTCTCCCCCTCTAAACCCTAGCTCGTTTTTGGGATTTCTTGGGCGATTTTTGGGGATTTTCAGCGGCTTTTCGAGGATTGCGGCGAAGGGGATTGTTCATCATCACTTTTGAGGCGAGTAACATCTCGCCCAATCCTTCTCCCATGTTTTTAATAGTTTACAAATGTTTTTCATGAGTTTTATTGAGCCTAAGACTTATTTTCAAGTATAAATCAATGTTCTTGTTAGGGTGAATGCTAGAAATCATGTGTTTCAGATTTTTAAATCCTCACCAATGCGTTTTGAAGAAAACCCAGATCTGCAAATATTTTTAAGAAATAAGAATATGAGTTTTCTTTTTGACTAAATGCTTTATTTCATGTTTCGGAGTTAAAAGTTAGATCTAACATGCTAGTTTCGTTTCTCATGCTATATACATGAATTTATCACTACCTCATAGTCTAGAATTGATAGTTATGGAGGTAAAGATCAGTATGTTGGGAGTATGGGACGAGATGGACGAGCTGCAGTTGTGAAATTTCCAGTTTTCAGCCCGTGAGTCGACTTATGACTCATCATGAGTCGACTCATCAGGTTGAGTCGACCCATGACTATCATGAGTCGACTCACAAAGTCAATTCCTGTTATTCTTTAGTGTCTGTCGAGTCGACTCATCAGTTCATGAATCGACCCATGAGACATGAGTCGACTCATAGTTGATTTGAGTCGACTCATCGGAGTTTTGCCTATTTTCATTTGTATTTTCTGTTTGATCAACTACTATGCTTATACTTTCATATAGTGTTCATATATGATCGAGGGTTCTACTGAACTTTTGTTGAACATGAGTAGTTGCCTTGTTTATCGGGTATTAAATTGTAGTATTCATGTTTTCATCTACACATATGAGATGACTTTTCTGACACAAGCTTAGATCTGTACAGCGAGGCATGCACAAGAGTAGAATATGTATACATTTACTTCTAGTATTTCCATGGTTTATATATACAGTCCTCGTGTTGGACTATAATCCATTGAAGTCCTCGTGTTGGACTATAATCCAATTGTATTTAGGGATTTACAATTTGAGATACAAGGTATATACATGAGGGTTTCCTTGTTTGGATTATTTCGCTCGACGTACCTATGCTCGTGTTGTAATTTCCTAAGTACTAATACCCACATTGGTTAGTATAAATGATTTATATTATTGTGTATTAACTGTATTTTCTTATACAACGAGCCCTATCCCTTGGGGTTGGTTGTGATATTTCTCGCTAGCGCTTTGACGCTCGTTGTCCCTCCCCCTTTCAGGTAACGAGCCAGGAGCCCGGAGAGTCGCAGGTTGAGGACGACTCTTACTAGTGTCTACTATCCTCTTTTTAGATGTATTTATTTTTGGTACTCCACTTGAAATATTTTAGACTTGAGAGGTTTATGTTCTAGAGTTATAAAGGCTATTTGCCTTATTTCCTGTATCAGACATTATGTACTTTGAGACATGTTGAGCTCTCCAGATCTTTATTATTCATTTCAGACTTTGACTGTGTACTTCAGCTTATTTTTGATTTATGAGATGTATTTATTTGAGTCCTATCATTCTATTAAGCAATTGTTGTATAATCTTTTACTTGCTTTGTACTACAGCTGTTTTTGATTCCACTAGAGAGATAGTAATTGTGATGGTGAAACATGTTATTGCACGGTGTGGTGCATGGCAGGTTTAACATCTCTGGTTTCACCTCAGACTGCAGCCTTGTGTGAACCCAGGGGCGTCACAGATATCGATCCCACGAGGAAGGTGTTTTTGTAGGAGAAAATATAAAATTGGTTCTTATGTTGTGTGCGTGACAATTAGAAGTAATGAGTGAATGTGATTGTGAAGAGATTGAGAGAGTGAAAATGGTGTGTAAATAGGCGAAAAATATAAGTGAGAGTGAATGTGACAAAGAATGAATGTGATTAATAAGGCAATAAGGAAAAATCAAATAAAAATCAAGAATAAAAAATAAAATTCAAGAATAAAAGAAAATGTAAGAAATTAAAGATGGTGAGTTCAATTATAGATATGGGTAATCTAAAATTGAACCCACTTCTTAGAAAAGGGTGATTCCCTAGAGGGTTCTAGCCTAAAGGCGAATCAAACAAAATAAAAATAAACAAAAAGAAAAACTAAACCCAAGAGGGTTCTAGCCTCAAGGTGAATAGTGCAAGAAATTAAAATCTAACTACAAAATAAATTACAAAATCTAAACTACAAAATAAATTACAAGAATTAAATACAAGAAAATAAATCTACTCTATAAGCATGAAATAAATCTAATCTATAAGCATGAAATAAATCTAAGGTAAGAGAGTTCTAGCCTCTTGGCTATTTAACAAGAAAATAAAATCTAATTATAAGCATAGAAATAAATCTAAGCTAATAAGAAAATAAAAAGAAATAAAAGAGAAAAAAAAAGAAATGCAAACCTCTAAACAATTCTTCATCTCCATCTTCATCATCCAACAAAGAGAATAAATATTTAAAGTGGTAAAAAAATTATTATTATTAATTATAACAAAAAGTTACAAATTTAGAAGGCCTTCTCAATTAAGAGTAGTCCTCCTCTCCAAAAGGAGTTACAAAAATTTTTACCCCTCTAACCTCTCACTCTCAACCCATATTTATAGTAAACATCAGTGAATGAGAGCCCTTGGATCAAACTTGAGCCCCAAGAATGCAATTTCGGCCGTAGATAAAATCTGGATGACTTCGCATCAATACAGGCATCGATGCTCGCATCGATGCCTGCATCGATGCTGGCATCGATGCTCTAATAAGAATTCTGACTTCACGGTTAGCTTCGTCTCGTCGAGATAGGCGATTTTTATATATTATATGTTAAATTCCGCCTCCCGGATTGGGAGATATCGTCGTTTCTTTGCGGCCAACTATCTTGAATACATTTTTTTTTCATATTTAATTTTTTTATTTTCTCCGGCTTCTACAGGCTACTCGGCTTGATTCTGGGCTTGGGCTTTTTGACATTTGCTTGTATTTTTTTATTTAATTCATGGGTTTTTGTTGAGATAAGAGATCTTGGGCTTTATTCTTCACTAACCTGCAATTAAAGATAAAAACAATTATTAATGGCATATTTATTCATATAAAATAGATAATGAGGGTAGAAAATTATAATAAAATGTGATTATCAGCAGGCAAGCTCAAGGTGCAGGCGAGCTCCAGTACAAGCGAGCTCCAGGTGCAAGCGAGCTGCTAGTGCAGGCGAGCTCCAGGTGCAGGCAAAGACCAGTTTAGGTGAAGGAGCTATCTAGGTGAGCTCGCAGACAGGCCAACTCGTAGGCAAACTCGCAGAAAAGGCCAAAAGACAGCATGTCTTTGACCTAGGGTTTCCCTATAAAAAGGAACCATGTTCACGAGAAATTGCTAAGATTTTCAGCGCATCTTCTCCAGATAACTGTAGCGGCGGCGACGATTTTTCAGAAGAAAAATTCGCACGACTCCTGTAGTCTTTTGAGCGGAGAATTTTCAGGAGAAAATCCTCATGATTACTGTAGCGGTTTCTAAAGTTGTGATTTTTGATTGAGAGATCTCAAGGAGTTTGAGATTTTCTCTTTGCAAGGTTTTAATTTTTCTTTGATAATAAAGAAATTATAGTGTGGCTCCCGAGGACTTATGAAAGTTTGCAGAATCTCGTTAAATCTTAGTGTTCTTTCTTTATTGTTTTTGTTTCTCTTTTCTTGCTGGGTCTCATCCCCAACACTAACTATAAGAATAATAATGTAATTGAACAAAGGTGGTTAAAAGTTAACTATTTTTTATTGAAATTTTGACTGAAAAACGTCCGAGAGCTGTTTCCTAAAACATGTTAAGCGATTTGATATCTAATAGATATACAATAAAACTTGAGTGTATAATATACAATTAAAATAAATAAATTAGGGGGCTTAATATTGGATACAACACCTATTTTTCCCTTAATGTGCTGCCACAGCTTAGCATGACAAGGACGCATGGAAAGCGTCCTTAACTCCTATCTGTAAAGCAAAATGCAAGTACAAAAGAACAAAGCTCTGGGGAACCCTATGCTTGCACTTTACACCTGAATTCTCAAATAATGTAGGCAAAAATCCATAGAGTTTGAGCCTAACCTTTGTCCAATTTGCTTCTTTATGGCCTGTAGGTCCATTTATCTTTCTTATTGTTTAACATTTTATATTGCAATGCTTGGTTCAAAGACCAAAGGAACAACGCCTGTCAAAGTTCCTCTGGATGCAAAAGCCTACACTAGATGTGGAATATTGAGAAGGAAAACGTTTCATGTACGAGGTGGGGTCATTTGGACCTTATAGAATGTTCAAGGTGATGCTTGCAAGTAGGTAAGTTAATCCTCTCCTGGTGAATTTTAACTAACAGGGAAAGTTTGAAACTTTCAACAATGCCTTAAGTTGTATATAAACCCTCTCTTCTGTATTTATCAACTCCGAAACTTATTTATTAGTGTTTATCACCCTTCAAATCACAGAATAAGCTAGGTTATTGATGTAAGTTCAGGGTCCAGCTCTTTTTAGCTCACGGAGGATGATGTAGCTCTAGAGGTGGCTCTAGCCTACAAGGATTTGTTTAACTCTTTAAGGGTCAAAGTTAGCGGATCTTTAAACAACTCAGAATTGCGCAAATGACTAGTCATTTTGAAGGTCTCGCAAAATTGTCTAGCACATAGACACCAAAGAGAACTATGTGACCTCTGCCAGATTCACAAAATTTCATCGTTTTAGGCATCAAAGTCACGCAGTCAAAAATTCTCTTCCTATTTTAGGTAATATTTGACCATATAATTTGGAGGAGTAAAGAGATTTAGTTTTAACTAAAAATTGATATATTGGCTCCTATTTCCTAGTGAAAGCACCCTAATGCCACTAGGAAAAAACCCTAGAGGGGAGTGAATAGGGTTTATGCTAATCTAATCCGATTTATGTCTATTAAAAACTCATTAACAAATATATCCTAGCAAGAATGATATATTACAAATATATGTGCAATGATATAAAAGTAACACAAGGGTAAACAAACTACTAAAGTGATAGGGCAATATAAACAACAAGTAATTGACAAAGGCGATATAAATAATAAGCACGAATATAAAGAAACACCAATGATAAACGCAAACAAACGATATGATCACGAAGTTCGGTCCCCACGACCTACGTCTCCACTCCTCACCTCGAAGAGATCTCCACTATCACAACCGGGTTTTCTACGCTCACCCGAATAACGTTTATACTTCACACTCGGTTTTCTAGTTCACCGAAAACTTTACAATCTCACACTCTTGCAATCACATTCTACACCTTCTAAGTGTTGGCCTCTAGCACGTGTGTCCCTCAAGTGTTAAGAATTACAACCTACCTCTAGGCATTACCACCTACCACACTCCTCTTGGGACGACCCCGTCTCTCACCACCCACTTCTCTCAGTGTACAAGTGTATTACAAAGTGTTCAACACAATTAGCCTCACAATACAAATAAATTTGTTCTCTATAATGGATGAGAACATAATGAAAGCTCACTCTCTAAGTCACACTCCCCACAACCCAATTTATACTATATATGAAATACAATAAGCTCAATGGTTATGCGTGTAAACAAAGAGTATTAATAAAATAATTAAACTCAATAATGAAATCTAGCTAATGGTTATAATCAAAATAATAAATACCTAGAACTGAGTTTAAGGAAACTTATCTATAAATAACAAGAGAGAGAGAGAAGACTGAATGCTCAAACACCAAAGGATGATCTCCTCAAGCTCTTGTGAAAGTTTCTTCACAAACAAACTCTTGAAACACCAAAGGATGATCTCCTCAAGCTCTTGTGAAAGTTTCTTCACAAACAAACTCTTGAAACAAACTTAAACAAAACTTATCTCCTCAAGCTCTTGTGAAAGTTTCTTCACAAACAAACTCTTGAAACAAACTTAAACAAAACTTAAAACCCTTTAAGACTTGTTTAAAACTTTTCTTAATTGCTTTCAGAAGTTAATGGGTATGTGGTATATATAGGATCATAAGACAAAGCCCAAAAACCCAAGAAATCCCAACAAAAAGACAAAATAACGGCAATATGAAAATCTGGAAAAACTAGCCGTTATGTCGTCGGTCGACTAATACTATTCATCAGTCGACTGATGAGCTGACTGTTACAGACCAGCAACACGCCATCAGTCGACTGATGAACTCGTCAGTCGACCAATCATCAGTCGACTTAATAAGAAACAAAAACTTTTTGACATTCTAGGCGATTTCTTCAGTCGACTAAATACATTCATCAGTCGATTGATAATATTGTATCAGCCTGATTGAAACAGAAAATCTGATTTTCAAACCTGTTTTAAAAATAGCAAATAAAATTAGAAAAATATAAAACTTTGGAAAATGAGTGTAAACATGAAAATGAACATGTTACAAAATAAAAATATGTCCAAAACATGAAAAATATCATCTCCCATTTGTAAAATATCATCATTTTGTAAATATGTCCAAAACATAAAAATAAACAACATTTGTTTTTGATATTTTAGCTAAACCATATTTTGAAACTTTATAAAATGATTTTATAGACTTAATAAAAGATGTATACATTAAATGTTAAGTCTATAAACAATAATACATTATTTTCATAAAAATGTATATATAATACAAAACACATTTGTTTTTCCAAAAACAATAGAATATGAAACATGAAGGTGTATATGAATATAACTATTATTTTATATCTACAAAGCTAAACCAAAACAAAACAATAAATATGAAATATATAATTTCATATTTATATAAACATGAAAACCAAAACATGTATGTATATATATAACTATATATATACATAGAAAACAAAATGTATGTGTGTGTATGTGATATTGAGCTTAAAGTACCAACACACATAATATAAACTCCTAAACTATTTTACTCAAGCTTGTGATCTGCAACGAAACTCTTCTTGGTAAACTTACGGATGAAGCTAGAACTTGGATCTTTAACTTGAATTGCAAGGCTTTACTCCATTATTCCACCAATCTCCATTGGATATGATCGTTGAAGTGTAATTTCATCCAACCTCCAACTTATTGTTTGCCTAGAATAAATACAAAAATACAAACACTAGACAAACAAAGTTAGTTGTAAATTGTTTGTAAAAACATCACCAAAACAAAAAGACCAACACCTAGTACAAGAATATTTTTTAGTTTTTGGCATTTTTCTATTTTTAATTAAAAGATATTATTTTATATTTTTAGTTTTATTTGGAGCCTATAAAAGACTCCTTTCTTGATGTAGAGAGGGAGTTCTGGAAAAATAAAACCCTAGTTTATTGGTTATGTCCATTTTTGTCTATGTTATCTCTATTTTTCTGCATCTTTACAATTTTGATCCTCATGAGAACTGCATTAGTTATATGCAACTTTACGTTCTTAAAATATTAGTCCTAAGAGTGATAATTGATAAGTGATAATAAAAAAATAAAATGTAACCAATGCTACTGAAGATACAATGAGGAGGCTATCTACAATTTACCCTTTGAAGAGCTCTAAATTTGCCTTACCTCATCAAAGTTCAATATTTTGAAATACATCTCAACTTTTTTGTCACTTATTTGAAATTAGAGGCTAACAAGTATTAAGCCACTACTCGCATGGATTATTTTAATTTCTTTGACACACACACCAATTTATCCTTTGAAGAGCTCTAAATTTATCTTACCTCATCAAAGTTCAATATTTTGAAATACATCGATTCTTAAAACTTTTTTCACGTCGCATGCGCGCACATATATATATATATTATATATATATATATATATATATATATATATATATATATATATATATATATATATATTATATATATTATATACATGCTTAGAAAAATAATAAAAGAGATGATTGATTATATTTCTTTATAAACTATACAGATCATCTATTAACTAATATTAAATGCTTATGAAGAAAGAGATATTGAGTACCTATTTTTGCTATGTTATGATAAAAAGAGAATGGATATTTTTTATCAGTTAACGTAGACAATTTACTTTCTCAAAAAAAACAAGAATAGTTTGTCTGATAGGTTTATTCTCAGATTATTAAAATTATAAATTCAAAATTCTAAAATAGATAGCTTAACCATCATCTCTTCCTTACAAATCTAAATAAAATTTGATAATTTTAAAAACTAAGAAAATGAGTAGGATTTTAATATCTCGATTGTGAAGACATCAATCAATGTTCATGTTTTGTTCTTCAGGGATTGAGATACAAATGGGATTGGGAATTTCCTCTAATTTCTAAAATGGGTACTAGGAACTTCCACAATCCATATTACTAAAGACATAAGACTTTCCATATGACCATTATACCCTCTCACCCAATGCATTCCTCACACCAATATATTACAATATTATAATATTATTAATTAAATTGAAGGCCATTTGTAATTTTAGAATTTTTTAAGATGTTAGTTGTAAAGTTTTGATTGTTGTTTGTAATTTTTAGAACTTTAAGAAGGTGCTTGTAATGTTTTTGGGTGTTGTTTGTGACATTTACAAAGGGTTATTTGTAATTTACAAAATGTTTAGTTGTTTCTTGGTAAATTCATCAGGGGTGTTTGTAATTTTGGAAACATTCAAGACATTGTTTTAAAAAAAATTAAGAATTTAATTGTAATAATTTGAAAATTTTCAACATGGTTTTTGTTACTTTAGCAAATTTCATAGGGCTAGTTGTAAACTTCTTAATTGCTATTTGCAAAAATTTTAAGAGGATGTTTGTAATTTTTGAACCTTTTAAGAGGCTCATTGTAAAAAATTTAGGGTTTTTTGTAAAACTTTAGGGGGCTATTTGTAGTTTCAAAAACTTTTAGAGGATTATTCATAAGTTTTTATTTTCTAGGGATTGTACGTGATTTATAGATGGGAAAATTGTGTCAAGACCCCAATATGAAGAACCCTATATGAGTAGCCCCTTCAACCTTTCCCCATTATGGATCAGATCCAAAAAAACTAAATTAATGTATTTGGGCCCCTCCACATCAGTCGTATAGAGGGAAGTTGTGGTATTTCCTCATAAACTCTAAAATGTCATTCTCCTTCCCAATGACGCAATGATCGAATGGTGAAATTGGAGGGATTTTTCCCTCTATTTTACTTTATCATGAGAAATAACTCTTTATGTAATATTTTAGGGCTTTTGCTCTTCAACTATCAATACTTCTCTTATCCTAAAATTCTCTACATTCCTCCTTCTACCTTCCCTTCATTAATGGCGGAGAAGGCTATCATCTGCATGGTCTTCTCATTTGATAAAGCAGTTTTCTCAATAATTAACTCTTCAACCACCATTATGAAACTAAAGTTTGATGTATCAGAGAAGTAAAAACTTCCATATGAGTCTTCATCGTTGGCATACAAAAATAAAATAAACCACAACTTTAATTTTCCTATTGAGAATGAAGATGATTTGCCTTTTATGGTGGAGCATAGCCACAATATTAGGTGTAAAGTGATTCATAAAAAAGCTCTTCAAAAGTAAAGGATTCGATTCGACTTCCCATAACACCCAAAAAATTCCACAAGACCTATAAATTATCAGTTTTTTCAAAGAGAAATTTGTGATTTCTGTTTGAACATTATAATATGATGAAAATTTTAAC
Source organism: Asparagus officinalis (assembly GCF_001876935.1). Taxonomy (NCBI): domain Eukaryota; kingdom Viridiplantae; phylum Streptophyta; class Magnoliopsida; order Asparagales; family Asparagaceae; genus Asparagus; species Asparagus officinalis. The sequence continues at coordinate 67,726,691 of NC_033798.1, read as the reverse complement.
AAATATCTATTAAGTGTGACTAGTAACATGTTAAGTATACGTGTGCATATGTTAAATTTGTGTGGTTGGATGTTAAGTTCAACAGTTTTGATATTAAGTTTAATATGTATGATGTTAAGTCTAATTGGTTGGATGTGAACTCTAAAAGGTTGTATGTTAAAACTAATTGGTTGAATGTTAAGTATAAGAGGTTGAATATTAAGTTTAATGAGTTGAATATTAAGTATAAGGGGTTGTATGTTAAGTCTAATTAGTTGTATGTTAAGTCTAATAGGTTGAATGTTAAGTATAAGTTGTTGTATGTTAAGTCTAATGAGTTGTATGTTGAGTCTAATGGATAGGGTATTATTTCTAATGGGTTGAATGTTAAGTCTACAGTGTTGTATGTTAAGTCTAATCGGTTGAATATTAAGCCTAACGGGAAGAATGTTAAGTAGAATTGGTTGAATGTTAAATCTAATAAAAAGAATGTTAAGCCTCATGAGAAGAATATTAAGTCTAAGCGATAAAATGTTAAGTCTAATCAAAAGTCTCATTTGTTAATTCTAATAGGTTCGATATTAATTTTGTAGTTAGGATGTTGAGCGTGAGCATTAACTTGTTTAGTTTTTATTATTTGTTATTAATTTTGTATTGTGAATACTTTCTAAAAATGTGCAGCATTGCCCCCACTTTGAACTCAAAATGTACAGATATTGCACCGATGTCAACATGTATTTCAGATAGGATTCCCAATGATAACACATTTATGGATAATGTTATGACAATTGATGACATGATCAATAATTCAGAGAAGATTCATGCTTGGAAGCATACTGTTTTAATTAAGGAGGCTCTGTGACCATCATTAACTTCACCATATTGCTCATGAAGTGTGACCGACGACACAGATTTTACTTCAGTTTGGAGTGTTGGCCTTTTTGTTTTGATGATAATTTAACAAACAATTTACGACTAATATTAGTTTTAGTATTTTGTTTTGTGGTGTTTAGTATATATAGGAAATTGAGCTAAATTGATAATTGAAGCCTAAACAAATTAAGTCAATCAATCAAGTTCAAGCTTTAGAAGATTCTATCTTGGTATACTTAGCATAGGTTTATATAATGTGTGTAAATTCTACAAGCTCAAATTTACACACACAATCATTTGTGAAATTTCTCAAATCTTAGGACTACACAAACATTGCTAACATCTTTTATTAAGCACATAAAAACTTTACAAAAGTTTTCAAAACTTGTTTTGAGCTAAATGTCAAAATCAACATGTTTAAAAACTTATGTATTTTAGTGCTTTTGAATATTTTTAAGTTTTCGCAAATGGTAAGAGCAAATTAAAAACTTCCTTTTCTAACATGTTTATATTCATGTTTATAAACTTTTCCCAATGTTTTATATTTTTTTGAATTTATTTGCTATTTTTAAAAGAGGTTTGAATTTTGTTTTTACTATTTAATTCAGGTTGAAAACTAGTTATCAGTCGACTAAGGGTTTTTATTAGTCGACTGAGGGTTTTTATCAGTCGACTGATGACACCGTCTGGAATCATTAATAGTTTTTTTTCTTATTCGGTCGACTGACCAATTGACTAATGAGGTCATCAGTCAACTGACGAAATTCATCAGTCTACTGATAAGTTATTAGCAGCCTATAACGGTCAGCTCGTCGGTCGACTAATTCAGCTCATCAGTCGACCGACACCTGTAACAGTTAGTTTTTCCAGCCTTTTGTATTACTATCTTTTTGTTGGGTTTTCTTGATTTTTGGACTTTGGTTTTCATCCTATAATTACCCCTCACTATTTCACTTCTGAAAATGATCTAAAAGGGTTTTAACAAGTATTTTAAAGAGTTTAAGAGATAGTTTAAGTTTCTTTAGAAGTGTGGTCTTTGTTTACAAAGAGGAAGCTTACATCATCGTTTGAGGAATTCATTCTCAATCTATTCATCCTACTCTTTGTGTTTATAGAGAAGTTTTCCTAACTCATTTATTATAAAACCCTGATAATTTATGAATAATAAAATTAATGTGTGATAAATTATGATATATGGATATTTAGTATGATAAATATCATTAAATGGTATATGAGTATAATACCATGTGTTTTGAGTATGAACGAGTTCATACATGAGAGATAGAAGAGTTAAAACATGCACAAATGGCCAAACACATGAGAAACTGGGAAATCCCAGTCCGATCGACCGCCACGGTCTATATATGAGTTTTTTACATTTTTCTCAGTTTTCCTAAGAACCCTAACAGCCACCAAAACCCCCCAAACTCTAGTTTGATTACTTGGAGAAGATTGAAGGCTTTCAAGTGGATTTTCGGGTGATTCTTGGCTTTTGGAGTGGAGATCTTTTTCAATCTTGCTTCTAACACGTTTTTCTACAACCAAAGACGAGTATCATCTCTGCTAATCCCCCTCCTAGTTTTCAAAATGTTTTTAAAGAGTTTTAAACATGTTTTGTAGAGCCTAAATGACTAGTTTATGAATAAAGTCAACTTCTTTTGTTTTATATGTAAAGAGACTAGGTCTTTCTATGCTAAAAAGGTTGAGAACGATTTTTACAGAAGTATTTAAGACCTGAAGATGATTTTAAAACGTGGTTAATCTGAAGAAAGAAGTTTGATTCGTTGTTTGAGCTTTTATGCATGTTTTAGGGTTTTGAATACAAGTCAAATGCATAAAATTATGTTCATAATTGTTGAGTTGTTTCTAGATGTTCATATCTGCTGTGACATGGTTGCATACAAATTTTATGAAGATTTAGACATGTTTACATCGAGAAAACACGACATGAACACGACACACACACAACCAGTCGACCGCCACGGTCGACCGCGTGCAGGACAGAGACCTAGGTAGTCTCTGGAGCCCGTCGCGGTCGACCGCCAGTCTGATTTGGCTGTGCATATTTATTTGAGTTTTTTTTGGTTGTCGAACGAATTTCTCAACCTTATGATGATAGACTATGATGTTAGTAATTGTTTAACACCTGGGATGATGCTGAACTTCATATGAGGACATGCACACCGAGATTTGTGCACGTATGCTAGATTGTGTTAGATTGACACACTTTTGACATGAGATAAATTGATAAACACATATTGAATAATGTTGTTCTATACGTATCCGGAAATAGGGAGATGAAACCTATTTGCCGCAGCACGATTGAGTAAAAGTATTACAAAAGTATCGTTATTACACGTATCCGGAATAGGGAGATAATAAAACATATTGCCGCAGAGCGATTGAGTAAGAGCATTACATAAGTATCGCTATAGCACAAGATGATTCACGCATAGATATTTGATCAGTTATAAGTTTTACTTCCATGATAGACTTCCCGTGAGTAGGGTATTTACTTTGAGATTTTGACACACCCATTATGGACGGCAGTTATATTTCGTTTTGTTTTAGTTAGCATCCTCTTATATTAGAGCAGGCTACTCGGATGTACTTCGAGATGAGATATTTATTCTTTATGTTGGAGTTTGGAGTATGTTTCCTTGACTATTTGTTTTTTATTCATGAAGAGCTATATGAATGATTTGATATATGTATGTACTGACTCTATTTTCTATATATATATACTGCTACCCCTTCCCCTGGGGAGAGGTAGTGATGATCTCGCTAGCGCTTTGATGCTCGTTATTTCCCCTCTTTCAGGCAACGAGTTCGGCGTACAGAGAGTCGCAAGTTGATGGGACATCTTAGTTGTCTGTTTAACTATTTATTATACTTTATAGTTATTACAGAACTCCACATGTAGTTGATTATTTTTCAGACTCTAGATTGGTATTTTATTTTAGAGTTGAGAACTCTTGTGAGACTTTGTTTATTTGACTCATTGTATTTGAGACTCAATTCAAACTCAAAGATATATCTATTTCATTCCAGTTGGCCTCATTATTAATATCTCTTATGCTTCTTTTGTGTATTTTCGGTGTTGTTCTATTTCTAGTTTTGCCTGTCTCATTATTAATATCTCTTATGCTTCTTTTGTGTATTTTCGGTGTTGTTCTATTTCTAGTTTTGCCTGTCTGTACCTTCATCTATTTATTATTTCCACTAGAGAGATAACGATTGAAATGGTGAAACATGTCGTAGCATGGTGTTTGGTGCTTGGCAGGTTTCACCTGGGACTACTGCCTTGCGTGAACCCTGGGGCGTCACAGTTGGTATCAGAGCTCTAGTTCCAATATCATTAGGATCATTCATGTGTCATATTGTAGAGTTTAGGATAGAGTTTTCTAAGGATCATGTATACAGTCCGCTAGGAATCCTTAGCATGAGTGAGGACGTACTATATATGTACGCGGAAAATCTAATATTTTTTATGATGATCTATTTGCTTTGAATAATAAAGCATGATATAAGATATATGTGATACGATTTATTTATTGGTATATGTTATATGCTTCATGCTTGAGATCCAATCTACTGCGAAATAAGCTCTATTTTGGAATTATAGATGTCAGTAAGAGGTCGTGGACGCCGAATTTCTCGTGCTCAGGGAGTTGGGCAGGAAGATAGGGAGCCCGAGCTACAGCAGACTCCGTAGTACCTAGTGGATCTCATAGCACAATTGGCAGCTCGTATGGCGGCTATTGAAGAGCAGTTAGCAGCCCAGATTCGTCAACAGCCTTTCGTTCATGAAGATGCACCCGTTCAGGAGTCATCTATTCGGGAGAAAATACCAGAGAGGGCACCAGTGGTCCCACCGACACCACCAGTTGAGGACGGAGCAGCTGATCAGGAGGCTTGGCTTCATTTAGTTGAGAGGTATCAGAAGTTGAAAGCACCAGAGTTCCACGGTTCGACGGATTCCATTGCTGCACACAAGTGGAAAGAGGATGTGAGTAACATCTTGGATATGCTGAATGTTAATTCGGTGTAGAAGCAGAGGCTAGCGGCTTTCAACCTCAAGGGAGATGCAGGAGGATGGTATCGACTTCGCTTCACCCCAAAGCAGAGGATGACGGTTTCTTGGGAGACCTTTATATATCTTTTTGATGAGCAGTATATTTCGACTATAGCGAAAGCCGAAAAAGAGTTAGAGCTGGCTCATCTAGAGCAGGGGGATATGTCTGTCATGGACTTTGAGAGTAAGTTTATATCATTGCTTAGGTTCACCGGTATGTGGCACACAGAGGAACGTCAGGCTCAGATGTTTTTGATGGGACTTCATCCGGGGTTGCGCCGGTATATATTATCTCGGCGATTTCGTTTAGTTCGAGAGGTGGCAGATGCTGCCATGGCTCAGGAGACAGATACAGCCTTATTCATCAAGGGTAAGGATAACGATAAGTCAGGACAGTCCGAGGACAAAAGAAAGGGTAAGAGACCATTTGGAGGCTCAGAAGGACCCCACCAGTAGGGTAAGGGTCCGCATCAGTAGGGTCCCCATAAGAAGGGCCATCAGCAGGACCATAGAGCGCAGCAGCAGCACCGATTCCAGAAAGCTTGTTACAATTGTAACAAGATTAGGCACCGAGCGGCCGAGGGCCACAGCAAGCCAGCAGGGCAGGACATAGCAGCAGCAGCAGAACCGCGCTTAGGGATGTGGTTAGGGTCAGCAGCTGAGGATTAAGGCACCTCCAGCAGTCTCTAGGATTAAGGGACAAGTTCGAGCAGTTTAGGAGACCCAGCAGAGGCAGATGGCGCCATTCACTCCAGGTGATGCAGAGCAGCAGATCGGTAGAGTGTATGTAGTGGTTCCTCGCGATCATGGCACGAGCGGAGCTGTGGTGGAAGGTACATTCCGTGTGAATTCCTTTCCAGCACGTGTTCTTTTTTATTCTGGCACTTCGCATTCTTTTATCTCCTATGATTTTTCGATTAGACTTCGGCTTGTAGCTCAACCGTTAGATTTCCCATTATCTGTATCAACTCTGTTGGGAGAGATGTCTCTGTTAGAGAGTGTTTGTAGGAGATGCATCGTAAGCTTAAACGATTCTGAGTTCGCGATTGATTTGATCGTGTTGCATATGTTTGAATTTGATGTGATCCTTGGTATGGATTGGCTATCTTCCTACCATGTGAGTATCGAATGTTTTACAAAAACAGTCAGTTTGAGAGCATATGATGGATCAGAGTTAGTGGTAGCTACCTCTAGAGGCAACCAGTTTGCGGAGTCATTTCTGGCGTACATAGAGGAGGCGATATTACGGGATTGGAGCGCAGATTTGAGTGAGATGCAAGTAGTCTCAGATTACCAGGATGTCTTCCAGGACATACCACGATTACCTCTAATGAGAGAGGTCAAGTTTTTCATAGAGTTGCAGCCAGGCACCGCACCGATTTCCCCAGCTCCTTACCGTATGGCGCTTGTTGAGATGAGGGAGCTATAGATCCAGATTGATGAGTTGTTATCTCAGGGCTTCATTCGACGGAGTCATTCTCCGTGGGGAGCACCGGTCCTTTTTGTGAAGAAGAAGGATGGGAGTATGTGATTATGTATAGATTATTGCGAGTTGAACAAGGTCACTCTCTGTAACTGGTACCCATTACCGAGGATCGATGACTTGTTCGACTAGTTGCAGGGAGTGCATTGTTTCTCGAAGATAGATTTTTGCTCCGGTTATCATCAGTTGCGAGTTCAGGAGATGGATATTCCCAAGACCGCTTTCTTGACTCGATATAGGTCTTTCGAGTTTCTTGTCATGTCATTTGGACTGACCAATGCACCCGCAGTATTCATAGATTTGATGAATTGGGTTTTTCGTCCTTACTTGGACCAGTTTGTGATAGTCTTCATCGACGATATTCTTATCTACTCGAGGTCGGAGGCAAAGCACGAGCAGCATTTGGGGTTAGCATTGTAGATATTGAGAGAGCACCAGTTGTATGCTAAGTTTAGCAAGTATGAATTCTGGTTATCAGAGGTCAGATTTTTAGGCCATGTTATTAGCTGAGAGGGCATTGTAGTGGATCCGGCTAAGGTAGAAGCAATACTTGATTGGGAGCCACCGAAGACAGTTACCGAGATTCGTAGCTTCTTAGGCCTGGAAGGCTATTACAGAAAATTCATTCAGAATTTCTCAAGGATTTTCACACCACTTACACGCCTTACTAAGAAGGGTGTACAGTTCATTTGGAGCATAGAGTGCAGAAGGTATTTGAGATATTAAAGACTAAGTTGACTTCAGTATCAGTTTTGGTTATTCCTAACAGTGATAAGACTTTTGTTGTCTACACTGATGCATCCTTATCGGGTTTTGGCAGTGTATTGATGCAGTCCCAGAGAGTCATAGCCTATATTTTGAGGTAGCTGAGGACTCATGAGAAGAATTATCACACGTACGATTTAGAGCTAGCAGCAGTGATCTTTGCACTGAAGGCATGGAGATATTATTTGTACGGAGTACAGTTTGAGTTATTCACAGATCACCAGAGCCTGAAGTACCTCTTCTCATAGAAAGAACTCAACTAGAGGAAACGGCGATGGGTAGAGTTTATTAATGATTATGAGTTTGCTATACAGCATCATCCGGGAAAGGTGAATGTGGTAGCAGATGCGTTGAGCAGGAAGCGTCGTCGCAGACTAGCAGCTTTGAGGTGTTCACTATATCGGGATCTTTATACCCTCAGCCATTTTGATTTTAGGCCAGAGATTGGTGAGAGCCGTGTGTTCTTAGGAGTGTTATCTGTATAGCCATCTTGGAGAGATAGAGTAGTTGGAGCTCAGTTAGAGGATTCTTGGATTCAAACCCGCAAGGGGGAGATCTCCAAAGAACCCAAGGATAATTAGACTATTGGAGTAGATGGAGGCCTTAGGATAAAGGGCAGGATCATTATGCCGAAAAATCTACAGCTGAAGAGGGAACTATTCGACGAAGCTCATCGCAGCAGATATACAGTGCACCCAGACACGACAAAAATGTATAAAGATCTGAAGAGATATTTTTGGTGGAGTGGTATGCACAGAGAGATTGCAGATTATGTGGCTAAGTGTTTCACCTACCAACAAGTTAGGGCAGAACATCAGAGACCTACAGGAACCCTACAGTCTTTACCAATTCCCGAGTGGAAGTAGGCAGATATTTCCATGGATTTCATAGTAGGGTTGCCCAAATCAAAGAAAGGAAATGATTCTATTTGGGTTATAGTGGACAGATTGACTAAGTCCACACATTTCTTGCCTGTAAAGACGACTTATACGGCAGATACGTATGCGAGGATCTTCATTCGGGAGATTGTTAGATTGCATGGAGTTCCGGAGGCGATTGTATCAGATCGGGGCTCAGTCTTCACATCTCATTTTTGGAGGAGTTTCCAGGATGCTTTTGACAGTCAGTTGTCATTTAGCAGTGTTTTCCACCCCCAGATAGATGGATAGACCGAGAGGGTGAATCAGATCTTAGAGGACATGCTGAGAGCGTGCGTTATAGATTTTCAGGGTAGCTGGGAGGATCACATCCCACTGATTGAATTTGCGTACAATAACAGTTATCAAGCTACCATCGCGATGGCACCGTATGATTGCGTACAATAACAGTTATCCCACTGATTGAATATGCGTACTTGCTAGAGAGAATAAAAAGCTTAGAAATAAAATCATTCCATTAGTGAAAGTTTAGTGGAACCGACAAGGAACCGAAGAGATTTATTAGGAGCGCGAGGAGGATGTTCATCGCGACTACCCACACCTGTTTGGATAGGTATGATGTTAATATGCTTATATGACTTGATAGTTGTCATTATCTATAATTGTTTAGTCATATTTATATTTATCTTTAACTCTAGAATGGGGATATTTTTTTACCTAATCCTTAATCAATTGAAGTATATGGTATATACATGAGGGTTTCCTTGTTTGGATTATTTTGCTCGACGTACCAATTTCGTTTAGTTAAGGATTTAGGAAAGAATGTTTGCATTCTAGGTTGTTAACTTTAAATATCATTGTGCTAATGCTATGTGATATGTGCAGAAGGAATTCTTAATATGAATAACACCTTCTTAATGTGTTTTCCTAGTTTTTGAGCTTTGATATGCGACTGCAGAATTTCGAGGACGAAA
>NC_033798.1:67685944-67716891 GCF_001876935.1 Asparagus officinalis | reverse complement strand
GGAGCCCGCCGCGGTCGACCGCCACGATCGATCACCAGTCTGCTTTAGCTATGCATGTTTATTTGAGTTGTTTTTGGTTGTCGAACAAATTTCTCGACCTTATGATGATAGACTATGATGTTAGTAATTGTTTAACACCTAGGATGATGGTGAACTTTAGATGAGGACACGCACAACAAGATTTGTGCACGTATGCTAGATTATGTTAGATTTACACACTTTTGACATGAGATAAATTGATAAACACATATTGAATAATGTTGTTCTATACGTATCCGGAAATATGGAGATGAAACCTATTTGCCGCAGAACGATTGAGTAAAAGTATTACAAAAGTATCGTTATTATACGTATCCGGAATAAGGAGATAATAAAACCTATTGCCTCAGAGCGATTGAGTAAGAACATTACAAAAGTATCTCTATAGCACAAGATGATGCACACATAGATATTTGATCAGTTATAAGTTTTACTTCCATGATAGACTTCCTGTGAGTAGGGTATTTACTTTGAGATTTTGGCACACCCGTTATGGACGGCAGTTATATTTCGTTTTGTTTTGGTTGGCATCCTCTTATATTAGAGCAGGCTACTCGGATGTACTTCGAGATGAGATATTTATTCTTTATGTTGGAGTTTGGAGTATGTTTCCTTGACTATTTATTTTTCATTCGTGAAGAGTTATATGAATGATTTGATATATGTATGTACTGACTCTATTTTCTATATATATACTCCTACCCCTTCCCTTGGGGAGAGGTAGTGATGATCTCGCTAGCGCTTTGACGCTCGTTGTTTCCCCTCTTTCAGGTAGCGAGTCCGGCGCACGGAGAGTCGCAGGTTGATGGGACATCTTAGTTGTCCGTTTAACTATTTATTATACTTTGTAGTTATTGCAGTACTCGACATGTAGTTGATTATTTTTCAGACTCTAGATTGGTATTTTATTTTAGAGTTGAGAACTCTTGTGAGACTTTGTTTATTTGACTCATTGTATTTGAGAATCAGTTCAGACTTAGAGATATATCTATTTCATTCTAGTTGGCCTCATTATTAATATCTCTTATGCTTCTTCTGTGTATTTTCGGTGTTGTTCTATTTCTAGTTTTGCCTATCTGTACCTTTATCTATTTATTGTTTCCACTAGAGAGATAACGATTGTGATGGTGAAACATGTCGTAGCATGGTGTTTGGTGTTTGACAGGTTTGACAATCCAGGTTTTACCTGGGACTGTACCCTTGCGTGAACCCTGGGGCGTCACATTTATCTAGCAGTTTATTCTTGATTTTCATATTTATATCGTTGCTAGTTTATTATTTGAGTTAGATTTTATTTGAACTCATTTTATCACACACATTCCTATTTGAGTTTTAGTATTTCATACATTATATATTGAGTTGTGGGATTGTGATATGTGAGAGTGAGTTTATATTGTGTTCTCACCTGTTATAGAGAATAGATCATTTGTATTTGAACCTTATTGTGAGTTACACATTGTATTACACTTGTACACCGAGAGGAGTGTGTGGTGAGAGACGGAGTCAATTCCAAGAGGAGTAGCGTCGGTTGTAAAACCTAGTGAGAGGTTGTAAATCCGAGCACTTGACGAAGAGGACACGGGCTAGGTCAATACTTAGAGGGTGTAGAGTGTGTTTACTTTGTGTGTGTTGTAACGTTTGTCGGTGAGTGTTGAAAACTGATTGTGAACATTTTGGGTGAACATCGAAAACCCGTCGTGATAGTGGATTCTCCTCAGGAGTGGGGAGCAGAGACGTAGGTCGGAAGGACCGAACTCCATGATCATATTATTGTGTTTTGATTGCTCTTTGTGTCCATGTAGGCTGTCTAAAAATCAAAATAGATAGCTGATCCCCCATCAAACACCGATGATGGGAGTTACGATCTGACGACTTCCAGAAGGCTATAATTTGAAGATTTTTACGTAGATCGATGGAGGTTACAATCTAACGACCTTCACAACAACCGATGAAAGCTCAAGTTCAACAGCCTTCACAATCAACATCGGGAGTTACAATCTAATAACTCTCATATTTTTAAGGAGCCAAGACGAAGATCATTCAACAATGCTCTTTACAACGCTCTACAGAAGAGGCTACAAGTGAATTAGCCCCTTCTCAACGCGAAAGTCATCTCCGCGTTCCAATTCTTGAAACGCAGGCGACCCTCGCGTTTCCAAGCTTCAACAAGCAAAACGTAGGTGACCCCCGCGTTTCCAATCCTCATCAAGCCCCAACAATGAAAGTTACAATCAGACGACTTTCTTATTACTGTTTTCGTCGAAAGTTGCCTTAGTCATTGATTTCATTAAACTTCAAACGTTACAAATGAATTCAAATAACAAAAGAATAAAAGATTACAACTTTTCTCAAAAATAACACAAGATCCGTTCGTCGTCTCTTGCTTGCGTGGGTCTTTAGCCTGTGACGGGGATGTTGATATCCGTGGACTACCTGGCAATCAGATCTGGTCCAGAGCTCCGTCGATCCGCGAGGAGATCTAGAAGCTCAAGCGCTTATCTCGACGAAGCGAGATAATTGCTCTTCTTAGAATTACCACAACGGGATAATACTAAGGGTTGGATGCGGGTGATGTAGATCTAACGAAGAACTCTCTTGTGTTGAAGTGCTCGATCACTCTTCAGTCCGGCAGGGCTTCGCCAATTCTCCAAAATTCCAGATCTCGAAAAATGAGGCCTAAGGTTTAAAACAATCTTAAGGCCCAAATCTAACTTGGAGACACCCTAGGGTGTCTCCACTTGATCCGAGACACCGTAGGGTGTCTCGTTGGTCCGAGACACTCCATTGAGGTGTATTCATCCGCTTCCGCTGTAAATTCTTCATCCGAACTCGGATTTGAACGATTCAAAGTGCGTTGGAAAGCTAACGAGGAGTTGTATCAGTTCCAATGGTTAGATCATTTGTTGAATCAATGAGACACGAAAGGTATTGTTCTTTTTGTAAACATCGCGGGGCTCCTGATTAACCCGTACCTTCGTTAGTTCACGTAGTTCGTCGATTCACTTCAATCATTCATCGACATCAATCGAACTCCTGTGAACTGGATAGTGACGTTCATCGTCGTTCCTTAACACCGACCTGTTCGTGGAGACCTATAGGCAATTTTCGATGCCTACAGATACCCCCTCCAAAGCGTTCTAGACTCGTTTCTTTTATAGAAGAGGCTGGAATACTTTGGATGTGATTGGTCCAGCCTTCAGTCGGCGTAAAGAACCTACAGTTAGCTTCAACTCTTGGCTCCTTCGATTTTTAGTCTATTCAATGCTTTGATGAATAGCCGAAGTTCTTCCGGCGCTGCGTTTATCGCCTGGCCGTCGTCGGAGTCTCGAGTCTATTATCAGTGAGTTGAGTTTGGCTCGTGTCATTGACTTTGAATTGACTATCTCTGTCATATTGTGCTGACTTAGGGTTTCAGATCACCGTATGTTGATTTTTGGTCGTAACGCGTTGACTGGCGTTAACCTAGGGTTATACGTTGACCGGCATTGACCCTAGGGTTTCGAATGTCGAACGTTAATTTTTGTTACAACACGTTGACTGGCGTTGACCTAAGGTTACGCGTGGACCGGCGTTGACCCTAGGGTTTCGAATGTCGAACGTTGACTTTTTGTCGCAACGCGTTGACTGGAGTTGACCTAGGGTTACGCGTTGACCGGCATTGATCCTAGGGTTTCGAACGTCAAACGTTGACTTTTTGTCACAACGCGTTGACTGGTGTTGACCTAGGGTTACACGTTGACCAACGTTGACCCTAGGGTTTCGAACGTCGAACGTTGATTAGTGTGGATTTCGTCGAAATATCCAACAACCGACGAAATAGGCAAATTCGGGCTTGAAAAGGATGTTTGTGAGCATACGGGGATCAACCGAGGACCGAGACACCCGTGGGTGTCTCAACCTTGGCCGAGACACCTTAGGGTGTCTCGGCCAAGGCCGAGACACCTTAGGGTGTCTCGGCCAAGGCCGAGACACCCTTGTGTCTCTCTCCTCTTTTTTGCATAACATTCTTTTTCCCCTTTTGAACTTTCTCTTTTTGTTATTTCCTCTTTTGTTTTTCCCCTTCTTTCCAAATTTTCAAAAGAGAATCCCTCTCAAACTCCTTCTTCCTCCTTTCATCCATACCCCATTATTCCTCTCTTTCAAGAACTCAAAACCCATTAAATTCTTCTCTTTAAAATTCGGATTTTTTGCATCCCCTCCTTTGCCGAAATTATTCTCTCCTCCAAGCTAGGGTTTTTCTTCATCCTTAAGCTTAAAGAAAGCTTCTTGGCTTTGGGTAAATTTCCTCTCACAAGCTCTCCTTTTTTTTTTGAAAAGATTATAGCTTTATGCTTGTAATGGGAGTATAACATGAAATTACATGCTAAGATCCTAGCTTTTTGTTCTCATGAGTTTAAAAGATAGGCTCTTTGATGATGGGTTGTGCATGCACAAGGATTTGGGGGATTTTATGTAAAATCAACAGTGGCCGAAATTTGGGGGACTTTTATGCAAAAGTGGACTGAAATTTGGGATTCTTATGTAAAGGTGGACTGAAATTTGAGGTTAGAATCCCACACCCATTTGGCCAAACTAGAGGGGTGTTTGTATGCAAAGAATCAATGTTTGTTTGAGGGGTTTATTTGCAAAAAGCAACCCACAAAGTGTAAAGAGGTTTATTTGCAAAAGGGCTGAAATTTAGGGCTGAAATTCCAAAAGTTTAGACCACAAACCCATGACCAAAGCTTTGATAAAGGCATGCGTAAACTAAACTGAAATTTGTGGAGGGGTCTTTTTGCAAAGTTGGCTAAATTTCACAAAAGGGTTTATTTGTAAAATTAACTGAAATTGTAGGATGTTGGGGGTGCTAGATGATCAAATATGATGACCATGACCCAATTCGAGCGTGTCCTTGACCCGAATTTAGCCCTGAATACGAGGGGTATTTTGGGTATTTCACCAAAATTTACCGCAAAAATGACAATCATTGTTTGGTATGCACGAAATTTGTAGGTTTAATTAGACTTCAACTATAAAATCCTATTTATTCATAGGACTTTAGTTCAAGTTCTTAATTTCCCTTTTAAATTTTATGTATTCATATTTTAGATTGTCCCTGACTTGCTGCTTTTTTCATTGCAGATTTTCGATATCTCCACGTCGACCTCGACCTCCTAGGAGTCGCTCCCGTTCGCAACATAGCGAGGAAGAAGTTCCCACAGCATCCTCCCCTCAAACGGCATCCTTTTTCGGGGGTGAGAATCTTTATTTCTGTATCCCTGATTGATCCCTTCGTGGATCATTAAGGAAGAACCGACACCCTCCTTCGCGGGGGTTGAGGTTTCAGGATATTGGTGGTTCTGTTACACCCTCGTTTGGCCCCTTCGCGGGTCATTCGAGAAGGGCCGATACCCTCCTTCGTGGGGGTTGATGTTTCAGACTTGTTTTGCTTGGCCAATTCAAGTCTTCTGGTATATTAGGGCGATCTCGTGTCGTCTTACACCTTATAGGTCGGTGTATGTTACCACGTTATTTATGTGATGATGCATACCGCTCCAATTACCCGTGAATGATCTTATCTCGCTTTTTATGAGATGGATTTAATTCATGGATGATTTTCTGACTCTATCCTTGCTTTGTTGCAGTCGAGTTCCCCACGGGCAGTCTCCCTCCTCATGCTACTACTGGTTGTAGCGGGGAAGTCTTCTCCTCGGCTTCCATCAGGCAGGCCATTGATCTACTCCCTCAGTTTAACAGAGATTGTTCCGATGAATCCTGTCGTTTGATACGGGATGGAGGGCGTCATTGTTTACGCCAGCTGATTATGGATGCTTCTTTTACTGCGGATTCCGTTTCTACTCAGGCTTTAAAGAAGCCCAGTTTTCTGTTCGGAGATCATATTGAGGATCCTGCTAAGTTGATTCTTACCGAGGAGCATTGGCTGAATCTTGATGAAGGAGCTCTCCTGTATATTCCCTCCATTCCTCGTCAGTGTTCTTTCACTCATTTGGAGGGACAGGCCGTAGAGAGACAGATGCCCTGGCGTCTTACCGATGATGCTGATCGAGTTCATTGTGGATACACATCCCAACATAAGAATCCTAGTTCTATTGGGTATCATTACATCCGCGGTCTTCGACTAGGGATTATGGGTCTTAATACCGCACCCTCAGGCGAGGTATCAGTAGTCGCTCCTACCGTGAAGAACCGTCTGGCTCATCTTGGGAGGAGATTACCCCCACCAGATTTTAGATGCTATGGTTGGGCTTTCTCACAACCCAAGGCATGGTGGACACGCATGACCAGCTACGTCTTGGGGCATTGGGAAGATAATTTGAAGAGCAGTGGATTTTACGCACCTATACGAGCCACCATGTATGGACTCCCGGTCAGCTGTCGCCATTTCTTGGCATTGTTGGAGACAGGCGGAGAGTTAGGGTTGGCCTTGCATGAGATGTATCAGGTTTCTGGCCTTCCGATGGGGGATTGCCCATACCAGGAGTACTTTCCCTCAAACCAGCAAGTGGAGTGGTTGAAGAAAGATACTCCCGATATGTACGACACTCTTTGGGACCTCACCTGCCATTATCATACCTCCCTGGTCAAGATTTCTCATCAAGCGAAGAGGAAAAGGCAGATCAGCTTGAAGCAGTTTGCTGTCTATTTGTTCCGGAATTTGGAGAGCGATTCCGGCGAGCTCATTCGTGAGTTAGATGTTTTGACCCCTACCGCCATTAATGAGTTGATGGAGAAGGCTGAGGCTCATTCTTACACCATTGCCAGTGCTGAGGGAGCTTTTCCTGCAGGAACCAAGTTTCGTTCGTTCCTCCGCCGTGCACAGAAGTCCATTGAGCCTCAGACTCTGCTAGCAGGCTATCTTTCCCTCTGGTTGAAGAAGTGCGTCATTCCGTACCAGCTTTCAGACGCCTTACCTCTCGAGGTTCTCTTCCCTGCAGTTCAGCTAGCTTATGGGAGGAAGCTTTCCCTGCTCCCAGCAATGGTTGCTGATATCCATTGTGGGCTCAGGTATCTGGTCAGTGGTTTTGCGCAGGTGGGTTCTGAACCGTCGGCCGAGCTTATTTGTGTGAAGGTCGAGCTTCCTTATGCGTATCTGATGGCGTGGCTTGTTCTTCACCGTCCTGACTTGATGTCAGCGCCCAGCACTGTTGATGTCCCTATTCCTTTCGTGCAGCTGTTGGAGAGAAGCAGATGGCTCGGGAAAGCATTCAGTGATGTACAACGAGAGCTTCAAGTTTGTAAGAGCTGGGAGTTCTTCAAGTGTTTTCCTCGCTTTTCGGGTGGCTATGGTGATGTGCTGACTGATGAGGAGAAACCTCGAACTAATCGGACTGCTCTCGACATTGGTTGTTTCCGCTGGTTTGTGAACATCCGCATCGGGTATCTCGTTCTTAGGGTGAAGAATCGTTGCCACATAGAGCCTTACCTTCCCAGCCGTTTTGCTCGTCAGTTTGGCTACGACTAACTATATGTTGGGAATCCGAGCCGTGGTTTGAAGGTTGAGGGAGGGCTTATTGACGGTGTTCGGGCATATCCGAGCCGTGGTTTGAAGGTTGAGGGAGGGCTTATTGACGGTGTTCGGGCATGGCTATGGACCATGGCGGGCTGTACGGGAGCCCAATTTGCTCTTCCTTCATCTAGACGCAAGCCGTTGATCACTTTCCTCAGCTGCAAGTGGTTTCTTTCTGCCAACGAATCTATAGGCGTGAGGAGTCTTTCAGAGTTGCAATCTGAGCACTTGGTTCAAGTCACTATGATGGCTGCTCGTAAGGCTGAGCTTACTAAGAAACAGTGGAAGAAGCCTGCCAAACCTAAGAAGCCTGTCAAACCTTCCCTCTCGAGCAGAGACAGGATGGAGGATGATGAAGAGCTCCTTCCTGTTGATGATGAGGGCGAGACTTCTGAGGAGGAGTATATGGATATAGATACTGACGAAGAAGAACTTAATGCAGGTTTGTCATGCTCTTTTGCCTTCTTCCTCAATTTTAATTGGTATCAGCGAAAGGTCTTGTTCACTCATGCTAACGAAATGACCCTTATCATCCCAGGTAGGACAGTCGATGAGCATGGGTCGCTCGCTTCTCGTTATGCGAGATTCATGCCTAGCGGCGAAGCTCCTACATAGGTTGAGACGTGTGGCAAGTCCGTGCACGAACGACCCGTTGGTTCTATGAGGGCTGGTACTCCGAAAAAGAAGAAGACCGCTCATAAACCACACGGTGGTCAGCGCCCCTATGGAGTGGATTTAGGAGACATCGCCAACGGAGAGGAGGGTAATATTTTATTGTCTTTATTGCTTTAAGATGGTTACTTTCTGGGATTCGTAATCAAGTTTTATGTTCCAGGATACTACGAAGAGGGTGAGCTTCCCCGGATCCTGTATTCCCTGGTTCTGATAATCTGGATAGCTTCATGCAGCACATGTGTGACGCCATTCGTGATGGTTCCATGGATGTCGATACAAACCTTGATACTGAGCAGGTTAACAGCGTTGAGCCTGCCATTCCATATTCAGGTATATTTAACTCCGATGATACCCTCCTCAAGTAGCATTTAGAGGAGTTAGGGAGTTCAGGATTCATTATTTTTTCGTGCTGCGCTTTCTTTCAGATTACTTAAAGAATCCAAGCATGGATATTGGGGAAAAAGAATCTTCTGTTCCTGCTGCAGGTATTTCTGAGCTTTTTCTTCTTTCCTTATCTTCTTGTATATATATCCAATACTTAAATTATTCTGCAGATGTCGTATCAGAGAGGCCCGTTGAGGATGAGGCTTTTCATGATGTAGGTCTCGAGAAACAGGAGTATGTCTCTGCATCAAATTTCTCGGTACCCGACATTGGATTATTAGTCGACATGTTGGCTGAACAGGCTACCGGAGGAACCGTGGGACCACCCTTTGAGAATGATTCATTCACAGGTATATATTTGATTCTCTTCATTTTGCCTGATCTTTTGTCTGACTAACAGAGGATTAATATTGCAGTACCAGCCATTGGGACTGATCCAGTATCGATTCCCGACGTATCTAGCTTACCTCGGAGTGACGGACTTGCAGATACGCACACGATCTAGGACGTCGTGAGCTTTTCATTTGTCTGATT
The DNA here is from genome assembly GCF_001876935.1 of Asparagus officinalis. NCBI lineage: Eukaryota > Viridiplantae > Streptophyta > Magnoliopsida > Asparagales > Asparagaceae > Asparagus > Asparagus officinalis. The sequence goes on along the minus strand of NC_033798.1, from coordinate 67,707,752 downwards.
TTTGACTAATAGATGGGTGTAATCATAGGACCAGCCACCGGGGCCGATACTCTTACGACTCCTGGCATTCCCCGTGTGCCTGAGGATGATGGACTCGTAGGTATATAGATGATCTTATCATCTCGATCCTCTTTATTTTGTCTAGATTTCCATTTTGACTAATAAAGAAGTGTAACTGTAGGACCAGCCGTTGTGCCTGATGCCACTACAGTTTCTGAGACCGATTTGCCTACGGGTGTTGATATACCCTCCATGACTACTCCTGCCGTTATCTCGGAGCCTATCAGACCTCAATCCGAGGGGACCTCCGCTGGCGTTGGTATGTTCGGAATTTGCCCTTAAGTTTTCTCATCACATTTGATAATCTCTTAGCTTTCCGCACTGTTACTTGTAGGATCCCGATCTTCTTTATACGAGCATGTTCACGCCCTTTTGGCCGATACCGATCCTGACAGAGACATTTTTCGTATGGACCTCAGCTTTTTTACCACCTTTTTTAACGGCATGATCGAGAAACTTCTTCATATAGGATATTGTTTCGATCAGTTCAGGCGTTCCTTTTCTCGCCACATGATGATGATTAGAGAAGAAGGGTATCCAGAGTTGGCTGATTCCTTCATTACCGATTTTACTGTTCTGGAGTCGGAGATCTAAGAGTTGAAGGAATTGAAGGCTAATGGAGCTTCTTCCTTCGTGTCCTCTCAGATGGAGCATAGGCAGGCACAGTGGCGCGACCTGAGATCTTCTATCGGCAGTGAGCTTCAGTCACATGAGCATTCTGTTGCACAGCTGATGGCTACCGTGGCGAGGAAGGATACAGATAGAGCCGAGTTACTCAGCTCTTTGGATTCCGACCGAGAGGAAGTGGCTAGGGTGAAGGAGGGCTTGAAGGCGTCACTATTATTGCAGAAGACCTGGCTGAAGTAGAGCATTCTCGTGGACAGGCCCTCGAGAAGCTAGGATCTACACAGGAGAGATTGATGAAGCTGAAGAATGAAGCCGTGAAGATCTTGAGCAGTTCTGAAGAATCCGTCCGAGCTGGGCTGCAGGCAGAACTTGAGCAGAGTTATGTAGATAGGCTTTCTAATCTAGAGTCTCATGTTCTTAATCGCCAACTGCCTTCGGGCTAACGAGCTTTTTATTGTATGCTTTGACTTGATCTATTAATAGAGACTCCGCATTTAATTCCTTTATGATATTTCTTTATTGAACCCAATGATGATAAGTTTTACGGGATTTTTGGCAAACCCCCTGCCATCAACGGGTTTGATATGCCTTTACCGATTACCATTTGAATCGGACTAGCATGTGAATTATTAAAACCCGTCTCCCATGTAACTTTGTGCTAAGAAAATCGCTTTTCTTATACTTGATGCTATGATTTTGAATACATAGACTTAGCCACTTCTTATAGGGAAGAGGTACCCTGTACCGCGTATTAGGCGATGACTTATCCCTTCTTAGGTTTTGGGATAAAATTCCCCAGGTTTAGACCCTGGTGTCTTTTTCAATCGGCGAAAGGCTAAACCGGCAATGCGTGTTAGACATAGACTTTGGGATTTTTGGCAAACCCCCAGCCTTCAACGGGTTTGATGTGCCTTTACCGATTACCGTTTGAATCGGGCTAGCATGCGGATTGTCTAAATCCGTTCCGCATGTAACGTTGTGCTAAGAGAGTGAATTCTCTGAGACTTTGTGCTATGATTTTGAATACATAGACTTCAACCTTGTTACGGGAATAGGCTACCCGGCAACACGTGTTAGGTGTTGACTCGTCCCTACTTAGGCTTCGGGATAAAATTCCCCAAGTTTAGACCTTGGTGTCTTTTTCAATCGGCGAAAGACTAAACCGACAACGCGTGTTAGGCGTAGACTTATCTCTATTTAGGAGTTGAGATAAAATTCCCTGTTAGGCGTAGACTTATCTCTATTTAGGAGTTGAGATAAAATTCCCCATGCACAAAGTGCCCGGATTGAAAGTTAAGAATTGCATCTTTTCTAAGAACAAAGACAGACTGGAAAATGGGAGAGAAGGAATTTTATATTCTATCTCCCAGTACTGAAGAGGAAGAATTTTATATTCTATCTACAGTAGGAAAGGAAACTCAAGGTGGGATCTCCACCCCCAGAATCCGAAAAGATGAAACTAGGAGTGGGATCTCCACTCCTAGAATCGGAAAGGTTCAAACGACTCTAACTTTTATAGGATTGGTCATTTGAATTAAAAGAATCCCTCATTCATTGGGGAGAAAGCCCAATTTCGACCCTAACTTTTATAGGTTTGGCTAAAAAAAGGAAAAGATGGAAGTCTTTCGTTTATCGAAAAAGAATGACTCGGTCTTAGTCTCAACTACTTGTAGACTTGACTAAGTGAGATTGGGAACAATCCTAACTTTTATAGGTTTGATTGTTCGAATGTGGACCTCTCGTTCATGGAAGGAATCGAGAGAGGAATTTGGCTTTGGCTCTAACTTTTATAGGTTTGACCTGAAAGCAAAGAGATTGGAATACATGTAGCAAAGAAAATGCCAACTCGTATTATCACTCAAAGGAAGACTTTAATGCTAGGTGATTAGGACCTAACATGTTGAGTCTGAGAAATGCCAATGACTGGCGGATAGAAATATTGGTGGATTCGCCGTCAATTGATCTGATCAGCGGATGGTTTGCTGAGGAAAGATTAACCTGTCAACGGATTGAATCTCGTCTCACAAAAATAACTCATGAGAGTTAGAGAATCTAACAATAACAAGAAGAAACATTCCGACATTCAGAGTTCGAACGTGGATTTCTTATTCATTACTTCTACAGTGATTGGGTTATCCTTAAGAATATCACGTGCGGTATTCTTCCGGGAACTTCCCGATACATTAGTTATCCTGAAGATACTAAGGATAGTATTTTTTTCAGGAATTTGCCGTTTATCGGCATCATAAGTCGGTCACCGTCCTTGGTGACTAGGCGATATGCGCCACTCGAGTAGACTGTCTCTACTACGAATGGTCCCTCCCATTTGGGTTCAAATTTACCTTTCTTCTTGGAGTTAAGGATCATAGGCCAAATCCCCTTCTTTGAAGCTTCGTTGTCGAACCTTTTTGTCGAAAGCTCGAGAGATCCTGGCTTGGTAAAATTTGATATGTTGTTGAGCTTCTAAACGCTTCTCATCTAGCCTTTCAAGTTCTTCAAGGCGCTTTTGATGTTGCTCTTCGGTCGTCATTTGAGTTGCGAGGGCAATTCGCAGCGAGGGGATTTGAATATCCAATGGAAGAACGGCTTCACATCCGTATACCAGTGAATACGGGGTTGCTCCCGTCGGTGTGCGCACCGTGGTCCGATAGGCCCATAGAGCCGCGCCCAGCTTGTCATCCCAGTCTCGTTTATTAGTTTTCACGAGTTTTGACAAAATCTTTATAATAGTCTTATTGAAGGCTTCAGCCAATCCATTTGCTGTGGGATTGTAAGCTGTTGACGAGATGTCCTGAATTTTGAACTTTTCACAAAACCTGATAAAGGCGTTGCTGATGAATTGAGGACCGTTGTCATGTATGATTCGTCTCGGGACACCATGCCGGTAGATGATATGGTGCTTGATGAATGCAATGACGTTGCTCGTTTTGACTTCTCTGAGAGGAACCGCTTCAGCCCACTTGGAGAAGTAGTCGATAATCGTCAGGATGAACCGATCACCTTTGACTGACAGGGGATTTATAGGACCGACGATATCCATTCCCCAGGTCTCAAACGGCCAAGACGTAACCGGAGGATGCAGGTTCTTCGGGGGTTGATGCATATAATTTGCATGTACTTGACACGCATGACACTTTCGGGCATACGTGATTGCATCACTCATCATTAAAGGCCAAAAATATCCCATTCTTCTAATGCGGTCATAAAGCTTGGGGCCAGGTTGGTGCGCGCCACACTCTCCTTCATGTGCCTCTCTAAGGACTTCTTTGGCTTCTTTAGTTGATAAGCAACGTGCTAGCAACCCATCGTACCCCCTGTGGTATAGCGTTCGATTCTCCGTATTATAGTAGAATCTTGGCGCTCTTCGTCGGATTGACTCTCTTTCCTTCATGTCTTCTGGTAGGATTCCATGCAAGACGTAATCAATGATGGGGAAACGCCAATCTCGGGGTTCAAACTCAACTTGAGTTGAGTGTGTTTCCTTAATACCTTCTTCCTCGTCCTCTTCCTCATAGATCGGCACTAGGAGTTGGTGAGTCCTCACTGTAACAAACGGTTCTGTTTCAGGAGGTTGCGCCAGGGATACGGCCAATGCCGCTAATGCATATGCGTAGGTATTTTGTAACCGTAGAATATGTTCGATAAAGAATCCTTCGAATGATTCTGCCATCTCTACTGCCATCTTATGGTATGGTATTAAATCCGGGCTTTGGACCTCGTACTCTCCTTGAACTTGTTTAATTATCAGTTAAGAATCACTGAAGGCTTCGAGATATTCAACCCCCAGTTCTTTAGCGAAACTGAGTCCTATGAGTAATGCATTATATTCGGCTACATTATTTGAGCATGGTTCGGTCAACGAATAAGCTCGAGGCATGACGTGTTTTCCTGGGGAAACTAAGACAACTCCAACTCCGGAAGAAATCTTAGGACTTCCAGGAGCACTCGCTACATTAGTTGCTCGTGAAGCGCCGTCGAAGTACAAACGCCATACTTGCTGGTGTGAAGTTGCGTTGACTTCGTGGGTCTCATCAGGTAGGTCGTCATATATCTCGACAGTATCCTTAGTTGGGTTGTCTGCCAGGAGATCACAGATGGCCTGTCCTTTTACTGACTTCTGTTGTTTAAAATGTAAGTCGTATTGGGACAAGAGTAAGGCCCATTTTGCTAATCGCCAATTCATGAATGTTGGTTGAGTCATGAACACTCGGACTGGGTTAACCTTAGAGATAACATAAATGGTCTGTCCAACTAGATAATGTCGCATCTTCTGAATAGCGAACACCAGGGCGAGGCATTCTCTCTCAATCATAGGATATCGAGCTTCAGCGCCTACCATGGTCCGGCTTAAATAATACACCGCTTGTTCATGAGCGTTATTGTCATCCTGTGCAAGTAATGCACTTAATGAGTGGCTCGTCGCCTTGACATAAATCAAGAACGGTTTGCCTGATTTCGGTGCGACGAGTACGGGAGGTTTTGAGAGATATTCTTTAATACTCTCGAATGCCTTTGACAAGCGTCATCCCATACAAATGACACGCCCTTCTTTGTGAGCTTAGAGAATGGTTGGCATTTTCCTGAGAGGTTCGAGATAAACCGACGGATATAAGCTAACCACCCTTGCAACCCTCTGAGCTCCTTGAGGTTTCTCGGAGGTTGCAATTCATTAATTGCTTTTACTTTATCAGGATCGATGTGAATACCTTTGGTGGTAACGACGAACCCAAGGAACTTACCACTGGACATTCCGAGGAAGGACTTGGTAGGATTCATTTTCAATTGGTGGGTCCGCATCAGATCGAACATCATCTTCAAGTCTTTGATGTGATCTTTCTTATCGCGACTTTTCATGACCAAATCATCCACGTAACATTCGATAGTTTTCCGGAGATGCTCCTTAAAAATCTTCGACATGGCTCACTGATATGTGGCACCTGTATTTTTTAAGCCGAAGGGCATGACCGTGTAGCAGAAAACACCGAGGGGTGTTCTAAACGCGGTATGCTTTTCATCATCTGGATGCATCTTTATTTGATTATAACCAGAGAAACCATCCATGAAAGACATCCTCTCGAATCCGCACGTATTGTCAATGATGACATCTGTGATAGGAAGGGGAAAATCATCTTTTGGACAGGCAGCGTTAAGGTCTCTAAAGTTGATACACACCCTGACCTTTCCGTTTTTTTTAAGGACCGGGACGATATTGGCAAGCCACTCCGAATGCTGCTCTTCTCTAACGAAGCCCCATTCCATAAGCTTCTTAACTTCAACCTCGATTGCTTCCATCATTTGCGGACGAAACCGTCTTTGTTGTTGTTTGACAGGCTTGACATCCGGCTTAATGTTAAGACAATGTACTGCCACGTTAGGATCGAGTCCTGGCATGTCTTCATAATTCCAAGCGAACACATCGATGTACTCCCTGATAAGAGAGATTAACTCTTCTTTCTCTTCCGGCGGGAGGCTGTTACTAATGAATATAGGCTTCGGATTATCTTCGCTACCCATATTCACCTGGAGTACTTGATCCTCGGTAGGAGGCTCCCTTTGCTCAAACCTATCGCCGTACTGCATGTTTAGGTGATGAACCCAAGGATCTTCCCAAGTCGGCATCTGATCGTCTTCCTCTATTGTGGTAGGATCGACCGTAACCATGTTCGACATCAACTTTTTGAACATTTCACCAATACTAGTGTCGGAATCCCAAGCTGAAGAATCAGAAGAGTATCCATTTCTAGCTTTGTTAGCAATTTGATCGATGACCTGCCCACAACACTCATCGTCGGATGAGGAGACATAACCTAGACCTCTTTTGTGGCGATAATAGTCATCGGGTTTTCCTTTTGGTACATAGGCCATTCGAGGTGGAACTCGCGGACCTCGACCGAAGCAAAGACCCTCTCCGAGTGTGAAGTCATATCCATACTTCTCCATTAGATCGCGCGCTTTCGCGTTATATCTAAATAGATGAGGAGCAGGTTTATCATCATCGTCTTCCTCTTCCAAGAAGTGGTCGGGTGTAGGAGATTTTCTTGCTTTACCGTAGACGACTTCCTTTCCACCCCCTATCCCTGCGGGGATGACAAGTGTTGCTCCGCATGTATCATGCACCTGTTTTTTAGTCAGACAAAACGATTGAAGTGGCATATACAAGTCAGGGTTATCATACAGCTCTTTAGTGACATTATCAGGACACATAGAGTACTCTAAATCATCATTTATTGATAGTTCTTCGGCAAGTTGCCAGTTACAACTATTTTTCGATGATTGTTCATCGTCAAGATTGATTTCAATGGGTACAATGTTATTAAGTACAAAACCACCATCATAATCAAACCCAGCTTCGGTATCAGCTTCATCTCCGCTGTCCGTTCCTTGGGCCGATGGTTCAGTATCGGATTCGGCACCGTATAGAAGGGAATCAGTGAAATAGTTCTCTAATCCCTTAAATGGTTGCTTATCCGCGACCACCGTCTTGACTTCATTATTTGTGTCCACATACTTGAGGTACTGGTGAAGAGTTGACGGGACTATGAGATTACCGTAGATCCAAGGTCGACCCAACAGTAAATTATAGGATGTTTCCGCGTCAATTACGTAGCAGGTAACTTCTGTCTTTAAGTCTCCAATCTGACATTTTATTCGAATCTTTCCCAAGGGTCTGGACCCACTGGTGTTGAATCCGTAGATCGTAGTGCCCGTGGATGCTAGTTTACTTGCTGGTATTCCGAGATTATGGATCAATCGGAATGACATGATACTAACAGCGAAACCCGGATCGACTTGGATCCGGTTGACAACACTGGAACCAATGTGGCCGGTGAAATACAGAGGCCGGTCGTGCTTTGAGTTCTTCGTCTACATGTCTTCTTTGGTGAAAGAGATGCAAGGAAAACGGTGCGCCACGAGATTACAGTGTTGAACTGACGGCTCCGGTTCTTCAGACGACGGCTTGATTCGAGTCAAGAAAGCTTCAGAGTCGCTCAAGGCTTCCTACAATGCTTTCCTTGTGTCCTTTGAAAGACGCAACAATTTGTACAGGGTTATCCTAGCTGGTATATTAGCTAACTGTGCCATGATGTCAAAATGAGGTGGAGAACTTGCACTTCCCGGTTTGTCCCTTCTAATCGGATGATTGAATCGAGACTACCTCGGGTTTTGGACTTCTTGGCGTAGAGGTTCTTTCCATTTCTCCTTTTGCTGGACTTTCTCCATAGCTACAGGTGTTGGAGTTGCGACAATTCCCAGCTCTGCTAACGTCTTGGAGGGAACGGTTTTGGTTGCCCCCTGCTTAGCCAGTTGCTCAGAAGCATCCGGATATTTGTAGTCATATTCATTCCCGCTCCGGGTCACAAAGGCCTCTTGTTCATCTTCAGAAAGCGGGAAGGCTAGAATTTCCTCGTCGTCTTCTCCTGGAATAGCAGAAGCTCCATAACAAGACTTACCTTTTCTTTTTGACCTTTTCTTGGAAGAGGCTCCAGTCCATTGTTCATCTTCAATCAAATCTGGATGAACCCAAAGAATCTCACCATTCGGGGCCATGTGAGGTACAAGTCCCTTCTGGCGCTGTTTGTAAGGATCATCATTCACGGTCTTCACTGCTGCATTTATTACCGGCTCATGCTGGAACCAGTTCAAGGGAACAGAACCGAAGCTAATCGATACTGCATTTGCACCCACCTTCTTCTCCTTAGGTTGCTTCATAGTAATGACCCCGACGTCGATTAGAGCTTGGATCTTATCTTTAAGGGCATAGCACGCCTTGGTAGGATGGTGCACCGCTCTATGAAATGCGCAGTATTTTGGATCGCTAATTCTTTTAGTATCTTCCTGATCCTGGACTGGAGGCAATTTGATCTTGTTATTCTCTATGAGGTATTTGAAGATGCCGGGAACTTCATCTTCTTTGAACGAATATACTTTTGGGAACTTCGGCTCCGAGGCCTTTTGCTTCTGGGGCTGCTGTTGCCATCTTGATTGTTGAGGCGCCTTTTGTTACTGCTATTGCGGTTGCGCTTGCATCTCGAATATTTGATTCACGTCCACAGCATTCGCATGTGCTTTTCCCTTACCCTTAGGGACGAAGTTCTGTTGTGGAGCGTTATTTGCTATTTGGCCCCTTTCCGCCTTCTTCCTTTTAAGGAATCGCTCGGCTCGTTCTCCTCGCACCTTCAAGTCCTTCCAGGTCTTTGGCGGTGCCATTCCCATAGCTTCGAGGATGTCCAATGAAAGGTTGTTGTGACAAGTCTCGAGGATAAAGTCTTCGCTGACCGGATCCCTGCAATTCATTGCTTTGTTTCGGAATCTCTTCACGAAGTTTTCGACCGTCTCACCATTTTTCTGTTTCTCATCAAATAGTGTGCCGATTGAAATCTCTGTGTCGTCGTCGAAGAAGTTTGTTAGAAACATATCCTCCATGTCGTCCTAACTGATGATACTCCCCGGCTTGAGGCGACGATACCAATCGAAGGCTGCTCCACGAAGAGTGCCAACGAATGACTGCACCATTAAGGGTTCATTCCCAGAGATTATTCCTAAGTGAGACTTAAAATATATTAAGTGTTGGGTAGGGGAACACTTTCCATCAAACGGCGTGAATTTGATTAAATTGAACTTTGTCGGATATGGAATTGATTCCCACTCCCTTGGAAGTGAACATGGTATGCCGGACCTCTTCAATTCTTGAGCATTCATCAACGCGTTGATTTTGCTCTCCAAGTCCTTCATTTTCTTATCTTCACTCGTATCTTTTTTCGAGTGGCTTCGGGGAGAGGTAACGTGGTCTTCCTTCGCATTATCATCCGAGGGACCGCCTCCGTTATTGTTGTTGACAGGAGGAATAGTTATGTTGACATTATTTTCTTCCCGTTCATTCTCTTCTTGATTCGGATTATGTGAGTTGTCAGTGCCGCGATTTGCTGGTCATGCATCTCTCTCATCTGCTGCATAGCCATCTCCATTTCAACTTGAATACCTCTTTCTGCTTAGTCAGGACATCTTCCAGCATCTTGGTTACTTGTTCTGCACTTATCATGAGTGCCTCGTGGGGTTGTCCCTCGCTGGATACCGTCTTGTCCGATGCAATCGCAGAGCAGGCATCTGATTCTTCATCTTCTGATGGTAATCTCGTCCGAACCCTACCATAAGTTCCTCGTGTAATGGTTCCAGACTGCAGACGAGTTAGATACCGGGGTACTGGCGGAATTGACTCGGGATTATCCCGTGTCGATGCCCTTTTGCTGGTCATATTAGTGGTGACCCTCGGAAATTCTCCGTCTTCGACTATCCTTCTTCTTCGTCGGAAACGCCTAGGCTTGGTCTCGGACGTTCCGGTGGAAATTCTCTCGAACACCGAAACTCTCCTTGGGGCTTTAGAACAGCAGCATTCTGATAATACCGCCTTGATTATGTTGGCACACGGACAGTGAGACTCCGTGTCTTGAGCGTCTCTCTTTCGAGACTTACCCGCACCCCCGGTTCTATAATACAACTCGTCAGTTTGATAACTGGAGCAACTCATAGAGTGCTGGCATGACTTCCCAGGTATAACACTATCATCATCAGACGACTGTGCTTCCCTCTGGAGATACGACGCTTTATTAGCGTTTTCAAAAGTCGCACGTTCAAGTTTACGCCTCTGCGAGCATGAAAACCTAACGGGCTCCTGAACTTCGACCCGCAATCCAATGCGATCGGTAACAAGGGCTTTCCCTCTGTTATCTTTCTTGGGGGGATTGGTACGACCCCCAGTCTGGACTAATGTTTGGGGACCTTTCAACGGTCCCAATCGCTCCTTGACAGGTGCTTTACCTCAGTTCTTCGGTAAAGGACCGTGGCGACCTTTCAAAGGAACCCTAGATCTTGAAGGACCCACGTTCTTACCCGGCTCCGCCGGAGGTTCGGGGACAGGGGACACTAGATTTGAAGGTTGGACGGCAATTCCGTCCACTCTTGTCTTAGACGCCGGCTTTGTCTTTGGCACCCACACCTGCTTGTGTCTAGACGGCTTCTTGACCGTCTCCTCTTTCTGCATCTCTTACGCTTTCTGCAGAAGGACTCGGGCATGCGCAATCAATGCGCGGCGTTTCTTGATTCGCTCTTTGAGGGTTGAGCGAGTCCTCTTGACACGAACCCATTCGTTCGTTTCTGTCTTGGAGGAGGAGTTGGTTGTTCGCCGTTGTTGCTCTTGGCGCTGTCTGGACTTTAGATCCTCATTGTAACGGATCACGTCCATGGATTCTGCGGCCTTGGCTATTTGTCGCGCAAGACGTTGACGCCGTCTTTGGCGCGCCCTCTTTGACACGGTTGGAACACCTTTAGCGGTCATCTTCACGGCGGAAGGAAGATCTGGATCTGCAGCTTCGACCACGTTAGACGCCATAGGAGTGTCGCGGGGAGTAAGTGCGACGGCGGCGAGGGGATCTTGGATCTTCGATCCGGAGGGCCCGCGAGCACTCTTGGAAGATGAAGTCTTCCTGCGCCCGTTTGGAGAGGCGGATCTGGAAGAGGAGGAAGAGAGGTACTCTTCAAACTTCTGTTGATCGAACTCGTATTCGATCTCTTCGTTCACCCGGATCTTGAAGGCCGGTTGCGTCACGACAGCCTCGGCAGCGAGGCTGTTGGCTCCCACTGTGGTGGTCGCCAGTTTGTTTTCGTCGAAAGTTGCCTTAGTCATTGATTTCATTAAACTTCAAACGTTACAAATGAATTCAAATAAAAAAAGAATAAAAGATTACAACTTTTCTCGAAAATAACACAAGATCCGTTCGTCGTCTCTTGCTTGCGTGGGTCTTTAGCCTGTGACGGGGATGTTGATATCCGTGGACTACCTGGCAATCAGATCTGGTCCAGAGATCTGTCGATCCGCGAGGAGATCTAGAAGCTGAAGCGCTTATCTCGACGAAGCGAGATAATTGCTCTTCTTAGAATTACCACAACGGGATAATACTAAGGATTGGATGCGGGTGATGTAGATCTGACAAAGAACTCTCTTGTGTTGAAGTGCTCGATCACTCTTCAGTCCGGCAGGGCTTCGCCAATTCTCCAAAATTCCAGATCCAAAAAATGAGGGCCTGAGGCTTGTATTTATAGGCTCGGGGGAGTTTGGAGCGGTTAAAACCACCTAAAGGCCCAAATCTATGTTGGAGACACCCCAGGGTGTCTCCACTTGATCCGAGACACCCTAGGGTGTCTCCCCTTTGGCCGAGACACCCAAGGGTGTCTCGGCCTTGGCCGAGACACCGTAGGGTGTCTCGTTGGTCCGAGACACTCCATTGAGGTGTATTCATCCGCTTCTGCTGTAAATTCTTTGTCCGAACTCGGATTTGAACGATTCAAAGTGCATTGGAAAGCTGACGAGGAGTTCTATCAGCTCCAATGGTTAGATCATATGTTGAATCAATGAGACACGAAAGGTATTGTTCTTTTTGTAAACATCGCGGGGCTCCTGATTAACCCGTACCTTCGTTAGTTCACGTAGTTCATCGATTCACTTCAATCGTTCATCGACATCAATTGAACTCCTTTGAACCGGATAGTGACGTTCATCGTCGTTCCTTAACACTGAGCTGTTCGTGGAGACCTATAGGAAATTTTCGATGCCTACAGATACCCCCTCCAAAGCGTTCCAGACTCGTTTCTTTTATAGAAGAGGCTGGAATACTTTGGATGTGATTGGTCCAGCCTTCAGTCGGCGTAAAGGACCTGCAGTTAGCTTCAACTCTTGGCTCCTTCGATTTTCGGTCTATTCAATGCTTTGATGAATAGCCGAAGTTCTTCCGGCGCTACGTTTATCGCCTGGCCGTCGTCGGAGTCTCGAGTCTATTATCAGTGAGTTGAGTTTGGCTCGTGTCATTGACTTTGAATTGACTATCTCTGTCATATTGTGCTGACTTAGGGTTTCAGATCACCGTATGTTGATTTTTGGTCGCAACGTGTTGACTGGCGTTGATCTAGGGTTATGCGTTGACCGGCGTTGACCCTAGGGTTTCGAATATCGAACGTTGATTTTTGTTACAACACGTTGACTGGCGTTGACCTAAGGTTACGCATGGACCGGCATTGACCCTAGGGTTTCGAATGTTGAACGTTGACTTTTTGTCGCAACGCGTTGACTGGAGTTGACCTAGGGTTACGCGTTGACAGGCGTTGACCCTAGGGTTTCGAACGTCGAACGTTGACTTTTTGTCGCAACGCGTTGACTGGCGTTGACCTAGGGTTACGCGTTGACTGGCGTTGACCCTAGGGTTTCGAACGTCGAACGTTGATTAGTGTGGATTTCGTCGAAATATCCAACAACCGACCAAATCACTGCATCCGCAACTCTACAATCGATGCAAACACAGCCTCATATTTGAGATGATTGATCTTGATGGCTGTGATAACAACATGACTAATATTATATTAGTAACTATTAGAGGTGCCGATGAGCAGTATAATGATTTCAGAAATAAAAGGTTGAACTTGGTTGGTGAGTTGCTTGGTAGAGAGCTGTGGGCAAATATTCGTGTAGGCTATCTAAAAGTCACAATGGATAGCTGATCCCCATAAAGCTCCAACAATAAAAAGCTACGATCAGATAGTTTTCATGCCAACAAACGAAAGCTGCAAATGGAGGACTTTTCACATAGAGCGAGAAGAGTTACAAATCAATTCCGACAACTGATGAAAACTCTATTCAGCAGTCTTCATAATCTACAGTGAAAGTTACAATCTAACGACTTTCACACCCCACAACAGCTAAAGGTAGGATTACTGAACAACGGTCCTTGCAATGCTCTATAGAAGAGGTTACAAATCAACTAACCCCTTCTAAAACGCGGAATTCATCCCCGCGTTACAATTCTGGAAATGCAGGCGACACTCACATTTCCAAGCTGCAACAAGCAAAACGCGAGCGACCCTCGCGTTCTTGACGTTCAGTCAATACCCAACCTCGCGTCTTAATTCTAAGACGCGGAGTTAGGGTTCTGAACGCTAGATTAGGCGTTTGACTCGTTCAAACATGAGTCGAACGGTTTCAGAACTGTTTTCCCCATGATCTAAGGAAATCACGCCAACTTAGGAGCGGATTTAGAGGGCAGTTACAACCTCTTATCCACCTATAAAATCTCAAAAAACTCAACTGAGTTGAGGGCTGGCTTTTTTGGAACGGAGAATCGGAAGCAGAGAGGCAATAGAGGCGATTTCCTTGGAGATAGAAGATTTGAATCAAATTCAGAAGATCAAATCTAAAAGGATTCTTCAACAACAGAAGATCGGCTTAGTCATTAACCAAATTTTCGGTTCTAACAACTCTATCCACAGAGTTCTAACTCGTTCTGAGTTCTTAAACTCATTAAGAGTTTTTCATCAAACTTTCCACAGAAGTTCATCGTTCCCACAAGATAAAAGACGGTCGGATCGTCAACGGAGAGCGAATTCGACGCAAGCAATCGAAGGAGACACTCCATCGCTACCAAGAAGAACCCGTTTTAAACAAAGGGGAGAATCAAATTCATTCTCCTCTCTTTTGTAATCAGAATCCAAATTGTAATCGATTTTGAGAGAATACAAATCAATTTTTCTTTCATTTCTTTTACATCGAATTTTTCCACAAACAAAAGATGGCGACTCTGCTGGGGACGAGCTTCTCTGATGAAGAAGTGGTGATGCAATCCGATGTTCATCTCACTGGAACAATCGTCGAAACTCTCGTGGTAGAGTTTGATCAAGCCAAGTTTGAGAAGGCTATCTCCTCCGGATCCCTTAGCTCCAAGGTTATGCGCAAGATCCATAAAGTCTCCAAGGAGACTAAATCTCTAACTATTGTTGGAGTGCCGAAGAAAGTCCTCTCCTTTGGCTAAAATTCATCAAACAGCCCCTCCTCTGAAGGACTGGGCTCTGCCTCTGCCAAACTCGTTCAACGAGTTGAAAACTCTACACCTGCGTCAACACGACGTGTCATGGGTGGTAAAAGGCCTACGATGGGGATAGATCCAATCAACGCTGATGATGCCCCTGCAAAAGCCTTAAAACAAGCCAAGAAGAATGCTGCTCGTCGAAGAAGAAGGTCTTAGCGACGAGCACAACTCCGAGAAAGTCGATCCTCCAACCAACACGAACTTCATGTTCGTAAGTTTAAACGCGACCCTGAGCTCCGCGTTTCTACTTTAGAACGCAAGCCTCATATTTATGAGCCCAAACATGAGCTTCGCGAGAACCAGACTGAACGCAGCCCTCAATGGTGCATTTTACAGCCAAAACGCGAATCTCAAGTCTACGTTGAAAGCGAACTTCAGCTTCGCATTTCCCAGTCAAAACACGACCTTCGCATCGACACTGAAGAGCGCGACCCTCGCATTGCCAAACCAAAATGCGGACCTCGCGTTTCAAGTGTCAAACGCGACCTTCGCGTCCCAAGTGCCAAATCCAATACCGAGCCTGGTGTATACCGTGGAGCTTCGGGACGCTGCCCCGAACCCCACCGGGGGGGATTCCATCCCCCCAGACCCCCCCCCCCCCGGCCAGGCTCGCTGACCGGTCAGCGAGACCCCCTAATACTCTGCGTAGCGCGACTAGATTGAGGGGCGAATATAAGAAGTTCATGGATTCAAGGTATCTCAACCAGATCCATGTTCACCAAGAGCCAGTCTTGTCCAATCATGGACTGGGGGTTCCAGTTCAAACCTCACGATCAGTGAGTAATTCTCCTCGAATCTTTACACTAGATTTGAGAGAGTTCATATCGAGAGAAAGACTGATGCATCAAGTCATTCGTTCATTCTAATGTGAACGACTGATTCCTACGGTCCTCTCGAGATATCAATGCTGCTCATATGCGGCCAAACTGTTGGTGTTCGACCAATTAACAAACATTGCTTTGCCTAACCAATAACGACGTTCGCACAGGAAGAAGTCTCCAGAGACCGAGTATCATGGAGTCACTATCAATGTGATCGGCAGAGAGAAAGCCTCAGGTCCTAGTTCCGATGACTCCGAGACAAGTCGTTCACCAAATGTTAGAGAAATCACTAACGAGTTTGAAGAAGTCTACCAACACACTCGAACTCGAACGGGAGCTATTCCCCCTGTCAACTATCGGAGGTTAGCCAGAGGAACCAATTCTGATGATGAACACTCAGCCATTGCAGAGTCCCAATCATCAAGCTCTTTCATTAAACATAAGAGCTCCGCTTATATGACGGGAAATCATGAAGATCTCACGAAGAGACTTGATGAGCAGGAGGCCATGCTCAAATCTCAGCAGTAGGCCATCAATGAACTCATGGCCCTGTTGACTCAAATCGTCACAGACAAGGCCAAATCTTAGGAGATAGATTCGCCACCTAGGCAAGAATCTTCCAGGAGAGAAAAAGCATCTTCATCCCGACCTCACACAAGCAAAGGAAAGGGAAAAGTGGTTGATGGTTCTGCTTCTGATCAAGAAGCCCACAACCTGGAATCTTCCTCTAATGAAGAAAGAGAGACTGAGAACGAGCGGAATCTACAGTCTGCCAAAATGGAAGAATTGGAAGCCCGTCTCAATGCCATTGCTGACAAAAGCGAGCTCCAAGATGAGGGAGTTGTCAGGCCCTATCCTGTCGAATGTGATGCAGCCCCTTATTCTCCAAAATTTAAGGTCTCGACGCTACAAACTTTTGACAGCACGGGATCACCGAACCAACATATCTATCATTTCAAGTCACAGAATGGGAATGTGATATTAAATAACGTCATACTGGCTCGATTATTCATTGGCACCCTCAAGAGAGTTGCATTTGAATGGTTCAGAAAATTACCTGCTGGATGTATCCAAAAGTGGGCAAATATAAAGAGACTCTTCCTATCAAGATTCTTTGAAGAGGATACAGAAGTCTCTATTCATACCCTTCTCGCCACTAAGCA
Organism: Asparagus officinalis; assembly: GCF_001876935.1. Taxonomy (NCBI): domain Eukaryota; kingdom Viridiplantae; phylum Streptophyta; class Magnoliopsida; order Asparagales; family Asparagaceae; genus Asparagus; species Asparagus officinalis. The sequence continues at coordinate 67,691,174 of NC_033798.1, read as the reverse complement.
GAAGAGGAGGGAGTCTGTCAAAGCCTTCGTCAAGAGGTTCCGAAGCATGGTTCTACGATGTCCGACAGGTATGACATAGTCTACCTTAGTGGATACATGTCGACACAACTTGCAGACCGACCTTCTAGCACAAATGAGGGTTGCAGAATGCCGTTCTTGGAGACAACTAATTTCTCAAGGCGAATAGGCTCAAAAGATTATTGCCAGGATCAAAGCTGAAGAACAAAGTAGGCAGGATCAACCTGAGCGATCGGACCAAGCCCAATCTTCTCCTGAGCAATCGGACCAAGCTCACTCTTCCCAGTCAGAACCGGAAGATACTACGGCTGCTAAAGCCAATCCTTTCCAGTAGGATGGCGGGTCCAATAACTATCACGTTAACAATTACCTCTGATAGTCAAACTCATTAGATAATGGCTCACTAGGCGATGTGTCATGTCTTCTATTTTCCCCTTTGCACTTGTTCAAGACTGGGGGTTGGTTTATTGGTAGTTCATTGGATTATGAGTAATAAATTTTCTGAGTTGTTATGTTTAATAGAATACCTTAGTCAACCACAAAATCTAGCAAAACTATCACGTCCATCAACTTGTCAATCCGCTTTAATAGGATGGCAGGTCTACAAAACTATCACGTTAACATTTACCTCTAATAGTCCATCAACTTGTCAATCCGCTTCAATAGGATGGTAGGTCCACTAAAACTATCACGTTAATGATCACCTCTGATAGTCTATTTTCTCCAAATTCTCCACCAATCCTCTTCAAGTAGGATGACGGGTCTATCAAAACTATCACGTTAATGATTATCTCTGATAGTCCATTCCCTCCAAATTCTCTTGCCAATCCTCTTTAAGTAGGATGGCGGGTCTACAAAAACTATCACGTTAACAGTTACCTCTAATAGTCAAACTCATCAGATAATGGCTTACCTAGTGATGTGACTCTATTCCGACTTCATGGATAGTGCCTCACTAGGCGATGTGTCTTGTCTACCTCTTTTTATTCCCCTGCTAAGTCTTAATCTAGACTGGGGGTTAGTTACTTGGGATCCACTGGATTAAGAGTAACGAATCTTTCACATCGTCGAGTGAACATTACACTTTTGATGATCATCACCCCCACAGAGTATGAATGCATCTTGCATTACTCCCAATTTGTCACGTTAACAATACACCTCTGATAATCAACTTATCAATCATTACCAATAGGATGATAGGTCCTCAAAATTACGCAAATCGCAATCTTCCCCAGCAAGACACTAAGTCTTCAAAATCTTATTCAAATCACAAGCATCAAAATTCATCAGTTCTGATGATAAACTCACCTAGCAAGTTTCCCCAGCGAGATGCTAATTCTCAAAATCTTGTGCAAGTCACAAGTACACATTCCTGTCATGTTAACATTATACCTCTGACAACCCACTTATCAATCCTCTTCAATAGGATTATAAGTCCACAAAGTTGCTCCGATCGCAACACATTCCTGTCGCGTTAACATCATACCTCTGACAACTCACTTACCAATCCTCTTCAATAGGATGATAAGTCCACAAAGTTGCTCCGATCGCAACACATTCCTGTCATGTTAACATCATACCTCTGACAACCCACTTATCAATCATCTTCAATAGGATGATAAGTCCATAAAGTTGCTCCGATTACAACACATTCCTGTAACGTTAACATCATACCTCTAACAACCCACTTATCAATCCTCTTTAATAGGATGATAAGTCCACAAAGTTTCTCCGATCGCAACACATTCCTGTCACGTTAACATCATACCTCTGACAACCCACTTATCAATCCTCTTCAATAGGATGATAAGTCCACAAAGTTGCTCCGATCGTAATACATTTCTGTCATATTAACATCATACCTCTGACAAAATTAACTTATCGACTCTCCTTAATAGAGCGATAGGTCCATAAATTTTAGTCAAGTTAACATCACACCTTTGACGATCAAACCAACTTTTCGACTCTCTTCAATAGAGCGAAAAGCCCATAAAATACTGTTAGGTTAACATCACACCTCTAATAGTCAAATCCCCCAATGAACTTGTTAATCTCTTTTTAACAAGAATAGCAAGTTTTTATTATAAAATTCCTAGCGGATTAAATATTTTCTGGAATTATCCTAGTGATAATAAAGAAAATTTCTGAATTTCACTCTAAGTGGAAATTCATGCCAAGTTAATATTACACCTCTGGCGCTTCCTACTTTCTTTCAGTGTTTCAAGTAACACAGGAAGAAATAATGACAAAGTCTACGTATTCAATATCGTAGCGGGTCATTATTAATAACGTCAAAATCTATGCCTTACACGCATGGGGAAATTTATCCTGAATCCTAAGTAGGGATAAGTCAACGCCTAACACGCATTGCCGGTTAGTCTTTCACCGTAAAAAGGACAAAAGTCTACGTATTCGACATCGTAGCAGGTCGTTATTAATAACGCCAAAATCCATGCCTTACACGCATGGGGGACTTTATCTCGATTCCTAATTAGAGATAAGCCTACGCCTAACACGCGTTACCGTTTAGTCTTTTCCGTAAAAATGACAAAGTCTATGTATTTAAAATCATAGCATCAAGTCTAAGAGGGTTCATTCTCTTAGCACAACGTTACATGTGAAACGGATTCAAATAATTCACATACTAGCCCGACTCAAACGGTAGTCGGTAAAGGCTTATTAAATCCGTTGATGGCTGAGGGTTTGCCAAAAATCCTATGCATGTTCGTAGGTCCATTAGCTTAATGGATGTGAGCCGGGACTTGAAACAGATGAGCTAAAGACAAGTCTCAAAGACTTAGTCAAAAATACACGGAAGTCACTTCCATATCTTAAGTTAAAACGCTGAGGTCAGACCCGCGATGCAAAAACCAAACGCCAAGGTCATACTCATGTTCCAAATTCAACATGCAAGGGTGAGACCCGCGTCTCAAGTTTAAAATGCAGGATTCTTCATCCGCATTCCAGAAGTAGGATTATGATGCATACCTTCACACAGGTCCTACATGGAAAATCTCTTCAACCAATGTGCCTTCGAAGCGAGTACAAAGAACAACTCCTTTATGACAAGGAATCAACAGCTCCAAGATCAGAGTTAAGATCCAAAGTATTCCGAAAATTTGTCCCAGTCAACCGCGAACTTTTGAAAACTTTGGAGGGGGTTCTGTAGGCTGTCTAAAAATCAAAATAGATAGTTGATCCCCCATCAAACACCGATGATGGGAGTTACGATCTGACGACTTCCAGAAGGCTATAATTTGAAGACTTTCACATAGATCGATGAAGGTTACAATCTAACGACCTTCATAACAACCGATGAAAGCTCCAGTTTAACAGCCTTCATAATCAATATCGGGAGTTACAATCTGATAACTCTCATATTTTTAAGGAGCCAAGACGAAGATCATTCAACAATGGTCTTTACAACGCTCTACAGAAGAGGCTACAAGTCAATTAGCCCCTTCTAAACGCGGAAGTCATCTTCGCGTTCCAATTCTTGAAACACAGGCGACCCTCGTGTTTCCAAGCTTCAACAAGCAAAATGCAGGCGACCCCCGCGTTTCCAATCCCCATCAAGCCCCAACAATGAAAGTTACAATCAGACAATTTTCTTGTTACCGAAGGGAAAGCTGCAACCAAAAGATTTCCCTTTGGATCAAGAAGAGATTACAAGGCAATGATTCCTTCAAATCAAGAAGAAGAATATGTTCTTACAATTGAAACACAAGTAATTTCCAAATCACTGCATCCGCAACTCTACAATCGATGCAAACACAGCCTCATATTTGAGATGATTAATCTTGATGGCTGTGACAACAACATGACTAATATTATATTAGAAACTATTAGAGGTGCCGATGAGCAGTATAATGATTTCAGAAATAAAAGGTTGAACTTGGTTGGTGAGTTGCTTGGTAGAGAGCTGTGGGCAAATATTCGTGTAGGCTGTCTAAAAGTCACAATGGATAGCTGATCCCCATCAAGCTCCAACAATGAAAAGCTACGATCAGATAGTTTTCATGCCAACAAACAAAAGCTGTAAATGGAGGACTTTTCACATAGAGCGAGAAGAGTTACAAATCAACGACACTTCCGACAACTGATAAAAACTCTATTCAGCAGTCTTCACAATCTACAGTGAAAGTTACAATTTGACGACTTTCACACCCCACAACAGCTAAAGCTAGGATTACTGAACAACGGTCCTTGCAACGCTCTATAGAAGAGGTTACAAATCAACTAACCCCTTCTAAAACGTGGAATTCATCCCCGTGTTACAATTCTGGAAATGCAGACGACACTCGCGTTTCCAAGCTGCAACAAGCAAAACGCGAGCGACCCTCACGTTCTTGACGTTCAGTCAATACCCAACCTCGCGTCTCAATTCCAAGACGCGAAGTTAGGGTTCTGAACGCCAGATTGGGCGTTTGACTCGTTCAAACATGAGTCGAACGGTTTCAGAACTTTTTTCCCCAAGATTTGAGGAAATCACGCCCACTTAGGAGCGGATTTAGAGGACAGTTACAACCTCTTATCCACCTATAAAATCTCAACAAACTCAACTGAGTTGAGGGCTGGCTTTTTTGGAACAGAGAATCAGAAGCAGAGAGGCAATAGAGGCGATTTCCTTGGAGATAGAAGATTTGAATCAAATTCAGAAGATCAAATCTAAAAGGATTCTTCAACAAAAGAAGATCGGCTTGGTCATTAACCAAATTTTCGGTTCTAACAACTCTATCCACAGAGTTCTAACTCGTTCTGAGTTCTTAAACTCATTAAGAGTTATTCATCAAACTTTCCACAGAAGTTCATCGTTCCCACAAGATAAAAGACGGTCGGATCGTGAACGGAGAGCGAATTCGACGCAAGCAATCGAAGGAGACACTCCATCGCTACCAAGAAGAACCCAGTTTTAAACAAAGGGGAGAATCAAATTCATTCTCCTCTCTTTTGTCACCGGAATCCAATTTGTAATCGATTTTGAGAGAATACAAATCAATTTTTCTTTCATTTCTTTTACATCGAATTTTTCCACAAATAGTCCACTATATGTCTATATTGTTTCTTGTTTATTTTCTCCCTTTGCATATATATCCTTGATTTAATTCAATCGAATATCTATCTTGCTATGATATATTTGTTAATATGTTTTAATTAGCATTATTATCGAATTAGATTAGTATTCACCCGATTCACCCCCCCCCCCCCCCCT
>NC_033798.1:67576082-67685934 GCF_001876935.1 Asparagus officinalis | reverse complement strand
TTGGTGTCAGAGATTTATGCCCTTTGAGTTAAGTTTTAATCGCCTTGAGTTAAAGATCCAAGTTATCTTATTGTGCTAATCTAGTTTTGATTTCATTTGTCTTGCTTGCATATAATTATAATTATGGATATGAATGGTGCTTCTTGTTAGGCTATGATCCTAGTGTTGCTCCAAAATATAGAAACTTTCCTTATGATCAATGCTGCTTTAGATTTAAAATATTTGTTCAATCTAAAATATCGATTTGTAGGAAGTTATTGATTGTGCTTACATTGTACCCACTTTGAAAAAATCCAAGTGGAGCAATCATGATAAAAAGATGTTTACAATGAACAAGTTAGTATTAGAATTTTTACATAATGCTTTTGAACCATGTATTTTCAAACGAACTTGCACATTTTGATAGTGCTTACACGATTTGGAAACTTTTTGAAGTACATCATGAAGACTTGGAGGAGATTCGACGCGTTGTGGAGGAATCAAGTGATAGTGGAGTATCATGCACATGTCCACTAGGGGATAACCCTAGTGTGGTAAGCGATTCAGAATCCGATAATGAATTATCCATTTTTGATATCGCATGTGCATATGAAAAATTAATGCATGCCTACAAGAAATTGCAAAATAATTTCATTGAACTTAAAAGCAAGCATGTAGAATTGAAATCTAATCATGAGTCGCTAGCTTCGAAACTTTATGTAATTGTCAAAGAGAATGTTATTTTGAAAGAAAATAATGAGTTGTTAAGTTTGGAAAATAATAACATGTCTTCATCTATTGCTAGCTTAACTCATGCTAATAATGATGTCATGCTAGAAGTAGAATGCATTAGAAATGAATTTGATTCTTTTAAAAATAATCATACATACTCTACTTCTATTATCAATGATGTTGTGACCAATAATAAATTGAATCTTGTGAAAAACCACATATCTTGTTTAGATTCAATCTTAAACACATGCATTGATAATCATAAGAAGCTTGTGAATATGTGTGCTAAGTCTAATGCTACTATATCTAAACATCCCATACATCATGCACACATATATAGCAAGATTTACAAATGTTCTATTTGTGATCGTAAAGACCATTTATCTAAATTTTGCTATGTTGCACAAAACCTACAATTAATAATCATAATTGTGCATCACATCAAGTTTTCTTATCACACACACATAAACATGCACCTATTATTCATCATAAGCATGTTTGTGATAGATTTGGCCATTTGGCAAAGTTTTGTTTTGATTTGAGAAAATATTCAAACTTGCCAAGTTTTTTAAATAGGCCACGTTTGTTTAAAAATGTTTCACAATTACAAAACGAATTTGAAAGACCATCTATATTTGTAAATATTTTCCGTGCAAGAGCTAATGGTCCACAAAAACAAATAGATCTCTTTCATTGCACATATTGCAATCGGAAGGGTCATTTGAGTGATTATTGTTTTGATCGTGTTAGTGCACTACATGCTCCCAAAAAAGATCATAACCCTAGGGTTTTGAGCTTAAATGATAGGGGTCATGTCCCTAAATCTTTCGGCACCAAGAATGTTTGAGTGCCAAAATCCTTTTAAACCAAGATTTTTAATATTTTTATTTTTTTTTATTTCTTGGTTTTTGAAAAACATATTTTTAAAATTTTTAAGCAAATAATTTTATTTTCTTTCTTTTGGCATTGATTATCATGATAGGTTTGTGTTTAAGCAACCCCCTGATTTATTGGATGTTTATTTCCTAAATCATGTTTACCGGATACTAAAAGTATTTATATGGGTTGGAACAAGCTTAAGAGCTTGATATATGTTTACCTCTCTTGTCTTCTTGTCAAATATGACAAATTTTTATTAATTTTGATTTCATGTGACTTCTTTTGATTTATGAATTCATTTGTTTGATTTGTTTTTATTTGAAAACTTTTTTCATGATTCTCATGTTTCCTATTCATTTGTTTTCATAAGTCTATTTTCATATGGTTTTTATGTTTTTGTATTGAGACATGTTTTTTAATGACATATCAATATGTGTTCTCATTGTCTTGTTGTGTGTGAGTGATATTTGGCATGTTTCTCATTTATGCTTACTCACATGTTTGCCTTAGTATTCATTTCATATATTCTTTAAGGCATTTTGATAGGGGGAGTATTCCCTATTCCTTTATTATTTTTATACTCACCTATGTAAATTTGTAGGGGGAGCTTATGTTCTCTTATCATTTATTATTTTTTTCCTTTTTAATGTTGTCAAAGGGGGAGAAATATTATGAGTATACCTTGTTTGTTTTTATGCATGATAATCATAATTTATATATTCATTTCGTATCATGCATATCTCATTGTGTAAATTATTTGTCATCATCAAAAAGGGGGAGATTATTGGCCTTCTTGTTTTGATAATGATTTAACAAACAATTTACAACTAATATTGGTTTTAGAATTTTGTTTTGTGTTGTTTAGTATATATAGGAAATTAAGCTAAATTGATAATTGAAGCCTATGAAAATCAAGTCAATCAATCAAGTTCAAGCTTCAGAAGATTCTATCTTGGTATATTTAGTATAGGTTTACATAATGTGTGCAAATTCTACAAGCTCAAATTTACACACACAATCATTTGTGAAATTTCTCAAATCTTAGGTGTTTTTATGCAAAATATACTTAAATATGATTTGGACTATACAAACATTGCTAATATCTTTTATTAAGCCCATAAAAACTTTACACAAGTTTTCAGAACTTTTTTTGAGCTAAATGTCAAAATCAACATGTTTAAAAACACATGTATTTTAGTGCTTTTGAATTTTTCTAAGTTTTCACAAATTGTAAGAGAAAATTGAAAAATTCCTTTTTCAACATGTTCATATTCATGTTTCTAAACTTTTTCCAATGTTTTATATTTTTTTGGAATTTATTTACTATTTTTAAAAGAGGTTTGAATTTTGTTTTACAATTCAATTCAGGCTGAAAACCAGTTATCAGTCGACTGATGAAACCACCTGGAATCATCAATAGTTTATGTTTCTTATTTGGTCAACTAACCAGTCGACTTATGAGGTCATCAGTCGACTGATAATATTTATCAGTCGACTAATAAGTTGTTAGCTGCCTATAACGGTCAGCCCGTCAGTCGACTGATTTAGCTCATCAGTCGACCGACACCTGTAACGGCTAGTTTTTCCAGCCTTTTGTATTTTTATCTTTTTGCTGGGTTCTCTTAGTTTTTGGGGTTTGGTTTTCATCCTATAAATATCCCTCACTATTTTACTTTTGAAGATCATCTAAGAGGGTTTTAACAAGTATTTTAAAGAGTTTAAGAGATCGTTTAAGTTTCTTTAGAAGTGTGGTTTTTGTTTACAAAGAGGAAGCTTACATCATCGTTTGAGGAATTCATCCTCAATCTATTCATCCTACTCTTTGTGTTTATAGAGAAGTTTTCCTAACTCATTTATCTAGCATTTTATTCTTGATTTTTATATTTATATCATTGCTAGTTTATTATTTGAGTTAGATTTTATTTGAACTTATTTTATCACACACATCCCTATTTGAACTTTTAGTATTTCATACATTATATATTATGCTGTGGGATTGTGATATTGTGAGAGTGAGCTTATATTGTGTTTTCTCACCTTTTATAGAGAACAGATCATTTGTATTTGAGCTTTATTATGAGTTACATATTGTATTACACTTGTACACCGAGAGGAGTGTGTGGTGAAAGACGGGGTCAATTCCAAGAGGAGTGATGTCGGTTGTAAAGCCTAATGAGAGATTGTAAATCCGAACACTTGAGGAAGAGGACACGGGATAGGCCAACACTTAGAGGGTGTAGAGTGTGTTTACTTTGTGTGTGTTGTAACATTTGTTGGTAAGCATTGAAAACCAATTGTGAACGTTTTGGGTGAACGTCGAAAACCCGTCTTGATAGTTGATTCTCCCTGGGAGTGGGGAGCGGAGACGTAGGTCGGAAGGACCAAACTCCATGATCATATTATTGTGTTTGGATTGGTCTTTTGTGTCCACTATTTTTTTTTTATTATTTCTTGTTTATTTTCTCCCTTTGCATATATATCATTGATTTAATTCAAGTGAATATCTATCTTGCTAGGATATGTTGGCCTTCTTGTTTTGATGATGATTTAACAAACAATTTACATCTAATGTTGTTTGTCTAGTGTTTGTGTTTTTGTATTTATTCTAGGCAAACAACGAGTTGGAGGTTGGATGGAATCGAGCCTTAACGATCATATCAAATGGAGGTTGGCAGAATTGTGGAGTGAAGCAACATACAATTCAAGTTAAAGATCAAGTTCAAGCTTCATCCGCAAGTGTACCAAGTCAGCCTATTGAAGATCAAGATCATTGCTTGGGTAACTTAGTTTAGGTTTTATATTATGTGTGTTAGATACTCTAAGCTCAATATCATATACACACACGTATTTGGTTTCTATGTATATATATAGTCATATATATACAACACAAGTTTTGGTTTTTATATTTATAAATATGAAATTACATATTTCATATTTATTATTGTGATTTGGTTTATTTACTTAGATATGAAACATATGAGTATTTGTGAAATCAAAATGGTTTTATTTTCTATTGTATTTGTAAAAATATTGTATTCTTAGTTTTGGACTTAACAATAATCATATACATATTTTATTAAGTCTACATAATCATTTTGCAAAGTTTCAAAAGTTGGTTTAGGTCAAAACATCAAACTCATGTGTTTACATTTTCATGTTTTGGACTATTTTGTAAAATAATGATATTTTTTATTTGGGAAGTCCTTTTTGGAAACCAGTCATTGTAGCATGTTTATTATCATGTCTACAATCATTCCCCAAAGTTTCATATTTTTTGGAATTTATTTGATATTTTTAAACAGTGTTTCAAAATCAGATATACAGCTTTCAAAACTGTTTTTCAGAAGTATCAGTATTCGGTCGACCGCACCGGTCGACCGAACCTTATACCCCTTTGCCATAACTATTTTCTATCATCCAAGAGAGTTTTTAACCAAGTTTAAAAGAGTTTTAACAAGGGTTTTAGTTTGGTTTAAGTGTGTTTAAGAAGCTTTTAAGCATTTGGAAGTTTGAGTTTGAGAAATCAATTTCACAAGAGCTTGAGGAGATCATCTATTGGTGTTTGGGCATCCAACTATTCTCCTTCTACCTCTTGATCTATTGAGAAGTTTTCTAACTCTTTTCTCTAGCAATTTTATTATTGATTTTCATATTATTATTATTGCTAGTTTGCTATTTGAGTTAGATTTGATTTTATCTCATTGTTACACAAACACACTTGACCTTATTGTATTTACATTCATAATATATTTTGGGTTGGTGAGAGTTGTAACAATTGAGTGTGAGCTTTCATTGTGTTCTCATCCATAGTAGAGAACAAACATTTCTTGTATTGAGCCTTATTGTGAGATTCACTTTGTAATACACTTGTACACCGAGAGGAGTGTGTGGTGAGAGTCGGGGATCGTTCCAAGAGGAGTGGCGTCGGTTGACGAGCCTAGGAAGAGGTTGTAACCGAGCACTTGAGGGAGATACATCTAGGTCCAACACTTGTGAGGATGTAGAGTGTGATTGTAAGAGTGTTGATTGTAAAGTTTTCGGTTAGCTAGAAAACCGAGTGTGAGGTGTAAACGTTATTCGGGTGAACGTAGAAAACCCGGTTGTGATAGTGGATTTCTCCCCAGGAGTGGGGAGCGGAGACGTAGGACGGAAGGTCCGAACTCCGTGATCATATAGTGTGTTTGAGTGTGCTTTGGCGTTCATTTATATTTATGTTCATATCTTATATCGCCATTGTAATTAGCTCATTATCTATATCATCCACTATCTTGTTTACATTGTTTACCCTTGTGTTTATATATCCTTGCATATATCCCATAGTATATCTCATTGCTAGGATATATCTCATTGTTCATATTGCTTATCCTAGCTCACATATCTTGTTGTATTTCATACTTGCTAGGATAACTTATTAATTAATTTTAATTCCCCCCCCCCTCTAGGGTCTAACAATATATATTTGTTAATATGTTTTAATTGGTATTATTATCGAATTAGATTAGCATTCACCCTATTCATCCCCTCTAGGCTGCTAACATGGTGTTTAGACCATTTTTTACGGTCGTCGTTGTCTTGCCCCTGCCGCCCACTGTAATGAATTACTTCAAAATCATGATCACATACTTCCTTAGATGCCATTTTCACCGAGCAAACCCTAACCCTAAGTTGAAATTTAAGAGGGAGAAAGAAAAAGAATTTGGGATTTTGGGTTCCTATCTACAATAGAAGAGAGAGGGAGAGAGGGAGAGAGTACTTGAAAACTTGAAAGGGGAATTTTAAGGTTCCTGTTAACAGTAGAAGAGAGAGGGAGAGAGGGACATAGTACTTGAAAGGAAGTGGGTACGGTTACTAATATTGTATTGTCATGTTATAAGGGTTTAGTAGTAATTTTAGGTGGGCTTTCTCTCACAGTGCTTACTTGACAGTCTAATTGGGTCCTTGACACAAATACTGCTAGTATTTAGGGCTGAAACACAAGGCCCAAAATACAAAGGGGCTGGTCACATGAGCTAATTCATATCAGGGCATTGACACAATTTTCCCTTTATATATTTTAAATGCGGTCTATTATTTTTTTGAATGTAATGGTGTCATTTGTAATTCTCATATTTCTTAAGGGTTTATTAGTAATTTAGAATGTTAGGGGGTTATTTGGAAATTTTAAAGGCTACTTGTAATTTTCAAATTGTTTATGGGATATTTAAAAATATTTAAAGGTTTCAATAGATCATTTGTAAAAATTTTAGGAGTTGCTTGTAATTTTTCAAAATTTTCAGCAATATGTTTGTTATTTTTGTAACTTTCATAGTGCAAGTTGTAAAATTTTTAAAAGGGTGTTTGTAAAATTTTTATGGGGAAATTTATAATTTTTAAAAAAATTTTGGGGCTGGTTGTAAAATTTTTATAAGGGTGTCTATAAAATTTTAGGTAGCTATTTATAATTTTTAACTTTTCATAGAAATTTTCTAATTTTTTATTTTCTAGGAATTATTTATAATTTTTAAACTTTAAAAGGGGTGCTTTATAATTTTTTAAAATTTATGACGCTACTTGTAGTTTCCAAATTTTTTTAAGTGTTCATGTGTAATTTTTAAATCTTAGAAGGTTGTTAACAAATTTCTAATTTTTTATAGTAATATTTATAATTTCAAATTTATCAGGTTATTGTTTCTAATTTTTGGATCTTACGGAGTAGTTTGTAATTTTGGATTTTGAAGGAAGTAGCTGATAATTTTCTAATCTTGATTGTTTTTAATGTAAAGTAGGATTTTGATTAATAGAATTTTTTTGGATAGTTTAATTTGATAAGGATTCATAGGTAAAGATGATTAGAAATGAGGGGATCTGATTATTAGGATTTTGTAATTATCAGAGTTTGATTATTAGAGTTTTTTAAATTTGATTAGGATTTTTAGGTGAGAATAGGATTAGGTGCCAATATGTTAATTTCTTGCAGAAATACGTGGGAGTTTTTAGACATGTGGCATGTTTTTCAGCCTTTAAGAATAACTCACCAATTTTTGGATATGATTACGAAATTTTGAATTATGGATGGTTATAATTTGATTATGACCGTCATGTATGTTAATTTTTTTTTAATTATGGATAGTTTTAATTTGATAATGATTCTTAATTAGCTAAAAATAAGATTATATGTCTACACGTCATATTCTGATAGATGTGACGCATATCATACATTTAGACAACATATATTAATATTTTATGCTTTTAGGAGAACCACCAATTTCTTATTATATACAAAGAAGAGATTATACGTAGCTTAAATGATTTGTAAATAAAGAAATAAACGAAGACAATGATGCTACCAATTTCAATTATTTGGAGCATCATGTTGAAGGAAGAAGTTGAAACGTGAATAACAACACTGAGATAGTTGCATTCTCCGCTAATTTTTTTTCTTTGTTCGATTAATGGTGTTGCACGGATTCTGTAAGTTAAAGTGTTCCTAGTTATATAGAGTTAGATTATAAATTATCCATTTGGGGATCATTTATTCATGGTTAATGGATTGAATAGATCACTTATCCTCCAAGGAAAAACAAGGTTATAGGTTAATTTCAATTATATGTTTAAATTGGAACATATGTGACACTTGACATAACAGGAGCAGAAGTCAGTATTTAATAGCTTAAGCGTTTGGATTAACTTTATTCTTAGTCTCTATTTAAGATTCATTAGCTTTTTATCGGGCCTAATAATATTAAGATTAGATTAAGCCTATAGATGGTAGAATATTGAGTAGATTATGTCATCTTTCTATGATTGCCGGTTTAGACCAAGTCAATAAAAAGAATATGATTCCCATGGATGATAGAAACAAATAATAAGAAAATTGTTTACCTAGATAATTGGGAATACTCACTTGTGAGTATAAACTCCACATTCAAAGATTTAGGAAAGAAGAATAGAGGCCAATACAATTAGCTTAGTTTTAATTTTGTTTTAAGGCCCATTAGTCGCAGATGGGGCCATATTAGCCCCCAACGTGTTCCTCTGCAAAATCGATCTTCCCTTTTCGATGGAATTCCGTTAAAAAATATATTTTACAAACAATATGTAAATGATTCACAGAATCAACATTTTCATCACAGAATCAACATTACTTGGAAAAATAATTTTTTCTACTTAGGGCATTTTTCACAAACGGAAAGTAAATTGAAAGTGAAAAAAAAAGTCATTTCTCAAGAAGTTGCCTTCTTATTACTTTCTATCCGAAAAATCTTGTTTAGATGATTGAAGTAAAAAGAAAGAAATTTGAGATGGCAAATAATGTGATACTTACTTTCTTTTTATTCTATTTGGTTATCATGTAAAGTAATAATAGAAAGTGGACAAGTAAAACTAAAATAATATGTGAAAAATCTAAAAATATATTTTCTCTCTCTGGTCTCTTCACTTTCCATCCACTTTCTCTAATTTTTGGAGAAAGTAAAAGAGGCTAAAATGCTAATGTGACACCTGTTTGGGTCAGAAATTGTTTTCTTCATTGTGATTGAATCTATTATAACTTCAGGCGTTACAATAAACTCAACAAAAAGTTAGTCTTTTATTGTGATTGAATCTATTATAACTTCAGGCGTTACAATAAACTCAACAAAAAGTTAGTCTTTTTATAAGACTTTTACACAATGGAAATAACTAATTACAATCTCTTTCAAACAACACACAGATCCTATTTACTAGTCTCTGTTTGCATGGGATCTTTGCCTGTGCCGGGGACGTTGATATCCATGGATTGCCTACAGACCGGATTCGGTTGACATAATGATTAATCAGAGCTCCTACTTCACCAAGGAAGTATTCGCTAAAGTACTGATATCGACCAAGCGAAATTAGTACTCTTCTCGAGATTAAGACCAAGCCTAATCCCAAGGAATGGGGGGACGTGGTTTTAGATCTCTCGAACTCTCCCTCTTTATGTTAAAGAATTTAACCGAGATCAACTAGCCTCCTCTGAAATTCGTGCTTCCTTACTCTCCAACTCGGCAGCACCTCCTCGTCTTGATAATAATTCGCCCCTTGAGAATGGGGACCCTAGGCTTATATTTATAGGGTCTTGAATGCGGTTATTCGGATGAGAATGGGAGATTTGGCCTCATCTTCAGTTAATAATGGCCTACCCATGTGTAGAGATGATATCAAGTCAGTTGGGAACCTCTGGAACAGATAAATCCTGTGAAAACTACTTAACACCGTCAAAAACACGTTTGAGGCTCAGGACTGCATGGCAGGCCACGGTGACCCGCGTGGGCGCGGGTCACCAAGTGGCAATCCGTACCCCCACGCGGGTTCCGAGTCTTTCTCTTTGCTTTTTGTTGTTTCCCGACTTTCCCGGACTTGTATTTCCTATCGTTTTGCTTATTAGGTCATCTTGTTGGCTTGTACGCTTTGCTAACTTGCTTCATACGCTTGTTAGCTTCTTTACGGTACTTGGAGTTGACCGACAAGCGCGGCGGCCACTTGGAGCTGACCGACAAGCGCGACAACCATTCGGATAATCCTTCTTGACTTAGATGATTACATTCATCATTTTCTTTCCGTCTTGAGCTGTGTGCGAGAACCTATGGGCATTTTTAGATGCCTACAGATACCCCCTCTAAAGTATTTCAGAGTCATTCTTTTATTGAAGAGTCTGGAATGCTTTGGATAAGACAAGCCCTGTCTTCAACCTCTTCGGTATTTCGTTGAGGAGATCGCGTACAAGGACCTATGAATTGCTTCAATTCTTGACTTCTTCATTCTATTCAGTATTTTGTCGAATAGATGAAGTTTTTCCGGTGCTGTGTTTATCGTCTGACCGTTGTCAAAATCTCAAACTGAAGTTGTTAAGTAAATTTCTGGGTTAAGCTCGTGTTATTGAGTTGACGTTGAACTGACCGTCTCGTCAGGAATTCATATTTGAATCGCAATTGAACTCCTTGGAATAATCCTTTAGCCCGAAATTTTTCCTTAGCATTATTTTGGTGAAATTATCGATTCATTGACCGACATCGACCTTTACTGTAACGCGTTGACCAGCGTTAACCTTTGCTATAACACATTGACCAACGTTAATACAGTTTGTACTCGTACATTTGTTGGAATCTACACAGTTTAAGCTCTTAAGGCATTAGAGCATGTCGGTCCTAAACGTTGGGGCTGTAGGACCAAATGTTAAAGTTGGTTCATCTACATGTATGGATCTTATCCTAAAGTTATCGGATCCTCAAATCACGAGACCAACTAATGGGGTTGGTGCATCAATGACTCTCATATTTATAGGATTTTTGGCAAACCCTCAACCATCTAAGGGTTTAATGAGCCTTTACCGATTACTGTTTGAGTCGGGCTAGAATGCTGATTGTTTAAGTCTGTTCTGCATGTAACGTTATACTAAAAGAGTTAACTCTTTTAATGCTACGATGTTGAATACGTAGACTTCATCTTTCTCACGGGAATATATTACCCGGCAACGTGTGTTAGACGTAGACATAGGATTTTTGGCAAATCCTCAACCATCAACAGATTTGACGCGCTTTTACCGATTACTGTTTGAATCGGACTTGTATACAGATTATTTAAGTCCATTCTGCATGTAACGTTGTGCTAAGAGAGTTAACTTTCTTAGTGCTACGATATTGAATACGTAGATTTTACCATTGTTACGAGAATAGGCTACCCGGCGGCATGTATCAGATGCTGACTTATCTCTATTCAAGGATCGAGATAAGTTGCCCCCAGACTTGAATTCTGGTGTTTTCTTCACTCGGTGAAAAACTAAACCGGTAACGTGTGTTAGGCACTGACTTATCCCTACTTAGGCTTTGGGATAAAAGTGTCTAGACTTGGATTTTGGTGTCTTTTTCAATCGGTGAAAGACTAAACTGGTAACGCATATTAGGCGTTGACTTATCCCTACTTAAGCTTCGGGATAAAATTTTCCGTGTGTGTAAGGCACCGATTTTGAGAGTTGAAAAAGCGATGTCTTCTCTTGGGGGAAAGACGAACCCGATACTGGAAAGGAAGATTTTTATATTCTATCTTTAGTCGCAAAGGAAACTCAAAGTGAGATCTCCATTTCGTGAATCTGAAGAGTGAAACTAAGAGTGGGATCTTGACTCTGAGAATCAAAAAGATTCGGATAATCCTAACTATCGGAAGGTTTGATTACCGAACTAAAGGTAAATTTCTCATTTATCGAGAGTAAATTATGGTTTTGACCCTAACTGTAGGAAAGTTTGACCAAGTGGGAGTTTGAGACGATCCTAACTGTATGAAGTTTTGATCACTCGATTTAAAAGTGGACCTCTCATTCATGGAAGGAATCGAGAGGGTATTTTGGCTTTGGCCCTAACTGTAGGAAAGTTTGACTAAATGGGGGTTTGAGACGATCCTAAATATTTAAAAGTTTAATCGTTTAATTTGTAGACCTCTCGTTCATGGAAAGAATCGAGAGGGGATTTTGGTTGTGGTCCTAACTATTTAAAGGTTTGACCAAGTGGGAGTGGGAGTACAAATTACAGTGGGAGTATTGACTTGTACAAATCACTCAGTAGGGGTTCTTGGTGTCAAGTGATAAGGTCTTAACACAAAGGGGTTTGATAATTATCAAATATTAGCAGACTAAAATTCTAAGCATTATATCTGGACTCTAACAATATGAGTAGGGCTGGGCATATTCGGTTCAGTTCGGTTTTAAGCCCAATCCGCATCCAATCCGAATTTTTCGAATTCTCAAAACTCTCATCCAGATCCAGATTTTTTTCCCTTCATCCGAATATTCGGCCCAACCGAAATTCGGATCGGTTCGGTTCGGTTTCGGTTTTTGACCGAATTAATTCCATTTCACAAAAATCTGTTCCAATTCGGTATGTCCTCCCTGTGATTCAGTTTTAAATCTAATATCCTGCACTGGGATACCAAAGACATACATTATGTGCTGGAGCGATTGTTAACAGTACTTTCATCTTTTTGCTTTTTATCTAAAGCCAAGTTACAGAAAAGTACATGTCAACGTATGTTTTGTACATTTTGGTTGAGAAAATAACATCAAAATTCAACATTTTCTTTCTGACCGCACTGAAACAAGCATATCTCCTAATAGTATTTTTAAAATCATCATCTTCCAAGGCTTTTCACATCAACATGGAGTGTGTTAATGAATTCTAAGTCAAGAAAGGCTCACAGTTAAGAACTTATGAGGATATAAAAAAGTCGGATGCTAATATGATTACATTACTCTATTAGTAGTTACTACATATCTGTCCAAGGCAATCATGGATAAAAGGCAAAGCTTGCCATAAGACTAATTGATGTAGTAACTACTTTCTTTGTTATGCAACTAGAGAGTATTTCATGACAAGAATCTACAAGAGAGGAAGATGACAAGACTTTACAAGTACTGAATCATCCCTACAGGAAGATAAATTAGAGACCCAAATTCAAACAAATTATACAACTCTTATGGTGAACTCTCGAATGAGTTATCACTTGGCTCTCAGGTGTAGACATGCCATTAAGGCTTGGATTGGTAGGAGGTACAAGGAGGAGGTACGGTTTTTTTTCGGTATTTATATTAGAAAATTCGGTTCGGTTTTTTTTCGGGCGGTTCAAGGGTTCAAACCGGATCCAAACCGGTTTAATTCGGTTCGGACGGTTTAGAGTCATCTTCTCATACATTTAATCCGGTTCGGTTAACCGGCCCACTTTTTCGGGCGGTTTTTTTCGGTTTTTGCCCACCCCTAAATATGAGTGTTGAGTGCACAGACCCAATGGGAGTTTGAGTGGATTAAACCAGAAAGAATTTTAGTGGACCCACCATCAATTAATTTGATCAGTGAGGGATTTTATGGTGGAAGATTGTGAATCATCAAACACCAGTGGGAATTTTGCGAGGAAAGATTGATCTATCAAAGTGATTGAATCTCATCTCAGCAAAAGTATTCACGAGAGTTGGTGAATTTGATCTCGGCATTGAGATACGTTTCAACCTTGAGGACAATCAGAGTCCAAGCAGGGATTTCTTGTTTATCACTTTTGTAGTAACTGGGTTATCCTTAAGAATACCAAGTATGACACTCTCCAGGGACTTCCCGTTATATTGGTTATCCACCTCCAGTTTCTTTACGAAACTAGGCATAACATTGAACTCAACTGCATGATCGGGTTATCCTTAAGAAAAATTCTCTAGGAACTTTCCATCAAGGGTAGGACATAGTTTAGACTCGTATACATATTGAAGTATGTAGGGAGCAGTTTAATCTCATGCACCTATTGGAGGATCACGGAGAAGCAGTTTAACCTCTTATACTCATCGGAGGATTGAGAAGCAGTTTATACTCATATACTCTTTGGAGTCAGGGAAAACAGTTTATACTTGTGTGCCCTATTAGAGTATATGGAGAAGCAGTTTATACTCGTATACTCTTCGGAGTGTTCATTCGGCTTAAGTTAGCGTTATGACACCAGCTTCAACCAAGGTTTGGATATTATTTTGAGAGCAAAGCAAGTCTTGGTGGGATGAAGGATCCTCCTGTGGTACGCACAGTACTTTGGATCCGAAGTATTATCAGCTTTCTCCTGATTTACGATAGGTGGGAGTTTGATCTTGTTATTTTCAATGAGGGATTCAAAAATAGCCGGAACATTTTTGTCCTTGAAGGAGTACTCTTTTTGGAGTTTCGGATCCGAAGTATTTCGCTATCTCTGGGGTTGTTGTTGTGACGTCTGATTAACATCAATAACTGCTACAAGTGTCTTCTCTTTACCATGGGAGACGAAGCTTGAGTTTGGAGGGTTAGCCATCGGTTGGCTTCTCTCGACTTTCTTTATTCTGAGGAAGCATTCGGCCTGCTCTCCATGCACCTTCAACTCTTTCTAGGTGTTAGACGGTGTTACTCCCATAACTTCCAAAATATCAATGTATAGGTTGTTATGACAGGTTTGGAGGATGAAATCTTCTGTGACCAGATCTCGGTAATTTATAGCCTTATTCCGGAAGCACCTTATGGAGTCATCGACCGTCTCTTCATCTTCCTGTTTCTCCTTAAAGAGTGTCTTGATTGATACCTTAGTGTCATCATCAAACAAATTGACGAGGAATAAGCTTTCCATATCGTCCTAGCTGTTGATGCTTTAGGTCTTAAGGTGATGATACCAATCAAAAGCGGGCCCGTGAAGGGTGCCAACGAATGACCAGATCATCAAAGGCTCATTACCAGAGATCACTCCCAAGTGAGACTTGAAATAAATTAAGTATTGGGTGGGGGAACTCTTCCCGTCGAACGGCGTGAAGTTGATTAGCTTAAACTTTGTCGGATACGGGATTGACTCCCACTCTCTTGAATAGGGACATAGAATGTCGATCTTTTTCACCTTCTGAATGGACATCAAGGCATTTATTTTTCCCTCAAGGTCCTTCATCTTCTCATCCTCGCTCGTATCCTTCCTTGGTCGATTTTGAGAAGGAACACCATGACCAGCCCCGACATTATCATCATCGGTGGGATCACCCCCAGCGTCGTTATTTTTAGTAGGACCATCCCTAGTGTTTTCAGCAATAAGAGGGTTATTTGTATCGGGGTGTTCGTCCATGTCTGAATCACCACCTATCCTCTAGGCATTGTTGTGACGATTGGATTCACCGATTTGACCTAACAAAACTTGGATCCGTTGGTCATGCTCTTCCTTCATCCGCAGCATAGCCATTTCCATTTTGAACTTGTTGCTCTCCTTCTTCTTAGACAAAGCATCTTCAAGAATCTTGGTCATTTGCTCAATGTTGATCATAAATGCCTCGCGA
Source organism: Asparagus officinalis (assembly GCF_001876935.1). Taxonomy (NCBI): domain Eukaryota; kingdom Viridiplantae; phylum Streptophyta; class Magnoliopsida; order Asparagales; family Asparagaceae; genus Asparagus; species Asparagus officinalis. Next base: position 67,670,543 of record NC_033798.1, on the reverse strand, counting down.
GATTATCCTGGGCTAGATACCGTATTGTCAGAAGCGACTGCAGAGTTAGCATCTGATACTTCATCATCTGAGGATAATCCTCTATTCATCCTCTGATAGTCCCTATGTGTAGTAGTCTCCGTGTGTAGCCGAGTTAGACGATACGATATGAGGGGGTCTGAACTAGAAGGTCGAGTCGACTTTCCCTTATCAGCCATGTTAATCATGACTGCGGATTTTTTAGGTCTGATAGCTTCTAGCTGGAGTCAAGACATTAGTTGGGCTATTTCCGAATTAACTCTTCTTTCTGGAGAAAAGTCGGGGCTAGAACCACTTGAAACAATCGGAGACTTTTCCTTATTGACCATATTGATGGTAACTTCCGGGAGTTCGTCGTCTCGAACGACTGATCTTCTTTTGTGGAAACGCCTTGATTTAGGCTTCGACGCTTCAGTGTAGATCCTCTCGAATACCAAGACTCTCTATGGAGCGGTCTTGGGGCAGCTACACACTAATAATACTGCCCTGATAATTTTAGTAAACGAACAATAATAGTCCGTCTTCTGGGTATCTCTCTTTCGAGATCTATTCGTACCCCTAGCCTAATAGTACAACTCATTAGCATAATTACCGGAGCAACCTATCGTGTGTTGGCATGACTTTCCAGGCATGACTTTCCAGGTATAACGTCATCGTCATCAGACAAAAATGTTTCTTTCTAGGGATTCAACGTCTTGTTAGCGCTCTCAAGAGTCACATATTTTGAGCTATGCTTTCGTAAATGTGGGACCTCAACGGGCCCTTGAACTTCAACACGTAGTCCGAGGTGATCGGTTATAGGGGTTTTCCCATTACGAGAAGGCTCAGACTTATTGCAAGGGTGAGTACGACCCCCAGTTCGATGAGTTGCTTGATGTTCATTCACCATGCCCAAGCGTTCTTTGATTGGAACTCTACTTTGATCTTCGTGCAAAGGACCTAGGCATTCCGTCATTGTCATTTTGAATCAGGACAAGTTCATGTTGTCGTGGGACTTCACCGAAGGTACAGGATCAGTCGGAACAAGAGCGGAATTCATCGAAGTTGAAAAAACAGGCACAAGACACCTCTTAGCTCGACCCAGGCACAGGTCAGCTTGGGGTGACCCGCCACCGGCCAGGTCACCTTGGCCGGGTCACCACTTGGTGACCCGCGGCTAGCCGGGTCACCTGGGCATGACTCTTGTTCTTTCGGTATTTTGGCCGCTGTTTTGAGCTTCGGCCTCCAGACTCACCGTGATTTTGCTGGTTCCTTAGCCACCTCTTATTTCTGCAACTCTTGGGCCTTCTGCACAAGAATCCACGTATGCGCAAGGAGTGCGCGACACTTTTGGATATGCTCTTCAAGGGTTGAACGGGTCTTTTTGACTTCGATCCATTTGTTTGTTCCTAGTTTGGAGGATGGGTCATTTGCTCGCTGTTGGGGGGCTTAGTGTTCCCTGAGGGGCCAGATCTGCAGATAGGATTAGCGCATGAGGCGTTGATGTTACCTTTGACGTGCCCTCTTCGATAGGATTAGCGCGCCTTCAGTACTCAACTCCTTGATTGAGGAGGAGTCCAGATCTGCAGATCTAGCCTCATTGGAGGCTGAAGGGGCGTTGCAAGGTGCGGCTACTGTAACAACGGGGGTGTTAATCTTTCTATGCTTGCGAAGGCTGAAGGGGCGTTGCAAGGTGCGGCTACTGTAACAACGGGGGTGTTAATCTTTCTATGCTTGCGAGTGGAGGATGATCTGGAGGAGAAGGACGGCAGATACTCCTCGAATTTCTATTAGTCGAACTCGTACTCGACCTCTTCTTCAACCGGGATTCAGATCCGAGGTTACGACACAACAGCCTCTGCAGAGAAGCTGTTGGCTTCCACTGTGATCGCTAGCGTTTTTGAGTTAGAAATTATTTTCTTCATTGTGATTGAATCTATTACAACTTCAGGCCTTACAATAAACTCAACAAAAAATTAGTCTTTTTATAAGACTTTTATACAATGGAAATAACTGATTACTATCTTTTTCAAATAACACACAGATCCTATTTATTAGTCTCTGTTTGCATGGGATCTTTGCCTATGTCGGGGACGTTGATATCCGTGGACTGCCTACGGATTGGATCTGGTTGACAGAATGATTAATCAGAGCTCCTACTTCACCAAGGAAGTATTCGCTAAAGTACTAATATCGACCAAGCGAAATCAGTACTCTTCTCGAGATTAAACTAAGCCTAATCTCAAGGAATGGGAAGACGAGGCTTTAGATCTCTCGAACTCTCCCTCTTTATGCTGAAGAACTTCATCGAGATCAGCTAGTCTCCTCTAAAATTCATGCTTCCTTGCTCTCCAACTCGGCACCACCTCCTTGTCTTGATAATAATTCGCCCCTTGAGAATGGGGACCTTAGGCTTGTATTTATTAGGCCTTGGATGCGGTTATTCGGATAAGAATGGGAGATTTGGCCTCATCTTCAGTTAATAACGGCCTACCCACGTGTAGAGATGATATCAAGTCAGTTAGGAACCTCTACAACAGATAAATCCTGTGAAAACTACTTAAAAACTATCGAAAACGCGTTTGAGGCTCGGGACTACGCGACAGGTCATGGTGACCCGCGTGGGCGCGGGTCACCAAGTGGTGAACCGTGTGGTCGCGGGTCACCTCTTGGTGACCGGGTCACTAAGTGGTGACCCGCGCGACCGCGGGTCACCTCTTGGTGACCCGCGTGTGCGTGGGTCATCAAGTGGCGACCCGCGACCCCACTTGGGTTCCCAGGCTTTCTTTTCGCTTTTTGGTGTTTCCCGACTTTCCCGGACTTGTATTTCCTGCTGTTTTGCGTATTTGGTTGTCTTGTTGACTTGTACGCTTTGCTAACTTGTTTCATGCACTCGTTAGCTCTTTACGGCACTTGGAGCTGACCAACAAGCGTGACGGCTATTTGGAGCTGACCGACAAGCGCGACAGCCATTCGGATAATCCTTTTTGACTCGGATGAAGATGTTCATCGTCTTCTCTCCGTCTTGAGCTGCGTTCAGGAACCTATGGGTATTTTTAGATGCCTACAACACCCTTCACTTTTCATTCGCTTTCCAAATGTCAAATGAGAAAAATCAAAAGGTGAAGTCCCTTTCCAATTATGGGTCCACTTTCTATTTACTTCCCAATTGCCAAACATGCCCTTAGAGCTTATTTGGTACAAGGATAAAAGGGTTAAACTTTATCATGGTAAACTTTCTACTAATTTTAACTATATTTGTTATCATGCTAAAATTTTATCAAGATTAAAAGTTTAATCACATATGAAGATAAACTTTAACCAACTAAAGGAGTAGGATAAAAAGGGCTAAAAAGTTTAGACTTGATTCATTTCAACAAGTGAAATTATAAACAACTCCAAAATAGTTTCAAAGTTTACTAAAAACCCCTAAAATCTAAATATTATAGATATCCCCCTTAAAATAGGACATTACAAAAACTCCCCAAGAATTCTAAAACTACCAAAAACACCCGCAAAAATTAAAAAATTAAAAAAATTGAAAAACTTACAAATAACTCTGAAAAGTTTCAAGAACATATCCATAGCCCTCGAAAAATTTTGAATTAGCCTAAAACACCATGAAATATTAAAATTACCAACAACACCCACAAAAATTAAAATTTACAAAACAAAAACTAAAACCCTAGGAATTACAAATAATAAATTAAAAAGTTTTAAATTTGTCAAAAACACCCTAAAACTTTCAAATATTGCAAAAATCACCCTCAAAAATTAAAACACTAAAAATCTATGAATTACAAACAACCCCCTAAGAATTTTAGAATTTGTAGGAACACCCTAAACTTCCAAAGTTACAATAAACACCCTCAAAATTTCAAAAATTTTAAGAAATTCTATGATTATTTCAAACCTACAAATAATACATTGAAAATTTAGGAATTATGTGCAGCCCCTTGACAATTTTGTAATTTATAACAAAAACCTTTAAACTTTTAAATTACAAAAAAGAACCTCAAAAATTCAAAATTTACAAAAAAACCCTAAAAACTTCATACCAAATATAATACACTAAATGTCTAAGAATTAGAATTAGCCCCTTGAAATTTAGAATTTGTACAAAGCATCTAGAAACTTTTAAATTTTGCAAAATAACCATAAAATATTTAATTTACTAGAAACTCCTTGAAAATTCGAAACCTACAAATAGCAAATTGAAAAATCTAGGCTTACAAACAGCCCCCTAAAATTTTAAAATTTTGTAAAAAGCAATCTAATCCTAAAAACTTGTAAAAACACACTAAAAATTTTAAGATTTACAAGAAGCATCCTAAAAAGAAAATCAATACAAAGAGTTGCATTTTTTAATTTCTAGTTTTGAGGGGTTTTTTCAAGTTTTGAAAATTTTTAGGCATTTTTGCAAATTTGAAATTTTTATGATGCTTCTTGTAGTTCCTAGATATTCAGTGTACTGGCCGTAGACCTAAAATTCTTAGGGTATTTTTTATAACTTTTAAAATTTTAGGGTGTTTTTGGCAACTTTTGTAAGTATGAGGGCTTTTTGCAAATTTAAAATTTTCAAGGGGCTATTTATAACCCTAGATTTTTAATTTACTATTTTTAAGTTTGAATTTTTTAGGCTTTTGTTGTAAGTTTTGAATCTCTAAGGAGCTTGTTTGCAACTTTTGAAAGTTTTAAGGTGTTCTTTATAAATTTTAAATTTTTAGGTTGTTGTTTGTAATTCTTAGATTTTTTTTGTATTATTTTTTATTTGACATTTTCAGATGTTTTTGTAAAATTTGTTTTTTTGTTGTTTTTTACAATTTTTTAAATTTATAATTTGATTTTTGCAAATCTAAAAAATTATGGGGCTATCTTTAAAGTTTGAAATTTTTATTGATATTTGCATGTTAGGAATTTTGAGGATGTTTTTATAATTGTTTTGAATTTTTTGAATTGAGAAAGGAAGATCTCCATCTGAGGATATATTTTTGTTAGTATGATATGCCCTAGAGACCAATAACAGAGATGATTATGTTTAATTTATGTTTATGCAACTTCTATGAATAATTTGTTATTCGGTCCCTTAAATAAATCACTTATTATGGATCATTAAGTATGTGACTTGAACATGAAACTCTGTAATTAGATTGTGATGTTATTCTAAATAGTCCTTGTCTTTTGTCATTGGTTGGCACACTAATGATTTTATAGGTAGTATGTGGATTGATTGATGATCATGTTTCACGGATCATGGATATGAGATATCAAGTCAATCACATGGATTGATTGATTGATGAACATGATACTGGACTGACCCGCTATGAAACACTGCATGGATTATATGTGTCATTAGTAGGTTTCATACAATGATTATGTTCGGTCTTTTGACCTGAGATTATCACGGTTTCCTACATGAGGATTGTATACTTTGATGTTACCAAACGTTTCCCTAAACGGATAATAATAAAGGTATCAATCGGGTATGCTATGAATCATGCAGAGGGATGTGAATGGTCAAGATGGAATTTGTCCCTCTCATATAAATGAGAGTATGATATCTCTGGGCCCCTCGAAGAAGATAGACTGAGAAAGTGCATGGTCATGCCTAATTAGTTGAGAGTCAACTATTGAAAAGTTAGTCTAACTTCATGTGCGAGAAATTAAAGGTTGAACTGTATAAGGTTGACACGCTTCCTGCCTTGAGTTCAATCAAATTATCTAGTGATGAAGAGACCGACATATGTCCATTGTGAACTAGGTTTCGTCTGAGATGACCTTTACATGATTTGGGTAGTCATAATGTCCTGCTAGGGTCCGCTTATGACTTGTGGGCCGAAAAAGTATTTTGGCTCACTGCCAACATCGTGTAAACCTATTGGGTCGCACACATGAACATGTTGGAACGTTATTAAGAAAGCCCGCATAAATTAAGTCATATAGAGATATGATTAGTTGTGAGGTTATCGGGTAATTGGATAAGGATTGATTTGATCAATCTCGATTAATAGATCAGAATTGATTTGATCAATCACGTTTGAAAGAAATACTGACCAAGTTCAATGAACCTATCTCCTAGCAATCAAATTGATATGATCAATCACGGTTTAAAGATATGATTTGATTTGAATAAACACTACCACATTTGAGGTCTATGGGGACGGTTGTGAACCGTCACACTAGGCATAAAAACCGTTGCCTTACATCTATGGGGACGGATCAACATCCGTCTCATTTATGGCCGTGCTCTTAGGTCTAATGAGACGGTTTATGATCCTAGGGGAACAGTTTGTAAACTGTCATCATTGGTACCATAAGGGAACGGTTGTGCTAGGGGGTCGGTTCTTAGTTTTATACAAGTGGAACGGTTATATAGCAAGGGGAACGGTTTTTAGGTACTAAGCAAGGGGAACGGTTTGATAGCAAGGGGAACGATTTTTAGGTTCTAAGAAAGGGGAACGGTTTGATACCAATGGGAACGGCTTTTACTTTCGAGCAATGAGGACAATTATCTAGCAAAGGTGACAGTTTTAGATTTTGGGAACAAGTATACATAACAAAGGAGACGGTTTTCAATTTTGACCGTGCAAAAGCAAATCATCCAGATATATCACACATTTTTCGACCTGCAGTTTCAAAATTAAAAAAGAAGTAAACAAAATGAAAACTTCATGATTTATACCTGCTCATGTCACAAACAAAGAAATGAAACTCCAAATTTTGCAAGCAAATTAACAACCAAACATAAGGAACAATTCATTGGTTCATTACAATGACTTTAGTACAAGTTTTTTCTTTTGTCCAAAGTACATGACTAAAATTCCTCTTTCATTAAAACAAAAAGTATCTCTATATAGCTTAACAGCAGAAGCATGGACTAGAATCTGGTGACGAGCAACAATATTAAGGCTCTCGACCGGAGTCACCAGCACTGCAATTTCCAGCCTCCCACGGAGAGCAACGACGAGGTGCAAATATCCCTACAGCATAACCTCAATGACAATTTGTCCATGGCTCGTTCAATGTGATCCAATTCTTCACTCGGTCTCCAAATGACTTAAAGCAAAGATCGGCATAATCTCTAAAGTCATCGCTAGCTATAACAGAACAAAGAAAATAATGCAATGAGCAATTTATGCCTTACAAACCAAGATAGTTGGCTAAAGGAAAATAGCTTATACACAAATTGACTCACACAACGAGAGGGCTAGAAAGCCACCATACTGGTCTTCTAGGCTTTGAGGAAAATCCCAGTGGAAGATTGTCATGTAAGGCTCTATGCATGGATATGTGGATAGGAAATTTTTTAGCATCAGATTGATGGATAATCAGGGATTTGATGACAGAGAAGAGACTGTCACCTTTGGACACGAGCTCGTTAATGACATTGTTGTAATATTGAATGCTAAAAATTGTGATCATAAATACTTGATATAAATAAGAGGGAAAGAACAAATATAAATTTTACCAATAAGAATACTTATGTCTTAATCTCCAATTGCTACGAAATGGTTAAAAATTGATAGAAGTTTATGTTTATAAACTTGCCAAGAAAACCTCTTTCCACTGGTGTCCACTACAAAATCTGTCTTCACAAGGAAAGTTTGATGCATGCCATGATTTTTCAAAAGCATGAGATTGTAAGCAAGTGTCCTACCTTGTGGGTAGAACTTAATGATCGGTGAATCCTTACTGGTCATAAGATTCCAATAAGCTTCTGGCAGTGCATTAGAACTGTATGTCAAAACAAATCCATAAATGATCCTTAAAGAAACATTGCATATAGTCATGAAAGTACTTAAAGTGAATTTACCTCTTTTATGGTCAGCTTTAGTCTTGACTCAATTTTAAGAGCTCGCCAAACACACGTTAGGCTTATGCAAGTGCCAATGATTCAAAATATAATATCATGGAAGCCCCACTGTCTAGAAACGAGGCTTTAGGTTACTTCAAACATATCTTATGATTGAATTTGAAACAGGTAGATGCAATAAACTTCAAGCGGTTCTTTTCTTATTAAATAGACCAACAGTTCTTTTCCTATAAAATAGAGCAGCAATAGGGAACCTTGTCAGTATACATCCAGAATAAATATGCGTCCTGAGTCTCCTGACTAATTATAAAATCATGCTTCAGAAATCGGACATATCATTACACTATATCGCTTGTCTCTATGTTTGCAAGACATAAACCAGATCATCGTAAATGCTTGCCTATATAGAGCCGAAATTAGCCCAATATTTCACAAATGCTTGCTGATATAGAGCAAACATGTAGAAAAATTTTCATCAGAGTGGTTGATGCTCCTTAAGCCAGTACCCATGACTCATTCATCAATGGCGGGTCTAATGCAACATAATATCTGAAGTAAACAGTTAGAAATATAAGATATAATTTCATTTATACAAAGGAGAGAAACAAGGATTCAGGACATACCTTCGACCTTGAGGCAGGATTTGCGCGATTCTTACGCTTGCTTGGATGAATAGTTGGATCTATTGGAACTCTCGGAAGCTTACTAGCAGCATTTTGTTTCTCTTGTTTAACTTTGTTAAAGATAACAGTGAACCCATCTCCTGATTTTGGACCCTTTTCATCCCAAACACCGAATTTTGGCACTGAAGGTGTTTTGTGCATCTGTTCCAAAAAAGTTCAAATGAAGAACTCGTCTAAAATTTCACGCTAAAAACTAATGAATCAAATCTTAATGACAGGAAAATATCATTGCATTAACCTATTTATGATCCAAATTTCATAGGAAATTGCCTCTTTTCGATCATCGTGCATATCGATCACATCTTTCCATCAGCTATACCATTGACTAACATAAATGAAATAGAAACAGAGGCATGATCATAAGGTATTTATTCCCAGGCGGTAACAAAAAAAATTGTGATCATAAATACTTGATATAAATAAGAGGGAAAGAACAAATATAAATTTTACCAATAAGGATACTTATGTCTTAATCTCCAATTGCTACGAAATGGTTAAAAATTGATAGAAGTTTATGTTTATAAACCTGCCAAGAAAACCTCTTTCCATTGGTGTCCACTACAAAATCTGTCATCACAAGGAAAGTTTGATGCATGACATGAATTTTCAAAAGCATGAGATTGTAAGCAAGTGTCCTACCTTGTGGGTAGAACTTAATGATCGGTGAATCCTTACAGGTCATAAGATTCCGATAAGCTTCTGACAGTGCATTAGAACTGTATGTCAAAACAAATCCATAAATGATCCTTAAAGAAACATTGCATATAGTCATGAAAGTACTTAAAGTGAATTTACCTCTTTGATGGAAGCACAGACATGAGTTGATCAAATGGATTAAAGTACTTAAAGTGAATTTACCTCTTTGATGGAAGCACAGACATGAGTTGATCAAATGGATTAAAAGGTTACCCAATTCTAAATTCTTGTTTGAGGGAACCGAGACCCCTTAGATCTGATACAAAAGGACCATAATGAAAAGGGTAATACCTATTGGAAAAGTAAAATGGAGTTTATACATATTGTTGACCTTATGTATTAGGAAATTAAATGAAACGAAATTTCTTAACTGTTGCTTACCACGACCAAGAAGGCACACCAGCAAAATAGTAACGCAATACCCAACATAGAGCTTCCACATAGTTTTCCAGCTTGAAATATTATACATAAAAATAAATTCAGCATAAAAAAATATAAAACTCCGAGAGTAGAACAGAGAAAGGTCAAGGAAAATCCAAAACCCACTACCTTCTTTCGGATGCTTTCAATCTCTATTGGATTGTCTGCAGAAAACTTTACTTAATAATACATCTCTTTCCATCCATTATTTCCGAGCATAACCTATATATGTTGAGAAAAACAAATCAGGGGGATCAGGGGGAAAAACTATGCTCCCAACATGAGAATATATACGGCAACAAATTATTGAACACACCTTATCATTCTCTAGAAGACCGTTCTTGAACAAGTCTGATTTATTTCGAAGATGGTCCTTTAATTTTTGTTTTAGTTCCTTCGCATTTTGAAGAACCTGCAAACAAAGTGATGTTATACCAGTGAATCTCAATTAAAGATAAGCACAAGTTTTTACCTCATGAAATCCTCTCAAGATTTGTAGTAAAGATAAGCGTAGAGATACTTTCAGGTGAAGATATTAGATAGATGGAAATAAATTGTGCAACCACTTAAATCAGATTTATCAGTGCCTCCAACTTTTGAGCTTATTGGCATTTGTTTATAGGAATTTGAATCCCTTGAAGTTGAACATTCTTCTAAATAACACTGAAAGAGATCAGAGAACATGCTGTGAAGAATGTAGCCATTTTTGTGAAGGTATATGCTCAGATAATTCTATCTTCAATCTTATCGCTCTCTTGTTTACTGATTTCAGTGAAATCCCTAGTCAGAACCTTGTGAACTCCAACTAATTATAGTAATACACTAGCAATTGATGAATAATAGCCACCAATCTCAACCATGAAGAGGGATCTGGAATAAAATTCCCAGTGTTACCCATGAAAAATGTACTCTTCATCACCTGGATAGAATGTTTCATCCTCAAACCTGTAATAACATGTACAATCCAGTGAACTCCTCCTCAGTCCTCACCTAACAACCACCACATACACCAGCAAATACTCAAATTTAGGGGAAATTAGACGTTACAACAATTAACTAAACAATTTTTTTGAAAATTGCACTAAATGCAGGATATTCCAAAACTAGGGTTCAAGATGTCTTTAAATTCAAACGCTGCGACATATAATCAAGAAAATCAAAGGGATTCATCGCAGAAACCCTAGAAAATTGCTAAAAATGCTCAATATAGAGGTTTAATTGCTAAATATACTCAATATCAAAGTAAAGAAATGCGTCAACTGAGCAAAGAATATACAAGGGAAATAGAAGGAGGAAATGAGATCGATACCTTTTTTTGAGTCGTGTGGAGGTCTCGGCGGCGGTCCTCGAAGATGGGAGGATGTGAGGGGAGGCGGTGGACAACGGCGAATTGAGGAGAGGTGGGTAACGAGGTTGGATGGTCTGCGAACAAGCGAAGGTGTTGAACGAGGAGAAGTGAAGGAGAGGCCGTGGACAGAGGGAGCCAAGGGGAGGAGGGAAACGCGAGGTGGAGATAGTCGAGGACGAGCGTGAGTAAAGGAGAGGCGGCGGGCTTTGCTCCGTCAAGGAGAGCTGGCGGACAAAAAAGAAATCGACACAAGAAAACCCTAGAGACGCGGTGATTTTGTTTTGATGGGGGGGGGGGAGTGGGGGGGGGGGGCAGTGCGGCGCTCGTTTCCAAAACAAAAAATGAAAATTTGGGGAACCGTACCTTTAGCCCATTACAGGATATATTCACAAAACTAATTCAAGCCCAACACTTTATTTTAAAGTGTTGCCTTAGACTCTATTGTGACGGGTGGAACCGTCACAAAACCGTTTCTTTAGAAAGCTAAGGGGACGGTTTTAAACCGTCCCCAACGAACCGTCCTCATAGACCTATTTTGTGGTAGTGAAATTATATTTTGAGAAACCGTATGATTGGAATCCCGATCTCTTTACGGTTTGAGAAACTACCTCACAGCCCTATAAAAAGGGGCATGGGATGGACCTTTTGATCATCCAATCGAGCTTCTGAAATCGTGAGGAAAAAGAGAGAGAGACTCCAAAGGCCGCCGTCTTAAAAGTGCTAGCACACCAACGTGCGGAGTTCCAATAAGTTCGTGTGGATACTAGTAGAGGCGTCGCTACAATTGCCGCGCAACATTTCAATGAATACGTAGTTTTTCGTTGTTAATCTGCACGCTTCAGGTAATTTTATATCTTGGATCTTCTTCTACGTATGGATCTTAGGATGTAGGTGGATAAAAATTTTGATTTTACTGCTTTTTAGTCTGCCTACTTCATTACAATTTTATCCTTATTGTAAGGTTGTACTAAATATAGGAATGTTTCCCCCGTAAGCTTTTCTAGGAGAATAATTACCATCTTATGTGCCCTTTGGCAAGTGATCAAGAGAGAAGGGCTAAGGAGAAGGGTTAAATTGGTTAACCCGTCATAAGGAGTTAAAACTAGTTAAATTCCATTTAGATTGGATAATTAAGATGAAGTGTTAGCTTTATTACGTTTGGTAAATAAAGAAGGGTCAAGAAGATTAATCCTCCTACTTTTGTACAAATATACCAATTTTACACTTATTGAAGTTAGAAAAACATGCTACTGAATGTCACATTGATTTAATTAAATTTGCAAACATCCACATTATGAAAAATATCATCATTACTTATTATTTGATTAATTAATCATAAAGCCGATGAAATAAATTAAAAGCTAGAAAGATATTATCTTATTTTTTATTTATGTTTACTTATTGATACTAAACATCTCGTGAGGTGCAATACTTTTGTAAATTTTAACTAGAGATGAAGTCGACACTACTTGGTCCGCATGTCTTCGAGCGAGTTCAACCAAAATGAGCAATCATAAAACAAGAGTACAAGTAATTTACTCATATTAAGAGAAGAACATCTGACTGTGATTTTTACAAAATCATTCCACTCTCTCCCCCACGCCGACGGGCTAATTTTCAATTAAACTCACGTAAGGTTTTATTAATTCTTAAATAATTTTTATTGTTTAGATGATTAAGAATTAAAGAGTTAAACCCCCTTAATTTTTTCATTAGCCTGTCGCCGATCAAGACAGTTTAACCCTCTTTTCTTTAACATAATGTAAGCCCTGAGAGTGAGTGCGTTACTATAACTACAACCTAGATTCTCAGAGCTTTTAAACCTCAGGAAATTATTTATATTAAGACGCCGAACTTGTAAGGATAAGAACCCACACGTGTAACAAGCTACAGCAGAATAACATCACACAGCCCACGTGGTCTCTGCGGGCTGAATCCGACACGTACCGGATATGCACTTATGTGCCCTCGCACGTGTCCTTCACCCGTGTGCTGCAGCCGCCTTTTTTTTTTAATGAAAGAGAGAATATATTTTAAACTAGGACAACAACCGAAACATACACATAAAAAAAATATATTAATAGAGAACTTTCATGTCCTGATTTAATGCCTGTCCCACATTGGGTAGCTTCCAAGAAGCTGATGACAAATGACAGCGTGGATCAGGGGTTTGCCTTCTCTCCTTCTTCCTTCTATTATTTCTTGAGAATAGGATAAAAGTTGATGACGCACATGTGTGAAGAGTTGGAGATAATGATCTAATCACTAATGTTTTGATAATAATAAATTTCTTAAATGTCAACATTGCCTTCATACATAAGAAAATGGAAGTTCAGCACGTAATATACTAATATCCAAGATGAGAGAGGAGAGCTAAGCATAGTTAGTTATTAATTAGCAAGATGATCTGATTTATAACAAGATGTTAATAATCCATCAATAATACTATATTGATGGATATGGATATTCTCAATGTAGACATCGCGCGTTTCACCATGTTTTACACTTTGATACCATAAAGTTCAATTTTGACAATTTAATATCTCAACTTTTGCAGAAGGATTGCATGCTTATAATAATTTTGTTCAAGATTATCGAAACATAGAAAAGCTAACATGAAATAAATTTTTCTTGCCACTCCCTCTCCTTCAAATTATTGAAATGTTCCTCAAAAAAATACTGAAATAGAACTTCAAAGCATCAAAATTAAAAAGGGAGAAACTTCGGAGCATTAAAGTGAAAAAAAGTAATCTAGTTTGCTGAAGAGAACTGACATTGATTCGAAGGATGAGCTCGCCTGAAGATCGACGGCGAGGAAGCTTGCCTATTTGCGAGGCGAGGGCGAGGAAGCTCGCCTGCGCATAGAGAGGCGGGGAGGGAGCTCGCCTTCTGGACTGCGGGCATAGAGGAGATTGAGCTCGCCTGATGCGGAGCTCGCTTGTCGCTTACGCGGTGGAAGCCAGTGGTAGTCAAGCTGGCGTGGAGCTCGCCTGAAGACCTAGGGTTTCCCTATAAAAGGGAAACCCTATTCACGAGTTCCCTCTGAGCTCTCTCTCTCTCTCTCTCGTGATTTTAACAGAGAGGATTTTTTTTCTCTCTTTGGCGGCGGCTCTTCTCAGGGATTTTGAGGAGCAATTTTCGGTCAAGAAAATTGAGATTGAGTTGTGATTTATTCAGTTGAATAAATCACAAGCGATACCGTAGAGAGATCTCAAGTTTGAGATCTTCTCTTAGCAAGTTTTATAATTTCTTGTGGTTAAATAAGAAATTAATTGTGCGGCTCTCGTGGACGTAGGCAAGCTTGCCAAATCACGTAAATCTGTTGTCTCGTCTTATTTACTTATTGTTTTATCTTTGTATTCGCTATTGCTTGTATTGGTTGGTTTGCGTTTGGCGTAAACTTATGCTAGGGTTATTTTCTCTCGGGATTGATTTAGCTTCCGCGGCGGTGTGGGCGTTCCTCGCTCCCTACAATTGGTGGTGGTAGAACTTCTGATCTGAGGTGGTGCTTGATTATTATTAAAATTCCTGAGAGAAGTGGATTTATTAATACTAGCGGAGAATGGCGTCTACAAGTAAAACAGTTAAAATGGGAAAGTATGACATCGAAAAATTCAATAGAAAGAATGATTTTTTCTATTGGAGGATGCAGATGAAAAATTCGCTGATTTCGTAAAAATTACAAAAGGTTATGGCGGGAAGAGAAAAGAAGCACAAAGATATGTCAGATGAGGATTAAGAAGAGTTAGATCTCGAAGCACGAGCATCGATTATCCTATGTCTTGAGAGGAATGATGCTTTCTTGGTGGATGGAGAGGAAACGACTGCAGGCGTGTCGTCAAAGTTAGAGAGTACCTTCATGACGAAGAGTAACAAATCGGATCTACTTAAAATCCAAATTATATACTTGCAAAATGGAGGAAGGTTCGTCAATCCGGGAATACATCAACAAGTTCGATAGAATCATATCGGATTTGAAGGACATTGATATGATAATAGAAGATGAGGATCAAGCACTTCTGCTACTTATTTCTTTACCGAAGTCTTATGAGAACCTAATACAAACATTGATGCTTGTAGGTGACAATTTGAAGATGGATGAGACTAGAACGGCACTTCTGTCGAATGATCTTTTGAAAATTCCAACTAGTGACATGGCTACTAGTGGTAACAAGGAACAAGCACAAGGATTGTTTGTAAGAGCAAGGGGCAATGAGCGAGGAAAAGACAAGGGAGAAAAGTGTAGATTGAAATCGAGACCTCTTGTGGGAAGACCGTGTTTCAAATGTCGTAAGCTTGGGAATTTTAAGGTTAATTGTCCTAACAAGAGAGTAGGTGGGAAAAAGAACAACAACAAAACCGCGAGGAGAGAAGGCAAGGAAGAGGCAAGTTACGTCTCGGAGGAAGGGAGCGATAAAGAATGCTATGTTGTTGAGGAGAGAAGGCAAGGAAGAGGCAAGTTACGTCTCGGAGGAAGGGAGCGATAAAGAATGCTATGTTGTTACGGGTGGCGAAGATATCTCCGGTAAGTGACGTCTCGGAGGAAGGGAGCGATAAAGAATGCTATGTTGTTACGGGTGGCGAAGATATCTCCGGTAAGTGAATTCTTGATTCGGGCTGCTCTTACCATATGTGCCCAAATAGAAAGTGGTTTACTACTTATAGAAGCATTGATGGTGGAACTGTATTGATGTGGGAATAACCATGCATGTAAAACTGTGGGGCTTGGCAATATCAAAATCAGGATGCGTGATGGAGTGGTCAGAACCCTGACGGATGTGAGGCATGTTCCTGACTTGCGGAAGAATCTTATCTTAGTTGATGCTTTGGATTACGGTGGTTGCAGGATAGTAACAAAGAATGGAATAAAGAAAGTTGTTCGGGGTTCCTTGGTAGTGATGAAGGGTATTTGTCACGTTAATCTATATACTCTCTCAGGTACAACAGTGACAGGAGATGCAATAGTTAGAACTAATAGAAGTCATGGAGACCCATGTGAACACACTCGGTTATGGCATAGGCGGCTTGGGCACATGTGAGAGAAGGGTCTAGATCTGCTTGGTAAGGAAGGTTTGCTGAAGAACATGAAGAAACCTTGCATGAATTTTTGTAAGGATTGTGTGTACAAAAAGGCGCACAGAGTTCATTTTCTGAGAAGCTAGCACAAGAGCAGAGGTATATTAGACTATGTGCATACATATGTTTGGGGTCCGACTCAGACAACTTCCAAGGGTGTTCCAGGTATTTTGTCTCGTTCATAGACGTTTATTCTAGGTATGCTTGGATTTATTTTCTTAAGCATAAGAATGAAGTATTTGAGACATTCAAGAAGTGGAAAGCAATGGTTAAGAATAGGACAAGCAAGAAATTGAAGACACTTATAATGGTATAGAATATACAGAGGTTTTCAAGGACTTATGTGATCAGGAGGGTATTGCTCGACACTGAATAGTCAGGTCCATACCACAGCAGAATGGAGTCGCAGAGAGACTAAACAGTACATTACGGGAGAAGACAATGAGTATGCAATCACATGCTAGTTTGGGCAAAGAATGGTGGGCAGAAGCAGTTGCTACAGCTTGTTACATAGTGAACCGTTTTCAACATTCGACATTGGATGGTGATGTACCCTATTGGGTATGGTCAGGGGAGCATGCAGATTTTGATAGGCTCAAGATTTTCAGATGTACCGCCTATTATCACATCAACGAGGGAAAGCTTGACGCGATGGCCAAGAAGGTAATATTCTTGGGGTATGCAAAAGGCGTAAAAGGCTATCGTCTTTGGTGTACAGAAGATTTCAAGTTCGTGATTAGCAAAGATGTTACTTTTGATGAGAAATCCATGATTACTAGGGTATCCAAGAACGGTGGTGTTGGGACTGTTAGGACTTTAAAGTCCCAGGTGATTAAAATAGAACCTAAAGACGAACCAGGTTCTAGCCATGTTCAAGAGGAGGATCATGAAGATGATGAGCTTGAACAGGAGGAGGTTCAGCAAGAAAATGTACAAGTATTACAACAACAGCAACTCGAAAATACTTTGGCTTCCACTAGGCCAAGGCGAGCATACAAGCAAGTTTAGAAGCTGAGGTCAGATCAGCCTCTGAAGCACTATGGGCAGGTAAATTTGGTTGAGTACGCACTCTCGGTGGAGGATGATGAGCCGATCACCTTCAAAGAAGCTATTCGGGATAGGGATAGTGAGATTTGGTTGGCTGTGATGGAGGAAGAAATAGAATCTCTCCGGAAGATCCAAACATGGGAGGTGGTCCCATTGCTCGTAAGAAAGAAATCTATTGGTTGTAAGTGGGTGTATAAGAGAAAAGAGGATCCTTCAGAACTCGGCAGTATAAGGTACAAGGCTAGGCTAGTGACTAAGGGGTTTGCACAAAGAGAGGGTGTGGATTATAACGAGATCTTTTCTCCGGTGGTGAAACACACTTCTATTCGGGTGCTATCGAGTATTGTTGCTCATGATGATTTTGAGCTGGAACAACTTGATGTCAAAACAGCCTTCTTGCACGGAGAGTTGGATGATGAAATCTATATGCATCAGCCTGAGGGTTACAAGGTTGAGGATAAGGAGTATCAGGTATGTTGCATAAGGAAATCACTTTATGGATTGAAACAATCTCCTCGGCAGTGGTATAAGAGATTTGACTCCTTTATACTAAAGCATGGGTTCTCTAGAAGCGATTATGACAGCTGTGTCTATATTCGGAAGCTTCATGGAGGTGATTATATCTATCTTTTTTTATATGTGGATGACATGCTTATTGCTTCGAGAAGCAAGATAGAGATAGATAGGCTGACATCTCAACTTGGTAAAGAGTTCGAGATGAAGGAAATGGGCGCTGCTAAGAAAACACTAGGAATGGAGATTAGAAGAGAGCGCGCAAATCAACGATTGTTCTTGAGTCAGAAAGGCTACATTGAGCAGGTTATCGCAAGGTTTGGGATATAAAGTTCTAAGTCGGTGGTAACTCTATTGGCTTCACACTTCAGACTCTCAGGTAAACAATCTCTCACTACAGCGGAAGAGAAGGCACACATGAGGCGTGTACCTTATGCTAGTACAGTTGGCAGTTTGATGTACGCAATGGTGTGTACACATCCAGATATTTTACAGGCAGTCAGTGTTGTCAGTAGGTTCATGGCGAATCTAGAAAAGACACATTGGGAAGCGGTGAAATGGGTCCTGAGGTACTTGAAGGGTACCGCTGAAACGGGTCTATGTTTTGGTGAAGATACATGTCAGATGAATGGGTTTGTGGATTCAAATTATGCGGACGATCTAGATAGATGACGATCTACTACTGGTTATGTATTCAGTATACATGGTGCTCAAGTTATTTGGCGATCGATGTTACAGGCTACAATAACACTTTTTACTACAGAGGTTAAGTATATGACCATTGCAAAGGGAGTGAAGGAAACACTATGGTTATGTGGTCTGCTAGATGATTTGGGGATTGAGCGAGATTGCGTAAACTTGTGGTGCGATAGTCAGAGTGCAATTCATTTGGCTAAGAATCAAGTTCATCATGCTCATACCAAGCATATCGACGTCAGGTATCATTTTCTACGGGATGTCATAGAGGAAGGTAGTATTTTTCTCATGAAGGTGCACACAATTGAGAACCCAAAAGACATGTTGACTAAGGTGGTGACAGGTAGCAAGTTTTAGCATTGCTTGGACTTGGTTAATATCAGCCCATGTTGATCTGCCCAAGAGGACAATGTGCAAAACTACGATTAGCTTGATCCCGGTCAGAGGGTACGTAGGCAACCATGATATAATGGTGCAGCTGGTTTGTCCTGGTTTTAGCCTAGTTGGTGTTCGCGGTGTTCTTCTGGTGTTCGTCCAAAATTTAAGGTTTATCAAATGATGGACGAGGTAAAGAATTGAAGAGAACTAATCTTGATTCGAAGGAGGAGCTCGCCTGAAGCTCAATCGCGAGGAAGCTCGCCTGTTAGCGAGGAAGCAAGCCTGTTGGCGAGGCAAGGGCGAGGAAGCTCGTCTGCGTGTATAGAGGCGGGGAGGGAGCTCGCCTTCTGGACTGCGGACTGTCGCTTGCGTGGTGGAAGCCAGCTGTAGTCAAGCTGGCGTGGAGCTCGCCTGAAGACCTAGGGGTTTCCTATAAAAGGGAAACCCTATTCACGAGTTCCCTCTGAGCTCTCTCTCTCTCTCTCTCTCTCTCTCTCTCTCTCTCTCTCTCTCTTTCTCTCTCTCTCTCTCTCTCTCGTGTGATTTTAACAGAGAGGATTTTTTTCTCTCTATGGCGGCGGCTCTTCTTAGGGATTTTGAGGAGCAATTTTCAGTCAAGAAAATTAAGATTGGGTTGTGACCTATTCAGTTGAATAAATCACAAGCGATACTGTAGAGAGATCTTAAGTTTGAGATCTTTTTTTTTGTCAATGAAAAACTTTTATTCATTCACCAAAATGTGAAACATATGTACAACAAGATAATCAGCTCAAAAGAACTGAAAAAAACAAAACAGGATCAGTCAAACAATTATATACAGGAGAGAGTTTCAAAGAGACATTATCCACTGCTTGTTGTCCTATGAGAATGAACCATTGAGAGTAGCGATCAATATTGCCTCTTTAACATCCCTGGTAACTTGATCAATATTTCTGGATTTCAGATTGAAAATCCTATTGTTTCTTTCTTTCCAAATGCATTAAATAGAAGCTATCAACGCCAATCTTTTCACACTTTTCTTGAAGCCTCTTCCCTTTAGACTTTTGCTAAACCATTCCAAAATGATATCCCAATTACAAGCCTTCCATCTGAATTGAAGCCAATCCAAGATGTTATTCCATACACCACATGAGAAGTAACATTCAAAGAAAAGATGGCTACGAGATTCCTGAGCTGAAGAGCATAAGCAACATTGTCCAGATTGAATAATGCCTCTCCTAAGTAGTCTATCTTTGGTTTGCAATTTGTTAAGAACAGCTAACCAAAAGATAAAACTATACTTAGGGTAGTTCTTTGAATCCCAAACTGTCATAAACCAAGACATTTTGCTGGATACAGGGGAGATGGCTGAGTATAGTTTGGATAACTGGATTTTAGAATTCTTGCAACATGAGCTAATACACTGTTTCATATTATTAATTCCTCCACAAATAATGATTGGTTTATCCCTGACCTGGAGTAACTGCTTCCACATCCAAGAATCACTTGATTTCATGTTAACTTGCCATATTGTAGAATTTTTCAAATAATTGGCATGAATCCATTTAATCCATAGCCACTCTTTGTTAATATGAATATACCATATTAACTTGAGGCCAGAGGCAATGTTCCATGTAGCTGTAGAAAAAATGCCTAAACCTCCATACTTTTTCTCCTTGCATATTTTTTCCCAGGCAACAGGGGGGGTTTGAAAACCTGATCAGTTTTCCCCCAAAAGAAATCCCTGCATAAGGCATCAATTTTATGAAGAACCTTTGCTGGCAATATGTAGTTAGAGGTCCAGTATAGTTGGACACCCAAAATTACACTCTTGATGACTTGGAGTCTCCCTGCATATGACAATTTCTGAAACTTCAACCAAGTCTGAAACTGGCTTGTAATTTTTCTAAAAAAGTGGGAAGCAATCAATATATGATAGTCTCTTGCATATCAAAGGAACTCCAAGATATTTTATTGGCAGTGTCCCTTCTTGAAAACCCAAGCAACTATTAATGAAGCTCTTAATATGATCATCAACACCTCCAAAAAAGATAGCACATTTAGAGGGGTTGGCTTCCAAACCAAACATGGCACCAAAATCTCTAACACGGTAATAAAGCTTTTGAACTGAATATAAATCTCCTCTACAGAACAGAAGGAGATCATCAGCAAATGCAAGATGTGTAATTTTAAGCTTCCCACTTTTAGGGTGAAATTTGAAATCCCTATCTTGTTTCAACATGTTTAGATTCCTAGTAAGATACTCCAATCCAATAATAAACAAATAAGGGGAGATAGGATCACCTTGCCTCAATCCTCTAGCACCCTTGAAATATCCATGAAGGGATCCATTCAGGGAAACTGAAAATTTAGGTGTAGAAATGCATGACATAGTCCATTTAATAAACATTTCAGAGAACCCCAGACCTTTGAGCATTTTCTCCAGAAATGTCCAACTAATGGAGTCAAAAGCCTTCCGTATATCAATGTTGAGCATTGTCCTTGGAGAAATGTGTTTTCTACCATAGTTCTTCACCAATTCATGTGCTAACAGAATATTATTTGAAATTTGTCTTCCCTTAACAAAAGCACATTGAGATTCACTGATTATTGAACCAATGACTGTTTGCAATCTATTAGCCAGTATTTTTGAAATGAACTTATATAAACAGTTACAACATGATATTGGTCTGAAATCAGTGGGAGTTTGAGGGCATTGTACCTTTGGAATGAGAGAAATGGAGGTTGAGTTGATAGATCCCAATAACTTTCCAGTTTTGAAAAATTCCAGTATAGCAGTAATGATATCATCCCCTATAATTGACCATGAAGTTTTATAAAAAGAAGCACTAAACCCATCAGGACCTGGTGCTTTGTCATCATGCATAGAGAAAATAGCCTGCTTGATTTCATCCTTTGTAACTAGACTAGATAATGTGGCAGCTTGAGTTTCAGAGAGGCATGGACTATTTTGAATAATGCTCAAATCTGGCAAGGAAGTGTTGATAGCAGTACCCATCAGATTTTTGTAATAAGAGATAAATTCCATAGCAATTTTCTTCCCATCAGTGATTTTATCACCCTTGTCATTAAAGAGAACCATCACTCTATTAAGGTGCCTGTTCCTCTTAGCAATAGAGTAAAAAAGATATGTGCATCTATCCCCTTGAAGACATCAAGCAATCCTTGATTTTTGCTGATAAAATGATAACTCACATTCCAGGAGTTTGTTATAGGAGGCTAAACATTTCTTTTCTTGAGCAATGAAATCTGCATTAAGAGGGTTAAGTTGGAGAGAGTTTTGCACAACCTCCAGATCACTTTTAGCTCTAAGAACCTGCTCACTTATATTGCTGAAATTTCTTTTATTCAGTTCTTTCAGAGCAATCTTCAGAAGTTTCAATTTAGATGAGACTTTGAACATTGTGTGGCCCTCAATATTAGAATGCCAAATAGAGGAAACAGTAGAGAGATATTTCTCATGCTTGGTCTACATTTTGAAAAATTAAGTTTGAGATCTTCTCTTAGTAAGTTTTGTAATTTCTTATGGTTAAATAAGAAATTAATTGTGCGGCTCCCGTGGACGTAGTCAAACTTGCCGAACCACGTAAATCTGTTGTTTCACCACTTATTGTTTTATCTGTATATTCGTTATTGCTTGTATTGGTTGGTTTGAGTTTGGAGTAAATTAACTTAAGCTAGGGTTGTTTTCTCTCAGGATTGATTTAGCTTCTGCAGCAGTGTGGGTAGCAGTGTGGGCGTTCCCTCGCTCCCAACAATTGCAAATTTGATAGTCGTTTTGATTTCTCTGATTATAGGATTGCAGTCTTTAAGAATAATATCTATTCTCATTTATATTTCACGTAAATGACGATTAAATAATTAATTTTCATTGTACACCAGCAACGTAAAAGAACGGAATCCTATACTTAAGCTACAATAGTATCGAACCTATTGCTCACCACGTATCATTGCCTAGAAATAGAATATTTTTAAACAAATTTTCCGATTTTACCATTCATTATAATTATCCATGTTACTCTTTTTCGATGACGATAAAACTCTTAAATCCAGACTTTACTTAAAAAATATTCATGTATATGCATACGGCTGAGATTTATTTCTCTAACCTGAGGATTCGAGACAACTTGCAAAAAACCTGATGAAGATCCAATAAAATTCACACAAAAAACTCTTAAATGGGTTCCTTCACTTTGTTAATGACAGCAACAGGAAGAAAACGAAATGCTAAAAAAGCAACCCAAATTTATATATGAAAAAACAAGAGAAGAGGAATAAATGTAGTATTATCCAAAGCAGGTGCGCTACCCTTCTGGATAAACTGGACCCATTCCACATTATAATATGCTCGGTCCTCGTGTCGTTAACCCATAGGCGGATACCGACAACAATGAATCAAAATATAAAAATTTAAAAAAAATTCTGGCCACGAGATTAATTATAAAACCCATCATAATCTCCACCACCCAACTCTAATATCATCATATTTAATATTGTTAAGCACCGCTAATATAAAGGCTCGCTCACTGAGTCATGCACCCCTAACTGTTCTTTAAACGCGAAGAGTTGATTCTAGAGCATAAAATCATAACCCATCGTGTATCAGGACAACTCAGACTAAATCCCTGAATCACACATTTAAAGAGAATTGAAGGAAAAAAAAAAAAGATATCAATGCATAATTTCAGATATACCCTCATAAAAAGGTGTATATAACCTAAGACAGCAGTCATATTTAATGATATAAAATTATAATCATTCAGAAGCGAAGGAAGAGACTTCCAAAAGTTAAACTCCATCATTAAGAAAACTATACTGTAGCACATAATAAACTTAATTAGATGAGAGAGAGAGAGAGAGAGAGAGAGAGTGAGAAGGGAAAAGGATGGAAAAAGAAAGCGAAGGCTCTTTCGGAGCTCTCAGGATTCCTCACGTCTCTTTGTGGAGAGAGCAGAGGTTGCTGGGGAAAGAGCGGAGCAACTCAACCCTGAGGTCACCATCGAGGGGAGTTAACGTGTCCACCAAGTCATCGCCCATGATGTGTGATGCTCGGAAGATCCTGACCGTTTGTTGGTCTCCACACAATTCTGTTGATCTATTTGTTCCATCTAGCTAGTCCCCCACTTCCTCAACTCCCAAGCCCTAACCGACTAAACTAACTATTCAACCCTGCTTTAGCCCATAGCTTGGGCCCACCCAAGTTTTGGCTCATGTTATAGCTAAGATAGATAATGCACACATGCACAATATCCATTACCAAGTTCCATACAAGCAGTAGTTCGACATATTGATCTGCATTCACGCGAAGCAATGCTTTACATGTACACAAAGCAGAGAGTAAATGAAATTTACTACTCTTTTTTCTTCATGAAAGATATAAGGGAAAGGGGTTGGTGCACCTCAGGAGAGAAGCTTCACATACATATATCAGGTACATGCATGGAATTATGCACTGCATAAATGCGTATAAAGAAAATGTGATGATATAAAACTGGATGCACTGAAAGATGATAAGGTTCAGAATCTAATGCCTTCCACAATTAGGTGACTGCTCCATCAATGCTACACATAACAAGCATAAAACTTATATAAAAGGGATTGCTTTTATATCTCAACTCTTTCCATTTACACACAACTGCCACAACATTATGTACAATACAAGTTCTAAAAATAAAAGAATATATATGGAAGACAAAATACAATCCATTAACCTAGCACACTAGTACTATGCATGGAAACATTACCAAAGTAGATATGATTTCACAACAAACATGTAAAAAAGAGCTAGCTATGGTTTCCTTTATCTTCATTCTATGTATCTACCACTTGTTCCTACTTTTTACCTTTCTATTTCATATAAGGGTGGTGGATGTAGCTTTCCACATTTATTCACTGTGTTCATACCTTCTTTTTTTAAATCTTTTTTACATACTTTAGAAACTTCTTTATAGATTTTCCCTTTTTTTCTTTTTTTTTTGGCAAATCTTAGAAAGGAGGTGATCTATGGGGTATACCCTTTCTTCTGGAAGTCCGAAAGCTGATGATCGGTGGAGTCGCCGGAGAAATGCTGCTGCTAGCATTGCCAACATCATCTTCTGACCATTTCCCTCCTCCATGAGAGGGCAATTCAAGAGTCCTGTTGAATGCTGCAGTTTTTCGCAGCTTTGTCGGCGTTGAGGACTCGTCGGATTCAGACCCGTTAAGCGAATCCCTACCGAGTTTTGGGCGCAGAGCAAATGTGAGGTCAGGGTCCCCTCTCTTCATTCCTCCAAGCTGTGGAAAGAAAACAATGGCAAAGTTGAGACCAACAGATTTTGATGATCAAAATAAATTGCGTCATTTGAACAAAAATATGTTAGTTTTTTCAATCAAGAAATAGGCATTGCTTATCCTATAAATTTGATCCATAGAGAATTGATTATTCAAGTCAATTCCACAACTTAATCCAATACCTTGCCATTGCTTAACAACCATTAAAGATACTCCTTTTACTAGTTTATAACCAATTAGCACTAACACCAACAAATGGGCATTACTTAAAAACCTGAAATACACCAGTTTCCAATACTCAGAAGCTTCACGTACCAAACTCAATAGCAAGACCAAAACCAAACCAATAAATATTGAACAAAGAGGCACTGCTTCAAAAAAAAAAAAAAAAGTAAAGAAAAAAAGGAAAGAAATATCAAACCTTGCATCCAAGAGAGCAGAATCTGAATGAATCAAGCAGACTCCTGCAGCAAATCTCGCAGGTGTTTGTAACCCCCTTTCCAGGCCTCGGCTGCGGCCTCTCATTGAGGAACACAATCTTAGCACTGTTGATAATGTAGGTCTGAACACAGGAAATGTCTATAAATTTCGACACTTCAGAAACCCTGATCACATTATGATACGACGATCTACGTATCTACAAAGAATCAAGAAATTACCCATCAAATCAAAGTGAGCAAGAACTTGTAAAATGATTAAAAGACTGATAAAGAACCAACCTGAACAACGTGATGATCTTTGTGGCGAGAGAGGCAATAAGAGCAGAGCGCGCTCCCCGTACAATCCAAGCAGTACATATTGCATTCGCTCTTGCTCGAGTCGCCATGGACTTCACAGGGGATGAAGAAGCTTGCCCTCAAAAGAGGCTTCAGCCATGGCGGACCAAAATCTTCATTGTTATTCATTCTATTCACCATTTGACCAACCTTTGAAAAATAAAAATTAAATCAATTTAAAACGAGAAGGAGAGAAAAACAAAGAATGCAAATATCTGCAAAGAAAAAAAAGGAAAGAAAATAAAAAGGAAATTAGGGGCATTACCATGACCTTCTTTTGTTTGGTTCCAATCTGAGGATGATTCTCGATAGCCAGCTTGTGCAGTTGCAAACAAAGCCAAAAGCTGATACGAAGAAAAAGAAAGAAAAAAAAAATTAAAAAGACAGGAAAAACAGAGGAACACCCAAGATGAGAAATTTATTGGAGAAAAGAAAAACAATGGCAAATATCTAAGTAGTGGGTTTTTTAGCAGAGGGTCATTACCTCTAGAATCAATGACAGAGATTTAATTGAAAGGGAGGAGGAAGAAAATGAAGAGAAATAGAAGAGGCCAGGGCTCCAGTGAAAGAAAAAGGGAAGGGCTGGGTGGGTTGAGGACAAATATATGTAAGGCGGTTTGAAGAATTTTAGGCCGGCGATGAAATCAACGACTCTGATTTAACTTGGAACCTTTGTAGGTGAATGCGAACCGTTCATTGTGTGATTACAGATAAGCAGACCGAAGGTGGGCGATGTTAATTGTATTAATTAAAGAATTATTACATGAAAATATAGCTTTTAAATGCAAAATCTTACGGTCCTCAAAAATTGGAATCTCCGTAAAGGGTAGAGAATTTATTTATGTTTTCCTCCTCCCTTTTTTTATTCCCTCTTCTTTCTAAAGTAATTAGTTTGGAGTCAAATCCCTGGGGATTTTTCTATTCAAGGGTTTACCGCTTCAAAACGTCTCAAGCGTCTTAGGTGATGTCACAACAAATTGGCCCCTTGTTGAATTAAATTGATTTGATTTGACTTTTCCAAGCTTCACTGAGAAAAGATTAGGGAAAAATAACAATCTATAGTTTTAACTTTTACATATACTTTAGAGTGGTTTGATAAAAGAGGTGATGTTTTAATCTTCGAGAATAATCAAGGTGTGCAAGACTGTGGTAAGATTTATTGTGGAGAGGCTATTATAAGGGTAGGGCTATTCCCTCTGAAGGGGTCCAACTATTCACACTCTCAAACCGTAACTTTGGGGGTGTGTGAGGACTAAATTATCCTTCTCCTAAATCAAAACAGGCCAAGTCCATTCTAGAAACACCCTCAACATCAAAAGGGCATTTTCGGCGATCCAACTCTAAAAATTACTGTTTGGAAGTGAATATAGCAAACAGGCCTCTGAAGAAGCTTTTCAGTATTTAAACATTATAAGTTAGCATGTGAAAAGTTACATATCGTGGCCGAACTAGGAAAATGTCAAGCGTGTTCTTATTTTAATAAAAAAAGAAAAAAGAAAAAAGGTGACATATGAAATTAGTGACTAGTTAATAAAAATATTAATAATGTTGTAAATGGGTTAATAAATAATTTTAAAATTGGGTAGATACCGTAGATTACATTAAACCCCGAAGAACTTCTAGTATTTTTTACTTACCCCAATAACTTTCAATATCGCACTAAAACCCGAGTAGATTTTGAATAAATAGTCAACATTGTTACATCCAACATAGCAAATACAACTCAACTTTCAATATCGCACTTAAAACGACTATAATAGCGTTTTAACTATTAAAAAAAACTCTTTAGGACTTTTTGATATTTTTAACCCCAAAAGCATAAACCTTCTGTATTTTTTCATTCGTTCTCCTCTTGCTTATGACCAGGTTAGGCCCCGAACTTTAATATATATATATTTTTACTAAAATTGTTGACGAAAATGTCTTTTTATGCTTTTTTGTTCTAATTTATAGGGGT
Organism: Asparagus officinalis; assembly: GCF_001876935.1. NCBI lineage: Eukaryota > Viridiplantae > Streptophyta > Magnoliopsida > Asparagales > Asparagaceae > Asparagus > Asparagus officinalis. The sequence continues at coordinate 67,642,873 of NC_033798.1, read as the reverse complement.
TATTTGTAAAGGAAATTATTAGGGGTTTTTTGCAATTCCAAAAGTTATTAGGGGTTTAATATAATTTTGAAAGTTATTAGGGATTTACTGCAAAATACAAAAAGTTAATGGCAATTTAGTGTAGTCATGGATAAGTATATCAGTAGAGAAGAACTTGTAATCGCCATTGTGAACAAGAAAGACGTTCAATCATGATTAGATTATTTAGCTTGCTGAAATTAGGCTGTAGCTTCGATCTCCAGACTATGGGGTGTTGTATTATTTGGATTGTGGTACTACGACTGTGTTATCCTAGGGCTAACTAGTCCAATTTGATATTTATTTTTGCATGGACTAATATTCGGGTAACATAGAATAATCCTTATTGGCGCTTATTTTAAGGGACTTATGACCATCCAGAGTAATATCATAACAAGAATGATATTTTTACTCTCATATCAATTAATATTGTATTAATGCATTTATTTGGGGAAAAAAAACATTCAGAGTTTGGACATGACCATACCTAAAAAGTTAAAATACACTTGAATCATTTTTAAAATATTACAGCATATATTTTCTTACTAGTAACTAGCACTAAACAATAAAACTATGTTTTATTCATTAAAGCGATGTTAGTGGCATTCTTTACCATATCTTATATTATTTAAAGCCAATTTCTAGAACTTCTCATGCAAAAACTTGGACGGGGGAGGAATGGTCATGATCGCCGTATACTTTACCCTCAAATATATTGTAGCTTGATATTATTTTCAAGTGAAAGCAATAAAAAAAGGAATGAATCATATTTCCTATGTTGTGCGCGGCGGAAGCTTCTTGTGCAACACGAACAATAACTCGAGATAAACTACAACCAATAAGCAAAACACAACCACAGCAAGAACAAACGATTTACGTAGTTCGACAAGTTGTCTACGTCCACGGGGCAAGGAGGGGGGAGTTCTTACTATTAGAAATCAAAGAATACAAGTAGAGTTACAAATCTCACCGATCAAACCCTAAAACAAAACTTTAGATCTCTCACAACTCTCCCACAATTGGATGCAATAATTCTCTCTCAAAGACTGCTCAAAATCGTTCTTGCTCTACCCTAATTAATCAGTTTTAGGGTTATATATCAACTGAAAAACGAACCGGGTCAAAAACCAAAAGCCCAGTCCAATCCAGTTTGCGGTCGACCGCGCAGGTTTCGCTGTCGACCGCGGTGGTCGACCGAACCATAAACCCGAGACTTAAATAAATTATAGTCATCCGCGGTCGACCGCGGCGGTCGACCGCCATCAGCTCCGAATCCTACTGGCCTTCGTGCACGTTCGCGGTTGACCGCGACGGTCGATCGCCAGTCTGTCTGGCTGATTCTTAACTGTTTCTTGCATTTCTTCAATTCTCCACCTCGACGAATATTTCCACCAAAACTGAGCCGATACCAAATCATCCAATAGTCCCTCAACAAGTCAGGGAACCAAACTAGAGCTGAAACACGATCTCCCCCCATCTGAATCAACAAATCAAACCGGCTGCATCTGAAAGACTGCCTACGTATCCTCTTACCCAAGGAATCAAGCCGAACGTAGTTCACCCAAATGGCCTTCAAAGGCCTCAACACTGAAGGATGTTCAAAAGCTTCAAACAATGACCAAATTTTACTCCTGAAACAACTTTGGTCAACATATCTGCAGGGTTGTCATTCGTGTGGACCTTCTCCAATATGACGTCTCCATCATCCAAAATGTCACGTACAAAGTGGAATCTGACGTCGATGTGCTTCGTGCGCGCATGATAAACCTAGTTCTTCGTCAAATAGATAGCCGACATGCTATCATAATATATCCAAATGGTCTCCTGAGCGATCCTCAAGTCCTCCAATAATCCACGAAACCATAAAGCCTCCTTAATAGCTTCAGTTACTGCCATATACTCTGCCTCCGTAGTAGAGAGAGCCACTGTGGACTGAAGCGTACATCGCCAACATACAGGTGCACCTGCCAATATAAAAGCATAACCTGAAGTAGACCGGCATTTGTTAAGATCTCCAGCATAATCTGAATCCACATATCCAATACAATCTTGCCCATTTTTCTCATCATTCTGGAATACTAAACCAACATCCACGGTGCCTCGAACATACCGTAGAATCCACTTCACGGCCTCCCAATGACCCTTCCCGGGGTAGTGCATGTATTGCGATTCTATGCTCACGGCCTGTGATAAATCTGGCCTCGTACACACCATCACATACATCAAACTACCTACTACACTGGCATATGGGACCTTCGACATATAATCTCTGTCCTCAACTGAAACAGGTGACATCAACGCTGAAAGCTTGAAGTGGGGAGCTAATGGTGTGCTAACTACTTTTGCATTGCCGTCAAAGCTGAATTTCTTCAACATCTTCTACAAGTAGCTCTTCTGTGTAAGTTTCAAACTCTCCTTTACTCTGTCTCTCTCGATCTCCATACCCAATATCTTTTTTCCCTCTCCAAGATTCTTCATCTCAAACTCGGATGACAGCTCATCTTTCAACTTTCGAATAGCCGAAGAATTCTTGGAAGCAATAAGCATATCGTCAACATATAAAAGCAAATATATATGCTCACGATCAATTATTACTTAACTCTATTAATTTGGCAAGCGACAATATTTTTATATATTTTTTATTTATTAAAACTATGTCAAAAATGCAACAAAATGATAAAATAAAGAGGAAAATATGTACTTCCCACCCCCACACCTAAATTTTGCATTGTCCTCAATGTAAATTCACTGATGCACAAAGTAAAGCAGATAAGAATTGAAGAACTTACATTTGTTCGGTCGATAATGATGATAAGGATCTGCAATTACTGTTAGTATGAGGATGAAGAAATCAAATAAGAGAGAAATTTATTTATTTATTTATTTATTTTATTTTATTTTTATTGTTAAATTTTTTTTATTATAGATAATGAGGTTCATGAAGAACCAACACCTCTTCCTCTCCGAGCGTAGAAAATTCTAAAAATGGTTTCTGACGTTGACCATTTATTTTAAAAATATTACTATTTTTAGGATTTTCTATCTCAACAGCCCCATGTGGAAAAAATTGTTTGAAAAAAATAGACCTATCCATCTTGATCTTAATTTTCCAGGAAAAAGATGCAATTTTGAATTGTACAATAAAACTTTCTATCCTGAAGAGAAATTTTTTCGTAAAATTGATTTATCATGAAAAATCTTGGTTTTCTCTTTATAAATTTTTGAATTTATGTATGCATCATTTTGAATTTCTTCCAACTCATTTATTTGGAGCAATCTGTACTTACCTGCTGAGTCTAAGTCAAAATTCAACTGTTTTATTGCCCACATTGCTCGATGCTCCAATTCCACTGGTAGATGACAGACTTTTCCAAACACTAGTCTGTATGGTGACATCCTCAAATTAGCCTTGAAAGCTGTTCTATATGCTCATAGAGCATCACATAATTTTTATAGAACAATCTTTTCTGTTATGATTAACTGTTTTTTCTAAGATTTGTTTGATCTGCCTGTTTGTGACCTCTACTTGTCCACTTGTTTGGGGGGTGATTAGAAGTTGATAATTTGTGTGTGATTGAATATTTCCTCATCAAAGCCTCAAAAGAACGGTTACAGAAATGTGTACCGTTATCACTGATGATCGCTCGGGGTACTCCAAACCGGGAAAAATGTTCTCTTTCAAAAACTTAACAACGACCTTGTTGTCATTAGTTTTGCAAGCTACCGCCTCAACCCATTTTGACATGTATTCAACGGCTACTAGAATGTAAACATTTCCAAAGGAATTTGGAAATGGTCCCATGAAATCGATACCCCACAGATCAAAAAGTTCAACGGATAAGATGGGTTGTAAGGGCATCATATTTCTTCTAGTGATCTTCCCTAAAAGCTGACAGCGGTTACAAGTTTTGTAAAACTCGTATGAATCCTTGAAAAGAGTGGGCCAATATAGCCCAGATTGGAGAATTTTTTAGCTATTTTTCTTGAGCCAAAGTGGCCCCTACATGCTTGCTCATAACAAAAAGATAGAACACTCCTAGTTTCTTCATTAGGAACACACCTCCTAAAGATCTGATCAGGACAGTATTTGAACAGATATGGATCATCCCAGTAAAAGTATTTTACTTGGGAGAGAAAACGGGATCTATCCTGTTTGGACCAATGAGAAGTGATCTGGTTCATGACTATGTAGTTCACAATATCGGCGAACCATGGAACATATTGGATTTCTAGGAGTTGTTCATCTGGAAAATGTTCATTGATTGGGACAGTTGATGTTGGTGTATTTGGGAGTCGAGAGAGGTGATTTGCTACAGGGTTCTCTGTTCCTCTTCTATCAAGAATTTGAATGTCAAACTCTTAAAGTAGGAGAATCCATCTAATGAGTCGTGCTTTAGCATCCTTTTTGATCAAAAGATACGTTAGTGCGACATGATCTGTGAAAACTTTGGTTAAGGAACCGATGAGGTAGGACCTAAATTTTTCTAAGGCAAAGACTACAGCTAAAAATTCTTTTTCTGTGACAGAGTAATTTTGCTGGGCATCATTCAGAGTCCTACTATCGTAGTAGATCACATATGGTTTTCCATCAAACCGTTGTCCTAAAACAGCTCCAATCGCAGAATCGGATGCATCACACATCAGTTCGAATGGTAAGGTCCAGTCCGGTGCATGAATGATAGGAGCTGTGATTAGCTCCTTTTTTAGATATTCGAAAGCTTTGAGGCAGTCGGGGGAGAAGACAAATGATGTATCCTTGGCTAAGAGATTGGTTAAGGGTCTAGTAATTTTGCTGAAATCCTGGATGAAACATCGGTAAAAACCAGCATGGCCAAGAAATGATCTGACATCTTTGACAGTTTTGGGAGGAGAGAGATTGGAAATAAGATCTACCTTAGCTTTGTCCACTTCAATTCCCCTATTAGAAACTACATGTCCTAAGACAATACCTTGTTTGACCATGAAATGACATTTCTCCCAATTGAGAGTAAGATTTTTCTCCCTACACCGTTCTAGGACCAGTTTAAGATGATGCAAACATTGGGAAAATGTGTCACCAAAGATGGAAAAGTCATCCATGAAAATTTTGAAAACTCGCTCTACCATGTCGGAAAAAATACTGATCATGCAACGTTGGAATGTGGCCGGTGCGTTACACAGGCCAAAAGGCATGCATCGGTATGTGAATGTTCCATACAGGCAAGTGAAGGTGGTTTTCTCCTGATCTTCTGGAGCGATAGGGATTTGATTGTAACCTGAATATCTATCCAGAAAACAATAGAACTCGTGTCCTGCTAAACGCTCTAACATTTGGTCAATGAAAGGAAGAGGGAAGTGATCTTTCCAAGTGGCTAAGTTGAGTTTTCTGTAGTCAATACAGACTCGCCATCCAGTTTGGATTCGAGTGGGAATCAGCTCATTAGCCTTATTTTGGATCACGGTGATCCCAGATTTCTTTGGAACAACTTGGACCAGACTCACCCATAAACTATCAGAAATGAGATAAATGATCCTATGATCGAGACATTTCAGAATGTCTTTCCTAACGACTTCTTTCATCACTGGGTTTAATCTACATTGAGGATCTCTCGTAGGTTTAGCATCATCTATCAAATAGATTCAGTGTTACACAATGGTTGGACTAATCCCTTTGATATTAGCCATGGTCCATCCAATTGCTTTCCTATTCTCTCTTAAAACATCTAAGAGAGCTTCCTTTTGACTGGTAGTTAGGTTAGAAGAAATAATAACTGGTAAAGACTCGTTCTCCCTTAAGTAGGCATACTCTAGATTTTTAGGTAGAGGTTTGAGCTCTAACGTAGGGGGTTCCTCCACAGATGGGCGAAGCTAGACTCGGGGTTCTATCTCCAAAGGTTCTCGTTGCCAGCCAACAGTAGAAACATGATTGATCAGTGGTTCTATCTCTAGTTCGTCATCAGAAAGCTCCTCAATCATTAAATCAGATGCATTTGTATCAGACTCACACTCTCCCTCTTGTTGTTCACTAGATATTCCTTGAATGAAATTCATTTCCATGGGTTCATCAGATGGATCACTGGGCTTCCTTCCTAGGTTGAAGATATTGAGGTCAACAGTCATATTCCCAAAAGATAGTTTTATTTGACCGGTTCTACAATTTATCAAAGCATTTGATGTGGCTAAGAACGGTCTTCCTAGAATGACAGGGATTTGACTTTTGAGATTGGAAATGGGCTGCGTTTCCAAGACAATAAAATCAACAGGGAAAATGAACTCTCCAACTTTGATCAGAACATCCTTGTTTGCGTCAAAAGTTGACTTTGTTATGGAATTCATTATATCTTCGGTCGATTACAACAAATTCAAAGAAATAGTCTTTTTATAAGACCTTTTTTACACAACAAAAGTAAAAATTATAACTCTTGAGAAACAAACGCAGGATCGTTGTTTGGATCGCTGCTTGCGTGAGATCTTTGCCTGTGCCGGGAGCGCTTTGGCTCGTTGACCACCGAATCACAGATTCTGATTGAACCGTGAGGGGTTTAATGATTCTTCCTTCGTTTATCGAAGTAAGAATTTGAAGCGAATATCTTATCGATGTAAGATGTTCACTCTTCTAAAGATCAAGTCAGAGCTTAGATCTCTAGGAATCGCCAGAAACTTCTTGAGGATATTTGTGAAGAAGGAAGACTCTCTTTCTTGCTCTAATTCACCAAAACATGTTTGTGAAGAAGAAAGACTCTCTCTCTTGCTCTAATTCACCAAAACTCAAGGTTCTCTACTCTAATCTGCTCTGGAAATGCTCCCCCCGCTCAATGATGACCATAGGGGGGTATTTATAGGGGTAGCAATACACCACAGTTGAGATGGAAGCGAAATAACCGATCAGACGAACTATCTTTGACCGCTGCAGTCTACACTGCCGCGGCTATTGGCGTGGCAGTGTGGACTGCCGCGGCCAAAGGAGCAGTTATCACCACGTTCTATCGTGCTTGAAACTGTTCTCCCACGACCTTTAACCACTTTTTTCGTGGTTTAACTGCCTGTCCACGTCAGCACACGTTCTATCTCTTTTGGCTTTGGTCCTAACTGTTTAAAGGTTTGACCAAGATGGGAATTTGAGACGATCCTAACTGTTTAAAGGTTTGATCGTTCAATTTGTGGACCTCTCGTTCATGGAACGAATCGAGAGGGGATTTTGGCTTTGGTCCTAACTGTTTAAAGGTTTGACCAAGATGGGAATTTGAGACGATCCTAACTGTTTAAAGGTTTGATCGTTCAATTTGTGGACCTCTCGTTCATGGAACGAATCGAGAGGGGATTTTGGCTTTGGTCCTAACTGTTTAAAGGTTTGACCAAGATGGGAATTTGAGACGATCCTAACTGTTTAAAGGTTTGATCGTTCAATTTGTGGACCTCTCGTTCATGGAACGAATCGAGAGGGGATTTTGGCTTTGGTCCTAACTGTTTAAAGGTTTGACCAAGATGGGAATTTGAGACGATCCTAACTGTTTAAAGGTTTGATCGTTCAATTTGTGGACCTCTCGTTCATGGAACGAATCGAGAGGGGATTTTGGCTTTGGTCCTAACTGTTTAAAGGTTTGACCAAGATGGGAATTTGAGACGATCCTAACTGTTTAAAGGTTTGATCGTTCAATTTGTGGACCTCTCGTTCATGGAACGAATCGAGAGGGGATTTTGGCTTTGGTCCTAACTGTTTAAAGGTTTGACCAAGATGGGAATTTGAGACGATCCTAACTGTTTAAAGGTTTGATCGTTCAATTTGTGGACCTCTCGTTCATGGAACGAATCGAGAGGGGATTTTGGCTTTGGTCCTAACTGTTTAAAGGTTTGACCAAGATGGGAATTTGAGACGATCCTAACTGTTTAAAGGTTTGATCGTTCAATTTGTGGACCTCTCGTTCATGGAACGAATCGAGAGGGGATTTTGGCTTTGGTCCTAACTGTTTAAAGGTTTGACCAAGATGGGAATTTGAGACGATCCTAACTGTTTAAAGGTTTGATCGTTCAATTTGTGGACCTCTCGTTCATGGAAGGAATCGAGAGGGGATTTTAGCTTTGGTCCTAACTGTTTAAAGGTTTGACCAAGATGGGAATTTGAGACGATCCTAACTGTTTAAAGGTTTGATCGTTCAATTTGTGGACCTCTCGTTCCTGGAACGAATCGAGAGGAGATTTTGGCTTTGGTCCTAACTGTTTAAAGGTTTGACCAAGATGGGAATTTGAGACGATCCTAACTGTTTAAAGGTTTGATCGTTCAATTTGAGGACCTCTCGTTCATGGAACGAATCGAGAGGGGATTTTGGCTTTGGTCCTAACTGTTTAAAGGTTTGACCAAGATGGGAATTTGAGACGATCCTAACTGTTTAAAGGTTTGATCGTTCAATTTGTGGACCTCTCGTTCATGGAACGAATCGAGAGGGGATTTTGGCTTTGGTCCTAACTGTTTAAAGGTTTGACCAAGATGGGAATTTGAGACGATCCTAACTGTTTAAAGGTTTGATCGTTCAATTTGTGGACCTCTCGTTCATGGAACGAATCGAGAGGGGATTTTGGCTTTGGTCCTAACTGTTTAAAGGTTTGACCAAGATGGGAATTTGAGACGATCCTAACTGTTTAAAGGTTTGATCGTTCAATTTGTGGACCTCTCGTTCATGGAACGAATCGAGAGGGGATTTTGGCTTTGGTCCTAACTGTTTAAAGGTTTGACCAAAATGGGAATTTTGTGAGGGAAGATTGATCTAAAGAGGTGATCGAATCTCATCTCAGCAAAAGAGTATTCAGAAGTCATAGTAGGAGTTTAGTGGTTATCACTTTGTTCATAATGATCGGGGTTATCCCTAAGAATATTATATTTAACATTTTTTCGGGAACTTCCCGTTACATGAATTATCCACCCCCAACTTCTTTTACTAAACCGGGTTTAACATTGTACTCAGTTGGATAATCGAGAAGCAGTTTATACTCATATACTCTTTGGAGTGTGGGGAAACAGTTTATACTCGTGCACCCACTGGAGTTGGATGATCGTCTTTACTCGACTTCTTTCGTCGTTATGACGCCGGAGTCAATTAGGGCTTGGATCTTGTTTTTGAGTCCAAAGCAAATCTCGGTGGGATGAAGAACCCTTCTGTGGTACGCACAGTAGTTTGGATCCGTAATCCTCTTAGCTCCATCCTGATCTTTAATAGGTGGTAGCTCGATTTTGTCATTAGCGAGGAGGTATTCCAATATGGCTGGAGCTTCATCATCTTCGAAAGAATATTCCTTTTGAAACCTCGGATCGAGAGTCGCATTCTCAACGATTGCAGATGTCATTGGTTGGCCTCTCTCAGCTTTCTTTCTTTTAAGAAAGTGCTCAGCTTGTTCACCCCGAGATTTTAACTCCTTCCAAGTTGTGGATGGCACGACCCCCAGAGCTTTCAGGACATCGATGGAGAGATTATTGTGACATGTTTGCAGGATGAACTCCTCTGTAATAGGATCTATGCAATTCATTGCTTTGCCACGGAAGCGCTTGACAAAATCGTCAACTGACTCTCCGTCTTTTTGCTTTTCATCCAAAAGGGTTCCGATTGACACTTTGGTGTCATCATCGAAGAAATTGCTGAGGAACAAACTTTCCATGTTATCCCAGCAATTGATGCTCCCTGGCTTGAGCCGTCGGTACCAATCGAAGGCGGGCCCACGAAGGGTGCCAACGAATGACCGGACCATTAAAGCCTCATTTCCAGAGATCATGCTCAAATGAGACTTGAAATAAATCAAGTGCTGAATCGGCGAACTCTTTCCTTCAAACGGTGTGAAGTTAATCAGATTGAATTTCGCCGGGTACGGTATTGAATCCCATTCCCTTGGATAGGGACATAGAATACCCGTCTTCTTAACTTCTTGAGCCGTCATCAAAGCATTGATTTTGTTTTCAAGCTCTTGCATTTCAATGTTTTGTTTAAAAGTTTTTTATCCAACATGGGACGTAGTCAAGCCATTTTAAGATGAAGCATGAGCTTACTCAATATCAAGGATTCGTTCTTCTATACAAAACTACCGAGTTAGATTTCCATCTTATGTTGTATTATTCCGCTAAACAGGTAGACAAGCTGTTCGATGTTAATATAATTGTTAGCTGAAAATCCATCAAAATGGTAAATTAAATAAATGGTCCAGAAACTCTAATAACCATTTTTAGAATTATCTTAATCAGGGAGAGAACTTGATCGAGATTCATACAAAATAAGAGGTGAAGAGGAAAGGTGTGATTAGGTAGTTTTTAGAGCCAAATTGAAACGGCTCTTGAATAATTCAATCTATTAAAAAATAAAGAAAAAAACAAAAATGAAAAGAAAAAATAGGATAAAAAGAAATTTCGCATAACGAATAAAATAATAAAAAAGAAAAAGAAAAAATAAGGAAAAATAAAAAAAAAAAAAGAAAAAAAAAAAAAATAGATAAATAAATAATTTTCATTTTGTTTCTTAAACGGAAAAGAATTAAGTTAAGATAAAAATATAAGATTCTACTTTGTTTAAAAAAAGCATATAAAAAAAAGAAACAACAAAAATATTACAAAATCAAAAATATCAATCAAAAAAAAAAAAAAAAGAACAATAAGACAAAAATATCTGAAAGTAAAAAAAGAAAAAATGAAGAGAAAAAAAAGTAAAAAATGAAAAGAAAATTTTTTATATTAAATATTGGGAAGTGAGAGATATATATATAGTGATAATTTTAGTTATAGCTTACAGATTTTTTCCTGTCTCTTAAAACTTATTGTATTCTTTCATGTCTCTCTGTTAGGGCGTGCGGCGGACTTATTTTACTCTTGGAACGAACTGAATCCGTGCATCTGAGATTGGGAGCTAAACGGTGATTGAATCCCTTCCCCTTAACGCCTTTAGTCTGGATATGAGGGTGTTGGTTATCCTAAGTCTCGAGGTTGTGACCGATATCAGCCAGAAGGGCAGTGTCGAAACATGGGTGATGGGTCTGATAAGCGGGTGTAAGATGGGTCTTTATGGTTCGGGTGTGTTGTTCTTGCCAAGTGTTTTTTATTGGTGTGATATGCTGTTGTTTTTGTGGTGTGCGGTGATTGGTGTGAGTTGGTGTGGTTGTTGGGTTTGGTGTGCGTGTTGTTTCGATTTGTTGTTTTGTTTTTGGTGTATTGTGTTATATGTAATTATGTGGGTAGTTTTTGGTTATGTTTGTTTTTTGATACTGTGTCGTGGTTGTGTACAGAGTAGTGTGGGTGGTGGTGGTTATGATTGTTAATGTTGTGTTTTGATTATGTATTATATCTTGTGTTTTTTTTTTTTGGTTGTTTTGAGTGGGTAAGTAGGTGATCGATTTTTGTTGGTTTTTTTTTTATTGATGGAAGAATGATTTTTTTATGAGTGAGTTATTATATAATGTATATATGTTTATTTAAAGTGTAAAGATATTTTATAATTTTGGAGTAGAGGATAATATAATTTGAGGATATTGATACTGACTTTGTGCAATTCAGCGAATTTGGCAATTGGGAAATGCAAAAATAGGTGGGTGTTGAGAAATACATATTTTCTCTTTATTTAAACTTTTTAGTTGCATTTTCTGTTCTTTTGTTAAAAAACTATATATATAAAAATTGTCACTTTCCATTATAGAGTTAAATAATAATTTGATTCGAAATTGATCAGATTTTAAATTTCTAATTCCTTAGTTAGTGACATATTCAATGGTTCACCTTTTGATACTCCAAAATAAAATTCTAAGACAAGATTTTCAAGTAGTATACTTTAGCTAGAATCTTACCTTTTAGACTTTTAATTAAAATAAATTTTGCATGCTTAACTAGAGTGAAAATATTTTTCAAGTTATCTTGATTTAACATTTTTTTTGGATGATATATACCTACACATATTATATTTATAAAAAACTAACCTTATAAAGAAGAGTCGAAAAATGCGCACGACAAAAAAAAAAGAACCTAATTCAAGGTGATTCTATCGTTTAAAGGGCTAATTGACTGAGCAATTAAGCCCAGGGTATATCTATACTTAATGACCTAAGCTCAATAGGGTTGGGATTCATTGGCCTCAAAACCTCGTTGAAATGGTCACTTAAGAAAGCCGCGTTAAAATAGAAAACATCACCAAGAATTGAGGAGTGGAAAAAATATATATATATCACACTAACATTGTTTTATATAATTTGTTGTTTTGTATATATGGTCTTGAAAATAATTTTGAATCAAGAGACTGAAAGTATTTAAAACAACAAGTTGGCATGTTCTTTTCAAACTTTTTAATAAATTTTCTAAGATTTGGAACTTGGCATTTGTATGCTAATATATGAAAAGATTCTAGGGATTTAGCCTTGGAGTTATACTATAAAAACGTTTCTGATTATTTACTAGGTCAATTAGAATGTTTTAAATATACAAGAAAATTTCGTTATTTACTGACTTATTTAACTTGGCAGTTTACCGAATTTTTGTGGTTATATTCACTGCATAAACCTCATCGAGACTATCACTCGTCCACTAGGGTAACTAGGGGTTTAAAGGCTTGTTGTAGTGCGCTAAATACACGCCCTGATTCCTTGCGAAAGTGAGTTAGGATTTCTTTTATTCTTTGCTAGAGGCATAGCAAAAGTTTAGGTGTGGGGGTATGTTGATAATCAATTTTAATTAACAGTTTTATACCTCATTATCTATTTTATGAATAAATATACCACTAATAACTGTTTTTATGTTTAATTGCAGGTTAATGAAGAAAAATTCTCAAATTCCATCTCTCAACAAAAAGCCCAATGATTAATGAAGAAATAGAAGCCAATTTGCGAAAATTCATATCCAAATTATCGCAAAAGCCAAGCTAAGAAAAAGAAAGAAAAGCCTAAGAAATGCCAAGCCGCAAACATAATACATGAATAAATCAGAAGCCAAAAGCCCAAGCAAAAGCCCAAAAACTCAAGGTCAAAAGCAATAGAAGAGGCAACTCTAGCGGACAGCAAAAGCGAGAAGGCAGGCATCGATGCCTGCATCGATGGCGCGCATCGATGCCGTGCATCGATACGACATCGATGCCTGCATCGATGCGCTATATCGATCCTGCCATCGATACCGTGGGCAGGTCTGTTACGAATTAAGGCTGAATTTGTGTTTTGTTGGATAAGATTTCAATCTATGGTCTCATTCACTAATGTTTACTATAAAAGGGGTAGAGAGTGAGGGGTTGAGCGTCGTGAAAAATTTTGTAAACTCTTTTGGCGAGGAGGGCTACTTCTTAATTGAGAAGGCCTTCAAAAATTGTAATTAGTTGCAATTAATAAAAAAATTTTTTTCCTCTGTTAATTGTTCTTTCCTCTGTGTTGACATGATCTAGAGATGGAGATGAAGAGCACAGTGAAAGTTTGCCATTTCTTTCTCTTATTTCTTTTTTAGGTAATTTCTGTTATTATTGCTATTATTATGATTTAAATCATCTTGTAGTATAGATTCTTTCTTGTCTTTTTATTTCTTTTCTGCACTTTTAATTTGTAGAGTAGATTTATTTTTTCTTGCATTAATTTCTGCAATTTATTTTGTAGTTTAGATTTTTATTTCTTTGTTAATTAATTTATTTCTGTTCATAGTTAAGATTTCTTTTCTTTTAATATTTGTAATTGTCTTCTTTTTCTTGTTTTTTATTCTTAAGATGTGAATTAATTCTTGTAAGAATCTTAGAATTGTATGAACTAGTCTAATTTCTTTATATTGTATGAATTATTCTCTTGTACTTAAAATGTTCCTGTTTAGGATAATCAACTAGAGAACTAATCGGTAGAAAGAAGAATTTGATAATCTATGCTTATCTTAAATGGTTTGATAGCTTTACTTATGAATTCTAGGATTATTATCATGTTGTTGTTCTTTTCATGAATAGTAATTTTAGCTTAGATGATAATTGATAGGTTACACTTTCCTTAAATGGTTTTATAACTATCTTAATAAATCTAAGTTGAAATATGATAAAAAGAGAGTAGTTTATATTTTGTAATTGAAATGGTTAGTGGATTATATTCTAGATTTCTTACCTCTTTTGAATCCTCCATCTTGACTTTCTTAAATTTTCTTTCATTCTTAGTTTAATTTCTTGATTTTATTAATTCATATTTCTTGCCTCTTGATTTCATTTATTCTTTAATTCTTCCTTCTTCCTCTAAAATTCAATTTATTATCTTTGCAAATATTCACAACAATCACTCATCACATTCACACTTATTCTTTATTCCTAATTTCACGCACAAATATAAGAACAAGTTTAATAATCTCTTAAAATCACCTTCTTCGTGGATCGATATCTTTTTATACTATAACTTGATAAAATGGCACCTTGCAATTTTGGTAGCCATAAACCGCATCACGAGGACAGAGGTCTGGAATACTTGGAATAAGACAGCTCTTATTGCAAATCCCTTCATTGTTTGATTGCCAGTTTAAGATCGTGGAGAGGAGTCATAAAATAGCTTCGCTATTGCTCTTCATCCATTAGTCTATTCAGTTCTTTGTAGAATACTATGCTTTCTCGCACGGCGTTTATCGGCTGAACCGGTTGTTGAAATTTTGAATCGAGGGCTGTATTTCCAATAATTAATGCTCAGGTTTCGTCCTTGAGAGTTTCGTCGGCTTATCCTTAAGACTATTAATATTCTCCAGAAACTTCCTGTGAGGTAAGGGGAACAGTTTAGACTCGTTGTACCTATTGAGTATTCCGGTCTCTATTTTTTGTTGGTAGAGATGAAGCCGCGATGATGGAGAGGAAGAATTTTATATTCTATCTCCTGGTCTCTGTTTGTTGGTAGACGATGAAACCCGATATGAGAGGAAGAATTTTCATATTCTATCTCCTGGTCTCTTGTTTGTGTGGTAGAGATGAACCCAAACGGGAGGAAGAATTTATATTCTATTCTCCTGTCTCTTGTTTGTTGGTTAAGAGATAAACAAAATTGAGAGGGATGGAAGAATTTGTTATTCTATCTCTGGTGCAGAGAGAGAAGCTGCAAAAGTGGGTATCTCCACTTTAGAGAATCTAGATTGGTTTGACTATCCTAACTGTCATGTAGAGGTTTGACTATTCAACTAAAAGCGGGATCTTTTTCGTTAATATTGTCATCAAAAAGGAGTTTGCTGTGCGTCCTTAACTGTAGAAGCAGTTTGACACAAGTGGGAGTTTTTGAGACGAGATCTAACTGTTTTAAAGGTTTGATCGTTCATTTGTGGCCTCTCCGTTCATGGAAGGATCGAGAGGGTTTTAGCTTTGTCTAACCTGTTTAGAAAGGTTGACGCAAGTATGGGAATTTGAGACGATCCTAATCTGTTTATAAAGTTTTGATCGTTCATATTTGTGGACTCTCTCGTTCATGGAAGAAATCCGAGAGGAGTTTTGGCTTTTGGTCTAAACTGTTAATAAAGTTTGACCAAAAATGGGATTTGAGACGATCCTAACTGAATTAAAGGTTTGAATCATCCAATTTTGGACCTCTCGTTCATGGAATGAATCGAGATGGGGGGGGGGGGTTTGGCTTGTGGTCCTAACTGTTTAAAGGTTTGACAAAAATGGAATTTGAAACGATCTAACTGTTTAAAGGTTTGATCGTCAATTTGTGGACCTCTCGGTTCATGAAGGATCGAGGGGAATTTGGCTTTGGTTCCGTACTCATTTAAACGGTTTGACTCAAAATGGGATTGAGACGATCTAACTGTTTTAAAGTTTGATCGTCCAATTTGGGACCTCTCCGTTCATGAGGACGAATCGAAGAGGCGGATTTTGGCTTTGGTCCTTAACTGCTTTAATAAGGTTGACCAAATAATGGGAATTATTGTGAGGAAGATGATCTAATAGGGTATCGAATCTCATCTCAGCAAAAGAGTATTAGACAGAAGTCATAGTAGCGAGTTTAAGTGGTATCACTTGTTCATGAATGATCGGGGTTATCCCTAAGAATATTTATTTTATATTTTTCGGGAACTTCCCGTTACATGAATTTCCACACGCCCAACTTTCTTTTTACTAAACCGGTTTAACATTGTACTCAGTTGGATATACGGAGAAGCATTATACTGCATATCTCTTGGAGTGTGGGGAAACAGTTTATACTCGTAGCACCCACTGGATGTTGGATGGTCGTCCTTTACCTCGACTTCCTTTCGTCGTTATGACGCCGAGTCAATTAGGCTTGTATCTTTTTTGAGTCCGCAAAGCAAATCTCGGTGGGATTGAAGAACGCCTTCTATGGTACGCACATAATTTGGATCCGTTCCTTACTCCATCCTGATCTTTAATAGGTGGTAGCTACCGATTTTATCAATTAGCGAGGAGGTATTCTATATGGCTGGGCCTCATCATCTTCGAAAGAATATTCCTTTTGAAACTCGGAATCGAAGAGTTTCGATTCTCAACGATTGCAGATGTCATTGTTTGGCCTCATCTCAAGCTTTCTTCTTTTAAGAAAGTGCTCAGCTTGTTCACACCCGGAGATTTAACATCTTTCCAAGTTGTGGATGGCACGACCCCCAGAGCTTTCAGGACATCGATGGAGATATTATGTGGTGACATCGTTTGCAGGATAATCCTCTGGTAATAGGATGCTATGCAATTCATTGGCTTGCACACGGATATGCGCTTGACAAAATCGTCAACTCTCTCCGTCTTTTTGCTTTTCATCCAAAGGGTTACCGAATTGACACCTGTTGGTCATCATCGAAGAAATTGCTGAGAACAAACTTTCCATGTTATCCAGCATATTGATGCTCCTGGCTTGAGCCGTCGGTACCAATCGAAGGGCGGCCCACCGAAGGGTGGACCAACGAATGACCGGACCATTAAAGCCTCATTTCCAGAGATCCATGCTCAATGAGACTGAATAAATCAAGTGCTGGAAAATTCGGCGACTCTTACTTCAAACGGT
The DNA here is from genome assembly GCF_001876935.1 of Asparagus officinalis. Lineage (NCBI taxonomy): Eukaryota > Viridiplantae > Streptophyta > Magnoliopsida > Asparagales > Asparagaceae > Asparagus > Asparagus officinalis. The sequence goes on along the minus strand of NC_033798.1, from coordinate 67,625,926 downwards.
GCTGAAGTAGATCAGATGATTTCGCCGGTACGGTATTGAATCCCATTCCCTTGATATGGAATAGAATACCCGTCTTCTTAACTTCCTTGGACCGTCATCAAGCATTGATTTTGTTTTCAAGCTCCTTGCATTTCTCGTTTATCGTCTTCTCTTTGCTTCGAGTGGTATTTGGATGTCTGTAAGCATTTTTCGACGTCTACAATCCTCTACCTCTCCTTTGGGAATTTTTATAGATCTATCAGCTAACTATAGAGTGCATCTTGTTGGTTTAAGTTCTCCTACACCTAGCTATTGATAGACTGAATAAGGAAGGAGGTTGACGCTGGCTCCCAAGTCTAGAAGTGCCTTATCAATATGAGTGTTACCTATGACGCATGGAATTGTGGGACAACTAGGGTCCTTGTATTTTAACGGCATTGGTTTCAAAAAAATTTCACTGAGGTTGGCAGCTAAGAAGACTTTTTTGGGAACATTGGTGGTTCTTTTCTTAGTGCATAAGTCCTTCAAGAACTTTGCATAAGAGGGAGTTTATTCGATTGCATCTAGGAGAGGGATGTTGATCTTGACCTGTTTGAATGTTTCTAGGATTTTCTTAACCTGCGGGGAGTTTTTCCTAGGTTTGAGTCTATCTGGAAAGGGGGCAACAGGCCTATACCTATCTAGATCAGGCTCAATCTCATGTTTAGCGTTTTGGTCATCGGAATGAATTGCTTCATCGGAAGGAGTGTGTTGGATGGGAGAAGGGGTTTGATCCGGTGGCATTCTAACTTGGTTGTCTATTTGTTTTCCTGATCGCAGTGTGTGAACTGCATTCACATGAGCTGAATGGGATGAACTGGATCCATTGTCTTTAGGGTTTGTAACAGGTTGACTTGGGAATTTTCCTTTCTCTCTCTCACTCACGGCAGTGGCTAGTTGCCCAAGTTGGGTTTCTAACCGGGCTATGGCTTGAGTGTTCGAGTTGAGCACTTGGCCGGTTGTTTGCATGAAGGAATTTAGAGTGGTGGATGACTGGGTCAACATGTTGGTCGTTTGTGTAGAAGCTTTGATCATAGCTTCTAAACCCTTTTCTAAGACACTTAAACGTTTGTCATGATCAGAATTTGAAGGATTTGTAGGCTGGTGAGGATGAGGATGTTGGGTTGGAAAAACTGGGTTAGCTTGTTGAAAATTGTTTGGTGTGTTGAATGGGACAGTGTTTCACCTAGGGAATTGTTGGTTCGACGCGGGAATGATGTTTTGGTTTCCATGAGAATTCTGTTGGCCTTCTTGTTTTGATGATGATTTACAAACAATTTACTACTAATGTTGTTTGTCTAGTGTTTGTGTATTCTTATTTATTGTAGACAAACAACGTTGTTGGAGGATGGATGGATTGCGCCATAACGACGATATCAAATGGAGGTTGGCGGAATTATGGAGTGAAGCATCTATATATATATATATATATATATATATATATATATATATATATATATATATATATATATATATATATATATATATATATATATATATATATATATATATATATATATATATATATATATATATATATATATATATATATATATATATATATATATATATATATATATATATAGTCATATATATATATATAAGTTTTGGTTTCTATGCATATATATAGTTATATATACATACATGTGTTTTGAGTTTTTATGATTATATATATGAAATTATATATTTCATATTTTCTATTGTGTTTTTGAAAACATTGCATAGAATATGCAATTTTGTGAAAATATTGTATACTTAGTTTGTAGACTTCAATATCAGTTTATATATGTTTTACTAAGTCTATAAAAACATTTCACAAAGTTTCAAAAGTTGGTTTATATCAAAACATCAAAATTCAAGTATCTCATATTTTTATGTTTTGGATTATTTTGTAAAATGATGATATTTTTCATTTGGGAGGCCCTTTCTGATAACCAGTCACTCTAGCATGTTTATTATCATGTCTACAATCATTCCCCAAAGTTTTACATTTTTTAGAATTTATTTGCTATTTTTAAACAGTGTTTTAAAATCAGCTTTGTTTTTCTGGGATGTCAGTTTTCGGTCGACCGGTACGGTCGACCGGTCAAATGATCATTTCTCAGTAGTTTTCCAGAGAGTCGTCGGTCGACTGGTACGGTCGACCGAAATTTCGATTTCTATATCGGTCGACCGCGCCGGTCGACCGATGATGGCTCCTCTTGTTTTTTGGATTTTCAAGGTTGTTCGCGGTCGACCGGATTTTCGGGTCGACCGAATCATTTTTTCGGTCGACCGAATCGTTGTCAGGTCTCCCAACGGCTATTTTTCTAGCCGTTGCAGAACTTCTGTTTTGGGCCTTTTGGTCATTTTGTTTGGATTTTTGGCTGAATTCTTGTGAGGTTATATATACCCCCATTGCATTCAATTCTAATAAGTTAAGAGAGAAAGTTTTAACAAGTTTTAAACAAGGGTTTAAACCTGTTTAGTTTTGGTTTAAGTTTGTTTTGGGTTTGCTGTTACAAAGAGGAGTTTACATCAACTATTGAAGAGTTCATCTTCAACATTTCATCATCCTCCCTTTGTGTTTAGAGAAGTTTTCTTAACTCTATTTCCTAGCATTTCTACTATTGTATTTCATATCAATATTTTTGCTAGTTCTTATTGAGTTAAGTTTTTATTTATATCTCATTGTTTCACACAACCACTTGAGCTTATTGTATTTGCATACATTATATAATTGGGTTGTGGGATTGTGTGATATTGATTTGAGCCTAATTGAGTTCTTACCTTGTTAGAGAGAACAAATCATTTGTTATATTGTGCTTATCGTGAGGATCACTTTGTAATACACTTGTACACCGAGTAAGGAGTGTGTGTGAGAGTCGGGGATCGTCCCAAGAGGAGTGGCGTCGGTTGACGTGCCTAGAGAGAGGTTGTAACCGAGCACTTGAGGGAGACACGGCTAGGTCCAACACTTGTGTGGGTGTAGAGTGTGATTGCAAGAGTATGAGATTGTAAAGTTTTCGGTGAACTAGAAAACCGAGTGTGTAGAGAAGTTCCGGCTTCCAAACCGGGTGTGTCGTGATAGTGGAGATCTCCTCGAGGTGAGGAGCGGAGACGTATGTCAAGTGGTTAGACCGAACTCCGTAATCATATCGTTTTGTTTGTGATTGCTTTAGTGTTTTTATTCTTGCTTTCATCCACTATCTTATTTAGATTATTTACCCTTGTTAGTTTATATATCCTTGCATATATATTTCATCATATAGGATATATCTTATTGTGTACATTGCTTATCCTAGCTTACAAATATTGTTGTATTTCATACTTGCTAGGATAACGTATTAATTAGTTTTTAATTGGCATTTAAATCGGATTAGATTAGCATAAGACCCTAATGCTAGGATAACGTATTAATTAGTTTTTAATTGGCATTTAAATCGGATTAGATTAGCATAAGACCCTAATTACCCCCCCTCTAGGGTCTAACAAATTCCCTTGGTTGTAAGCAAAGTTGGGATGATTTCTCCAACCTGGATTGTAGGTTGGAGAAAATGGATCATTTTTAGGGCGCTGGAATGCAACGTTCATCTATTCTAAAGCATGGTTGTTTCCTAGGAGAGGGTATTCCTCTGAAACATAGGTAGAAAACTAACAGTTATGACATCCCGGGGCAAAAACATGATTGATTTGAGCTGGAGCTCATTCCTTAACTTCTAAGGCTTCTAACCTCCACAGAATTGTTGCCATCTTTCCTTCAGATGCAATGTTTGACTCCAGGGAAAGACCACTATACTTAGATTGGGGAACTGATGAAACCCTATCATCACAGTGTTCCCACTGTATTGTTTTCTCGGATAAACTCTCTAGAAATTCCCAAGCTTTATCTGTGTTTTTCTTTATAAAATCTCCCTGACACATCGATTCTAAAGATGTTTTTAAATAATAGTCCAATCCTTCATATATGACTTGGCATAATCGCCATTTTTTTAGACCATGATGAGGACATTGGATTAAAAGATCTTTAAATCGGTCAAAATATTTCCAGAATGGCTCCCCTGGGATAATTTTGAAGTTTTGAATACTGTTCCTAAGCTTTATAGTTTTATGAATAGGGAAAATTTTCTTGAGAAAAACGGAGACAAATTCCTCCTAAGTTGAGATAGAATTTATCGGTAAGCTATACAGCCATTTTTTAGCTTTGTCCTTAAGGGCAAATGGAATAAATCTGAGCTTAATTGAGCCATTTTTTAGCTTTGTCCTTAAGGGCAAATGGAATAAATCTGAGCTTAATTGCATCTTCGGTTAATTATCTCATTTTAATCATAATACACACTTCCTCAAATTCCGAGATAAAAATATATGCATCTTCTGTTTCATTACCTAGGAATTTTGGAAGCATGTTTATGTAATGCGGTCTAAGCTCGAAATTTGTTCCATTTGCTTCGAGGAGCCGTATGCAAGATGGAATTGTATTTCTGGTGGGGTAACACATATCCTGAAGAACTGGTTGATTTGCCTTTTCTTGGATTGGTTCAACACGGATTAAACGATGAGCATTATCCCTAACCCAAGTTTGCATACACCAAAACAAATATTTTTTTTAAGGAAAGAAAGAAAATTAGTTTTTTTATATATATGAGAAGATAAAGAAAAAAGAAAAAAAACCTAACTAAAACAAATCAAATCAAATCACTTTTCAATCACACTCTAATTCTAGGGTTTAGCCTAACTCAACTAGACCAGCTCCTAACCAAAAACTTCTACAGTGAAAAGATTAAAGTTTTACCCAGATAGTTAGTCAGGTAAGGATAGTATTAGAGGATGATCAAAGATCAATTAAGTACCTCTTTCCTTACGGAGCGCTTTACGCAACCCCTAAACCTTGCCTTAGACACCAACTAATCTGAGAAAACTTAAACCGGTTCACTTAAGGATTTCTTATTTCTTATTGAGCTCGAATCCTTAGGGGCCAACGTCTAATGAGTTTTAGAAGGTTTGGGTTTGTGAAGTGAGGAATTAGTGATTTGTGAGCTAAGGAAAGGGTGATGAAATCCCTTACCTTATCTTGATTATGGGTTTTGCCCTTAAGAATGTTTTAAGTGTGTGCCAAATCAAGTGCTACAATCACTTTGGTGAATTCCTACACTATATGAAATGCAACCCTAGTAATTAAAAGCGACTAAAAAGAATGATAAAAATAAAATCTTTATATTTTTTAATTATGGTCAATAACAATCAAATGTGAGAAGAGAGTTATTGTTTGAATTTATTATTTTGTTAGTTAATGTCCAAGTGAAAGGTGGATTTTATTATGGTCAACAAAAATAAAATCTTTTTTTTAAAAATCCTAATTGTCTCTAATTGTGAAGCTAACTAAAAAGGGTGGAATTGAAAACGCTAGAAAGAGGACTTACCCGAAAGTAATTCTCTAAGTTCTTGATCTTCAATCCAAGACTTTCAAGCTCCAAGCGGTTCCTTCAAAAGAAAACACACAAGTTAAAGAACCAAAATAATAAAATCCTATTTTAGCATCTTCCCCAGCAACAGCGCCAAAAACTTGATGCGGCATAATTATGTATCAAAATTGTAGGTGCACAATTGATCAAGTTATAGTATAAAATGTTATCGATCCCACGAGGAAGGTGATTTTAAGAGATTATTAGAATTGGTTCTTATGTTTTGTGCGTGATAAAATAGGATTAAAGAATAAGTGTGATTGTGGAGAGAGATATGATGAGTGGTTGTTTTGATTTATGTGCAAGTAACAATAAATTGAATTTTAGAGAAAAGAAATAAGAATCAAAGAATAAATGAAATCACAAGGCAAGAAAGAAGAAAGAATAAAATCAAGAAATAAAATCAAGAATAAAAAGAAAAATTAAAGAAAGTCAAGATGGATGATTCAATTAAGATATGAGAAATCTAGAATTTAATCCACTAACTAACTCAAATATAAAATATAAACTATTCTCTTTTTATCATATTTCAACTTAGATTTATTAAGCATAGACTATCAAACCATTTACGAAAAGTATAACCTATCAAATTATCATCTAAGTTAAAATTACTATTCATGATAAAAATAACAACAAGATAGTAATCCTAGAATTCATAAGCATAACCTATCACACCATTTAAGATAAGCATAGATTATCAAATTCTTCTTCTACCGATTAGTTCACTAGTTGATTATCCTAAACAAGAATATTTTAAGTGTAAGAGAATAATTTGCATAGTATAAAGGAAATTAGATTAGCATCATACAATTCTAAGATTCCTACAAGAATTAATTTCTCATCTTAAGAAATAAAAACAAGAACAAGAACTAATTACAAAATTAAAAAGAAAATAAAAATCTAAACTATGAACAATAAATAAATCTAACTACAAAGAATTAAAATCTAAACTTCAAAATATATTACAAAAATTAAATGTAAGAAAATAAATCTACTCTATAAATTAAAGTGCAAAAAGAAATAAAAAGATAAGAAAATAAATCTACACTACAAGCATGAATGTAAATCTAACTAATAAGAAATAATAAAAAAATTACTAAAAAGAAATAAAAGAGAAAAATAAAATAAATACAAACATTCAAATTGCTCTTTATTTCCATCCTCATCATTCAACAAAGAGGAGAAAAGATAAATTTAAAGTGGAGAAAAATTATTATTATTAATTATAACAAAAGTTATAATTTTTAGAAGACCTTCTCAATTAAGAGTAGCCTTTCTCTCCAAATGGAGTTACAAAATTTTTGACACCTCTAACCCCTCACTCTCTACCCCTATTTATAGTAAACATCAGTGAATAAGAGCCGTTGGATCGAAATCTTATCCAAAAACATCAAAAATCAGCCATAGATTCGTAACTAACTGTACGTCGTATCGATGCCAGCATCGATAGGGGTATCGATGCCAGCATCGATAGGGGTATCGATGCTGGCATCGATACGGGCATCGATGTTGGCATCGATGCCCCCATCGATGCTGGCATCGATGCTAGCTCTTCTCTGGTTGTTGTCCGAACTTCTTTCTTCTTGTGGGCTTTGGGCTTGGACTATTCGACAATTATTTCATTTCTTCATTTATTTGGTTTGGGATTTGGTATTTCTTGGGCTTTACTTCTTCTTCTTAGCTTGGGCTTTTGGATAATTTGGAAATTGATTTTCCAATTGGCTTCTTTGCTTCATTTAATCAACGGGTTTTTGTTGAGAGATGGGAGTTTGAGATTTATTCTTCATTAACCTGTAATTAAAGATAAAAACAATTATTAGTGGTATATTTATTCATATAAAATAGATAATGAGGGTATAAAATTGTAATAAAATGTGATTATCAGTACTTCAATGTGTCTTGTCCTTACATGAAATACATAATTCTTTGCAAGATAAATAGCACTTTGGCTGTCACATTGAATTTTCACAGAGTTTTGATTTAGACCCAAATCACTTGCTAAGCCTGTGAGCCATATGGTTTCCTTCATAGCTTCCATTAATGCCATGTACTCGGCTTCTGTGGTAGACAAGACACTGATGGATTGTAGCATGGATCTCCAAGATATGGATCCTCCACCGCAAGTGAAAACGTATCCTGTTGTAGATCTTCTCTTGTGTAAATCTCCTACAAAATCAGAATTGACAAAACCAGTGATGCACGCCTCTTCATGTTGTCTTTCAAACATAATACCCTTGTTTCTGGTGCCCTTCAGATGTCTAAGAATCCATTTGACAGCTTGCTAATGATCTTTACCTATATTTGACATGTACTTTGACACCACGCTCAAAGCTTGAGCGAGATCTAGCCTTGTGCATGTCATTGCATACATTAAACACCCGACTGCGCTTGCATACCGAATATTTTTTATTTCTTCAACTTCAACTTCTATAGATGACATCTGCTTTGTACTTAAGTTGAAGTGAGTAGCCAATGGAGTGGACATGAGCTTGGAATTAACCATGTTGAATCATTCAAGGACATTTTCAATGTACTTCCTTTGAGATAAATACAATCTCCCATTATCCTGATCTCTTTTAATCTCCATTCCGAGAATCTTCTTGGTGACACTAAGATCTTTCATGTCAAATTACAAACTCAATATTCCTTTGTTCATTTATTTTTGACATATCTCGACATGCAATCAGCATGTCATCCACATACAACATCAAAATAATCATGTGGCCATCATCAAATGTGCGTGGGTAAACACAACAATCAAACCCACCTCTCTTGTAGCCGATTCGGAGCATGAAGGAGTCAAAGTACTTGTACCATAGTCTTGAAGATTGCTTGAGCCCATACAAAGACTTCTTCAATCTGCACACAAAGTCTTCTTTTCCTTCTTCCGCAAACATACAAAGACTTCTTCAATCTGCACACAAAGTCTTCTTTTCCTTCTTCCGCAAATCCTTCTGGCTGAGCCATATAGATGGCACACAAAGTCTTCTTTTCCTTCTTCCGCAAATCCTTCTGGCTGAGCCATATAGATGGTTTCCTCCAAACCTCCATGAAGAAAAGCTGTCTTCATGTCGAGTTATTCTAGCTGCATGTCATGCTGTGCTACTAGAGATAGCCACACCTGAATAGATGTATGCTTGACCAGTGGAGAGAAAATTTAAACATAATCTACACATTCTTTTTGCGAGAACCCCTTCTCAACTACCCTTGCCTTGTATGTAGGAGCCTCTGCTTCATTTATGCTTTCTTTCTTCCAATAAACCCACTTGGAGCCGATGATATTTCAATCTTGCGGTTTTGGAACTAACTCCCAAACAGAGTTCTTATGGAGAGATTGCATCTCCTCCAACATAGCACCTATCTATTCTTGCCGCTCATCACTTTTTATGGCTTCTTTGAAAGTAGAAGGATCTTCTCCGCTAGCTAAGAGTGCATAGCGGGCTTCATCTTCCCATCTGAATCGTTGAGGAGGCTTGATGACTCGTATTTGTCTTGATTGTGCAATGCTTGTTGGTTCTGCATGAACCTCCTCGACTTGTTGCTGCTCGTCGTGTTGCTCCACCTCATCTTGACTTTCTAGAATATATCTTCTCTTGACAAAGGAATTTCAGTACGACAATAATTCTCTTCATGATCCTTATCTTTGTCAATAGCTTCAGCTCTAAGTCTTTCATCAAACACGACATCTCTACTCAGCACTTTCTTCTTTTTTGGATCCCACAGCTTGTAGCCTTTCACTCCCTTCTCAAAACCGAGAAAAATGCACTCGAGTGACTTTGGCTTTAGCTTGTTCCATTCATCACTCGGAATATGAACATACGCCTTGCATCTGAAAACCTTCAGAGTAGAATAGTCAACTTCTTTGTCCGACCATACTTCTTTGGCACATTTGAAGTTTAGTAGCTTAGATGGTGACCGATTAACCAAGTAGGCAGTATAGTTAACTGATTCAGCCCAAAAAGACTCGGGCAATCCTGCATGAAGTCTCATGCATCTTTCTTTCTCCATGAGAGTCCGCTTCATCCTTTCCGCCATGCCATTATGTTGTTGAGTTTTCTTCACGGTAAAGTGTCACGTAATGCCTTCTTGCTTGCAAAACGGTAGGAACCTCCCATCACGATATTCACCTCCGTTATCACTTCACAAATACTTGATCTTCCATTCAGTTTGGTTCTTTACTTCTTCCTTCCATTCTTTGAACTTTTCAAAGACCTCAGATTTCTCCCACATGAAACAGATCCAAATTTTTTACAAATAGTCATCCATGAAGGTGACAAAATAGCGAGCACCACCATGAGATTTTGTAGGTGCCTGTCCCCATACATCGGAGTGAATATAGTCGAGAATCCCCTTTGCACGATTCTACTTGTTTGTATGCTTGAATGAGACCTTGCACTACTTTCCAAGTACGCAATACTTATAGAAATCCAACTTGCAAGTCTCTATGTTCTTCAACAACTTCTTCTTGTGTAGCTCCTCTATAGCCCGCTCACTCATATGACCAAGACGAAGATGCCATAGATGAGCTGAGTCTTTCTGAGAGTTAAACTTGAAGTCCACTTTGGAAGTTGTGGATACGACAACTTCACTTGTGATAGGATCTCCTAGAAGCTTGTACAAGTTGTTGTGAATCTTCTCTCGCATGATCACCATTGAGCCCTTACAAATCTTGATCTTGCCTCCATCTGAGGAGTAGGTGAGGTCGCTTGCATCTAGAGTGCCCAAAGAAATTAGGTTTTTCTTGAGTGTAGGAGCATGTCGCATGTTGCTAAAAGTGCGAATGATGTCATCATACATCTTTACCTTCATCGTGCTAATGCCAATGACCTTTCATGTAACATTGTTTCCCATGAAGACTTCACCGCCATCCTTCTTTTCATATGTGTCTATAGGCTATCTAAAAATCACAATAGATAGCTGATCCCCCATTGAGCTTCGATGATGAAAGTTACAATATGACGACTTCTACATCAACATCTCGACAATGAAAGTTATAATCAGACGACTTTCACGTCAACAAACAAAAACTACAATCGGAGGATTTTCACGTAGATCGAGAAAGATTATAATTCAAGGACCTTCACGATGACTGATGAAAGCTCTGATTCAATAGCCTTCACAATCAACTGTGAGAGTTACAATTGATAGCTCTCACATCTCAAATAGCTAAAACGAAGATTACAGAACAATGGTCTTTGCAACGCTCTACAGAAGAGATTACAAGTCAACAATTTCTTCTAAACATAGAGCACACCTCTGCGTTCCAACTTTGAAACACAGGCGTCCTCTACGTTTTTAATCTTTGGCATATGCCCAACTCTGCGTCTCAATTCTAAGACGCAGAGTTAAAACCCAGAACACCTACTTTGGTGTTTGACTTGTTCAAACATGAGCTGAACAGTTTCAAAACCGTTTTCCTCATGATTTGAGGGAATCTCACCCACTTAGGAGCAGATTAAGGGGTCAGTTACACCGCTTATCTTCCTATAAATCTCAATAAACTCAACATAGTTAAGGGATGGCCTTTTAGATCGGATCATCCAGGAGATCATACTTCAGTAGATTGAGTTCGGTTTTGGGGGAGTTGTTATCTTCTAGAGATCAGATCTTAGAGCATCACCCAACAACAGAGAGTTTGAACACTTGGTTATTAACCGAATTCTCAGTTCAAACAACTCTTTTTATAGAGTTTAAACTCGTTTTGAGTTCATAAACTCGTTAAGAGTTATTTTTCATACTTACTACGCAAGTTAATCGTTCCAATAAAGTGAGACATCGGATCGTCAACGAGAAGCAAACTCGATACAAACGTCGAGGGAGGCATCTCATCGCTACCGTGAAGAACCCAGTCTTAAGAAAAGGGAAAAATATTCGTCGATGTTCTTCTCTTTTGTGAATCGGGATTTCGATTAAGGAGGTGTAATTTCTTTTTCTAAAGTCAGTTAGAGAGAAATTGTATTGAGAAAATTATATTTATTTTTTGTCTAAGCCAGTTAAAAAGATAATATAATAAATAATATTCTTAATCTTCTTTTTAATTTTCCTACAAACAAAAGATGGTGATTTCGCTGGGGACAAACTTCTCTGATGACGAAGTGGTGGCGTAATCCGATGTTAATCTCGCTAGAACGACTGTTGAAACTCTCATCATAGAGTTCGACCAAGCTAAGTACGAGGAGGCCCTCTCCTCCGGATCTCTCAGCCCCAATGCTAGGCACAAGATCCGAGCGGTCACCAAGACCAAGACTACATCTGTTGTTACAACATCAAAGGAGGCCCTCCCCTTTGATCAAAGTTACTCGAACAGCCCCTCCTCTGAAGGAGTGGGCTCAGCCTCTGCCAAACTCTTTCAATGAGTTAAAAGTTCCACACCCGTGTTGACACAACATGTACGGGTCACAAGTGGCCCATTACAGAGGCCAGTCCAATCAATGCCGATGATTTTTCTACAAAGGCTTTAAAACAAACCAAGAAGAATAATGCTCGACGGAGGAGAAGATTCTTACGATGAGCCTATCTCTGAGAGAGTTGATCTCTTAATCAACATAAGAATAGTGTTGATAAGCCTTAACCAGAGCACTGCGTTTCCACTCAGAATGCACGCCTCATGGTGGTGAACTCAAATACAAGCCCAGTGTGATCCAACTTAAACGTGACCCTCAATGGCACGTTGTCCAACCAAAACACGACCCTCAGGGGAGAATTTCTAAAACTTAATGCAACTCTCACAAGTGCATTTCTGAATCAAAACGTAGGTCTTTGAACCACGTTAATCAGCATTAATGCAATCCTCAAGGATGCGTTTCCTAAATCAAACACAACTCTCAGAAGTGCGTTTCAACATAAAAATATGACCACCAAGGACACGTTACATCAATTAGATGCACACCTCAGGAGTGCGTTCAACCATAACATGACCCTCAAGGGAACGTTTCATTAGTAAAACATAGACCTCGGTCTCGCGTTAATAAAACAAAACACGACCCTCGTGTTCCTCATTCAGAACACGATATGACTCGTCGTGTTAGGAAAGATCAACATTGATTCAAAATTCATGTTCGTCAAGAATCAGTCCCACTCACTGATGGACTGGGGGTTCCATCTCTATCCTCACACTCTGTAAAAGATTTATCCCAAGTCTCCGACTTGCGGGAATTGTTGTCAAGAGAAAGACTAATACAACAAGCAACCCACTCGTGTTAATATGAGCGGCTTATTTCTGTGGTCCTCTTAAAGTGCTAATGTTGTAATGCTACACCCCGACGATCGGTATTTGACCAGTTGACAAATGATGCTAGGCCAGCTAAGCGACAATGTCATCACAAGAAAAAGACGTTGGAGGTCGAATATCCTGAAGTCACTATTAATGTGATTGGCAGGGGGAAGGCCCCAGTTCCTAGTTCTGACGATTCAGAGAGAAGTTATTCCCCAACTGCTCGGGAAATCTGTGATGAGTTCGAAGGAGTATATCAGCATACTAGGGCTTGCACAGGAGCTATCAGTCCAGTTAACCATGAAAGGTTAGCCAAGGGGATTGCTTCAGATGAGAAACATTCAGCAATTGCGGATTCTCAATCCTCAAGCTTTTTCGTATCACACGAAAAACCCATCTATATGACTAGAAGCTCCGACGGCTTGGCAAAGAGAGTTGATGAACATCACGTTATGATCCAGGCACAGTAGGAGACACTTGCCTAAATGAAGGATATGTTGGCTGAGCTCCTTGCAGAGAAAGTCCAAAAGCCTGAATCTTCCCGGAGAACGTACTCAAAAGGAAAGCAAAAGGCACACTAGAATTCAGATCGTGAAACTCAAAACATAGAATCCTCCTCTGAAAACAAGAAGGAAATCGAAAAGGAACAAAATCCTAAGTCGTCTAAGATGGATGAATTGGAGGCTCGCCTCAATGCAATCACCAATAGGAATGAGCTTCATGAGGAAGGAGTAGTACAACCTTATCTTTCGGAATGGGACACAACTCCCTATCCGCCGAAATTTAAGGCCCCAACCTTGTAACCTTTTGATGGCACAAGATCACCAAACAAGCACATACTGCTTCAAGTCGCAAACTGGAGACGTGGTAGCAAATGATGCCATCCTGACCCATTTGTTCATTAGCACCCTTAAGGGAATTGTCTTTAAGTGGTTCATGAAGCTGCCCGCTGGGTCTATTCAAAAATGGATAGACCTAGAAAGTCTCTTCTTAGCTAGTTTTTGAGGATGATTCGGAAGTGTCAGTCCCAACCCTTCTTGCCACTAAGTAGAAGAGGGGAGAGTCTATTAACACTTATGTTAAAAGATTCTGCAGCATGGCATTACGATGCTCATGAGGTATGACCCAATCTACTTTGGTGGAAACGTACATGCGTAATTTGAAGACCCGGTTCCTTACTCAAATGGGAGTAGCGGAATGTCACTCCTGGAAATAATTGATTTCATAAGGAGAACAAGTTGAAGAAATCGTTGCTAGGATTCAAGGTGAAGAAGCTACCCAATCAAAGCTATAGTAGCAACATAACCAAAGCAATACTCATCAATCCAAGGGAAGGATACTTTGGCGGCTGATTCCAGCACGCAGACGCCACCTTCCAAGCAGGGCAAAGCAACGAATCAGTAAAGAGCGCCCAAACAATATTCCTTTAAAGAGGAACACATGGATACTTTATTCCAGCTACTTCGGAAGAATATTAAGCTACAACTTCCCGAAATCAAAAACCTGATTAGGTAGGAAAGGCGGACGACCCCAATTATTGTCGTTATCATAGATTTCTAGGACATCCTACCAGAAAATGTTATGTCTTCAAGGATATCCTGTAAAATTTGATTAATACCAATATGCTTACATTAAAGCCCGAACAGAAGATCGTATCCACCAATTTTATATCGGTCCAGTTCGGTGACTTCCCGCCTATAGTAGCCGTAGACGGCGTCATCCCCATTCATAAAGGGGAAATTCATATAAAGAATACTGACCCACACAGTCAGAAGGATAGAGGATTGATACCCCTTACTACCTTGAGAGGGGAAATAATGTGGGTCCATCCCGATCTAATTGAAGACAAACAGTGGACAAACACCTCGTTCAAAAAGAAAAGAGGCAAGGCTAAGCCGTCCAACATGATTAGCCCCTCTATTAATGAGAATAATAATCATCTCAAACCTCTCACAGACTTAGAAGAAGAGAGGATCGTTCTTCCAGCAGATCAAGGAGGTAACCCTAGCACCCCATCAGGGAAACATACTTGAAAAATTATAGCCAAGAGCCTCAATGAGCAGAAGAGCAAGCCCCAGAGGCTGGGGGTTATGCTCCCAAGAAGACGATCAACAAAGGAAAATAGAAAGAACTTCGTTTCAACCAGAACCTTCTCTAATAGTAGATTGGAGGACCAAGCATGCCTTTCCGATTCAACGTCATGGCATAGTTAGCTAACATCCTTGCAAGGATCACCCTGTATGAGCTCCTGCGGTTGTCCAAAGACATAAAAGAAGCTCTAATTGAAGCTTTGACGAACACGGAGAGCTTTATTACACAAGTTACTCAGATCCCAAAAGCTTCTCTAGGACAATCTTGTATGTAGTGTCTACAAGCAGTAAGAAGTCTGTCGTGCATAGCATTCACTTAGAAAGATATGCAGGTAAAACACAAGCATGATAGACCACTGTACTACATAGGGTACATCGAATCCTCGAAGATTAGCCATGTCCAAGTTGATCCGGGCTCAACACTTAGCGTAATGCCTTACAGGGTCATGCAAGTCTTAAGGATTCCCTTACATCGGTTGAACACTACCCAGACCACTATCTTCGGTTTTAACGCTAATAGCACTTGGCCCCTAGGTAAAATCAAACTTAGGTGTCAAATTAGAGATCTCAAATCCGTAGTGACGTGTTACATCATTGATGCAGACACATCCTACAATCTATTGTTGGGATGACCTTGGATTCATACAAATCGCATCGTCCCATCTACTCTACATCAAGTCATGAAATATGCTGATGAGGAGGGAGAAGTCTGAATCCTGATTGCTGAAAAGTGTCCTTTCATGGGAGTGGACAACTTCCACAAAGACTCCGTTTTCTACCTCGACTCTCAAGACTCAAAACGACTGAAAGAAGACGTCGACAGTGGCAACGAGGCTGACATCGAACTAGATCTTGAGGAGGATTGTCCATGGGAGTTGAACTATAGTGTAATGAGTCAAAATGAGAGCAATAATAATATACCGAGTGAGGGCGAGTGGTGTATTAATGAAGACTTTAATTTGGCGTACTTGTCTGATGTGTCCTCTAAACATGAACAAATAGAGATTGATACTAATACATGTACTGACCCTAGGCACACATTGTATGCCGAGGCGTTACTTACATTGTTGCTTAAATCCTCCTTTACCGCATGCGAAGAGATGGAAGATGTACAGATGACTTTCTTTATGGCCCCGTCCAAAAGGAAAAGGCAGAAGCCTATCTACTTTGGTAAAGTCAAAACTGAATTACTCAAGCGAGAGAGTTCAGAGGAAGATCGGGGAGTCCCCCAATTCTATTATCATGAACCTAACCCTATTAAATTGATAAAAAGGATGGGTTATAACTTTGATGAGAAGAAAGGGTTAAACTTTGAGAAAGGAAGACGAATGCCAATTCGAATATCTCTCACTCCTGAAGGAAAACCTCCTGATTATTATCAAAAGATTAGAAGAGGTGTGGGCTATGTCACAACCCCTCCCCTTTCAGAAAATGAAACTGATGACTGTCTGTGTCAAGACCATTCATCTAGAACATCATTATGGGAATCCGATGTCAGAGTTAGAGACTTCTTTAAAAGCTTAATCGCGAACATGGTTTTGACTTGTCAGCCAGATGAAGATGCAGAGGGTGACGAAGAATTAATCGAATCAACTAACGACCCTTGGATCAAGCACCTTAACATCTTGTGGGATATGCATTTTAAATAGCATGAGCCGCCCACCGAAGATAAAGTGATCCAAGTTAACATGAGAGATGAATCTGATCCCAAACCTATATTTATAAGCGAAAGCTTATCACCATCTTAGAAAGAAGATCTTATATCTCTCAGTCGAGAGTATATAGATGTCTTTTCTTGGAATTATGAAGACATGCCTGGCCTTGACCTAAAATTGGCTATGCACCGACTCAACATTGATCCAAATAAAAAACCCGTTAAACAACAACAATGCCGGTTTCGCCCAGAGATTATGGAAGCAATTGAGTCAGAAGTCAAAAAGCTTATAGACTCAAGCTTTGTTAGAGAGGAACAACACCCTGATTGGGTAGCCAATATTGTTCCAGTACCCAAGGAAAAAGGTAAGGTCTAGATATGTATTGACTTTCATGACCTCAACACGGCATGTTCAAAAGACGAGTTTCCACTCCCTATCACGGATGTCATGATTGATAACACCTGTGGGTATGAGAGGATGTCTTTCATAGATGGATTCTTCGGGTACAATCAGATCAAGATGTATCCTGAAGACGAAAAACATACTATTTTCAGAATACCACTGGGGGTATACTGCTACACAGTGATGCCTTTTGGATTGAAAAATACAGGTGCAACCTACCAACGTGCAATGAACACAATCTTTTATGAGTATTTACGTAAGAAGATTGAATGCTACGTTGATGATATAGCGGTGAAAAGCCAATACAAAGGTGATCATCTTACAGACCTGAAGACTATGTTTGACATCATGCAAGCACATCAGCTAAAGATGAACCCGACAAAATCTTTCCTTGGGGTATCGAGTGGTAAATATCTAGGATTTATAGTCACATCCAAAGGAATTTCTCTTGACCCAAGAAAAGTTCTAACTATTCAAGAAATGCCACCTCTGAGAAACATCAAAGAACTCAGAGGCTTACAAGGCAGATTGGCGTACATCCAAAATTTCATATGAAACCTCTCATGACGCTGCCAACCCTTCACTAAGTTGATGAAGAAAGTAGTTTCATTCATTTAGGATGGAGACTGCCAAAAGACATTTGAAGAGATCAAAAGATATCTTACTAAATCACCTGTTCTTGTGGCCCCAATATCAGGGAAACCGTTCTTATTATATGTAAGGGTCATGGATCATTCCCTTGAAGTGTTATTATCCTAGAACAATGACCAAGAACGAGAGCAGACAATCTATTACCTAAGTAGGACCATGATGGGAGCCGAACACCAGTATAATCTGGTAGATAAAGAATGTCTCACTCTTATATTCGCTGTTCTAAAGATGCGACATTACCTAGTTGGACAAACAATTCATGTCATTTCTAAGGTAAACCCTTTGGGAGTCCTCATGACGAAACCATCCTCCCTAAATTGTCGACTAGCGAAATGGGCTATCCTCCTATCACAATATGACATGCAGTTTATGCCCTAGAAGGCTATCAAAGATCAAGCCTTGGCCGATTTCATAGCCGATCACCCAGTACCAGGACCATCTAAGTTGTATGAAGATTTGCTTGATGAAGTTGCTGATGTTTGTGTAACCCATGAGGGTATACAAGTATGGAAGTTATTCTTTGATGGTGCATCCAAAGAAAAACCGCACAGAGCAATTACTACCAGAGAAGGGGTGGTAATCATTTCCCCAAATGGTCATGTGATCCCTAGAGGATTTTCCTTAATCGAACTATGTACTAACAACATTGCCGAGTATAACGCTTTATTATTAGGAATGCAATTCACCAAAGACCTTAACGTTTGATATCTCGAGGCTTACGATGACTTCCAACTCATTATAAATCAAGTTTGAGGAGAATAAGAAGTGCGCAATGAAGACCTACTCCTATACCACTTCACAGTACTAGAGAAAGCTTGGAAGTTCGAAGGCTTTTTTATTGGATATATTCCACGAGTTCAGAAAACCTATGCAGATGCTTTAGCCTCATTAGCAACTTTATTAGCATTACCACCCAGGGTTGAAACAACAATTCCTGTTACAGGATGTGAATTGCATCACCCCAAACTTTTTTTAGATGAACGCTCAGATAAGACGACGGCAGAAGATGTCTGCGCAACATCAATTAAAATGGAACTAAGAGATTGGCAATTCCAATATATTGACTATGTCTTGTATGGGATGCTACCCGATGATGCTAAAGAAGCGGCCGCTATCAAACAGAAGGCCCCCCGATTCTATTACGACGTAGTTATACAAACCTTGTATCGTAAATCACATGATAAAGTTTTACTTTGTTGCCTTTCCAGAAGAGAAGCACATGAGGCTCTCAAGGAAGCTCATGATGGAATGTGTGGAGCTTATTGTAGGCATAAAAAAATACTGATAGATATCCAAACAAAGAGAAGGTCATCCAAAGATCACAAAAGATGACCTTACACTGTCTCAAAAGAATCGAGATAGTGTCGACTGTCTCAAAAGAATCGAGACCGTATAGACTGTTGCCTTTCCAGAAGAGAAGCACATGAGGCTCTCAAGGAAGCTCATGATGGAATGTGTGGAGCTTATTGTAGGCATAAAAAAATACTGATAGATATCCAAACAAAGAGAAGGTCATCCAAAGATCACAAAAGATGACCTTACACTGTCTCAAAAGAATCGAGATAGTGTCGACTGTCTCAAAAGAATCGAGACCGTATAGACTGTCTCGCTGTGCGAGACAGTATTGACTGTCTCACAGTGCGAGATAGTGTTTACAGTCGAGGAAGTATAGAGTGATTCAGTTGCCTCAACGGCAAACTAATCACATGTCTACACAGCTCACAATGGAAGAATGAACTCTTATCAAGAGGGCTCGTTCGACCCTCAAAGAGCGTATACAAAAGCGTCAGGCGAAGGCTTCTCACGCTCGCGCCCTTCGTCAATAGATGTAAGAAGGGAAGAAAGAAATCACAAAAGAACCGTAAAGTTTGGATTCCGAAGACGCCGCAAACATCCATCCCGGGTCCGTCTACTGTGTCTACATCTACTGTATCACCAGTGAAACCCTGGGTTAGTCCAGATTTATCAAAATTCAAGATTACAATGGCGGATCGCCTTGGTCCTTTGTCTGACGATCGAGGCTAAACCCCAATCAAAGAACACTCGGATCTGGCGAATAAACCCTTGGTAGTTTCTTACACTGGGGGTCATAAGTATCACCCGATTAGAACAAAACAAACCCAAAATGAGAAAATACCAATTCACTCTCATTTAGGGCCTATAATTACTCCACACTCACAGGTGGTGGGAGGTAGACACATAACCTTGGATCGTCCAGATACGATGATAAGTCGTCCTGCGCATATTAACAAGGCTCAAAAGCAGAAGATATGTTGCTCAAATCATAATAATGACGAGCTATACTATCAGACTAATAAGTCACGAAAGAGAATTGCTCGAGAAACAGAGTCTCATTGCACGTGTGAAAGGCTCATTAAGGCTGATAGAATGCGGTTGTTCCAAAATTGAACCGATAAGAGTCTCAGTATTTCAAAGACTTTCTGCCGAATATCAAAACCCAAAATGAGACATTTTAACAACTTTCTCAACTTTCTCAAACCTATTTAAAGAAGAGTGAGGAATAAGATAAGAAGATGCAAGATCTTAAGAGCAAAGTTAATGCTCTGATGACAGCACAGGAAGTGAAGAAAACGGGCATTCCATATCCTTACCCAAGGGAATGGGACTTGATCCCTTATTCCCCAAAATTTAGTCTAATTAACTTTACTCCTTTTGATGGCAGGGACTCACCTACATAACATTTAATCTATTTCAAATCTCATCTTGGGGTGATATCAGGGAATGAAGCTTTGATGGTACGATCATTCGTTGGGACTCTTCGTGACCCCGCCTTCAATTGGTATCGCAGTCTTAAGCCGGGGAGTATAACTAGCTGGGATGATATGGAAGGATTATTCCTAACCAATTTCTTCGATGATGACACGGAAGTCTCCATCAGCACTTTACTAGATGAGAAGCAGAAAGATGGGGAGTCAATTGACATTTTCGTCAAACGATTCCGGAACAAAGCGGTAAACTGTCGAGATCCACTCACGGAAGAATTCATCCTACAGACATGCCATGATAACTTGTCGTTGGATGTATTAGAAGTCATGGGGGTTGTGCCCTCCAAAACATGGAAATAATTGAAAGTAAGAGGTGAGCAAGCTGAGCACTTTCTCAAGAGAAAGAAGTTGGAGAGGGGTCAGCCACCAGCTAATCCTCAAAAATAGAACTTTAACCCTCGAGGCAGAGGAAGAGGATCCACAGCTGCCATTGATACTCATCAAACATCACAACAATCGCAACAACAATAACCGCAATAGTCATCTTTCCAGTTGGCACCACTTCAGAATCAGCAACCCCTGAGGCAGCCTAAAGCTTTGGAACCCAGATTCCCAAAAGAGTATTCTTTCAAAGACGATGAAGTTTCGGTCATCTTCAAGTATCTATTAGATAATAACAAGATCAACCTTCTACCAATCACAAATCAAGAAGAAGCGAAGAAGACTAACGACCCAAAGTATTATGCATACCACAGAAGGGTCCACCATCCTACCAAGGTGTGTTACGTCTTGAAAGACAAAATACAGACTTTGATCGACGTTGGTATCGTGACTCCAAAACCAAAAGAGAAGAAAGTATGTGCGAATGCTGTATCTATTAGCTTTGGTTCGGTTCCTTTATCCTGGTTCCAAGCCGAACCGGTATCAAAAGTTAAAATGCAAACCATCAATGATGATCCTCATGGACAGCGTCAAAAGGGACTTATGCCACATACAACCCTAAATGGCGAAGTCCTTTGGGTTCATCCCGATTTGCTTGGAGACGAACAATGGACGACATCCACGCCTAAGAAGAAGTCGAAGAGCAAAGGAAAGGAAAAGTCCTGCTTCTGAGCTTCGACGATCCTTGAGAAGAATGATGAAGAAATCCCGGCTCTACCACTTTCTGAAGAGGAGCAAGAATCTTTTGCTACAAGGGGTAGGAACGAATACCATTATAAATATCCTGAAACCTCTAACCCAAATGCTAAAACCCTTGCAGAACTGGGGGTAGTTGCAACTCCTCCTGTGGCTGTTGGGAAACCTCAACAACCAGCTAAACAAAAGGAGAAAGAACCCCAACATAAAGAGGTTCAAGTTCCGAGGCAGTCTCGTTTCAATCGACCGATTGGACGAGATAAACCGAAAAGCTCGAATGCTCCGTACCGTTTCGACGTCATGGCTCAGTTAGCTAATATCCCGACAAGGATCACGCTGTACGAATTACTGCGCCTTTCAAAGGAAACCAGAGAAGCTTTACAAGAAGCATTGGCTGATTCTGAGGTATTTCTCACTCAGATTAAGCCAACCCCTAAAGAGCTAGAGTCATCGAGCTACAAAATTCCCTTGCATTGCTTTTACCAAAGAAGATATGCAAGTCAAGAATTCAAAATATGATAGGCCTTTATACTTCACTGGATATATCGGCTCGAGCGTTGTCAATCGGATTCAAGTTGATCCGGGTTCCGCTATTAGTATCATGACACTTTGGTTGATGTACCACCTCGGAATTCCCGCCAATAAGCTAGCCTTTATAGGAACCGTTATTTACGGATTCAATACTAGTGGGTCAAGGCCGTTGAGAAAAATCCGGGTGAAGTGTCAACTCGGAGACTTGAAGTCAGAGGTCACTTGTTATGTGACGGATGCGGAGACTTCGTATAATTTGCTGTTGGGTCACCCATGGATCCACAGTAATCTTATAGTTCCCCACCACCCTCCATCAGTGTCTAAAATATGTTAACACTAACAAAGAGGTTAAGACGGTGGTCGCGGATAAGCCACCATTTAAGAGGTTAGAAAATTATTTTACTGATTCCCTTCTTTATGGTGTTGAATCCGATACTGAACCATTGGCCCATGATACGGACAACGAAGAAGAAGCTGATACCGAAGCTGGGCTCGATTATAGTGAAGGTCTTGTACTAAATGACATTGAACCTCTTGTAATCGATCTTGACGGTGACGAATCGTCGGATGAAAGTTATAACTGGCAACTTGCCGATGAAATAATAAATGATGATTTAGAGTACTCGTGTTGTCTCGATAATGTAATGTAGAAATTATATGATGATCCTAGTCTACACATGCCACTTCGTTCGTCTTGTACGACGATGAAACAGATCCAAAATTCATTCGGAACAACTATAACCCTACCTGGAAAGACATGGGGTGAAAAAGAAATAGTCTTTGGAAAGGGGGAACCATCCCCTAGTCCCGATCTTTTCTTGAACACTAATTCGGATGATGAAGAACTCGGACGACATTTCTCTCGGTATAAGTCACAAGCAAATGGCTACATGAGAAAGCAAGGTTATGACCTCTCGCTCGGTGAAGGTCTTCATTTTGGTCAAGGTGCCAGGGTTCCACCCTATCCTGCCTATGTACCAAAAGGAAAACCGGATAATTATTACAGCTATAGAGAGGGTTTAGGTTATGTCTCATCATCTGATGATGAATATTACGGGCAAATCATTAATCAGCTAACAAATAAAAGTGAGTATTCATCCCATACTTCAACTTGGGATTCTGACACCAGCATCGGAGAAATGTTCAAAAGATTAATGTCAAACATGATTGTAGTTGATCCTTCTACTACAGAAGAAGATGATCAATTATCCACTTGGGAAGATCCCTAGGTACATTACATGAATGTTCAATATGGCGATCGATTTAAACAAAGAGAACCTCCTACTGAGGATAGAGTGGTCCAAGTTAATATGGGTGACGAAATTAATCCGAAACCTATATTTATTAGCGGTGATCTTCCGCCGGATGAGAAAGAGGAACTAATCGCCCTTATTAGAGAGTATATCGACGTTTTCGCTTGGAATTACGAAGATATGCCGGGACTTGTCCCAAGTGTAGCAATGCACCGTCTTAACATTAAACCGGATGTTAAACCTGTCAAGCAACAACAAAGATGGTTTCGTCCGTAAATTATGGAGGCAGTAGAAGTTGAAGTCAAGAAACTGATTGATTTAGGCTTCGTCAGAGAAGAACAACATCCTGATTGGTTGGCCAATATTGTTCCAGTCCTTAAAAAGAACGGGAAGATCAAAATCTGTATTGACTTTAGAGATCTGAATATAGCCTACCCTAAAGACGACTTTCCTCTACCAATTACAGATGTCATTATTGACAACACTTGTGGGTTCGAGAGAATGTCATTTATGGATGGATTTTCTGGGGTATAATCAGATCAAGATGCACCCGGATGATGAAAAGCATACGGTATTCAGAACGTCCCTTGGCGTCTTCTGTTACACTGTTATGCTTTTCGGTTTGAATAACGTCGGCGCCACATACCAAAGGGCAATGACGAAGATCTTTCAAGAGCATCTTTGGAAGACCATTGAATGCTACGTTGATGACCTGGTTGTTAAAAACCGTGAAAAAAACAATCACATTAACGATTTGAAGACGATATTCGATCTTATGAGGACTCATCAGTTAAAGATGAACCCGACTAAATCCTTCCTTGGAATGTCCAACGGTAAATTTCTTGGGTTTGTCGTCACTACAAAAGGTATTCATATTGATCCTGATAAGGTGAAGGCGATACATGAATTACAACCCCCGAGAAATCTTAAAGAACTTAGAGGGCTACAAGGTCGATTGGCATATATCCGTCTGTTTATATCGAATCTGTCCCGAAAATGCCAACCGTTCTCTAAACTCATGAAGAAAGGCATGTCGTTCATTTAGGATGAAGCATGTCAAAAGGCGTTCGAAGATATTAAAATATATCTAGTGAATCCACCTATTCTCATTGTACCAAAATCGGGCAGACCGTTTTTGATTTACATCAAAACGACGAGCCATTCATTAAGTGCATTGCTCGCACAAGACGACGATAACGGTCACGAACAAGCTGTGTATTATCTAAGTCGTACATTGGTTGGAGCCGAATCTCATTATCCAATGATTGAGAAAGAATGCCTCGCCCTAGTATTTGCAATCCAGAAAATGCGACATTATTTAGTTGGACAGACGATCTATGTCATTTCCAACGTAAACCCAATTCGAATATTCATGACCCAACTAGCCTCCATGAATTGGCGTTTAGCCAGGTGGGCCTTACTCTTATCCCAATATGATTTGCATTTCAAGCAGCAAAAATCAGTTAAAGGACAAGCTATTTGCGATCTTTTGGCGGTAAATCCTACTAAAGATATAGCCGAGTTGTACGATGATCTGTCAAATAAAACTCATGAAGTTAATACTACATCACATCAACTAGTGTGGCAATTATACTTCGATGGGGCTTCTCGAGCAACCAACATGGCAAGCGCACCCGGATGTTCTAAAATCACCTCAGGAGTGGGGGTCATTTTAGTTTCTCCGGAAAGGCATGTCTTGCCTAGAGCATATTCACTGACTGAACCATGCCCTAATAACGTAGCCGAGTATAATGCGTTAATAATTGGACTTAATTTTGCCAAAGAGCTAGGGGTCGAATACCTTGAAGCTTTTGGTGATTCTCAATTAGTAGTTAATCAGATACGAGAAGAGTATGAAGTCAGAAACCAAGATCTAATTCCATACCACTAGGTAGCCATCGAGATAGCAAACTCGTTTGAAGAATTTTTCATCGAATATGTTCCACGTCTCCAAAATGCATATGCAGACGCATTAGCAGCGTTGTCGGTATCTTTGGCTCAGCCTCCCGAAACAGAACAATTAATTACGGTAAGAACTCACCGGCTTATTGTTCCAATCTACGATTCGATTGCCAAAGAAGCACACGCAACGAGAGTTGAACCCGAAGTTCGAGATTGGCATTTTCCTATCATCGATTATGTCTTACACGGTATTTTACCTGAAGATGTAAGAGAAAGAGATTCGATTCGGCGAAGAGCACCGAGATTTTATTACAACGCTACAGCACAAATGTTATATCAACGTTCATTTGATGGTCTATTACTCCGTTGTCTATCCAATAGAGAGGCGGAACAGGCACTCAAGGAGGAGCATGACCGGACATGTGGCGCGCATCAGCCCGGCCCTAAACTCTGTGACCAACTTAGGAGAATAGGGTATTACTGGCCAACTATGGTAAAAGATGCAGTCGACTATGCCCGACGATGTCATGTGTGCCAGTTACATGCAAATTATATGCATCAACCACCAGAACACTTGCACCTATCAGCAACGTCATGGCCATTTGAAACATAGGGAATGGACATTGTGGGTCCTATTTTTCAACCGTCGGTCAAATGTGATCGTTTTATTCTGGCAATCACTGATTACTTCTCAAAATGGGCAGAATCAGTTCCGCTTAAAGAAGTAAAGACAAGTAATATTATTAAGTTCATTAAATATCACATTATATATCGACATGGTGTCCCGAGATGGATAGTGCATGACAATGGTCCTCAATTCGTCAGTAATGCGTTTATCAAATTCTGCGGTAAATTCAGGATTAAGGATGTTTCATCGACTGCTTATAATCCCACAGCTAATGGAGTAAATTCAGGATTAAGGATGTTTCATCGACTGCTTATAATCCCACAGCTAATGGATTAGCCGAAGCTTTTAACAAGACTATTATCACTGCTTATAATCCCACAGCTAATGGATTAGCCGAAGCTTTTAACAAGACTATTATCAAGATTTTGGCAAGACTTGTGAAAGTTAATAAACGAGATTAGGATGACTAACTCGATGAAGCTTTGTGGGCTTATCATACAACTGTCCGCACGCCAACGGGAGCAACCCCATACTTCTTAACATATGGATGCGAAGCTGTCCTGCCTTTAGAAATACAAATTCCCTCACTCCGCATCGCTCTCGCAACGGGAATGATGACGGAAGAAAATCACCAGAAACGTCTCGAGGAATTGAAGATGTTAGATGAAAAATGCTTGGAAGCTCAACAACAAATCGAGTTTTATCAGGCTAGAATTTCTCAGGATTTCGATAAAAAGGTCCGACAACAAAGTTTTAAAGAAGGAGATCTGGTTCTTACCTTTCGAAGACCTATGATTCTCAATTTCAAGAAGAAAGGAAAATTCTAACCCAAATGGGAAGGACCGTTTGTAATAAAAATAGTCTATTCAAACGGTGCGTATCGCCTGATCACTCAGGAGGGCAACAAATTAATGATACCGATAAATGGGAAGTTCCTAAAGAAGTACTATCCGTAATATGTTCAAGATAACCTATATAAAATGGGAAGTTTCTAGAGAATCCTATGTAGGATATTTTTAGGATAACCCGAGATCAGTTGATTGTTCTAAATAGAAACTGATCATTTGAATGATCCATTCTTAATTATTATAAAAATGATTAAGATTCTTTTACTATGGTTGTCTAATGGCTTCCAAGGTAATTGAGAACCCTACATTGTAACGTTCCAAGCTTTTTGTTAAGATGAGATTCAATGACAGAATACAGTTGGTCTTTCCCCACAAAACCCCCGCAATGCGATTGTGAAGGGGGAAACTCGATGATTCATAGCCCCGCACCACAAAATCCCTCGTCGATTGAATTAATCAACGGTAGGTCCACCAAAATCCATCATGGATTAAAAATCTTTCAAACTCCCGTCGTATCTATGTTTGTTAACACTCCCGATATTGAAGTTATGGTGCAATACTCAAAAAGTTCGATTTGTTGATCCGTAGCGATCAACGAATCCTTTTTTTATCAAATCCTTTGGTTTGATATCAAAGATTCCCACTGAGTGATGTGTGCAAGTCAACATTTTTGTTGTTACTTGTACTACGCTCCCATTTCTTATTTGGTCAAACCTTCCTACAGTTAGGACCAAAACTAAAATCCCCTCTCGATTCCTTTCATGAACGAGAGGTTCACTTTCGAAACTGAGATTCCTTTTCGACAAACGAAAGGACCTTAATTCCATTTGAACAATTTAGCCTATTAAAGGAAAAATTGTCTCAATTCCCACTTGGTCTAACCTTCCTACAGTTAGGGCCATAACAAAAATCTCCTCTTGATTCATTCCACGAACGAGAGGTTCACTTTCAAGTTGAATAATCAAACCTTATGACAATTAGGATTATTCAAACCAGTCCAGATTCTTTAAACGGAGATCCCACTTTGAGTTTCCTTAGTACCAGGAGATAGAATATAAAATTCTTCCTCTCCGATTTTGGGTTTATCTCTACCAACAAACAAGAGACCAGGAGATAGAATATAAAATTCATCCTCTCCGATTTTGGGTTCATCTCTACCAACAAACAAGAGATTAAGAGATAGACTATTCAATTCCTTCTTTCTAATCCTAGGATCATTTTCCTGCCTAGGAAATGTAACCTACTTACATTTCAAAATCCATGTCGTTCACGCATGGGGATGTTATCTCTATCCCTTATTGGAGATAAGCCTACATCTAACACATGTAGCCTACATATTCAATATTGTAGTTCAAAGTCTAAAAGAGTTTCTACATATTCAATATTGTAGTTCAAAGTCTAAAAGAGTTTTATTCTTTTAGCCTAACGTTATATGTGAAACGGATCTAGATAATTCACATACTAGCCTCTAAAAGAGTTTTATTCTTTTAGCCTAACGTTATATGTGAAACGGATCTAGATAATTCACATACTAGCCTGACTCAAACGGTAGTCGGTAAAGGCACATCAAATCTGTTGATGGCTGAGGATTTGCCAAAAATCCTATAAGTATTATGGTTATTTATTCTAAACAAAAATGAGTAATCACAATAAAATCTCGATAAACAAAAGAGATCGTTGTATTCACCAAAAGCATTCAAACAGAATTACATAGAAAAAATAATAAGAATAAAAAATGTGATTTCAAGACTACAATAGCTTATAACGACGAATTTGATCTTCAAGTTTGGAGAGGTCTGTCGTATAAGCCTGTTCAAGCTCAGCTATCAATATAACCTTGAAAGCTTCTTCGTCAACACTCTGAAGTTCGGCGGCTTCTTGTTCTTTTTCAGCGAGTATCTTGTTCTGAAGATTCAGTTGCTAGAACAGGTTTTCCTCAACTTGAGTTATTTCTGCCAAATCAGATTCCAAAATTTCATGAGCATCCTTAGCCTTCGCGAGTTGCTCTTCTAAGCGAGCTATCTCAGCTCGACCCGACTCTAAGTCCCGATACAAGTCAACCTTGGCTTGTGTTTTTTTGGCAACACTCACCCTGAGTTGATTAGTGCGGGCTCTTAGCTTTTGGAGTTCGGATTCAGTGGACTTTTGAGAATCACGCCACGCCTGTAGCCTCAAGTTCATTCGAGAAGTAATATAAGAAAGTGCGTCGTCGGTACGAAGACCCTTCAAGTGTTCGATGTTTTGTTTAAGGTCAACTAAGTAAGCTTCGATCGAATCGGCTAATTCGGCATAACCATCTTCTCTAATTCCTAGTACATGGAGATTGAGAGATCTCCTAAAATGCTTGAAAGGTGATCCTTTGAGGATAATTCGATCGACCATAGTATTTAAGAAAGAGACGAAGCTTTGAAGATTTGAGCAAATGACAAATTTATCCGGATCCTCATCTGCTAATAGAGCTTGAATACAGTCAGACAAGGATGAAGGACCTACAAACAGAACAAACAAAATAAGTATAAAATATATACGCTTGTACATAGCAACGAACGGAAATATACCAAGTTTATTGGAAGATTCCACAACTTGGTTACCTTGGTTTGTCGGCGTCGTAGTAGGCTCTACAACAACCGGAGGTTGTTCAGGAATAACATTTGTTGGTAGACTCGCTGCATCACATGATTGTTCAATTGAGACCTCAGATAGCTTTGGGTCCAAGTCAGCAAGTCTCCCAGAAGATGATTCTACAAACAAGAACATCACAATGAGTATGTTGGAGTATTATCCAAAAGTTTAAAACAAGCGATAAAAAAAACACACCAGTCGTAGATGCAACAGCTGTTGATGTACCAACTTCATCAGTTGGTCTCGCTTTTGTTGCGACAGGACTAATTTAAGGGGAGACAACAACTTCTATCATCATGAGGTCTATAGGAGTGTGAGGTTGAGATTCAAGAATTGACGACTGAATGTCAGCCTCGGTTCCTGTTGACAACAAGAAGTCACAACCCTCGGGCTGATCAGACCTTCCAGTAATTGTAGCGGTATCAGTTCCAACAACTGGTCCTATAATTCAAACACTTATGTGATTAGTCAAAGTTAAAAAAAAATAAAAAAATAAAATACAAAGTTTACAGAACAAAGACCTTACTCTCAGAAGGACCCGCGTCTGTTGAACCAACTCCAACGGTTGAGTCTGTAGCAGCCCTAGGAGCCTTCTCCGATAACAAATCGGAGATGTATCGATGGTTGTCCTCCGAGAGATCAAGGTTGAGATTGTGCTCGTTAAAATCCTCGACCTCAACAGCGCGAGTGAGTTCTCCTCTAGCTGATTCATTCATTATAACATCTACAGAATGTGTTGGGTCATAAGTAACATATACATTTAGATGAATTTACATAAAATGGAGACTAGTTTTACCTTCGTTAACCGGGACAGATTCGAGGACTCCGCTACTTGTACCCGCTTCTTTTAGTTTAACTAAAAGGAGATAAAGTGCGCAAGTCATTAGAGGAGGCACGCATTCCAACTCATTTATCTTTTGGAATTGCCTTCCAAACAGAAAAAGATCTGTACCTGTGTTTGAAGCCGAGGGGTCAGCGTCAGAAGTTGTTGGAACACCAACGGTTTCGTCTTTAAGCGCATCGTGCATTTGTTGAACGAAACTGAGTTCCTCAGCTTCCATACTGTCGGGAGAAGCAGTGTCAGCTTGAAATTCTCCCTCTTCTTGACTCCCTACAAAAATTGAGTATGAGATAAGTTCGAGTGTTAAGAAATATAAGAGCAATAAAGATGGATTGTTACCTTGTTCATCTGAAGAAACACTGCGGGCAGATGTCTCCTCTAAAGCAGGAAGACGAACACGTGGTTTAGAGACGACCTTCTTCCGTCTTTTTAGTGGACGCGCTTCATCTTGAACCCCAGATCTTTCGTGATGATACTTGGTGCGCAACTCAGTTCTGGGAGGAACTTGAGATTGAGTTGAAGGTTGTGATCTTTGTCGGCGAACAAGAGGCACTGTATCTTCTTCCTCTTCTTCATCTCCACTAAGGACCTCTATAGTCATCCGATTGGGTTGTGTCATAACGACCCTCTCCCTCCTTCTCTTCGGAGCGTCTTGAGGTCGAGCCAAATCGGTATGTTGAGCCCTATGAGCAATAGAAGGGTTTACACATCCTCTTTCGAAGAAAGAGTCCGGAAGACCACTCGTCTCCTCTTCAGTTGCTTCAGAACTTGAGCTAGCTTCATCCGCCCTCTCAGAAGTCTCGGTCTCATCAGTTCCAAGCTCTTCTTCACTATCAACCAGGCGAGCAGGTCCTTTCCCCTTTCTGGATGATTTAGCAGTTTCTTTCCTTCGAGGTGATAGCACAATGTCATGGGCCGCTTCTATTGCCCGTCAGGAGGCTATCACTTCCTCCAGTTCGGATATCCTCCTTTTTCGAGCAACAGTATTGGCAGCTATCAGTCACTTACAGTAGAGAAAAGTCATCTGCAGAGGGGGTGTCTCCAAAGGGAGATCGAATTCAACATTCGTGTAGCCGACGATGCTCCAAAACTAGGCTCTCCCCCCATCAATGAGTCCACCTCGAACCCTAAGATGATGGTTCTGGTTGCCGATGTATAATTGATCATAACCGAATTGATGAGCAAACCGGCATGGAAAATAAGGCTTGATGTGGCAGACATCCTTCACCCTGAATATCAGATAACCTGGTCGAATGTTCATCAACCATCTGAAGCAACCGACGTCCAAAGTTGTACAATTCTGCCTGGGTTCTTCAGCATCCAATAGAGTTGCATTGTAAGTCCCAGAGAATTGAGGGAAACAAGGAAAGAACTCCCAACACTTGTGGACTTTGAACTGCCTAGATATACCTGGCCACCGATGTTGGACCCACTTACAACCTTCAAGAGTCTGCAGTAGAGGGAGACTTGGATCTACCGTCTCAGGAGCCTCCATTAAGTCTGGCCGGTGAAGTACCAACCATGTCATCAAATATGTGTATGGTAATTCCAATTTTGGCACGGATATTCCAACGGATGGTTTCTTTCCCTCTTGAGTAAATACAGAAGTCAACTGCCGCAATCCACTATGAATATCAGCTACCATGGCAGGAAGTAAGGATAACCTACGACCTGTAGCTAACTGAATGGCCAGATACAACACTTCAATCGGCATCGCATTAGAAGGTTGGTGGGGGACGACACACCTCTTCAACCATATAGCCAAAAAACCAGCTAATAGGGTGGTTGAATTGATCGGAATGCCAGCTTGCCACAAATAAGAACGGAATTTGGTACCATGAGGAAAGCCGTCTTCTGAGCGGGAAGTGTAGGATTGTGCGTTAGTCCTCTCTAACAACCGGTTAATCTCATTAGGAGTTAAGGGGGATAGTCCACACACTTCTTCCGAACGGCTCTCGAGGTTCTTGAACAAATAATCTACAAATTGTTTCAAGCTAATCTGGGGGGATTTCTTCTTAGCTCTAGTCTCCATCTCGGCCACAACTATATGATAGTGGCATGTCAACTCCCATAAGGTGTCATAGGTCACGACTGACCTATCCTTCATCTTATTCAGTTGACTGACAGTGGGGAAGAATTCTTGATATAGAACATCACTTATAGGCAGCCCCGAAACCTTCATCATTTCATGTAATGGTAGTCCAAGCTCCCCGTTCTTGGTGAAGAAAGTATTGGTTATCGGGATTGTAGATCTCAAATAAAGCGAAGAAATGATCCACGATGATAACCCTAATTCTGCTAATTCTCGCCCCCAGCGGTTCAATACATATCGGGTCATTCTTGTCCACCACTTGTCTCCAAAATAGTAGACCCATCCATAACATCGGAACTTCTTAATAGAAAATTCTTTTCCCAACACAGCTAACCTGTTCTTCACGGTGTTTGCATGTGTCGCCTTTTCATTCTAGGGCAGATTATCTTGGACTAAGACACTAGGATGAAGTCCTCGCACAGCAGCTGGGGTAGCCTCTTTCCCAATGAAACCACAGTGGACGCGCTCATGATTTTCGGTCAATCTCCACAACATCTCCCGACCAACTGCCAAATTTCTGAACTTCAAAAGCGAATGTTCACGAGGAATCCAGGGCAGGTATAAGAAAGTCGACCCACTCCCATCCAACCACTGTGCAGATCTGCAAGAAACGACTGTCGGGTCTCTTATAGAGTCACCGATTAGGAAATCTGGCTTCCTTATACACTGGTTCGAGTCTTGCTCTGAAATTAAAGTCGCATCTGTGATCAACCGTCGCAGAACACGACAACTACCTCGTCTTATCAATTTCATGGATCCTTAGCTATAATCTGAGTTGAATTGGGGAGCTGACTCAACTAGCGGGATTCCTTCATAGTGAGAGTGTGTGGTATTACTTTGGCCCGTGACCTCACTAGCAGTGAAGATTATAGAAGGAAAATGCACTGACAAAGAAAAAGTACACATAAATGGTGTAATAATAGTCCTAAAATTTTAGAGAAAACGGTATATCTTATTCCATAAGATAGAATCGCCATCTCGTAACAGGTGTGATGATTTTCATTTACCACACGTATAAAAGAGATACGCGTTACCATGCACGAGCATTATAACAGCATATCAGAACCTTTCAACATACGTAGGGTAGAATGAAATCGCCCTAGTATACTCTGAAGTGTGTTTTGTCCAAGCAAAACAAACACTTTCTAGCGTCGATCCCCTCAAAGGAGAATACCAGCTCTTCTCGAATGCATCTCAAAGGATGACAAACGAGGATCTACGAACTATAGATGTAAATACAGATAAAATTAACAAGATGCAAAATTTAAAGTTGCAAAAGAGTGAAAAGAGTATACCCCCATATGAAGCAGCAGTAGGATCAGCCCCCTCGGTGGGCTGGGCAGTCGAATGGCCTCAGAGAACTCGGGATCTTCGCGGCGACATGATGGAAATATGCTACCTGTCAAAATCCAACGAGAAAATTAGGGTTTTTGGGCTTAGAATCGACGAAGATATCACCAAATAAGTCCAAAAGACCGCATGCATGGGAAAGAATCAAAGAACAGTGAAATTTCAAAGGACAGAGGGAGAACAAACCCGCAAAATCCGAGTGAAATCTCCCCAAACAAGAGCTCCACCCAAATCAGAGACAAAGAGAACAAGAGGAGGTCGAAAACCTGCGAAAATAGCCAGAAAATCGCCCAAGGATCACTCATAAATCGACGTGAAGAAAAACCCTAAAAAAACCCTAAGTCGGGGTTTTATACCCCCGACTCAGCAGTTCGAGACAGTATTCACTATCTCGGACAGTGAGACAACACTCACTGTCTCGCCATGAGAGACAATATTAACTGTCTCATTGAGCGAGATAGTGAATACTGTCTCGTTGAGAGAGACAGTGACGATTGTATTAGGCAGAATTTGCCACTTGATGGTGATTTTCAACCTAATTCAGATACTCCAACAGGTACATGAGTCTAAACTGTTTTCCTACATTCAGGAAGTTTCTGGAGAATATTACTCAAAATATTCTTAAGGATAACCTGACGACCTCCAAATGGGTATATGAGGTTAAACTATTTCATGAAAACTCAAAAAAAATACATAAGTATAAATTGTATTCTTATGAAGACTGATACAGTGAATAACAATCCAGTAACAATTTGGTGACAAAACCTGGATCCACAAATACAAATTTCGACTTCGATTCAAGATCTCGACAACGGTCAAGTGATAAACGTAGTACCGAAAAATCTTAGCTATTCTACAAAGCACTGAATAGATTGAGAGATAAAGAGGTAAGAGTTGAAGCCATCTACCGGTCCCTCTACACGATCTACTTAACCAAGCATTGAAGGGATCGTAAGTAAGACTTATCTTATCCAAAGTGTCCCAGACTCCTCTATAAAAGAATGAGTCTGGAATACTTTGGAGGGGGTATCTGTAGCGTTAAAAAATGCTGATAGATATCCAAACAAAGAGAAGGTCATCCAAAGATCACAAAAGACGACCATACACTGTCTTAAAAGAATCGAGACAGTGTCGACTGTCTCACACACGAGACAGTATAGACTGTCTCGCTGTGTGAGGCAGTATTGACTGTCTCACAGTGCGAGACAGCTCTGAAGTGATCAAAAGTTATTGAAATAACTGCAAGACACGTATCAATTAACTGTCAAAGAACGTGGAAAACATCATGGGCGAGAATTACGTGAATAACTGTCAAAATAATGGAGTTTGAAACGTGGAAAGGCAGTTACAATAGAAACTGTCAGTCAGTTTGAGTTTTCGAGACTGTCTTTACTATCTCGGAAGCCGAGACAGCAAACACTGTCTCGGCCGCCGAGACAGCAAACACTATCTCGCAGGAACAATTTCTCCGAAATACTGTATTTTTAGTTAAACTTCTCCTGGAGGCTATAAATACCCCCCTAGGGCCATTATTTACAAGAATCGAGCAAATTCGAGCAGATCTGAGAGCAGAGAGCAGATAGAGCAGCAGACCTGCATTACTTGTGTGATTCCTTGAGATTTGAGCTTTGACTTGATCTTAAGAAGAGTGTTCCTCTTACTTTGATAATATATTCACTGATTTTCATTCTTGCTTATAAACGAAGGAAGAATACCAAAGACCCTCACGATCTGTGAATCGGTGGTCCACGAGCCAAAGCACTCCCGGCACAGGTAAAGTCCCACAAAACAGGAATCGATAAACGATTTTTGTTTTATTTTCTAGAAAGTTGTATTTTCCCTTTTATTGTGTAAAAGAGGTCTTATAAAAAGACTATTTTCTTTTGAATTCGTTGTAATCGATCCCCTTTTATTGTGTAAAAGAGGTCTTATAAAAAGACTATTTTCTTTTGAATTCGTTGTAATCGATCGAAGATATAATGAATTCCACAATTTCTTTTGAATTCGTTGTAATCGATCGAAGATATAATGAATTCCACAATAGCATCAACTTTCGACGAAAACACTTATCAACCCAGAATTAAGTTAGGAGACCGTCTTTGATGAATTAGCTATTACTAGCCAAAGATGTTTGCGGATGCCATTGACTATGCTAAATGTTGTCATGCACGCAAAATCCATGATGACTTCATTCATCAGGCACCAGAGAACCTGCAGCAAAGATCGGCGTCTTGGCCATTTGAAATGTCGGGAATGGATATTGTCAAACCCATCACTCCACTAACAGCTAAAGGACATCGGTTCATCTTAGCAAATAGTCCATGACAATGGAACTCAGTTCGACAGTCATGGTTTTCAGATATTTTGCAACAAGTTCCGGATATAAAGTGTCGCATTGACGACATACTATCCACCAACCAATGGTCTCATAGAAGTATTCAACAAAACCATCGTGAAGATCCTCAAGAAGTTCATCTCCAAGAGCAAACGTGATTGGGATGAAAAGCTTGCGAATGTTTGTGGGCCTACCGCACAATGGTGAAGACCCCTATAAAAGCCACCCCATTCTCTTTGGTTTATGGGTGCCAAGCCGTATTACCATTAAAAATCTAAATCCCTTATCTGAGAGTCGCCCT
Organism: Asparagus officinalis; assembly: GCF_001876935.1. NCBI lineage: Eukaryota > Viridiplantae > Streptophyta > Magnoliopsida > Asparagales > Asparagaceae > Asparagus > Asparagus officinalis. The sequence goes on along the minus strand of NC_033798.1, from coordinate 67,589,890 downwards.
TGTGATCGGGATGAACAATAAAGAACAACATCGATTGCGTCTTCATGAACTTGAAGTATTAGATGACAGGCGACTTCAAGCTCAACAACAGATCGAGTTGTATCGGGCACGAATCTCTAAAGCCTACAACAAGAAGGTCAAAGAGAGAATCTTTAAGAAGGGTGATTTGGTCTTAGTTGCCAGACGACCTATGATAATGACACACATGACTAAGGGGAAATTCAATCCTAAGTAGGAAGGACCCTTCGTAATTGAATCGATCTATTCGAATGAGGCATACCGTCTCATCAACCAGAAAGGCGACAGACTCATGATGCCTATTAAAGGGAAATTTCTCAAAAAATATTACTCGTAAGCCATGAAGTCCCCTTTCATAATCCCAAGTGAAGTCTGAGATAATGAATAACCTTTCCTAAGGCTAGGGGTTGATAATTCATGTCATTTCCCCCCAGCAAAGTCTAAAATGAAACATCTATTTTATTTAGACTAGGGGTTGATTATTCGGAATACATTTGAATAGTGAATAATAAACCATGTCATACCTTCCCTAACTTGTATATCGTTAGGTTAACAGTACACCTCGGACGATTAAAATTTTCTAAAGTTATTCTAAGTGATAATGAAGAGAATTTCTGATTCATGCTAAGTTAACATTACACCTATGGCTCTTTCAATATTTTCATTGTCACAAATCAAAAACAAGAAAAAACTGATGAAAAACATTATGATATCACTTTCATTCCATATTGTTAATCTAATACAGAGTGACAATACATGGTATAAAAATGATACAAAAATTCCTAACCCAAGCTAAAAGCAATATAAGATTCAAGCACCAGGGCTCATTAATTTGATGGATCTGAGCTTGGACTTAAGCGCAGACAGCTTCTTCTTATGAGCTACTCAGACTTGTTCGACAACCTCCCTCCTAAGTTCTTCCTCAACAGGCGTTGCAGCAGCAATCTCTTTTTGAATTCCCTAAGAAGCTTGGAGTTCACTACAGAAGTTCTTAAAAACTTCGTCACTTTGAAGCTGAAACCCTTTTATAACGTCCACATTTTGAGCCAATTGGGCCCTCTTCTGGGCTAACTTAGTCTCTAGACGAATAATGACTTCTTCGGTGTCACGAACACCAATAGCAAGACTACCGATATCGGTTTGTATCTAAGTATGCTACTCCTGTAAGTTCGTCTTGTTGGCCTCTTTCTCAGATAAGCTCTTGCGAAGGGCCTCTTGATGATGCACTTTTAAGATGCGAGCCACAGAAAGAGCTTGCTCTACTTCAGATTCTAAATCGGTACGCTGTAAATAAAAAAAGGTCCTTAATTCTGCTTCAATGAGGATGATGCTCTCTCTTTAATTTTTGCTCCACAGCACGTCACCTTGGCTCTTGATTCTGTCTAAGTAGCTGGTTAATAGAGGCTTAAAATTCTCAAAAGCTACTTGCCCGAGACTAACAACATTGATTGTTAATTTCATCACATTCTGTAGCTCTTCAATGAGTGTCCTGAGGATTTTTGAAATTGGAGGACCAGCGATCGGGTAGATTAAACCTACGAATTCAGTGGGAGTAGATCCAAAAATGGTCTGTCTCGTGGTCATGTCATCAATGTGTCCCATCGAGGGGGCAGACTCTGAACCCCTGACCCTCAACTTCTCTTCAGATTCTACGTCTTCAAGAATAGAAGGAGACAATTGAAGTGCTTCATTCTCTTTATTAGCCGGGAGTGTGACTGGTGTAGATTTCATTGTGTCACTTATCGACTTGGCCCTCTTGGAGTTTTTAGCTACAACGGGCCTTCCCTTGCAAACCTTCCTATCATATTCACCCTCCTCCGCAATACTAAGGGCCTTCTTCCCTGACAATTATAATGAGCAAGGTTCAAGAGTGGGTGCTTCGTCAAGGATTTCTTCAGTCGCCTTCTCTTCAAGAGGCTCGGTGGTTGGTAGCCCTGCTTGAACCCCTTCAGTTCCGGTTGCCTCCTGTTTGCAGGATAAATATTCATCTACCCCTGACAGGCGACTCCTTATAAAACCCTTTCTAGACTCATAAAACTCCCGGATTTTGTTTATATAGGAAGTGTACATATTACACTCTAGAATCTGAGAAACTTCATAAAACCAGTCACGAAAATCGAAAACAGCAGAGCAGCGGGGTGGCACGTTGGGCAAGGTGAATTATGCATAGGTCCCTATGGTAGATAAGAAATACCAAGCGTGATCCCCCTCAAGCAAATTTCTAATGTGAGATAATTGTAGGTTAGGGTTACCAATGTATAGTTGGTCATACCCAAATTGTCGAGTGAAACAAGAAGGACCATAGGTTCAATAATGCATTTCTCACCCTATCAAAAAACCAGATAGCCCACTCTGATCGTGAGGAGCCATTGGAAAATTCCTGCATTTAAGGATGAGGCGCCTTCGAAGACCACGTCTTCAAAATTGGTGCCTTCCTTTTTAGCCCCATCAAAATAGGAGCAGCAACAAAAAATCTCATAATTGTCCTCTAGGGACAAGAGCTGTCTGGCCCGGACTATGTACACATTCGTCCATGCGGCCGACTCAAGCCTCTGCACAAAGGGAATAGAGGTCTCACTATCTTGCATGATCCCCGTCATTAGCGAGGGACAATGTAATACGAACTAGGCCACCAAATAAGTGTGAATCTTCTAAACTTTCCTCCCAGCAACATTCATCTCATTAAAGCCGAGGAACTTAGAAGTTAGATCTTGCAAGCCCCTTTGAAAATAGCCTATCATTGCAGAAAGAAGACCTATAGGTCTCCTGGGGCCAGAAGAATATATGGGTATACTACTACAGCCAAGACAGACTTAATTGGCTTCGACAACACGACACACCACTTCAGCCAAATCATCAGGAAGCCGACAAGAAGAGTGGTGTCAGAGATGGGAGTCACAGCTTGGTAGTGAAAACTCTCGAATTCAGTACTAGCTTCAAATCCACCTCTGGATGTTCATTCTTATAGCTAGAATTAGGAGCCTTAATGCTGGTTTTGATGCTCTTGGAAGAGCTTGCAGCAAGACGGGTCACTGTTAAATCCTTTTGACCTAAGTTCTGGAAGAGATAGTCTACGCAGGCAGTATGCATAATACCTCCTCCGCGTAACCCCACCACTTGAGCACAGATTCGAAAATAGCACATCAACTCCCAAAAAGTTGCATAAACTTCTGGATGTGCTTTTCTTAGGATGGAGAGTTCTTTAGTAGTGGGGATGAACTCCTCATAGGGCATCTTTCCAAGGGACAGCCTGACACCACATGCATCTCATGGAGAGCGAATCCTAGCTCCCCAACAGGCATGAAGAATGTGCATCTATCCGGGTTGTACCGCTTTAATATAGCAAAGAAATTAGGATAGTTTTGAACAATCCCACACCAGATGGCCAACACTGGTATTGTAAGGTCGCACCGAGCAAGTGGCTCTTTGAGTTCTTTAAGAACGAAACCTACCATTCGAGTCCACCAACCCCCTTCTCCTGAATATACCCATCCAAGGGACCTGAAAGCTTGCACATGGAACTCACCTCGGGCAATAATGAATTGGCGAATGAAGACATTCACCAAAAGTGGCGCCTCTTGAGCAAGATCTTTCTTCTCAAACCTGGCAGGCATCAGACCCTTGATTTGTCCATCAATTTGTACACGAGATTGTCAATTAGATCCAAGTGATACGTTCTCCCTCTCTTTAACAAGGTCAAAAGCTAAACTCCTATGATAGCTGACACTCAAAAAATAAGAGAGCGGATACATTACCTTCATGCTTAGGAGGAAGAAAAAATGGTCATTAATTCTTCGTAGCAACCTGGAGTCTTGTACATGTATAAGTCTATCGTTTGTTGTTATACGATCTCCAAAGAAAAATGCCGACTTTATGAATTAATCATAGCCCACAAGAGTCTCCATGTACAAGTTGGTGATCAATATTCTAAGGGTGGAACATCTGGCTTCCCTAATCTGGTATGTCCACTCTAAATCAGGGGATGTGTACAACGGAGTTCTTTTACGTAAACCAAAAACTTCACCCGCATTTGGACTATCAATGTCACAAAAATGATGCTCTTAGGAAAGCGGTGTTAGATATCATGTCCCCATGATATAATTTTGATAATAACAATTTATTCATAATATGAATCACTATGTGTATGTACTAACATTTCAATGTAGTTATCAACATGAATAAAGTACAAGATGAGTTCGAGGCATCAAGAAGTAAAGAAGATGAAGAGCTTATATATCAATGTAATTTTTTATATTTTCTTTACTTCTTGATGCCTTGATCACTCACACATGCACATACATAGAGATTAGAACTTACTAACACAGGATTAGTGTGTTGGTTAACAATAGAAATCCCCTATGTTAACCATTAGGGTATTTAGTTAATCTTTGAGTCTAAAAGTATTTCATTCATGACATTTTTATCCCTTAGTACTCGACTACTGAAGTCTTAGATTAGTAATCGACTACTGAAGTCTTAGATTAAAATATAAATTTCTGTAAAAATACAGAGTAGTCGACTACTAAGGATTATAGTCAACTACTCAGTTTACTAATTTTAAACTTCATGATCAACATCACCAAGATGAGCCTCAACCTCCTCAAGAACAAATTCCACAAGATATTCCACAATCCTCAAGTCATGAAGGCCCTTCTTCTAGACAACAACCACCTTAAATGCAATCAGAACCTTCTTGCTTCTCGGATATACAATATAACACATTGTCTGCACGCATCCTTGAGTTAGAGACTGGTTAATGAGCTCTTTATTCCTAGAACAATTACATCATCAGTAATCTGGAGGAGTTAATCAAGAAATTTGATAACTTGGATATGAAGCTCAATGCATTTTTCCAATGACATCCACCTCCTCCATGACCTTCATGTTAAAGGACCATGCATGCCTCATGTAGTTTTTGGCTTAGTTTCATGTTTGTGTTAAAAACTATGTGTTAACTTGGTTTGTTTAAGTTTATGTGTCAAAAACTGTGTATTAGTTATTTGCTTTAAGACTTGTGTAATATGTCGTATGTTGCTACTATGTTTATATTGCTTAAGACTATGTATGAATTTGTGCTTCTTTTAATCATGATTACTAGGTTTATATTTTATATTTTGTGTTCATGAGATACTTCTATTATAAACAGATTGTGAAGATGAAAATTATCAAAATTTTGATATTTATGGCAAGTCTTTGCCTATCCATATGGATGGGTGAAGTGATAGACTATGTTCACAATTTGGAAGATCTTTTTGAAGTGTTAGCTCATGAAGAGGAAATTATGACATGCTTAGGATAGATGTGTATTTCTTTTTGTTAATGACAGAGGGGGAGAATGGTATCATAATTATGTTATATAGACTCAAAAATATGAATTGTAGACTCTAATATGCTTTTATGCAAGGGGAGTAAGTATATTTGTTTATTGATGTTTATTTTTTTAAAATATACTTACATATGCATAAATTGTTTGTCATCATCAAAAAGGGGGAGAATGTTAGAAATCATGTCCCCATGATATAATTTTTATGATAACAATTTAGTCATAATGTTAATCACTATGTGTATGTACTAATATTTCAATGTAGTTATCAACATGAACAAAGTACAAGATGAGTTCAAGGCATCAAGAAGTAAAGAAGATAAAGAGCTTATATATTAATGTAATTTTTTATATTTTCTTTACTTAGAAATTTTGTGCATGCCTTGATCACTCACACATACACACACATAGAAATTAGAACACACTAACACAGGCTTAGTGTGTTGGTTAACAATAGAAATCCCCTATGTTAACCATTAGAGTATTTAGTTAATCATTGAGTCTAAAAATATTTCATACATGATATTTTCACCCCTTAGTAGTCGACTAATTAGATTAGTAGTTGACTACTGAAGTCTTAGATCAAAATATAAATTTCTGTAAAAATACAGAGTAGTCGACTACTAAGGATTATAGTCGACTACTCAGCTTCGAATTTTGAATTCTAGATTTTTTGTTTTCTAGACTAGTCGACTAATGATAATAATAGTCGACTACTAAGGAAAATTCTGAGTTTTCTAAAGTTTGTTGAACTCAGAGTAATCGATTACAACAATAATTAGTCGACTACTAAGACAGTTTTCTGACATTTAAGAATTCAAATTAATGATAGTTTATAGACGTTTTGTGTACGTTTTTGAGGTTTGAAAACCTATCTTTTCAAGGCTATAAATATGATACATGTTCAGAATTTTAGGTTACGAATTCCTAGAGACAAGATTCAAGTTTTGTGCATCTTTAAAAAGAAAAATTTCTAGATTTTCACTAAGTGTTGAGAAAAAACATTTTTTGATTTTCCCTTTGATCCTCATTCAATATACAATCAAGTTAGGTAATTTTTTAGAGATTCAAATTGTTCCTAGACACTGCTACACATTACAATACTATCAAGGCTTAAAAGAATCAAGTTGTATCAAGACAACTGTTCTCTCAGGTGTGAGAGGCGTAATCTCTTGGTGAAGAGATTGGTTGAAATTTGCAGAAACTTGCAAATTGGTCAGGTTTAATGTTTTAATTTTGTAAGTTTTTCAAAATCATAGTGGAACTCTCAAGCGGGATTTGCTTGGGACTGGATGTACACCTGGGAGGTGGAACCAGTATAAAATTCTGTGTTTGTGATTGTTATTTTATGTGATTGTACTATTTCCTTGCAAATTATAATCTTCTTTGCATTAATTTTTAAAAGAACACTATTCACCCACCCTCTAGTATTTTATTGTGATTAGATCAGATTCTACAAGCGATACATTAGAGAAAAGCACTGTGAAACAAGAAACATAAATTACTAACTGAAACAAGTTGCTAATGTAAGAAACTAGATTTTAGCGCAGAGGTCAAGACAGGCGTTCTAATTTTAGAATGCACGGTCTAGACCCGAGTTCTAAGTTACAAACGTAGAGTTCAAGACCCGCGTTTTCAACCTCAAATATAGAGGTCAAAACCCGCATTCAGAGTTCATAATTAGTATAGAGTTCCAACTCTGCATTTCATAATTAACACAAAGTTTCAACTCTGCGTTTTAGTTATCAGAAAATGAGTCATCTTCCTCATTACCAAAAACCCATTTAGGGCTTCAAAAACTTGTCGAAGCAAGTTATCACGATCATCACCTACCATAGCAGGGTAGCCCACAAGGTGGCGACAACGACGAGGTGCCCATGAAAGCTAAAACACCACCAGCATCTTTAATCGCTAGCGTATCTGTAGTCGTTCCCACGACTTTCCTCGAGCCAGAGCTCAGTCTCCGTGGCACCATGGATGTTGCTGGTTGAAGAAGATGGAGTTCATCAGAGGTTCTATCAAAATTAATGAGAATTCTCATTTATAGAATCATGACAAGAAAAGAAAGAGCCGAATGGCTCTTGATTTGACCACTCAGGTCTATTTATAACAACCATCAAGCTGTTATGGTGGTTCAGGATTCTAGGAGAGAATCCCAACCATTTTCAAATGCAAACTCAACATTAATGGATAGAAGTCAACCAGACTTAACCCAAACGTAGAGTTCACCCATGCGTTCAAATCCCAAACGTAGATGTCACCTCTGCGTTCCAATTGTTCTAAACGAAAGGTCCACCCTTGCATTTAAGAACTCTTTTAATAGAGTGATGTTAAAGCATCTGTATATCCTCAGCGGGGTCTAAGATGGTTCAGCTAACAAAATTCTATATTATTGCCAAGTTAACATCACACTTAGGGCGACCATTATCCCCACAAAGTCCGAATTTAGCTTGCATAACTTCCAATGCGATAACAATTCCTATGTCAAAATCAACTTGTCGATTCTCATCAATAGAACGATAAGTCCCCAAAATCACTCAACTCATGATCAATTCATTGACTCTCCCTAACAGAGTAATAAATAACCAAGTTATCAACTCCCTTCAACGGAGTGATAAGGTTCTCAAATCTTGCTCAAATCACAAGTATCAAAATCCATCGCTTCTAATGATAAATTCACTTAGCAATTCTCCTCAGCGAGACGCTAATTCCAAAAGTCTTGTGCAAGTCACAAGTACACAAATTCCTATGACATTAATATCACACCTCTGATAATCAACTTATCAATCTTCATTAATAGGATAATAGGTCCTCAAAGTTGCCCCAATTGCATAAATTTTTGTCACGTTAACAATACCTCTGACAACCATTCCTCTTATGTTAATATCATACCTCTGACAAAATAAACTTATCGACTCTCTTCAATAGAGTGATAGGTCCACATACTCATCACGTTAATACCATATCTCTGATAATCACAATTGCTTATCAATTCTCTTAAATAGGATGATAAGTCCATAAATTGCTGTTATACCTTTAATAGTTAAAGCCCCTTTCAACTTGTTATTCTTTTGTATAAGAGTAACAAGTGTTCATAAAATCCCTAGCGGATTAAGTTTTTCTGGAATTACTTTAAATGGTGGTAAAGAACAAAAAATTTCTGAATTTCACTGTAAGTGAAAATTCACGCCACGTTAATATTACACCTCTGGCACTTACGAGTTTCTTTCAATGTTTCACGTAAAAACGTAGCACAGGAAGAAACAAGCTTGTTAATTCTTTTTAGAAGAATGACAATCAACTCTAAGGGTTTGATGATTTTTGAATAGAACATTAAGTCCAGGAGGCAATCACCCCATAGCAGATTGAAACTTTTTGAAATTATCATAAATGATAATGAAGATAAGAATTAAATCTCACTTTGTGAAGGAATTTATGCTAAGTTAAAATTACACCTCTGGCATTTTTAATTATTTTCATTATTTTTGGGTCAAAATATGACACATAAGAAATAGTGGAAAACAAGAATGATATCACTTTTCTATTCAAATAAACATTAAAGTGATACAAAATTTTGTTCTCAACCAAAAGAGCAATACAAGAATTAAACCCCAAGCCCATCACGTTAAAAGACGTGAGCCAGGACTTAATAGCAGAAAGCTTTTCCTCATAGCGGCTTGTACCGTTATTTCAGCTTTCTTCCTAAGTTCATTCTCATCCAACATTGCCATGGTAGCTTCCTTTTTGGAAAGCTTAAGAGCCTAGACCGATGAGTGATAGGTGACATAAGTCTTTACACTTTCAACAATGAGCCTTTTTAGGATTTCTTCTTCTCGACCAAGTTCAACCTTGTATCGGGCCAACTCCACCTCTAACCGATCAATCTCTGCTCGAGACGTCTGTATAGCAGCACTAGAAGCAATCACTACTTCTTGCCTCTGAACACATTGGCCTTGCAAGAGTGCAATCTCAAGCTCTCTTTCAGCTAAGCTCTTGTGTAGGACTTCATACTTATGTGTTGCTTTAGCCTGGAAATCAGTAAAGGTTGATGTAATCTGAGAAGCAAGATCAGCACAGCGTAGTTCCTCCAAAGCCTTCAAGTACTCTTCCAATCAAGAGATACTATCTGAGTTGTGATGAAACTATTGATCATTGTCCACATATTTTATACTGCTTGGACAATTCAAGACTATCGACTTGAAAGAATCCAACGAAGCTTGTCCAGCACTGAGTTCTTCAATTGTCATCTTTGTCATATCCTCCAGCTGCCTTATAAGAATTTTAAGCATGGACCACCTGACTTAAAGAAGCAACAGAGGATGTCACCGGCCCCGCTGAAGTTGTAGATCTCAGTGTGAAAATGATTACTGATGATGGTGAAGAATTCGGAGAAGCCACTACGACATCTAATTGTGAAGAACTTGAGGGGAGAGCCATGAGCACCCCGTCTTAGGCTGAGCTTAGCGCATTCTCAGTCTCCGTAGGTTTGAGAGAAATCGTTAACGGAGGAGATTTCTCTTGCGAAGGAGTTGCCACTATGCCTGCTCTGGTGGAAGAGTTACCAACGCCTGCTGCTCTGACAAAAGAGTTGTCATTATCGGTGCTTGCTCCAAGAGAGAAATTGTTATTGCTTATTGTTGTTCAGGAGGCGGAGTCATGTCGGTAGCCTCATGAACCGGGGATCCTACACAAGAAAGCAATTAGTATACAACAATAAAATACCAAGAAGTTCAGAGTGGACAACACTTATCAACAGGAGAAGGAGGGATAGAGTCCGATTCCTTGGCAGAAGATAACAGTGGTGAGATATCCAATCACCAAGACTATTGTCATCGTGACCAATATGATCATACTCCTCATCATCACTGTTACTGTGTGAAGACCATAATCTACTTCCTCCTCATCATCTGTAGCATAAAGTTCAGGGGAACTTGTGACTGTGGCTGGCTTAGTCAGGATGCCTGTTGTCAGGCTAGGAACTGTATCCCCTATAGGTGACATTAACATTGAAGTAGTGGGTGATTGATTTCCGGTTAGTATTTTAGGTTCAGGCACTGCAAGTTTATTTACATGAGGGCTAACCCCCTCAGACTGAGTGGTTGTAGGCATCGCCTCTGTGGTAGGAGGAACGACACCTGAAGCTTGACCTGGAGCTGTTGAAGCAACAAGGTTTGTTGTGGGGAAAGACTCTACATCCCTAACAAACAACTCACCCTCACCCTCTTCCTCATCTAAGGGGTGATAGGAAGAAAATCCGCTTGATAAAGCAGGACCCATAGAACGCAGTCTAGTGCGAGGGGGAAGACTTGCAACGACAAATTCCTGTCTTTCCTCTCTCTCAGCAGACTTGAAAGCATCCACCATTAATTTATGCGGAGGAGACTCTGCTAAAAATTTCTTACAGGTACGTTACTCATGCTGACCTGCTTCCTCCTCAGTAAGAGCCCTTTTTCTAGCTGCCCTTATTCTCAGAGTTTTGACAGCCCGAGGCCCTTCTTTTTGAGCGCTCTCCAGTCCCTGGTCTCCCTCTTCTTCTTCAACTTCATCCTAAGAAGATAAGAACTCGCTGATTCCTTTCAGACGAGATAGTCGGGATCCTTTTCTAGATGAATACATTTTTTTAATTTCCCATAAATCGGAGAAATTCAGCTTGTAATTAGGCATCTTAGAAGCTGTGTGATACCAATTACAGAAAGCCATGGAGGTGAAAAAGTTAGATGTCTTGTGAGGTAATCTGAATGTAACCCCAGTGCAGCCTGTTATAGAATAGTACCAGGCCCGAGCTCCTTCATATAGATTACCAATGGCCACAAACTGACCCTGTGGATTCTCAATGTATAATTGGTTGTACCCAAACTGTCGGGCTAACCTATACGGTTGGTACGACTCAATTATACACTTCTTCCTCTGTCTAAAAAGGAGATAACCTGGTCTGATGTTGAGTATTTAGCGGAAGACTCATCCATCCAATCGAGTGAAACCGTTTGAGCCAGCTACATCTTGAAACACCTGTCCATATCCCCCACCTTCAAAGTCTAGGAAGCAGTGAAATATATGATAGTTGAGATCTCTTGATAAGATTTGACGAACCTTTACTATATACGTTCCTTCCTAGGTAGCTTTTTCTAACCTCTGTACAAGAGGAAGAATACATCGCCTGAGGAAGATGGTGCACTCATTAAGTAAGGACAATGAGATACGAACCATGTCATCAAATAGGTATATGGCAATGGTACTCAAGGATTATGAGTTTTAAACTTTTCTTCTCTCTGGAGCTTACCTCTTTCACCTGAATGAATTCGAGGCACAGTTCCCTTAGACCATGCTACAAATAGCACACCATAGCTAAAAGTAAATTAACAGGCCTCCCATGGACCAAGAGAACAGCCGAATAGACCATTTTTGCTATCACGGCATCTATCGGTCTGGTAGGGATGACACATCGTTTTATCCATAACATGAGAAACCTTGCCAGAAAAGCCATGTCAGAAATGTGAGTGACTACTTAGTGATGAAAGCTTTCGAACTCAGTCTGAGTAGGGAAGTCATCTTCTCTTCCCTCATTGACATAATGAACTGTGGTATCATTAATCAAAGTTTGAATAGTCTCAGGGGTACTCACATCTCGACGAGACATAACATAAACTTTGTGAGATAAATTCTGGAAGAGATATTCTGCCCAAGATAGCTGCTTTACACCACCTTCTCGTGTCCCCATCAGTTGGGTATAAATTTGAAAATAACACATCACCTTCCATAGGGTGTCATAGATCTCAGGGCTGGTCTCCTCCAGAATCCTAAGTTCACTCAACCCTGGGATAAATTCCTCATAAGGTAAATCTCCAAAGGGAAGGCCGGAAATGTCATACATTTTATGGATAACAAACCCTAATTCCCCAACTAGAGTAAAGAATGTACACGTCTCTGAATTGTATCTCTCCAGGATAGCATAAAAATTGTAATGGCTATGATCAATACCATATCTGGTAGCCAATATAGGACAACCGAGCCCAGATCGAGCTAATGGTCCCTCTAACTCTTTCAACACAAATTCCGTCATTCTCGTCCACCACCCTGCTCTGGTGGAATGTACCCATCTGGGAGTTCTAAACACCAAAGAAGGGAAATCCCCTTCATAGCCAAAAATCTCTACATGAAGGTGTTCGCTAGACTAGTTGTTTCCCCCATAGGGTATCCTGTTAAGAATAAGCATGGCTCTAAAGCTGACATCTGTCAGTTGTAGCCTATGGTGTGCTTAAAAGTCAAAGCCCCAATGGCTACTCCATCCTGCCCTCTGACAAGATCCCAATTCATATATCTGGAGACGGAGGCGCATTGGTAATATGATATAGGGAACATCCACTATATTATCAGGAAGGAAGAAGCGGTGATCTCTTATTTGCCTTAACCATTTGTAATCCCCACCATATGAGATTTCATTCTGAATGGCAACGCTATCTCCAAACAGAAAGGCTGGCTTGACGAATTTCTTACGAGACTCCTTTTCAAACTTAGCATCTGTAACCAAAATCCGGAGTACGGACGGACTAGCTTAGGTGATCGAAGTGGCACATTCCCTGTCAGCATCTTGAAAAAAATAGAAGTTCTTGACGTAGATTGTATTGCATATTTAAGTCTACATCATCTTTCTGACAAAAGTGATGGTGAAAAGTGAGGGGTTCATTAGCAAAAGGCACTGCAAAAGAGAAGAGCAATCAGTTAGCACGAAGATGAAACAACAAAAGACTTAACCCAATTGCAAAAGGTGAACCCCTTCTTAGAACATTCAAACGCAGAGGTCAGGCCCTGCGTTAAAACATTCAAACGCGGAGGTCGGGCCCTACGTTAAACCATTCAAACACCAAGGTCAGGCCCTGTGTTAAAACATGCGAATGTAGAGGTCAGGTCATGCGTTATAACATTCAAATGTAGAGGTTAGGCCCTGCGTTAAACTATTCAAACACAGAGGTCAGGCCCTACGCTAAAACATTCAAACACAGAGGTCAAGCCCTACATTAAAACATTCAAACGCATGGGTCAGGCCCTGTGTTAAACCATTCAAATGCAGAGGTCAGGCCTTGCGTTAAACCATTCAAACGCATAGGTCAGACTCTGCGTTAAAACACTCAAACGCAGAGGTCAGACCCTGCATTGTAAAAGTAAAATGCAGAGTCCAAATCTTGCATTGTAAAAGTTAAACAAAGAGTCCAAACCTAGTGTTGTAAAAATTAAACACAGAGTCCAAACCCTACGTTGCAAAATCCGAGCGCAGAGATTGAACCCCCATGCTTCAAATTGCAAACGACAGAGTCCTAACTCTGCGTTATGCCATTAAAATGAGTTTAGTCATTATTCCAAGTTTAGAACTTGCCGAAGCAAGTTTTACAGCCACAAAGGCCACACTTACCACCGAAGAATGGGAACTATGGCAACGGCGCGTCTGCCTGAGTCATAGCGCCACCAGCGA